>NC_139766.1:36806248-37448450 GCF_965231275.1 Zosterops lateralis
TTAAGCTCAGCTAGAGAGATTTGCAAAATCTAATGCATCTAATGCAAAAATGTCACCTTGGAGGGATATACCGGACAATGATGAGTTAGGCGATGGTACAATACAATGCTTGAATGCTAATCATTTCATCTCAGAAGTGAGACAGCAACACTGGCCAATGGCAAGGAACAGCTTAAACTATGTCTTGGCCATCACAGAAGCAGAGAATGATAGAATGGGTAATGCTGGCAGGGACCACAGTGGGTCATCTGGTCCAGCCCCACTGCTCAAGCAGGGTCATCCTAGAGCACACAGCACAGGAACAATCCAGATGGTCCCTGAACATCTCCAGAGAAGGAGACTCCACAACCTCTCTGGACAACCTGTTCTGGTGCTCAGTCACCCACACAGTAAAGAAGCTCTTCCTCAAGTTCAGCTGGAACTTCCTGTGCATAAGTATCTGCCCATTGTCTCTTGTCCTATTGCCTGGCACCACTGAGCAGAGCCTGGAAACATCCTTTTGGCACCCTCCCTGCAGACACTGACAGACATTGATAAGGACCCCTCTCAGTTGTCCCTTCTCAAGGCTGAACAGGCCCAGCTCCCTCAGCCTGTCCTCACAGGAGAGATGCTCCAGTCATTTAATCGTCTTTGTTACCCTCCACTGGACCCTCTCCAGAAGCTCCATGTCTCTTTTCTCCTGAGGAGCCCAGAGCTGGACACTGCACTCCAGATGTGACCCCACCAGGGCTGAGCAAAGGTGCAGGATCACCTCCCTTGCCCTGCTGGAATGCTGTTCCTAATGCACCCCAGGACACCACTGGCCTCCTAGCCACAGGGGCGCTGCTGGCTCATGGACAGCTTGGTGTCCACCAGCTGGTCCTTCTCCACAAGCTGCTTTCCAGCAGCTCAGCCTCCAGCCTGAACTGGTATATGGATTATTCCTCCCCCCCAGATGCAGGACCCAACATTTGCCTTTGCTAAACTGCAGACAGTTCTCTGTCCATGTCTCTGTTGGGGTTTTTTTGTTCATTATTTTGGTTTGGCTGGTCTGGTTTTTGTTGTTCAGGTTTTTTGGGGGGGTTCTTTTTGAGTTTAGTTTTGTTTTAATTTCAAATTGTTTCACAGTATACGTTTCATCTACAGCAAACCTTATATCTCATCCTTAAAATCATCCTGGTCTGTGTAAGAAGATGTTCTCATGTTCCTGCTCCATATAAGGAGTAAACAGACATCGAGTAAACAGAAAGCTTCTTAAGTTGACTGACTAATCATTGATCTCATTTCAAAAGATATGCTCTTCATAAACAAAAATGTGTCAGTAAAGTCAAGAGTAAAACAAACAATATCATAGTGACTGATGACAGAAAGGATGAAAAAGCTCCAAAAACCCATAACCAGTTGAAACTGTCATTCTTATATAAGCAATTCTACAAAACAGAATTGAACCAAGGAAATACAGTTAAACTCAAAAACTGTACCAGTGCGTGGTAGGTGGGCATGGGGACAGAAGTGGCATGTCAGCTGGTTCATAGTACAAGTTCAGGTTTGCAGCATTATTGAAAAACATCAGCATTAGTAACATAGCATACAATATCAGTGCTGAAGAAAACTGCTGGCTTTATTTCTGCCACCACCTGCATGTCTTGGACTTGCTTCCAAGTGTTCTCTGTTTTCAATGCAGAATTTGTTTCAAGTAGTGGCGCTGAAGTAGAAACTGGCCACTAAAATTCAGTTAAAAATCACAGCTTTTACTCAAAATTATTCCTCCCCTTCCCCCGAAAAAAACTCCCTTAAAAACATTCCAAATTAAAGTGAACCTCTAAACTGCATTTTAAATGCCATCACATCTTGAAAATGTCACCAAGACTCTGGAATTAACTTTTCCCATATGTATCATGTAGACAGATTAACTGCAGCAAACATTGATTGGCTGCACTTTTAATTTTGCTCATTTTGCTTGTAAACATTCCTAGTTTAATCTCTATTTTTGATACGGCTCACTTTCCTCTAATGTGTATTACAGCACAAATCAAAGTGAAAATATCCCTCAAATCAAAGTGAAAACTCAGTTCAAAGTTGTCTGGCAATTTTACAAGTCTCATCCATGAAAGTCTCCAAGAGACTTGCTTGCTAAAGGAGCGTGATGCATACAGGGCTGTGTGAAATGCAGAACTTTTTCCAATCAGTTCTCTCCCCAAGTTTGTTTTTTTTTTAATTATCTTTAGCTTGCAAGTTGTAGTTGTTTGAGGACAAAATTACAGACTTCACAGACTGCTGTCAATTCTGCCCCAGCTAGTTCTATCATCTATAAAGGTTCTTCAACTATATGTAATAATTTCTTGCTAAAAAGTAAAGACTTTTCCCTGGTTTTGCAGTGAAGTGAAGGGTTCATGCCTCTGCTGGTACAACTTTGCAAAAATACAGAGAGACTTAATGACAGTGCAGTATTAAGGGGGAAACCATTTCTATTTTCATAGAACATAAATAAAACACTTATTTGTTCTGATTTGTGCTCAAATGAAACTATGAAATTGCCATTACTGCTTCCATAGCACACTTGCTTTTAGCTCTTTCTGATCATTTAGGTTTCAGGGAGAGGTTCAAACACAGGCAAGGAATTTTCAGTGTTATTGAATGCTCTAAGTCCTTCAGTACTCCATTAAGCTGGATTTATCATTCAGAACTTCAACACCATTGGATGAAAATGAAGAGAGATCTTGTAAAACCTCATATGTCAGAAGAGAAGTGAGCTATACTTCTGGCTGGGAAGGCATTATAGTGATGCAGGAATTTTTTCTTTGGGGATAATTTGAAATATTATATTTTCCTTAAAATTTATTGTTTCACACCGTATTTTTTCAGGTGAATTCTTTCTGGAAAAGGGTTGATAAACCCACAGATGCTGAAGTTGAAAATCATCTTCATAACATATATTGGCCTGAAACAGAAGAGTGTGCTTGCACTTAGAAAAGATGGAGATTCAGCACCCAGTGTGTGGAAGTCCTTTTATAGTTCAATAGTTCACAAGAGAAATGATGCAAGAAGTATTCAAATGAAAGGCATTATCCCTCATAGGTACATTATACATTATGGTCATGTGAGGGCAAAGTGAAGCACTGGGAAGAGTGAACCCCAAGCACAAAAAGATATGAGAAGCTGTTCACTGGTCACCAATGGAATTGAGCTAGAAATCCTTCCAGAATCTGGCACAGTTTCAGGTGTGCAGAGATCACCTGAAGAGGTCATGAGCTGCCTTAGACATCTGCACAGAATGGAGTGACAAGTGTCCAGGGACATAAAAAGCTGTTTGTAAAGGAAAAGACCATCTCAAATTCATGGTAGACAAGATGGGCCCAGCTCCTTGTAGCAATGTAGATTAACAATAGACTGTAGCAAAGACTTTCACACATAAAGAATAGATGGCTAAGGAAAGTGAAGATACTTTCTTCATAAAACCACAACATACAAAAATACATCATGAGTCATGTCTGTATAGGTATCCAACAACTTCTCCTGCCTGAGTGATTTTCTTTGTCCTTGGTCAGCCTAAAAAAATCTGTAAGGTTTACAGATTTAAGATTTAAAGCTGCTTATCTTCCCAGAAGGCTGCATAAGAAATTTCACAACTACTGTAATTTGATTTGACTAAAAGCAAAAAACAAGCCTTTTTAAGTTGCCAGCAAAAAAACCAGCTCCTGTTTCTTCCAGTTTACAGTGAAAACCACTCCAGGGCAGTAAGTGGTGGTCCAGGAGCTGTTACATGCTCTTTTCATGAGCTCAGTCAGACAGAAAAAACCCCTTGGTTTCTAATCTGATTCTTCCCAGTTTTAAAAGACCTTTCTTTGGGTAAGTTTTCAGATTAGAAAACTAATTTGCAGATCAGAACAGTAATCCCCACGAGCCACTAAGTTAAACACAAATCCTTCCTGCCATACACAAGTCCTCCCTCAGTGGCTCCTCTGCTATTGGGAAAGTTGTGAAGGCTTCCTGTGGCACACCTGCTTCCACATCCTTCCACTGAATTTAAATGGAATCTCTTCACAACTGACTGAATGCAGGTGAAAAGTATGCAGTGCAGGGAAAACAGTACTAGGATATTCTACGTCTGACAGTGCCATTTCATATTTATCTCTCTATATAAATATCAAAAGTAGTTTTAACTACTATCTTTTAATGCCAGATATTAATGGAATTTTTTTTTTTTTAGATATATGCTAAAGACAGATAAAGCAATCAGTGAATATACTCACAGCTTTATTTATGGATATAAAAATACACTGTTGCTGTCTTTACAGAGAAAAACAGAGATTTCTTTATTTGTGAGCTTGTAAATATGGGACAGAACTTGTTGTCCTCAGATGCTTCCTCACAGCCTAAGGAAATGAAGGAAATCTGACATTTTTTGGTATCTGGTAGCTGCTAGCCAAAGAAAAAAGCCTCTCCCAAGCAGTTTGTCCAGTCTGCAGGAGGAAGCACAGATATGAGAGTTCAGTAAGTCTGAGAAGAATGATTAAACTGCTCTGTTCTTGTCTCAGATTGAACAGGTACCACAGCACATTATTAGCTTTGGTGGTAATGGAGTCTTGGGCTAAAGGAACAAATACTTCAGGAGTTCTTTAGCTTTTTATCATGTTAAAATCTGCATCAGGGTTATTAAACTTTGGTACTCCATGGTATTATTTACTTATTTTCAATACAAGAAATTCACAATTCACATTTGACCAAAACCGACTTCAGGACAATGCTGGAACATCCTAAAAAAATGCTTAGCAGAGGACTAAGACTTTCACTTGACTGATTAATAAAACAGTACCTTTATCCCATCTAAGCTCCTCTGTGTAACTTTAAAGTTTCAATATACTGCTTCTGTAGCCTAGAATCAGGCCTCAGAAAGGAACTGCAATGAAAAATTAAAAAAATGCAATTATCCTATCAGGGAGGAATGACAAACTCAGGCTATATCTGAACATTTAGCTAACAAATATTGAATTTCAGAGCCAGATACTTGTCATTCATTCCTATCACACCTTTCAAATTCATACAGAACAGTTTGTTTAAGTTAAAGGAGGTTAAATGAACTGAACTTGAAACACACACCTTTTACTAATGTGTATCTCACTTTGCATCCTTTTTTTTAGCTACTGAAAATTATACATAGTATAAATTTATTTTTTTTTCACTGCCAATCATTCACCTTCTAAAATAGAAAGAGGTATCATATGTGGATTTGACACAATCTGTCCTGAATTTGCTCTATTTTTTTTCCGTTAAGATCTGTAAAGGATCGTACTGTTTATTCAAAAGCATATCAGATAAGTTTTACATGACAGGACCTAAAAATGCTAAAAAAATATATATAACTATGGGCTTAGAATTCAAAATTATCTGGTCAAACTGGAGAGATGATCTGAAGAAAAAGTGATTTCACTTGGCAAAGGAAAGCCTCCAACACTGCGGGGCAAATAAGGAGTTGTACAAAGACTGGACTGGAAACATTTTCCTTCATCTAGTAATTCCTTGAAGCAATTCCCTGATTCCTGGTAGATCAGAAGTTGAATATATGTAAAAAAGATGAAATTATTACAAAAAGACAATCATTATAGTGGTGAAAAAATATAAGCATATAAGACTTGTATAAACATTAGTCTTAAAAATAAAATCAGAAGAAGAAATTCATAAGCTGCCTTCAGCATTGACACAATGTGAGGTAAAATGCTGTGCTCACTCTTGGGCACCACTCACTGGGACCAGTATCTGCCAACTGGAGTGGCTCCAGAAAACATAAATGAGAACAATCAGAGGCCTAGAAAACATGAGGAAAGATGATATGAATTGAAACTAAAATTGGAAGAGAATGCTCTTTCTTTTCACCCATGGAGCATAAAGAAGGAACGTCTTTGAAGTGCGACAGAGCAAATTCGGTCTACAAGTATTGAATGGGAAATGGGAAATACTGAAATGGGAACCAAGTGGCGAATAAGCAAGAATAAGTAATTCTGGGAGAACCACACTGCCAAGTTAGCCTAACATCTCTCAGCAGGGACAAGCTCACAAGCATCCTGTCTTTAAGTGGGAGACAGACAAGATGGTTTCATGAGGAACCTTCCAATCCTGCTATCCATGATGAGCTAGAGCTCTGTACATTGAAGTCTGAGAGAACAGAGACACCTCTGTATTCGATTGCAACAAGCCATCACACCAGACATATTATAGTAAGGAACTGAGCTATCTGTATTTGTAACTGCTACCAAAAGTTCAGCTAACTTCCAGTTGCAATGATGGCTGCAATCTTATTAAATACTAGTAATCCTTCTGGACTAGAAAGCTGATTTATAATATATGTGTATTTGTATATCTGTCTACTGCACCTCACAAACTGGTTTGTGCTGGTTTCTCTTTTGGTACTTTCACAGATTCTGTCGCTTTCAATAAATCCTGTGATCTTTGCTACTAAATTCCTGCTCTTGAAGCCCAAATTGTTTATATTTAATTCTATTTGATTGGGATATTGGGTGAATGCATTGATTAATAACTATTATATGTTCCAATATCATAGTGAAGGGCCTGCAGAAAAGTTCACATTCAGGGAAATAAAAGTGGTTTTAGGAACAGAAGAGATAATTCAAAATCTAAGGATGAAACTAGTTACAGTTTCTTCAGGTATGAGATGTAGGTACAGAATATTTTTTTCTCTTAAGGGAGAATGCAATCATTTTGCCAACTACTGCTTAGAAAAGTAGACAAAAATTCCCCCTCCAAAACAGTAAGAAAAGTGAGACTAGTTTTTCTCCTCATAAAAAGAAAGTACTGCCCACATTCTGTACATGGTATAGGAAAAGCAATATATCTTAATATAGTCTGGAGGCAAAGCAAAGTCACTATGCATCTTTATACCTTCCCCTTTTGAACTATTTGTCTCTTCTAAATCGTGCCATATTTTACAAGAAATTTACAGTTCTGTTTACTTGTTTTTTTTTTTTTCCTTGTGAATGAACTATTATTACACTACTGTTTTTAATGGTATTGTATGCTATCAATTAATTGACACAGTTAGAGAATTAATTGCATAAAGCTAACTCCAGCTTTCCTTCACAGTAACTATTAACTTTGCTATATCCTCAGAAGTAACAACCTGCAGGTAGAGACATGAACCCTGGAAAGAGCATTATTTTCAAACAAGGATGAGGGAACAGGTATAATAGACAGTAAAAAATGATCTGAAGCAATTCTCTAGAATCACTGACATGATAAGCCTGGAAAGATTTACCAAGATACAGAATTCTTACACTTGATTGTCAGTATTGTTTCTATCAAAGTAGTGTTTAGGACTGAATACCTGACCACACAGATTGCAGGATCTTCACAATAAGAAATCTTTAATTACCTTTTGATTCTAAAACAAGTAAAAAAAGAAAGAAAGAAATAAAAAGCTTCCAAATCTGTGAATTGATACTTGATAATTGACTGGTACTTGTGAAGGGTTTGTATACTATTAAGCATATTTAAGCTTGAGTTGTAGGGCTGTGATGGGAAACAGCTGAAGCAATTATATTTTTTTCAGGTGAGTTAAAACCTTGCTTGTTTTGAAGTCATGGTGAGCTTTCCTTTTCAGTTAGAACTGCTCATGTATGATTAAAACAGGCTGTGACCCCTCTTTGTGAATACAGGGCCCTAAGATCCACTAAAGATGATGTTTCATAAACACTTGAAGCTGGTGGCTCCAAAAGAAGCAATTTGCCACACTCACCCCACCACTTGATCTTAGAATTTATGCAGCTGTGTGGTAAATCAGATTAGGGAAATCCAGGTTAAAAAATGATCATGTTTATTTATTTTTTTTTATGACATTTTGCTTTTATAAGCATTAGAGAATTACTCCTAATGGCACGGCTGGAGATCAGGGAAGCTGATGATTTTTTAGCTAAGGAAAAAGAATGATGTACAGACAATCAGAAATGTGCCAAAATGAGGCATGAAAGCTGTCAGACTCAGGAATTTAATCAGGTGCCCAAATGTCCTCTCTTTTGTAGTATTTTCTTCACAGGAATGTGTAATTAATTCAGTTATCCATCAATTCAATCATTTATTTACAGAATTGAAAAGGTTTTCTGCTTAAGAACCATGAAATTTATGAATTAAATTGTTCTATGTGATTTTCAGAAGAACATATTAATACTTGCAGAGAAAATTTGCTCTACTCTGTCTTAATAATTAAAAATGAATGGCATTTTTTTCCCTCTGTGCAGAGGTCAGCTTTTCTATTTAATCCTGACAAATATTTATTTAAGCCTGAGGGATAATACATAATTAGATTGATCTCAGCTGATTTTTTAAACACAAAGCAGTAAATAAACCCACCTGACAACGGTAAGAACCTGCAAGATATGAGCACCTATGTGACACTTATTATTAGTAAGTTCACAAAATCCTTGCACTTCACTCTGTTTCAAAAAAGAAATTCTTGCAGTTCTAAATCCTTTGAAGAAACTTTATCAAAGCTCAATTATTTTTGACTTCCATATAAAATCAATTACTTTCTTTGCAGCCTGTAAGTGGAAGTGTCCCAAGGAAGCAAAGATCTCTAAGATGACAACAGAATCCCAGTAGTTAATGGCTGGGATCACACCACATATGGAATTTTCCTCTGGCTGGTGTCCTCAGTGTAGTGGCCTTGTACCCAAATGTGACTATATGTGTGCATACAAAAGTACATTCATGGAGGACAGCAGTCCCATTATTTTGATGTCTTGAAAACGTACTGTCAATCTTCCTTAGGCCCACCAAGACCAGTTTATTTAGTGGACTTCCCTCTCATATAGTATGGTATCAAACTCGAGTGCTTCCCTAAGTAATCATTAAGTTTACTTTGAGTTAATGCAAAATTCATTAAAAAACCATTTGGAGTGCTGATTACACATTCTTCTCTGGCATTTGCCTGTGCTTTCTGTGCACCTATCTCACTTAATGTCCCTAAGAGTCTTCAATTAATTATTTGATTATAAAGCCATTTGTATGTGCTTGGTTTAAGTGTACTAGATCACACCACAAATTTAGCTTCAAATGAATCTGCTGGACAAATGCTAATTAAACTAACTTCTGGGTCATAACATACATGTTACCACTAAAAACATCATTTAAAATGGCAAACAGTCTAACATGCTCTTAGAGGCTGCAGAAAAAAATTACACACACAGTAATAGCATTTATCAGAAGAGAGTCAAAGCATGCTGCCCATTGTAATTCATTCTGTGAAAACTGAGGGAAACAGCAACCCTTTAATTTGCTAGTTATATCACGGTATAACTCCAGACTAGCAGTGTGCCCAAGCAGCCAAGAAGGTGTGGTGTCCTGGCCTGTGTCATCAATAGCTTGGCCAGCAGGACTAGGGAAGGGACTGTCCCTCTGCACTTGGCACTGCTGAGGCCGACACCTCAAATCCTATGCTCAGTTTTAGGCTTTTCCCTACAAGAAGGACATTGAGGGGCTGAAGCGTATCCAAAGAAGGGCAACTGAGCTGGTGAAGGGTCTGGGGCATGAGTGGTTGAGGGAATTCACTCTCCTCTGGGCCTCCTTTTCTTCAGTTGTCTTCTGGAGAAAAGGAGACTCAGGGGAGACCTTATTGCTCTCTACAACTGCCTGAAGGGAGGGTAGAGCCAAGTGGGGGTTGGCCTCTTCTCCCAAGTAACAAGAGATGGGACAAGAAGAAATGACCTCAAGTTATGCCAGGAGAGGTCTACAGTGAATATTCAAAAGAAGTTCTTCACAGAAAGGTGGTCAAGCATCGTAACAGGCTGCCCAGGGGAGCATTTGAGTCACCATGCCTGAAGGTAAGGATGTGTAGATGTGGCACTTAGGGACATAGTTTAGTGGTGGACCTCCCAGGGTTGGGTTAAGGGTTGGACTCCATGACCTTAAAGGTCTTTCCAAATTAAAGAATCTTATGATTTGATATAGCTAGGATTTTGATACAACTTGAAAACTGCATATACACATCACCATCAACACCCTCAACTTTTTAGGCTTTCAGGAAGAAATCTAGCAAGTAATAATTTTTTTCCTGTTTGTTTTTTTTTTTTTTTTTTTCTTCCTTTCATAATTTTTTAGCAGCAATTGAAATAGAACCACATCAGAAATGGTACTGGGCCCTGTACTTTTTACTGCTATTTATAAGTATTTTTTGTCTAAGGAAAAACGTAAAGTTCTAGAGACACATGTTACCATTTCAACCATTTTTTACAGGACAATCAATACAACAATCTTCCTTAACTTCCCCAGATGGCAGTGTCACACGCAATCATGACTCTTCTATATTATTTCTGAAGAAACAGAAAATCCTGGTAGATAGTGAACATACTCCTACTGTCCTCAGAACAACATCCATAGATACGTCAATTTGCTGGGAAAGTTTGGTAAGAATGAAAGAAACATGGCATAAATGTAAATACTACTGTCAGAAATGTCCCCAAATGGGGGGAAGCTGTAGAAAACATTAACAGTTCTTTCTTCCCTGAATCACTTAATTTTCTTTATCCTGGAAACATGATGCCCTTTCCAAGTTCGTTGCTAAAATAGTTGTCCAATACTTCATGGGGAAAAAAAAGAAACCCCCTCATTTTCTCTCAAGTTGGACTATAATATTGCTACTTAAAAATCTTCAGAAATTATGTGCAGCATATTTTCCTTGGACAAAATAAAGACAACAGAAGCCAAGTCAAATGATCCTTTTTAACCTTTGATCTCCACCTCATTGTGCTGAAGTTCTTAGGAACTGACTTTAAGATCAGCAGCTGGCTCTTAACCAACTCTCAGCCTGATTCACATACCAATTTTATGCTCAAGTCCTAGAAATTCTGTTGGGTAAAGAAAAGAAGCAGTAATTGGTTAAGTTTTCAAATCTTTCTGTCCTTGCTTATAAAGGTATTCATCACAATGTTCTTCCTACAACTAATAAGCTGCCACTTTTCTCAACCCAAAGCATAAAGAAAATTCCTTATAATTTTTTTTTTTCCTGCAATGAAGTTTCCAGAAACATACAGCATTTCTACCTTTGGATTCTGCAGTGGTCACAGGAGGTGTTCTGTTCAAACCAGTCTCCTTTTGATCTAACTGTAAAGGATTTTGTTTGCTCTCCTTTACCCTACCAAGTAAAACTTACTGAAGCTTGGAAGGCATCCTTAAAAGCCTAGACAGTTTGGGGACCTAGATGTTCACCTGGCTACCTCTCTTACTGGACAGATGTGACTCAATTTCTTCATGCCTCATTGCTGCAGCAACTTGTTAGTCCCTTTCTGCCCCCCTGACAAATGTCTAGCTCCAATGCCCTTCTCACTTAAAACCAAATCCATGTCTATAAATCCAGCACCACCTCTTTCAACCACACGAAAAAATATGGACATAGCTCTTAATAAAAAAATAGTATAAATAGAAGTGTCATACTTAAATGGATCACAGGTTTGATAGCACTGATTTAGCAGGTACTAAATGTGAAGAAAAAAAACCTTCAGATGTAAATGACACAGCATATCTTTAAAAACAGACACTATGGAGATAATGAGTGAGAAATACTAAGCAGGAGCATACAAGGAGTATTAGACCTTTCTCCTACACCCAAAGAACATGCTTATCCATGGCAAATACAGCTGAGAATTTTGTTTTTATGGGTTATTTTATACTGATCTGTCATTTGTGCTTATACTTTTAGCACAGTGGTAGGAAGCACTTCAGTGACTTAGGAAAAATGTAGAACTTTGTGGCATCAAAATTTATGAAGCATTACTAACACATTCTCCACCTCTAATCTTTATGCTTAGTGTCATCATACAAATTTTTAACTCTTACAAGAAAAACTCTTACAAACAAAACAAAACTGTTTAAAAATCTCAAATCCTCGAGACTGTTGTCTTTACCATATTTTAATGATAACTGCTATGCCAACTCATACATTTTTAACTTTAGCATTTAATTAGCATCACTGTTTGCCAGTTTAGAGTGTACTGACTTCAATTAATGCAGCTTCATGCAGGTCAGTCTGACACATTTTAAGTCCTGTTGCTTTATGGTTGCCTGTGACAGAGTCATCTCTCAGCATCTGCTCAAGTACTGAAATACACGATGGTAACTTCACTATGCAACCAGATGAAGGGTCAGGAAACAATCTCCTTGGGTGACATCTGCACCCTTCAAACTGTGGCAATTATTTTAATGTTTTTTCCCAACAGCATGCAACCAGCACACACAGGAATCTGAAAGAAGTTTTAGCAACCTGCAAAACTCTTACTGATACAAGCCAGGCAACCTCTGATAGTTGTTCCAAGTTCTGCTGCTTCTAAATATATTTCCTGTACCCATCTCCTTCCTCTATTAAAACAGTAAGGCAACTAGAATATTTTAAAATACTTGAGAGTGTCTATTATTATTTTTCTTACTGTGGTCCTAATGACTTAAATGAGGAAACAAGCCAAGATGGAGACAAGACCAGACAAAAGGATAGTTGTAGGTTTGTGAAAAGATACAACGGAGAGACTGACTGCATGGAGAGGTGGATTGGTGCTCCAGGCAAAGCAAAGGAAAATGCAAAACCAGACAGTATAGTAGCTGCAAGTCATGTAAGATCTTAATGTTTTACACAACACTTATACAGACCATTTCAGCTTTGCAGTCCCTTCTTTTTACAGATATCTCTGCCTTAATTAAAATGCATCTCGGTCTTGCAATTTTTAAAGCTGCCCTTAGAGCATAACTGCTTGTGATATCATTAACTGTTCATCAGTGATGTTTTCACTTGTGCATTTTAATTTTTATCACACATTTAATTTCATACTATTTTTCATGGTTATAAAAAGAATGAATTCAGTAGGTATGATGGTACTACTTTATTACTTATCTCATTTTTATGTCATGCCAGGAAAATAATAGAACCATATTATGAAAATTCCCACTGAAGAGAACAATAAAACAAATAAGGTGTTGCTCCTTGCCTCTTCTTTTTTTCCCTTTCTGTTGCTTTACTTTTACTGTTTGTTTTTTGTTTTGTTTTAAAGGCTGCCAGTAAATAAACTCAGACCATTTGACATGGTTACAGGAAGTACAATGCTAGTCTTGACAATGTTTTAGTAAGTATCAGGGCTTTTATAATTGCAGAGGAAAAGTGAAATTTTTTAAAACTTAAATCTGAAAACATTTTTGCTGTAAAATAAAAAAAAAACAAGGAATTTTAGGAGATGATAATAATACTTTAGATATAGACAAATTATTATTAAATAGAAAAAAGACCAAAAATATAATTTCAGGATGAGTTGATTTTGAACAGTGAGTCCTCTCCTATCTTCATTCAATAAATTTAACATTATAGCACAATGATGGAGGAAGGTGAGCAGATCAGGAAACAGAGAGACATAAAATAGATTAGGTAGAAGTAGCACTAAAAAAACTAAAAAGCATTGGTTTGTTGAGAAGCTGTGAAATGCAACTGAGAAGTAAAGGAATAACAAACTACAGGGAGAGATGATCTCTTTTCTTCATGAATATTTTCTGTGAAATTTAGGACGGAGACAAAAAAAATGACAGCATATCTTGGCTCTTATCACTAAAAGGAAGTATTTTTTCATGTACAGAACCTCGCTATTTATGATGACAAAACTATGTGCATCACTGAAGTTTTCAATATTAAAAATTCCATTTTTACAATGAAATCCAGATGTGTGTCTCCTGATTTCACTTTCCCTGTTTGCTCCTGTATTGTCACAGAAATCTTCCTGCTGACTGAGCAGTGCTTTCAATCAGATTAAGATCTAAGGATATATTATAGAGCCTTACTTTTTTGGTAAAAGGGTAAAACAGGCACCTTTCTCTAATCTTTCATCCTCTTGATGACAGATCTTCAATTAGGGTCTTTTCTATGCTTAATCATTTTCATGGATAATTCTTCTATTTTTGCCTAGGGAGCCAAAATAATAGCAAAATCAAGAACACTTAATTTTTAGAATTGCCAAAGATGAGCCTGATCTTGCCCCACTTCACAGACCACGAGAGAAATATGAGGAGGAAAGTGACTTGCTCAACAATAGGCAGCAGCTGCACAGAAGTTCAGAGGCAAAATTTTATCCAGAGTCCACTGGACAAACTCACTATTTTCTCATCATAAGGCATCAATATCTCTGAAAAGGTCCCAGTTCATCAAAATAATTGCTATTTAATATAGAATATGTCAGTATTAGAGAAAGCTTGTTAATAATCCAGAGGGACTTCAAGCACTCAGATTCTGAATGAAATAGCCTGAGAACAGTTGTAACAGAAAGGTAAAGAAGCTTCCCAAACAGTAAATGATGTTTTAGTGTAATGTGCTGAAATTATAGAAGATTTCAATGGAACAGAAAAGAGAGAGAATAAAAAAAAAAAAAAAAAAAAAAAAAAAAAAAAAAAAAAAAAAAAAAAAAAAAAAGTAGAATAATACAGTTATCACTGAAAACACAGACAGAAAGGGTCATGAAGATTGTGTGAACCCTGACACTTGATTTAAACAATAATGAAACTACAAACACAGGGCTTTGCATTCAGTAAAATACATGATACAAAATATGTATGTTTAGAAATTGTCTAAGAAGCAGAGTAGATAATCCTCGTAAATGATACTGTGTTAATAATTAACATACATCAAATTTTGTTCAAAAGCTGTTGTATTTTTATGTAAATAGATCACAATATAATATAATAATATAATAAAAAATTCAAGGAGAAACTGTAAGATAGTACTGTTAAGTTTCATACAATAACCTATAGCCAAGATACTGAACGCTTAGAAGGAAGAACATTTTCAATGAACCTAAATGGAGATTCCTTGGCAAATCATCAGTGATCTTCAAATACACTGCCAAAGCAAGATCACAAATATTCATGTTATTTTCAGGCATTTTCTGTTGATTTTATGATGACTACTCTATGTCTGCCTTGAGTATAGCAACAAGACCTTCCAACCTTGCAGAGACTTCTCCCTCTTCATCTGGTGCCAAAACTAATATATCTGGTTTCTAATTTATCTAGTGTTTAACTCCTTTTACTGTGTGCTTGATGGAAAGATAAAAAATAACACCCCAGAGTATAAAAAGTGAAATCTTTAAATGTTTAGGTTTTTTTACAAAGCTATTATTATCACTTCCACGGATGATTTCATCAAATCCTACAGAGGAGTTTAAAAGACAAAATAGGAAGATCAATTAGTAAATAGGAGTTACCAACTATGGGCTCATTATTCTTTATATTCCAACCCTGAACTGGCCTTTAAAAGACAAATTTCTACTCTGCTGTGTAGTTTCTGCACCATGGCTCTATGATTAATTATCAGGCGCCACATGCAAAATCCACTATGATGGATTGTCTGTCCACATCAGCATAATTACTAACCACAGTCATTGACAGACCTTGCTACTGGAGCAACCAACCAGTAGGATTGAGAGGTGAATGAAAATACTTTGTAAGAAAGGGCAAAGAAATGCCCTTAGATAAAGGAAGACATACCAAAGTATGGCACAATCTCTCAGCTTTAGGGAACAACTGATAGCTGACAGCAGAGCAAATAATTCACAATGAATCACTTAGGAAATGCACTTTTTTTAGATTTCGAGTCTGTAGACTCTATACATTTAGACTCCAATACTTAGAATGGGAGCGTTGCTTAATAATTTCTGAAAGTCATGTCTCTTTTTATGATCCCTGATGGAATGAATTATGGTTATAATTGTAAACACACTTGAAAACTTTGAAACTTAGAAACTTTTACAGTGACCATGGCTGTTTCTTCATAGGATGAAAAGAAAAATTGGATTCTGAACTAAGATACACTGTAAAACTTCTGTGCATTATTTTATATTTAGAGTGAAGCTTCATTCACAGAATTTAAAACTGAAATCAGCAGGTGAAAAATAGTATCTAAGCCCATCAAAAAGTGTCCTATCTACTGTTTCACCCTTCAGTAGTCTAGAACAAATTCAGTCACACAAATCAGGGTTCTCATCTAAGGGAATACTTTATGGAAGAGACAGCCAGGAGCAGTCAGCTCTAAGATCTGCTCTAACCAGAAAACAAAAGTAAGAATATTTGTTTTCACCTAATGAATTGGCCCTTTGATTCACCTTTTATTCTCCTAGAGTGAGAAGGAGAATTGTTTTTTAATGGAATTATGAATAACTAAGGGCAAAGGAAAATGAAAATGCTAGGGTTCTAGAAGAAAAATTCTGCTGCAGGGAAAGCTGTATATGGATGTTCTTTTGTGATATATAATAGTTGAAACTTAATCACATATGAGTGGCAGGCTAAAAATGAGATAGATTGTAAAGAAAAAGAAAAAAAGATGTCTTCAGTCAGCTTTCTTGTAGCATTAAAAAAATTTGTGCTTGGTTAAAAAGGGGACTTGCCATTCAAAGACCCAACTGCTCTCAACTGGTTCAATCAGGAGTAACAACTCTAAGTGCTCCCTATTTAGATAAGTGCTCCCTACATCATAGGTAACATCTTTAGTAGCTCCACTATATTATTTTACTTTTTCACTAATAACTGCAGATATAAAATTACAAAATGAGATTAGGCACAGAGAAATTCATCCCATCTCCTCTAAGGTATTTAGCTGCAATCTAATGAACTGGGTAAAAGGAACGAAAGGGGGTTTTCTGTTGCTGTTTTATAAACTAAAGATGTTTTATTGAAGAGTTTTCCATATTTATAAAATAAATGACAGCACTGTCTGAGTGGTGAATCAGCATGATAAAGCACGAAGACAGTGCCAGCTTGAAACTGCTCAGAACCATCCTGAATATTGCACTGCAAAAAGCATACATCTCATTCATTCTTAATAAAATTATACTGTGAAACTTTACTCTGAATCCCCCACCTTTTCTTTAGCAATATGTACTCAATAAGCCAGGAAAACACTTGTAATTACTACACCTACAGTAAAGATAGTGAGGTTGTGCAAGTTCTAAACCAGGTAGCTACACTGACAGAAACATGCCAGTATTTCTGCAAAACAAGAAACCTGTGGAATGAGATCTCTAAATACTGGTCATGGCTTCACCTCACAAGAAATGTTAAATTGCAGTAATTAAATAAGCTCTCTTCTAATGACAAACTTCTCTGTTGTTAATACTTTTCATAAAATTTCTCTTGTGTAAGTAATTTGACATGTTTTATGATGAAGATCTCTGGCTTCTAGAGGACTGAATCCTATGTATTTTTTCTACTCCAAGACTACAACCTCAGTTTCACAGCCATCAGGCATTGGAGGAAAAATTTCAGAGAGACATAAAAGCACCTTAAAGAAGTGAGAGAGCTGTATGCATCTTTTAATATAAATTCAGTCAAGCCACAAAACCACTGAGGTCCTATAAGCAAAGTCCCCTAAAGATACACTGTCTGTAGCCTTCATTCTTATTGTGGAAATCCTTCATAAATGTGCCATGGAATACATTGTTGAAGATATAACTGTACAAGAAATATGACATACTCTTTTTATATATTATTGCAAATATATTTCACACTATTCTGGTCTGTTTATGAAAGGAAGCAATTTAGGTTTCAAAACCAATAAAAATGGACCCAATATTCTTTTCTTCATAAGCTTAGACACATCACAGAGAGAAATTCACTAGAACTTATCAAATTAAAGATGTTACAATTATTAATACTTCAATTATTTTTACTTGAGTTACTGCTCTAATAACATTATAACCCAATATGGCCAGATAATTTAGAAAGCAATTGTTACCATTAAGGGGAGATTTAATTGATGATGTCAAACTACAGAAGTTTTCTGAGCTTAAGAAGAGCAGTGATCATCTGTGGTATGCCTCAGTACAAACAAACTATGCAGAAAACCACAAACACCTACAATTTTAATTCCTATGTTTATCCATGGTATACAGAATAAGACTCTATTTATGCTGATTGTCTTTTATTTTCCATTTTTCTGTGTCTGTCCCCTTTATTTTCACCAATGGATAAAAATATGTCTCTCTTCTGCATATATAACATTCTCTAAAGATCTTTAAAAAGATTCATAACATATAAAGCAAAGATTTTTACAAATATGATTTTCCACTGAAGCTGTACACTAGTGGAGAGGAAATTCCTAACCATATTTCTAGGCTAAAAGAAAAGGCCAGAATCAATGTCCCAAGTTAATTATTTTGTTTGCAGACTGCACCAACTTTCTTTAAAGACTCTTAGAGTCTGGTTTAAGTCAATAAAAACTTCTTTAAGCACAAGCATCAAGTCAGAACTTTTTAATCAATATATGATCATATCACCTTACACAGCAGAAATGAAACATAATTTTATCTTAAAAATTATATTCTTACTAAAATTGAACTTTAATCCACTTGAAGTGTAAGATTTAATTTTTTTTTTTACTCTAAATTGTAGCACCTCAATTATCAGCTTTAAATTACAGGTGCATTGGCTATAAAGCTGCACAGGCTTTACCTGAAGTACAAGGATTTTCTACATTAAAAAGTACCTACATCCATGTAGAGAAATAAAAACATTAATTTTTGTTTTAATGTAATGATATTGAAATCATACCTTTATATTCAGGCTCAGAGGAGCCACATGCAACCCATTAGCTTAATTTCTATTACATGCTGTCAAGGAAAGCACCTATCCCTGCAACCACCTGGAAACAATTTTCCATGTAAATCTAGTCAGTCAAGAGCCAATTTAGGAACAAAGCACCACATGATGGACAGCCCAGACTAAACAAGAATTTTTAGAGGAGCCAGTGGTTGACTTCAGGGACAACAGTGGATAAAGCTGGTTTTTTTCCCAGACTGGAAGAACTGCCCAGCAGTTAACTTCTAGCTGTGAAAACTATTTTAACAATGGTGATCAAATCTCACCAAATCAAACTTCAGTATGTAAAATGATTACCTAAGTCCCAAAAATAATTCCTCTCTCAATCATTCTAATAATACTTCAGGACTAAAGGAATATGTTGCAGGACTTGACAGTATTTCTTCTCTAATTTTGAATAATCTACTTTTTAAATGGTTATTTTTTTTAATGACAGATAATTTAGATATGCTTAGAAAAGTACAGTGTAAGATCCCCTGCATTTTCAGCATATCTGAAATCCTGTGGCTTCATATGTATATCCAAATTTTTGAACTCATGTGCAGCAGCTGAACACTGTGAGATTCCTCAGTTTAGTTCTAATAATTTCCCTGTTTGGTATTACAAAAAGATTTTGATGAATACCTTAACACTAGAGGAATTCGATATTTTACAAGTATAAAGGCAATCAATGATGCCTGTGCCCCACCCCCTTTTTTTTGGCCTGTTTGTTTTTTTTCCCTCTCATTTCATATTTTCTCCAAAGTTAATAACCTATGTATAATAAAAAAGTGAAAGAAATGTGTCTGTGAAGGCATTTGATTTTTATGAGAAAAAGAATTCATGGGGATATGAATTAAAATCTCTTTAAAAACAAGTTTCACCAGTTTGACTTGGATGGCACTCACAATAGCAGTTGCTCCATATTGTTTTCTTATAAAAATATTTTTTTTAAAATTGTGTTTTATAATTCCTACAAATCTTCCTGTAATTACAAGGTAAGGATGAAGGAAAAAAAAAAAAAGTAAAAAAAAGAAAAAAAAAAACAAGAAGAAAAAGAAACTCGGTGCTGCAGTATTTGAAGTATTTACAGCCTTTTGCTTAAAGGCTTTAAAAGTTCTATTTATCTGTATCTCTCTGTATAGATATCGGTAATAGTTTCCTTCTTTATAAAACATTATATTAACATTATTATTATATAGCATCCAAAACTGGAGCAGAGAGAGCTGTTGCAGTTTGCATGGAGTAGATGATGAAGATGAGGTTCACAGAAGCAATGTGCTTCCTAATTAGGTACTACAAAGAGTTATTATGGTAATGCTCTATCTATGACTTGACCTTCACTTGGCAATAAAGTGATAAAAAGAATTTAACAATCAGAGGCAGCGCATTCCATATCAGCAGTAAGAGGAAAAGGCACATAGGAAGAAATGGCACAAGTAAGACATTAAACCAAACTTAGCTCTCTGGTGTGGCAGATTTTTTTCCTGTGGTCCCTAATTTTCAGGGTCTCAAAAGACCTCAGATTTAGCCTTTATGCATAAGACTTGCATCCAAAAACTCAGCATAATAAAAAATTGCTTTGTCTATTACATGGCAAGAGAAACCTACCGCGCTACAAAAAGTTAAATCGAAGTTTAAATAAACACACACCTTCAAATGTAAATGCACAGCCACAAATATATCCTTTTATATAGGTATCTAAATTCCTCAAAAACAATTCCTCTAAATTCTTAAATAACCCATATCTTTTTTGAGATTAAAACCCTGACACGTATAAATACGCTGTGACTGAAATACAACCTGTTAAGGGCAAAATAAAAACTTTATTTCTTACAGGAGATTGCCAGTGGAGTTTTTCCATATTGTGTTCTAGAACCTATATCATTCCATATATTAAAAAATAACCTGCAAACCAAGAGGTAAAATGCATGGTGACATTAGTTTGTTGATGATAAAGTCAATGGTTTGCTATGAAGAATCCCAGAAAAATTTGTAAGAGGAGTTTGGGCAATACTTGGGCCAATGAACCATCATCCATCTGCTGCAGCAAAAGTCTGAAAACCAGTGTTACATAGATTTGAAAAACGTTTTTTTAAAAAACGTTTATGAAAAACCTATCATTTCTGCTCCTGTAACATTACTTGTCCCAGAGGTAAATTTAAATGCTCTTTTCACTGAGGTGGCAGTTGGAAAATGGCCCTTTTGCCAAATGAATGGGAGTGTTCCTTCATCAGGATTTTGCCCCATCTGATTCTCCATGTATAAAATCAAGAAAAATACTAAAAGTCATGGTCACTTAAGTTTATAGTAATTTAGATGCTAAATTATTAGTATCTAAGTGTAAGTCAATAATACAACTCGGCTGAAAACCAAGGATTTCTCATATCCATCAGATTAAGACCTGGTGTGGCTGCTTGTGATCATATTTAGGGTTTTCCCTTCAGTGACACAAAATCTACATTCTGTTTTTGTAAATCTGACTGTACAATGACTCAATGCCTGCATATGTCAGAGTGTCCATAATAACTGAACAACTCTGGGAAATCCTCCATCAACTGAATAAAATCCCTACACTCAGTTTCAAATAGTTTCTTTCTTCCTTTACTGATGTGACTGCATTTAAGAGAAAATATATTGTTGCTTTTGTTTCATAAGCAGCAGCTGGAGTTGGAAGATCTTGTGAAGTCTATCCATAAAGGACACGGTTGTGGTAAACATATATAATTACACTGAATTTCACTTGTTAATGAAAATTAATTTGTTTAGGGGCAACCAAGACAAATGCAGAAAAATTAACTCAGCAATAAGTTATTTTTATTAAAGAATGTGATACAGATCTTTAAGATAAAAGCAATCACATGTTGACTGAGTAATACAAGCTCTGAAAAGATGAAAACCAAGTTAAGCTTTACAGGTAAAGTATTTTATGTAGCTGTCAAAATTTTGTAAACAAAAATGGCATAAAAAAGGCAAAACTAGGTCTTTTACGAGACAAAATCATGCCTTTGGAGCCTAATAAACAGAAAATGACTCATTATTAATTAAAGAGAATGATACCAAAGTTCCAGATTAAGATCCAGCTATTGCAAATCTGCTCCGTGTGTTGGCAGCATTTCTTAAGACAGCAGTCATTTAGAAGATGAAAAGGATGTTATAATAAGGAAATTAAGTCATATTCTATCTCCGGGGACTCACTGCCACCATCAGAAAAGTCAGAGTTATGGATTGGATTTACAAGACACAGACACGCTCCGTATAGATCATAAAACTAATTGTGAATTGCACAGAAATAAAGACAATGAAACTCATTGCTTTCATCTCATGGGGAACTAAGTAGACAGAAATAGCATCTTTAAGCAATAAAACACGCTTAATCGGCACAAACCAATGGACCTGAAGAAGAAAATAGGAGCAACAGAAAAAAAAAGCCACTGATAAGCAACCTATATTATTACATATGTCTGTGTAATTTCTGCTTTACATCATCGCTTGAAATAAATGAGCTGTTTGACAAATTTTGAAAAAGCAAGGACTGAAGAGCAACGGGAGTAGAAAAACATTGAGATTGTTCACAGTTAAAATACGTTTTCATTTCCACTCTTTCTAAACCACCATAACACCACCATTTGTAAAAGACAGCCAATAGCTTCTTCTCTGGCACATAATAAATGTATGCACATAGAAAATGGAATGTGAATTGGCTGCACATCTTCTGCCTGAAATGATGCAGATGCAAAGTCTACACCATCATCTTCAGGGGAAAAGAAAGGTTATCAGAAAGATGTGCACTTCCCTGCCTTATTCTAGTTTAAAGAACCTGTGCTGTACACTAGATTCTTAGAACTGTCATTTAAGTTTATGATTCCTTAGCATGCATGTTAATAGTAAATACTTTAATATACTACTTTTAAACTGTGCAGTAGAGCATTAAACAGGCAAAACTAAGCTCTTGCATGCTATCATTATGATAAAAGCCAATTAAATTAATCAGAATCAAAAGAGAGAAGGCAATTTTCCTCATTCATAATTTGGAAAGTGAAAAGCCCACTGGGATACACATTTTTCATAATTTCAGATCACGTTTGACCTCACCTCTTTTGTTTAACCAAGCCTATTAATCAAATACATCCCAGAGGTGACTAATGATCTTCCAGAATTCTAATAGAAGCAGAAAGTCAAGGACAGAACAAATTGATCCACATCACCCACCTTATTAAGTTTACAATGCTGACAATGCTTCCCCTATTTTACTCAGAATTGTAGCCCATACGGTTATTTTAAAACTGTTGCTTAAAACAATTTGACACAGTAGCTCTCAAAGGACCAGATCACAGATTTTTGTCTCTGTACAATACATCCTTTGCAATCCATACTGCAGATTCTTTAATTCAGATACAAAGTTAAGGGGCAGCTAAAGTTACTTTGAAAAACTTCCTCAAAACACATAAGCAGCTTTACATTGAATGACCACTGCAGACTATCATCTCAACCTACTTTTTAGAAATAGTGTATATCAACTTTTCCACATACAGTTCTCATCCTCCAAAGTGGAATTTTTTTTGCTCCTATGATCAATGTGTTGAAAAGACATGCTAAAAAGTGCAGCTTATTTAAAAAAATGACAAAAAAAAGTCAAAGAGGACACAGTAATAAACAGCATTTATGCTCTTCATGGGCCTCACAAGATAGCAGATAGATTTTTTGAAAGAGAAAAAAATTGGAAATAATGTTTCCCATAGGGAATGCTTACTCATATGGGAATGGGGTTTATCTAGTGTTTTGCAGATCTCTGATTAAGAGGATAAGGACATCATTTGTTGACATAGGTGGGTCAAACCAAACCTATCAACTCAATTTCCACCCAAGACAAACAGCGATAGGAGACAGAAGTTCCACCTTAGGGCATCAGTGTTTTATGAATATACTGCCATCTTACAGAAGAAATATGAAGAAGGAAGAAGAAGCACTGCCCTTCTGCATCAAGGGATGAATGCCTACCCATGATATCACAGAGATTATTTAAAGAGTTAAACTGTCACCACTGTTAGTCACCATGCATACTGCATTTCCCCTCTTAAAAGAAAAAAGGATATATTCAAGAAAAAGACATTTGGGGCAGAAATAGGAGGTGATTCTGCTATTAGAATATATAGAGAGTATTCCTTTTACTACTGAACGACACATAGGTCATACATACACCACAATTTTCTAATTCAGCAATCTATGTGCATATCTGCTGTTAAGAATTGTGTCATGTCTGCAGAAAGATGATGCCATGAACATGGGAAAATGAAAGACTCAATTCAACAGGTACTGAAAACCTGTTGTGGTGAAAGATCCATAATTATTCATGTTTTAGATAGCAAGCAGAAGAATGGAAAAGCAGTAAAACAGAGACCTGTAAAAGTCTGTGATTTTTCTCAAAAGAGAGAGAAAAAGAAGACAGAACAATTAGAGATTTACTGCATGCTTTACTGGTTGTGTGGAAAAAATTATTAACAGAGAACAGAAAACTACAAAGAGTACATAAAAAAGGAGTGAGAAGAATATCGCTTCAAGAAAATTACTTCCAAATTATTTCTTTCTAAATTATGCCTTTACTTAAATTGAAGTCATGAAAAGTAGTAAGAAAGAAAACCTCAAGAACAATATGACTGCAGCAAAGCTTAAAGAAAAGGGAGAGATGATCTTTGTTCAGAGCCTCATTATCCAAAAGCTTCTGATGTCTGGGTATGATCTTCCTTCCTAGTTCCCAATTGGTCCTGGCAAGTGCCCTAATACCTATATATATATACGTATATATATACACACACACACATATATATATATCAATATATCATAATCCCATATTAGATATGAAAAAGACTGCTTTGCTAAACACTTATGAGAACAGTCATAGTTCTACTCCTGGCCTCCCTCTGCTAAAATCAGAATTGAAACTAGAGCATCAGAGGGTGTTCTTACCCATCTTTCAAAAATAATCTGTAACGTACTAAAACTTTGTCTACAAAATAGCTTAATTCTTTACCGCATCTTGGATACATCTTTCAAATAGGAAAGCTCACCGTAAAACCATTGGTTTGGTATTGAAATTTAGAAGAACTATATGACCAGAAAGTCTGAAAACTATTGATCAAGTACACAGAAGTTACCAGAATTGTGAACAGTGACAGGTAGTGGACTTGAATTACTTTAAATTTTACTGAAAGAAAAAATAAAACTATAATTCTTCTAATCAGACATCAGATGTCTGAAAACTGTTATGACAGAGAAAAATAATTGTTGAAATTATAGATAAAACTTGATCAAATAATCCACTATAGATGACTGTGATTTGAAGAATCATTTTGCTCATCTTGAAGATGAGGTGATTTGAGACAGCCAGCATGGCTTCACCCAGGGCAAGTCCTGCCTGACCAACTCAGTGGCCTTCTGGGTTGGTGTGACTCCATCAGTGGACAAGGGAAGGGCTACAGATGTCATTGATACAAACTTCTGTAAAGCCACGGTCACCCCGACCATCCTCCTCTCTCAATCTCAGAGAGAAGAGTTTGTTGGGTGGGCTGGTAGGTGGGTAAGGAATCGGTTGGACAGTTGTATCCAGAGAGTAGAAGTCAGCAGTGCAGGGTCACAGTGGAGACCAGTGATATGCGATGTCCCTCCACGTCCAAACTGGGACCTGTGTTAATTAGTATCTTCATTAACGACATAAATGAAGGGCTCAAGTTTCACTTTGTAACTACTATACTATTTTTGCCTTAGAACTGGCTACTTATTGAAACTTTTTGCTTTATCTACTTCTATTTTGTTGCCTTTTGTTCTCCAGTTTTTCCCCACAATGATGAGCTATTTTGAGTCACCATCTTTGGAGATATTTCAAAGCTGTTGGACAGTCTTG
Organism: Zosterops lateralis; assembly: GCF_965231275.1. Classification (NCBI taxonomy): domain Eukaryota; kingdom Metazoa; phylum Chordata; class Aves; order Passeriformes; family Zosteropidae; genus Zosterops; species Zosterops lateralis. Next base: position 36,831,729 of record NC_139766.1, read on the forward strand.
GGCAACTAAGTCTAGTTATGCCTGCCTCATTTTGGACAAGATGACCTCCAGAGGTCCCTCCCAACCTCCACCCACCATTCTCTGAGTCTGTGTTGGCTTTGCAGAGAACCAGGTTGCAAATTTAAGCTGATTCAAAGTGGGAACATTTCAGGATGTGAGCCAAACCACAGTCAAGTGGGATGACAGGGAGATTTTCTTTAAAAGTGGACACCTGCTTCAATTTAAACAGTACTGAAGAGGCCTCCACAGCACTAAAATGTAGTAAAATATTTGGTGAATCATGGCACATATTTTTCTGAAGTGATTTGCTGATGAGTATGGCATTTTGTATTACTCTGCAAACCTCAAAATTTTCCACCTGTATTGAACAGGAAGGTTTGTAGTCTAAATACAGGGAAAAAAAATAGAGCCAGGGCAGATAAAACCGACCACTGCAGTCTGAAAAAAAATAATACTGAATCAATGTTAGATTTCACTACATTTCACAACTATGTTCACCATGCTTATAACAGGCCTAGGCTGCTTGCCTATCTCAGGACACTGTGAAGAAGAACATAAAGATGACTACATAATGATCCAGGCAAAGAGCTCAGGACTATATTTTACCTTCTTAAAGAAAATGACTTAGCTATCAAGTTCCATATAGGATAATCCACCTGTACAACCAGTCACTATGCAAGCAATACTCATTTGCCCCAAAATGTTCTAAGTGGACCTGGCTGAAAATCACTGTGAAAGGCTGTGGGGCCCAGCAAGGTCCCATTGGTTTATGCTGTGCAACAGCACAGGGACATCTACATGAACAGCATTTCTCAAGGAGATGCATTTTGGGCTGGTCAGTAACACTTCTGTTAGCAACTAAATTACTGTTACAGTCAGAAGTAAAACTCTACTTACTAAAGGTTTTATTAGGCTTAAAAACTTCAACAGATATTTAATGCATTGACTGGAAAGTGCTATATGCTATTAGTGATAGTGATTTTTGCTATCAGTACAGTAAGTAAAAATCAATGCTGCATCCAACTCAGAGCTGATCAAATTAAGGTGTACAAATAATCAAATCATTACACATTACAGCAATTATTCCTATGCCAGGTAAGCTACTAAGTGGAAATTTGCAAACTAAGTAAAATATATTAAAAAATATTTTCCATCATTTAAAAAACAGCATCTGGTTCCTCCAACATGATAATACAGTTCTTTCTATAATATTCAAAGCACAGGCAACCCATATTTAATAATGACAGCCCAGCAGTCCTGGGCTGTTAGTGATTCCTGAAGCATTCCTCCAGAGAATAATGAAATCCAGCATGACTAATGATTTAAATTAACCCAAGTATGCTGATAACAAGTATTTGAATTTTTGAGAAAATTACGTCAGAAGCCATACTATGGTAATTTGCTATAATGCAGTTTTTAGAATCGAATTAAAAGCTATCAAGTTAAAATAAAGACAACAGAATAGGAATGTGTACAGAACTAAAGTAGTGCCATCCCTAATTAATGTCCCCTGGTAGCAAATTTTTTAGTTTAGTAACTGGGATTCAGGAGGATCCAAATGAATAGGACTCTGGGACCAATATCTACAACCGGCAATATTTATATAACAAGTGTTTTCATTTATATTACTGACCAAAAAAGATGCATTAGCAATTCCATCTGGAATCTCTACTAAGGCCTGTAACAAAAGCATAAAGGAAATTATGGCACATATCACCTGTGAAAGTCCACTAAATAGTATGAAAGTACCACAAAGAGTTTACATGTCCTCGTCAGGACACCAAAGGCTGTTTTCATAAAATACTCTAACCTGCCAGTAATGATCACCTTACCACTACTAAACAGCACACCCAACCCTTATAGCCTGACCTGGCTTTCAGCCTCCACAATCTCCATGAAACCTAACTGAAGTTAACCACATGAATTTTTCCCTGATGCTGTTTTTTAACTGACACATATTTTTGTTGTCTGTATATCTATCAATAAAAAGAAAACAACCTTCTTCCTACATCACTTTACCTTTGTATCCTTACATTTTGGGGTTTGTTTTTTTGGAGGGGGTCTGGATGTACAAAGTAAAATTTTCCTGACCTGAATGCCTAGGGGCTTTGTTATGTTACCATCACTTACAGAGATGCAGCAATTATTCATTACAAAAATCCCATCCAAATCCACTGGAATCCATTGAAAAAAATCCACTGCTCCAATAGCTATGTAATAAAGTTAGAGATTTTTCTTCCCAATGGGCTAAATTGCATATCATGTTGTAATAGGGTGACATTTTGGTGTTCAAAACACATAGAAGACTTCTGAACTCACAAATGGTTTTCATCTTGTGAGATCAAATGATCCCTTTATCCTCCATCACATTTTCTCAGCAGTAGAATTTAATGCTGTTAACCCTAAACAAAGGGTTTACAAAGCAAAAGAGGAACAAAACAGGAAGTTGATCTGAGGAATTTCTATTATAAATGAAACAACTGTCAAAAGTGAAGGGAAATCCTACAAGTTCTCTCTAAAAGTAGGGAAAAAATTTCATAATTTTGTTTTTTAGGAATAGAAAAAAATTAAATGGGCCCATGTCTGTAGTTCCCAAATGTAGATACATTCTCATTCACTCTGTCCACAGCAACAACTACTTTATGAAACAATTGAAAAAGGTATATTTTATTTTCCCAGGAAAAATACGGGGACATGGTGTTTTCTCCTTCCTTCTCCAGCTTAAGTGTGTGCATTAATATTTAAAGCTCTAAGGAGAATTTCTCTTTAGTACTTGTGATTATGTGAAGCGTATCATTGCAGAGAAACACTAAAAATCATGATTACACATGCCCAACACATTCAGAATTTTGAATGAGCCTTCCAAAATCAACTATGGGGCTCATATGTAAAAAAGTACATGTTGTACAGCTCAAGTCTTACACTGCTTGTAAAAATAGATGATGATGCTTGCAATGGGAATCTATTAAGCACTATCATTACTGGAATGAGGCTAATACTTTTTTTATATGATTATCATTATTGCTAGGAGGATCACATAATATGACCAACTCAGATACACACTTTTCTAAGCAAAACACACCTACACTTAACTGTATAGAAACAACACAATAGAAAATGTTCATCAAATGTAATAAAACACTCACGATGTCAAGTTTTTCTTGCTTTTAATCACAAAGTTTAACAACAATTACAAAATCTGAATCCAACATTGTATGTAGTGAGCAGGTTTAGCTTTAAGTAGAGGAGACCATGTAATTCCCCCTCTGAATTTGGCTGCTGGATGGAAAGTAGTCTAAGCTCCTGACAATGAAATCTCTAAAATCACTGCCATGGTATTTTATTTTAGTACTGAATTGTAAGAGGTCACTACCAGTTACTACCAGCCTCTACCTGATAACACAGAAAAGGAAAAAGTGAACTAATTTTCATGACTCTCATGAAGGAGCAAAGCTTTTTAAAAAATAAATCCATACTTTAGAAAGGTGAAAGTATCATTCAATATCTTATCAGTCTGCCTTAACTTGCACAGCTGTGTGTTTCTGACCTAGAGCTGGAGCCTTGTTCTGGGAACTCAACACTGCACAGTCACAAACTGTCCTGCTCATTCAACCTCTGATCTCTCTGCACATTAAAGAATTGCTTGGACTCAGCAAGACTGATACTCATCCAATTTTTGCTATGCTTATCACACATAAATGCATTAAATACCACTTATGATTTTAGAATTCAGAGAAGTTATTATTGCATCTCCTTGTGAGAATACGACTGAATTTTCCCGAGACGAAATGAGTCTTGTAACTCATAATTTGCTTTTCAGAGGCCTCATTTTTTGGCATTTACTGTACATAAATAAACATGCAGCTTTTAAGTATAAGTTTATACCGTGTGGCTTAAAATGTAATAAACTACATTTCCCTATTACAGAATTTTAAAATATATTTTAATATTCTTAGTCAGTGGAGTTGATCCAACAATTGCTTGGTTGCAAAGAATCTTATTCAAAAGTGTAGCTCTAAAAAAACCCCAGAAAACTTAATTTTAATTCAATCCTTTTTTTTTAAAGTATTGCTTTACAATATTGAAGCTCAGCCACAGAACTGAATGAGGTATCTTGAGAGGTCCCTACCAACCCCAACCACTTTGTGATTCAATAATCACAACTTTTCTGTAATAATGGAGTATGTGAATAAAGGAGTGGATCACTTTTATGTTAAATGCTTGTTCAAACAAGTCACTGCATGGATCTGGTGCCTCAGTGTTGCAGACTTGGCAAATTTAGGCAAATATGCCCCCAAGCTGTTTTGGAACAGACTTCTGTGACATGTTACTGACCTTTTGCAATCTTTTTTTGGAGGGAAATGAATCTTGATATCAAAGGCTCATGAAACAATAACAGTAGGGCTGTTTCTTGGTTATTTCAATGGTATGCTGTCAACAGGAGGGTTTATGAGCCTGATAAATGTGCGTTCATGCAGAATAGGGAAAAGGCCACATTTGCATTAAAATTCAATTTTAATTGTCCTTATTCTTTATTGATGCTTGGTGAATTGGATCTATAAAGAACCATTTCTAAGCAGAATGAAATTTGACAAATAGTATAGCTGTGTAAACAATTTCAGTAATTATGGCAGCAATTATTCTCTGTTTTATCTCTTGGTAGCTTTAAAGAGAAGAGAAAAAAGTGATGAGAGCTTTAGAAACCCTGCAGAGATCTCAGCATTACAAAAGTCAGAGAAGACAGATATAAAAATTTATGCAACACGGTTTTTGCACAAGAAGATAAACATTGTCCATCTCCTAATTTTCAGGCAGGAAAACCTTTCTTACTCAGAGAAATCAATAGGCTGAAATTAACCAAACATACAGGAAAAATGCCAACTACACAAAAACTTTAAACAAGAGCATACAAAGTTATGCAGTCACAAAATGTAATATATCACCATATTAATTATACAACTATCAGAAATCATTCTGGAATTATTCTCTCTCTAAACTCTTAGAAAAATCAGTCACTGCTCTGGATGATAATGAGGACACACTGGCAGTCAGAGATTAACTCTTCAGACAAGTTTTGTTCTCCTCTGTAGAGGCCTGGTTACACAGCAAGTCTTTTAGTCTGAAAGTGAAATTTTCAGTGCAGGGGGAGAGGAAATACATTCTAGCTGCACTAGTGCTGCTGAGAGTACAACTTCTAAAAAGCCACAGGTATACTCCATACAAGTATACAAGAGAGATCAAGTTATGATAATATTCATTTCTAGATCCAAATCTCATTAATCATCCAGGATCCAAAGTGGAATAACTGCATCCCAACAGAGCACTACTTGCCAGTTTCTCATTTCACACCACCTACAAGTGAGGCCACTGGGAGTATAATCTTACACTGACTGTGGAAAGCACAGAGACCAGAGCACAGCAGTGAATTCCTCCTTAGAACAGAAAGGTTTAAAACATTTAGAAAGAATACAAAATGGCAACCATTTACTTTAGGAGCTTAAGACACACAGATTAAAATCTAGATAATGAAACAATAAAAAGAATGCTGCAAAGAAAAAAAGGAAGTCTATGAACTCAGAAGAAAACACCCAGCTTTAACAAAGGAATAGCAATAGAATTTTTATGACTAGAAAAGAAAATACTAATGCCCTACAGAATACATTACTGATGAGAAGCTAAACTAATTTACAAGTTTCTTGGTCCTCCAGCTTTTTGTTTTCCTGAAACTCTGAAATACTTAGGAAATGCAGAGAAAGAAGAAATATTTTCTTTATCTGTGCAGGAGAATCAGGGAGCTGTGAGACACAGAGAATGATGTGTTACCTAGCAAATGATACATAAATAATTCAATTCTTAAACAAACTCTGAAGCATGTTTGTTTACTGCAATATTCCACTGCTCATAGACTCATACAAAATACTGGAAGTTGTGTGGCATTTCTCAAAAAGAATATGTATCAAGGTATGTGGCCTTCTGCCCTTTGACAGATTAGAGCCAGATTGGAGGACTCTGTCCAAGATATGCAGCATGTTTAAAAGCTTTGCTAAGTGAGGCAGAGGTTACATTTACTTTCCTGAGTATCAACCCTGTTATACATTTCTACCCTTCAATGTGTTCTAAAAGCAGAGAAAGGAAACAAAATGTCTGCAAAAGAACATGAAGCTATAGGCAGAGTTCCACTGAGATTCAGTTCTAGAAGCACCAGCAAGCATTAGGCATTGCCAAACAAAGTGCACATAATGCAACTTATCCATAAGACAAAAAAAGCAACAAGAGAGTAAGAATGACAAAAACACAGAACTGTTTAGGTTGGGGAAAAAACTCTAAGATCATAGAGTTCAACTTGGAACCCAGTACTGCCAAGTCCACCACTAAACTATGTCCCTAAATGCAACATCTACACATCTCTTAAATCCCTCCAGGGATAGTGACTCCAACACTCCCCTGGGCAGCCTGTTCCAGTACTTCCAGTGAAATTTATCCTAATATCCAGTCTAGGCCTCTCCTGGCACAATTTGAGGCCGTTTCCTCTTGTCCTGTCACTTGTTACCTAGGGAACAGATGCTGACCCCTTTCAGGCAGTTGTAGAGAGCAACAAGGTCTCCTCTCAGCCTCCTTTTCTCCAGGCTGTACAACCCCAGGTCCTTCAGTCGTTCCTCACAGGACTTGTGCTCCAGAGCCCTCACCAGCTCCGTTGTCCTTTGGACTCCCTCCAGCCCCTCAATGTCCTTCTTGCAGTGAGGGGCCCAGAGAACACAACCTGAGGTGTGGCCTTCAGCAGCGTTGAGTTCAGGAGGACAATCCCTGCCCTGGTCCTGCTGGCCACACCATGGCTGACACAGGCCAGGAAAGCCACTGGCCTTCTTGGCCACTTGGGCACAGCTGGCTTATAGAATAACACACCTAGTCTGACCAATCAAACGATCAACATCACCAGTAGAAGAAAGAGAGTATTTTATAAGGGTCCCAGCACAGTCTGTTATTTTAGAAGAGAGTCACAGCAGAAGCAGCTGAGAGGAGTCAGAGGTGATCCACCTGCACTGCAGATCCTCACAGCAAGGATACCATCAAATACACTGCTTTGCAAGCACTTAACTAACTCAGCAAGAACTACGAGACTCCCAGTCTAGCATCAGACAGCTGACAACCCAGTTGCCTTTCTATATGGTGAAGATTCATTTTTTCAGTTTGGAAAATCCAGAGTGCAGCAGCCTTGCTCTCACTTTGTGGGTCAAGAGCTTCCCTCTGTCAAAGGCGCCCATCACTGCCTCAGTCAATCCATCAGTTGCAGCTGCCCATAATGCAGTTGTTGCCTCCACCCCATGTGCAACCCCTTCTGTGTACAGAGCTCAAAGAAGAATTTATTTTCTTGTGTCAATATTATTATTAATTACCTGTCTGGATTAGCAGTGAAGATGTGTTTTATTAGGCCACACAAGTGTGGACTACTGCATGACTAGAATATAATTAATCCGTTACAACTTTGGAGAGCTGATATAGAGGGTTGCCTTATGCTAGAAAATAAACCTTACTGAAGCACTGTTAAGCATATGAGAATGCTAATATATTATCAAAGAATAACAATCAGATTTTAATATTGAGAACCTGAGTCTAATTACTATGATTTTGCATTTCTGGTACCAATCAGAAATTTAATCCTATCCTCCCCTCATTGCATAAATAATTGGATTTAATTATGTAGCTTTTATTTTGAGGGATGAAGAACTGTGCTTCTTATTCATGCCCACATTTTATTTCTCAACATTTCACTACAATTGACCTATTTACTATGATGCCTTTTGCCTCCCCTCCAAATCTTACAGCATACTGTGAATCAGTTCATTTAAAGACATGAACAGAATTGCCCTTGTCTCTGATTCTCCTGAAACATGGGGGTTTTTATTGTCTTCTGGGGAATGCCTTGCTGATGAGGCCCAAGTTTGAAAATCAAGATAGCACTTGATATGCTGTTTAAAAAGTGTATTCCTTTCACAATTCCTTTGGCAATCAGATATATTCATTGTAAGTTGCTGGTGCACGCATTCTTAAATGGGCAAAACATTGCACACAACCAAGCACGACAAACTCAGAAACACAAACAGAAGAGAACTGCTGATAGAACTTAAGTCTTCCCAGCCTCTGGAGGTATCTACACCTTGCTTATACCCAAGAATCTCGACAGCTGAGTAACTGAGTAATGAGGTAACATTGCAGTATTTTTAAAATTAGTAAGTCTGACAGAAATTTGTATTTTGTTTGCCCTATAGAAGCAACCTGAGAGTCCTCTAGCTAACAAAGAAAATCTACATAAAAAAAGATGACTTTTAAGACAATCAAAGAACTAAGTCTTTGTTGCGTGTTCACCAAAACTGAAGTTATGACATATCTGGTTAATAGTCTTCTAAAGATGTAGAACAAAACCCAGTTGTTTTGCATCTCACAAAATAATACATACTACATGACTATGCACCACTTGTATCACATTAATTACACCCAAATAGATTAGTTTGCTCTGAGAGCACAAAAAAATGGCTGGTCACATGAAAACATGCTTTATACAGGAGACGTTTATGTTAAATAATATTGACTGCAAACCACTACTATTATAAAGGAACAGGTCCTAATAAATGTTATCTAGGAAATAAACACTGGTATTTTTTTTTCCTTTTACATATACAGCTTCAGAGATAGATTGCTGAAGAAAAAACACAAGACTGCTTGTTCAAAAAGGAAAAGGACCTAAGCACACCTGTCTGACATCACATGAAAAGTGGAGACTGCTTTATAATAAAATATTATACTTTAAAATAAATAAATAAAAAAACCCCTTGAAAATAAAATAACTTCTGTCATTAGTTTATCAATAGAAATTAAGACCCGAGACTTCCTACTGCTTTTTGAAACTTATGGTGTATGTCTGTAACAAGAAACAAAACTCACTTTCTGACATAAGACAGGGTTACAAATGTATAAGGCTGCCACATTGACAGTCCACTAAATATTCCCTCTCCAGGGAGAGGAATACTTGAATATTCCCTCTCCAGGCAGAGGAATACTAGATTCCAAGATTAAGAAATGTGATCTAGGGCCTTGTCATCCTAAATAAACTATTTTAACAGTAACATTCTTTCAGTTTGGAACATAGCAATATTTCTGGTAGATATTTCAATATTTCCCCACCACAACACATTCTCCTTGACTGCTTTGTTCCAAATGCATTTACTACCAAAACAACAGACCCACATTTTAAAACAAACTTCTTAAACAAACTTTAAGAAGTACTACAGTAGTGAACCTCAAATATTTGAAAGAAAAAAATATAACACAGTGCTATCCAGTCCGTTGGAGGTGCATTTCTTATGCTGCTTTTCAGCTGAGTGCCAGGCACTAATTTGAAAGCTGGATACAAATCTCTCAGTAGCTGCCAGAACCACTTCAACATTCCTCACTCCAACATTCAATGTGTGCAGAAAAGCATTTTATGTCATGGGTATGAGTTCCAGGCCATTTTTCACAAATAAAAAGGCTTCAGGAAACTGGAAGAGGGCTGGAGAGACAGCTTGGACAGTCAGACTCTGCTCATACTTGAAATTACCCCATTGGAATCAGCCTGACACTGTCACATTTTCCCACACTTTTTCCCCATCAACTGGCATTCCTGACACTCTGTTCTAACGCCTATTTTTTTTTTATTATTTTTAATTTTCCTCTGCCTACAGCAGATTGTAGCTGCAACATCACATTGCATTAAATTTCCTGCAGGAAATACAACTACTAACAAGGCTCTTAAAAATAGTAATATGAAAAAAAAAAAATAAAGAAGCAGGACAGAACAAATCAAATAAGAATTGATGTTTCAGAAAAGGGCAGAACTCGGACATAATATGCAAAATTTTTGCTTATAAACTATGGTAGTAATCTTACATCATCAACCCACGGACTTCCTACATTGACAAGATACCAGAGGGAATAACATTGCATTTTAAGAATGCAAAACCACTTAAGGGAAGCTCTTGAATGAGTTCATCAGAGGGGTTACTTCCCAATTTCTTCAAATATCCTGTATAGATCAATAATATTAAGTCAAAGACCATACAGAAGCCCCATATTACTGAAGCATTTGGAAATGTCTAGGATCCATAGGAATTTATTACTATGAATACACAAAAAATATTGAATTACTACAACAAAATACAGCTTATTTTACTTTATAGTCAACACCAGGCAATTTTACTAGGCATCTTAAAATGTATCCTTAAAACCTAGTACCGTTAAATTCCTTTTCACCTTCTAAGCTTATCAAATATATTAAATATTTTACATTCATAGTCGCCTTCTGGGGTAGATAAGTATCATTTCCCTGAAATAAGTATGAAAACTGGGGTTTGTTTCCTTTCCCCAAGACTACTGATACAACTCTATATGTAGACCACTAGAGGCTCCTATAATAATTATCTTCTTCAAAAATTATTTCTTTCTTTCCCTTGTATTCTCCATATTTACATCTTTATTTTGTCACACGAAAATTGGTATCAAACCGAGTTTCTGTGGGCTTAGACATAAGAAATTATTCAGAACTCAAAGCCATTTTGACAATAAAAATTTTCATATGCAACCCTGCCTATACAAAAATTGCAAAGCAATTGCCCTTTTTTCTTTGGGGCACATGAACAAATAAATGTCTTTTTGATGCATCTCAGCTATTCGGCTTTTTAATCTTTTAAAGATTGACCTCTAATTTTAAATTTAAAAAATATTTTCACAGAACTTTCCAAGCTTTGAAAAGACTGTCAAATGTAAAACTCCTGTATGACAATAATTGGAATAAATAGTTTTTGCTTTTGTTCTATTACTCTACCTCTATAAAAAACATCTTTTACTGCCCATTATGAACTAGAGGTCAACTTGTATATCCAGACTTTAGAGAACCTTAGCTTCTGTGATTCTTGTAGCTTTTGAATAACTGAGCAACATCTCTTTCCAGAGAATTGTAATTAAGCAAACTTATACAGGTCTAATGTGAAAAATTGAGAAAATAATTAATATACTCTGAGACGTGTAATCTATTGAGGAATTCTGACCATGTAACTTTTGAATTTATTACTTCTGAACAATTTTTTTTCTTAGTTTTTATGTATGGAATTAGATGTGCAATTCTGGCATTTATCTTATAAACTAATTCAGTGCTTACACACAACAACTTACGTACTAGAGCTGCATTGATGTTGCACCATGAGCTTCTCTACATGATCATTATGAGGTATATTTTTTTCCCTCCACCACAGACACTGAAATTTCAAGTCAAAGTTCTTTGAAATATTTTCCTCTTTACTATGATTACTGCCAGAGCCTGACCTTGAAGGAAGAATGTACCACGCTCACTCTGTCACATCGTATAATTAGAGTGGGCATGACAACTTATCTTCAGCATTTTTCTTTCCTTTTCAGCTAACTTCTGGCTACTTAAGTGTATCTAAAAATATTGAGAGGGTCCAGCTACAAATCCAGCTTGAGGATTATTGGCAGGACAGAGACTAAGTGCTGTACCAGACCCTTCTTATTAACCAAGTTTCGATAACAGCAATTCCCTTGATTAAGCAGTTGTTTTCAGTGGAAGAATTAGGTAGAAAAACAAACAAGGCCCATTTCACAAGGAATTTGGACAAAATAATCAGTCACACAAATGCTTAAACCATTTAGTCAGAACACTGACTTCCAGATGACTTTGATTACTCAACAGTGGCATTGTAAATGTGGGAAGAGACAAAAAAAAAGGAACTGGGATTTTTTTCTTCCCTTCAAAAAAACACTATTAGCTTTTCTACTTTTTAACAAAGAACAAAGCTGCACACATTCTTGTGCTGAGGACTACCCCACACTATTCTCCATCACAGGAAAATCCTTTGCAATAAGAACACAATATTATATATGTACTACCTTTAAAAAAATAGAATTTATGAGTTTTACCATCTTGTCTGCTTGTGGTCTAATCCTTAGCATTCTTAAGGCATGTAAAACAAAAGGGGGAAAAGTTTATTTGCCTGGCTTCCTGTATTTAGGGTTAGTTATTTTCTAAAATATCATTTTGGAGATCTGAATAAATTACTAGGCAAATACAATGTTTCTGTGTAAAAAAAAATATTCACCAGGTGAGAGTGGGCCCATCCCAAAAACACTAGTGGCTTGTACAACATGAATAAATGCATACTTGATTATTGAGAGGGCATTTCAAATACACATTCATAACAATTAAAAGCTTTTTCTCTTCCTTATTTTGTATCCCTTGAAAAATCATCTACACTGTAAATATATGATCCACCATCTGCAAAGCATTTTGTGTCTTCTTCACTGGAAGCTTTAATTTCAGAAGATTCAGTCTGTGACTCTAGGAAATTTGGATTCTGTATTTCACAAATATTGGGGCAGGATTTAAAAGAAAAAAGTATTCATTCCAAAATCAAGGCTAAGTAGTAAACAACATTAAGAGTTGACATCAGAGCTACCATTAAACATCAGCTGCTCAAATACAACTCCAATTATTGCAGCATTTTTCAATAGTTAGTGGCATTGAAAAATATGGGGAAAATAACAGGAGACTGGAATCAAAGACAGTGGAAAAAGCAGTTTCATACATCTGACTTGAATGTTAATTGTATATTGAGATGTAATACTCCTTAATGAGTCAGTTTATGTGGTAAGTAGCCTTTAAACACATTTAAAGCACCTGTGTAATTTATATGAGTTATGTGAGCCAAAGAGTCTTTTGGTGTTTAAAATGATCAATAATAAGGTATCAAACTGACAAGAAGATGAAAAGGGATAAGGTCAAAGATCTTATCCCCAATTAATTAGCATGGAATACTCCATGGAAGTGCATATGCACTTACACATGCAGGACTTGAGGTTACAGTAATTGCTATGAACTGCAGGAGACTTCAGATTCATCTCTGTGGCCTCTCTGCTTTTCACCAATGGATTCATTAATAAAGTGCTTTGTTTTTATCAAAGCACCTTTTACATGCAAGAGAGAGCAATATATAATAATACTGACACATTTTGACTATTAAAACAAAGTAAAAATATGTCGCAAAGAAAATAATTGAACTGGAACCAAAGATAATCTAACTAGAATCTTCTGTAGCTGCTAAAGTTTATTGGTATTAAGAAGTATAAAATTAGTTTTTAGAATCTGTCTTGCAATGCAACCACCACTTTGCCATTAAAAACTGGTCACTGGCTGTTTTGGATCCTTTGCAAGAGTGAATACTGCATTTGATTCACAATCATAAATTTACAGGAATGACGTTACAGAATCCTGTAATCTTCCTGTTAGATGTACTAGTTAATAAACAGCAATTAAAATCCTGGAAACCTGTAGTTCATTGTTTCTTCTAATAAAGAAGATGAAAAGTGAAAACAGAAATAATTAGGGGGAAAAAAGTGCTTCAGCTTTTTTTTTTTTGTTTGTGTTACAGCAGACATTTAAGCACCTAATTTAGAAGAAAAAAAATAAAAAAGAGAGAAAAATACAGTTCTGTCAAATCTGCTTTCAAGTTTTGTTCATTAAAAACCTTTTTTTTAAATCTTTTTTAGCAGATATCCTTGCTTCATAACAATAGATGCCTCTGAAAAGATTAGTGGCATCTTTTCATCTTACAACTGGAATGGTAAATAATACAGAACTGACTGCCTTTCATGAGAGAAGGTCTGGGTACTAGCCTGTTTGCAAATCTCCCCATTTACAGTGTCCAAATTAGACTTTTTCTTAGATTATATACCAGACATCACACTGCTAGCCTTTAGAATTCTTAACTCTATGCACTTCGGAGAATTAGGTAGTAATAACCAAAATCTACAGATGTTGAATAACTCATGTCAATGAAACATTCCCCAACTATGGTGCTAAGTAACTGGAAACAAGAGATGTGATTTGAAGAACGGATTTAATCCAGCAAGAGGAAGTAAATACATGTCTCAAAGCAGCAGACCCCTTTACAGACCCTGATTCTATTTGATGTGCCATGACAGCCTTTGAAATATTTGCCAATTAGCAATTTCTAAAAGTATCTTCTAATGAAGAAGAGAAGACAGAATAATTTTAAACTCCTGGGTTTGTAGTCTTTGATTTGATTGGAGGTGCTAGACATCAGGAACAGTGCAGAAGGGAAAGGAGATCTTACTTTTTCTTATCTTGACAATGTGTAAGGAATTCAAGAAAGGCAGATATTGTCAAGTACAATCTGCTGTGTGCAGGTAAAGCAAAGAAGTAACATAGACCTGTATTTTATTCACCTGACCATGTATATTCACAGTTAAAAAAAATCCCCTAGCAAATAAAACCAAACCAAAACTCCAGAGGGATATGAGAGAGGAAAATTGTAAGCAATGTTCTTCTGATACGTTATTTCTTTTAAATTGGTCAAATCAATTCTTGTAAAATGTTAACATGAAATATTGGGGATTATAGCTTAATATGTAACTTAACTTCACAGACTACTATATACAGAATATAAGATGAGAGCACTGAGTAATCAACACTTTTTCAGGAGGAAAATTGGAATTTGAATCTTCCCTCCAAAAAAACAGAAGCTAAAAGAATTGTTCCAGTGTTGAATTCCTGATTACATTAATTGTCTGCTGCATGAAGGAAGGAGCAAAAGGCCACAACAGGTTTTGGGGTTTGGTATAAGTGAATTAACTATGGTTTTATCTCCTTCATTAAACACTGCTTAGGTCACTTTGAATTTTGTACATTAATAAACAGCTTTCATCTTAATTTTGTGTTAAGTAAAATCCCAATGAATAATATCAGGACATCCCATCACAGTGACAAATTGTAAATCCTGGATACTAGGGTGCTATGCATTACACTAGCAATTACTTTTGTGAAATATTCAGAAAATATCAAACTGTTAGTTCCCTTCAATATGCTTAAGATGGCAGTTATAGAGTCTGTGAAGACACATCTTTGAGAGCCAGGAAAGCTTCTTAGTATGTGGCAGATTGAAGAGGTAGCAAGATAGCAGCTAAAAATTGCTTTTACTGAGTTCAGCGAAACAGAAATTACTCTCCCTAAACAACTTTATCAACTCTGCCAAAAGAATCATTATTGGTGGGAAAGCAGCAGGTACAAATAAAACAGCAGAATGAATGTATTTAGTGCTCTTAGCAATGGCCATAATTAGCCAATAACGATGTAGCTATTTTTTGTCTCATATACTGAAGTTACAGGAAAGGTTTAATAACAGCCTTTAGGGAACAGCTTTTCTCTTTCATCACTCTAAGGAGTCTGAGCCTCTGGAATAATACCTGGCCACTGTGTATATTATAATGATTCAACCTTACACACTTGCAAGCTGAAGAAAAATTTCCTGGAACAGAACCTCAGCTGGAATGAATCCATATGGATAGACTGAAATAAACAGAATGGCGCTTATTTATGTAAAGTGAGAATTTAATCTATGATTTAATACAGGTCAGGATATCAGTGCACAACAAAATAATGATTATATCTTTCTAGTTTCTGCATGGCAGTACTTCAATACTTCAGTTCACCTTAGAAACTGAAACGAATTTGCTCAAACTATTCTGTCAAGATGCAGAATGAGCTCAAAGCTTCAAAGCTGACAGTTAATAAAATAATTTTAGCCTAAATATATTCAATTAAAGTTAAGAACAATAGAATTGTTTACCCATGCACCAGGTGATGCCATACAGGTGCACAAGTTACTTATATATATATATAAATTCATTTATGTATCATTAAATAAATATTTATACATATTAGTTTGGTTTGAGGTTTGGTACAAAGATAGATATGAAGTGTTCAGGGTAAGTCAGTTCCCTGAAAATTCTACAGGAGAGATAAGAAAGAATTCTGTAAAGGAAAAGACCGCTTTTTAAGTGACAGTTGAAGCACAACAAACATCAAAAGAATGCAGAGGTTTATAAAGTAACACTCATGACACAGTAGGGAACTAGAATCAGGAAAAAGAGCAAGGGAAAAGAAACAATTTAAAAGGTTAACTGAAAGCAAGTCTTTTCCCGCAGATATTACAGACTAGCAAGACTTTTAGGAAAATAAACGTGGAGTATTTTCAAATATGTTTTTCTTCTTAAAAGGAATATAAATATTGCTGTTTCAAAAGGCTTTTCTGATTGTTGCATGTGCTCATGCCCACAGCCAGGAAAGTTACTGCATGCACTGACAGAGCAGCTGAACAAAAATGGTGTCTGCATCATCATACCATCTCCAGTTAGATGTACAATATCAGAAATAAAAGTTCACGTCTAAAAGAACTCTACAGAAGCATTCAGAGATATGCAGAAGGAAACAGAAGCACAGCTAAACTGTGCCTGGTAAAAACTTACATTGCAAAAAATAAAATCCCATTACAACAAACCTAAAAACGTCATACAGGTTTTGATGAACACTATAAAAAACTAGAAAAAAAATGTAGATAGGTGATATGGAAAATACATTTTTTTTTATTCCTTTCTATATTAAAATATTTATGGACAAACATTTACCCTTTTTATCTCATACAGCACAATTTGTGACTCCTTACTCTTTAATGTCTTTCAATATATCCACCTAAAGGTAAAAAAAGCCCCAAAACATTGAAGAGAATAAAGAAGCTGCTTAGCTCCAAGGCTTTAAACTCTCCTCCAAATACACTATCTGGCAATCACCTCAACTAAAAAGAGAACTTGGTAATATTTCCTCATTGCATGGTTGGCTAAATAGAGAGGTAATGAGATGTCTTGGTCTGAACACAGCAATGAAAGGCAGAATGAGGCACAAGTTTAGAATTTCAAGTGAGCTTCTCTCAGTTTCTTTAAGACAGCCCATAGGGATTGCTTTAAAACTGGCACAACCACTTTTACCAAGTCTTATGGCTTTTTGCTGGTGTGAAGAATGCATTCGTCAAGGATGATCACAATAAGCAGTTTTGTTATGTAAAATTTAGAACTCTGACTCAAACCTGATAGACTTTCTACACTTACCAAGATCCTGCAGCTCTTTAAATCAACACAGGATTGACAACCTTGATAACTACTGACACCTGAACAGCTTGTGCTACAAACTGGAAAAGGCATTCCTATGCACTATCTTCAGAATTGGCAAAACATTTTTTATCAGAGTAAACATTCAGAGTAATCACCTTTTCCCTTCTAAAGTGCTGCAGATAAACACTTCAAAAAGCAAATAATTAGCTCTGTGAAACATCAGCGTTGCTGCCATTTCTTGTATGACTGGTTTGCTTCTTTATTAAAAAAAATGATGATATACTCAATTCTACAGTCTTACGTTATTTAATGGGCTTTTTGCATATGCAGTGCTCAGAGATGAAAGAATCCTTGTTTTTAGAGGGCCAAATGATTTTTAAGACCTTGAGGTTAACTAATTTTATTCATCCTGATGATCGTATTTTGAGGACTAAGTTATACCTAAACAGTTAGAGATACTACTTAAGTGGTGAGTACAAACACAGATCCTTGGTTTAGCTTTTCTATTAAGTAAATACTGGAACATTATTATTAAAAAAAACTCTTTAATATGTCAAGGTTCATCACTGTGTAGTTGGAAGAATCTCATATGAGACTTATTGGAACTCCCTAAAAAACAAGGGTGGTAATGGTAAAGACCAAAGAAAAAGGCACTTCAAAACATAGTATTTCACAAAATTATCAGAACTTTACTAATTTTCACTCTTCTAGTCTTAAAACTTGTGAGAGTTTCAAGTTGATCAAGGCATTTCTTAGAAACCCATGAGAAAAGAGTCACTAGAGAACTGTGGGTAATGGGAACAATAACGCCTGCACTAAAAATTCCTTTGCCTTTCAAAAGGAAGATCAAAGAAAAATATTAATCAAAATGAAAAGGGTTTTGGCTTTTTTTCCCACTTTTCCTTTTTTTCTGTTCTTTTATATACAGCATAATCCAAGGTTTGAGGTAGGTATTTTCATTTAAGGTTAAAGCTGCTCATGATTAGTTATTCTGAAATAATTTAATTTTTTTCCTCATTTTTTTTCTCCTCTGATGCTAGAGATTGTATGCTGCTTTCTAAATACAGTGGGAAACAATAGAAATAAAACCTTGTCTTATTTTGCATTTTTAAATTAATAACTGTATATGAATTGTCATGAAAAAACAGTGTTCAAGAAAATAGATTCTTAATACATCATCACGACTGTACAGGTAAGATAACGTAAAAGGACTTGAAAAAAATGCACCTTCTACTGGCTATTTTTACATAACTTTGTAAGTAATCCAACAAACTATGTACTTCACAAATTATCTACCTTTAAAAAGAAAAAGTACCATATTGATAATCTATAGTATGTCTACCACACTGCTGTTAAAAAGCAGTCAGTGCACACTGAGGTGCTTTGTAATTATTTTATACCAAGAAAATTGTAATGATGATGACAATAATGTTGATTGAAAATCAACACTTCCTTGTTATAAATCTGTTTTCGCTGTGTTAACCTTACAAACACTAAATTATGAGTCCTGGAATCTTCCACATCATGGTCTTAATGAAGATTTATTTTCATTTTCTAATCATCAGAGTAACTTCAGAAAATGGCTCAACAGCTTCTGAATCGATAGAAAAAAAAAATTTCTTTCTTGAAAAACAATCCTCAGCATCTTTGTTTTGAAAAAAAGGCTAAAGGAAGAAAATTCTGTTGAGAAACTGTTTTCACAACAGATAAATGAAATTTGACAGATGGGGGTGTAGTTTGTGCAGAAGTTTGGGTTTTGTCATTCTTATGGCAGACTTTTCAACAAACTCTGCATATATTCCCTAGAGATGTAGATTTTAGCTGCTAAATTCCTTGGAGCTTCCCTTCACTTTTTCTTCTTTATATTCTTTGTGATCACAGTTTTAATGAATACTCAAAAAAAACCCTTTCTCAAGACAAGCGTTTTACAAATCTCGTCTGCAGCACACATTGTCCCATTTTACAGTTACTAAAACAAAGCAGAATATTTGGATTAACCTGTAGAGAAGATCACACTTGGATCATTACAATATTGGTCATATTCATCCTTGAGAACTTCTGAAGTGTAAAACCAGTTTTAGGACTCCCCTGGACTAGAAATTTTCAGAGAAGATGCTGTACACACCAGACATGTACGTGTGTTGTCTCCACACTTCTCATTCTTAGTCAATCATTTCACAAGGAACTCAGTGACAGCTATTCAGAGATTTATTGCCCCACCACACATAAACATGTTCTCCATAAACACACAGTTTTTTGGGAAAGAAAATATGAACAAAGAAAAGTGAAAGAGAAGACAGACAAATAACCTTTCTGAATTTTAAGTAGCTAAAAAGCTGTTTTGATTTATATAAGGAAATTTACAATGAAGATAATATTTCCCTTGAGAACGTTTCTTTATAAAGTACTATTATTTAGAATTCTTCTAATGAAATATATTCCTTTCTACTTTTGCTTATGCAAAAGATAACAGTGCAGAACTACATTTGAGCGCTATCAATATAAAATAATTGCAATTTTTTCAGATATTTTCATGACTGAAGGCATAACAGCCTCATGCAGAAGTATGAATGAAAAGCTAAAATGGGTCAGTTACTGAGGTTGTTCTGCCAAAGATTATCACCATTTCATGTATATATTTGCACTGCTATGATGTAAAAATAAACAATACACCAGACATCATCTTAGCAAGTCTTTCATTATCATTAGCCAGTCATTTTGTGGCAACACACAGGAACAGATGGAGAAATGTATGACATGCACTATCAGATCCCTATCCTGCTGGTAGCAGCCATTTATTTAGGCAATAATTCAAAAATCTTTTTATTTTGCTCTTATCTTTTATAGAAGTCTGGGGTCACATTATCAACTACCTTTCCTTTGGAAGAAATAATATGCAAATTGAAACTATGTATCCATCTATATGAAAGTCTTCAGTTCCAATCCCTGAATATTTGACTACCAACTACCAAAATAACAGTGACTCGATGAATTCATCTCATATGTTTTTATTCTACATATTTGGCATCCTTGGGGGAGCATAAAATACTCCCTAAATTCCTAGGAGCTTTACTATGAGTAAGTCCTAAAGCATTTCAAACTAATTCATGTCTGTAGCTGATACTGAATCATATTAGTGAAATTAATAAGCTTAAACTAGGACTTTTTATATTAAACTGAATGTGCATTTGCATAATTCATATTCAGATACTGAGTTGCAATTTGCACTTTGAAAAAATAAACAGTAAATTAATCATGTAATTTTAGAATCAACTGAAATGTAAAACTGCAATTTACAGAATAAAAATTAGTATTTTAGAAATATAAAAATACATGAATTGGCAACATCAATAAAATTAACTTTTACTAGAGTTAGAAGGACAACAAACTTTTATGAATTGAATTGAGATGTACATCAGTTACAAAAGCCCAACAAAAGTGAACATTGAAATGGGCAGAAAGATCTGTGAAGCACAATTTTCACAAGGGATGTAGTATAGTTCAAAAGGCAATGAATGCAACATCAATTTTGAAGTTACATCAAAACCACCTATCTTGCTTCAAAACTCTTCCTTCCCCTGACTTCTCAACATACCAGATTCCCTAATTACTAGGGAGAATTAAGATAGGTGTGTATTTGGGCCTGGATAATGAAACTGTTTCCCATTCTGATCTTCATTTTTTATCATACCTACAGAAGGACACTTGCAGGAAACAATGGAAGAAATTTTCTTTTGAACATAGATTCATCAGTCAACAGCTGAGACATCAGCAAAATAAATCAGCTCAAAACACTTCTAAATAATCTTTCTCAAAATAAATGACATCATGGAAGAACCATCTTTTTATTTTTTTAGAGTATAAGGTTACTGAGTCAGAGTAGAGAAGATGAAGACTTTCTGTTCTAAGAGATTTTAGTGTTTCATCTGGCTGTGGACCTTCAAGAAGCCATTTTCTACAAGAATGTGGTGTAACTTGCCTTTAACTTGGCATAGAACATGTGTTAAACTTTAAAATATAAAATGTGAGACAGACCTTCCTCAACATGCTATTCCTCTACCCCAGAGTGCAGGGTAATATACAATCAATAACATGGAATAAGCCCCAAAAAAACCAAAACCCCGCCCCACTTCATGCTGGAACTGGCACACTTCTTGTTACAGCAAATCACAGAAAACAATTAAAAAACTGTTTTGCTCAAGCTTTAAACTCCTTAACATTTCATATGGTGGGAAGGAAGCAGAAAATCCATCTCAATACTGAGTAACCTTGCTGCACTATTAATATACCTCAGACCCCAAGTTTCTAAAACTGCCTTTTCAGTGAGTATTGAAATGCCATTAACCACAAGTACCCTAAGTGAATGGAAATCTAAATCTAATTTTCTACCAGGTTCAGCTTATAGAATAAAAGCTGCCATGTTATGTTATTGCTTTAAAATGACGCCACTCCTAAAGAAAGCTCTAGGACCAATTTATTGCGAGGAGCTTCATCTAATATATATTATCTAGATAGCATCTGACATTACCAGTGCCAAAGCTGTAAAATCAGAGCTAAAGGAAACATTTTCAAAATTCTAGACAGAGTGCAGGCTGAACTTCAGTGCATTCTATAACACGAACTCTGTGAATCCACAATTCCTCCCGCAAAGTATCTGCTCCTTCAGGAGCACCATGCCTGGGTGACCCAAGCACAAGGCACTCCACAAGCCGGGGAGATACAAGGTGAGGACATAGCACACTTGTTCTTTCCCCCTTGGTGTGCTACAAGGCTCCATTGAATTGGAGGAGCTCAAGAAAAAACCCTATGCCTCTACTCTGAAAGTAGCCCAAAATACCACTGTCGCGGTTTGAAAGTAGAATGAGTGAGAGGCTCCAAGTCAGAGATATAATTTAATAAGAAGAAAGGTAAAAAGGTAAAAATAAAATAAATGCAATAACACAAAGGACCACTGACAGAGTCAGAATACAACCTGAGCAGGATGATGGAAGCAGTCCAGGTGAGGGGCTCTTCCTGAAGCAGTGATCCTGTAGAAAGGTCTGGGAGCTCTGCTCCTCTGGGAATCCAGTGGGTCAGGGCTGCTTGTCCTGTCCTAAATCCCAGATTATATCCAGGTGAGAATGCTTGGCTCCTCCCCCTGGGCAGAGCATCTCACAATGGGATGAGGAGTGTGAAGTGGGTCCTTGATGGCCCATTAAACAGAGATAACTCCTGGAGGGAGTTACCTGTGAGTCATGGGCCAGGCGTTGATGGGCCATTAGCAGAAGAGCCCAACACTAGAGCACTGCCCCACTTGGTTTAACAGTTCATGAAGATGGTGATAGAATAAATACTTTGTGTACATCTTACACTACAACCCAGGACAACCACAATAAAAAATATTTTCTGAGCACCATTAACCACTAAAATTAAGTAACTGACAGAGGAGGTACAACTGACACCAAAGAAGGCTTCAAGCATAAGCACCTTGTTATCTAATGCCTTTTCTATGTAGCCTCCCGTCTGCAGCTCTGGCTCTTTCTTTCCTTCTCTCTTCCTTCTGCAGTTTCAGCTCTCTGTTTCCCTAGCACAGCCAGCTAATCCTGTCAGTCCCCCACACCACCTCCTGTCCCCTCCTCACAGCACAGACAGCAAACTCCAACTGACCACCAGCTAACACACTCATACCTGTGAGGGCAAGGCTGTTCCAACTCTGGTAATTAACACAGCTGCAATATATCAGGGACAAGATTGCCTTCAGTACTATCTCTGTCTTCCCAAAAGTAAAAGCTCAAAAAGATGCAATGTGAAACGTGAAAATGCAACAGAGGGTGCACACTGGTTTAATGGAAAATATTTTCAGTCATTTTCACTCCTTTTTAGTAGTTAACATTTGACCAGCCATTATATTTTTGTTGCTTTTTCTTCATTATAAGGACTGGAATAAAACACTTAAAAAACACATTTAAAAACATGATGAACTAATCTCAGCTTGTCTTAGGAATCTGTGTGCCTGAGCCTGTCATCTCTTAACGGTAAAAACTTTCTGACTTAGATTAGCAAGGTCAGCTGATTTTAGGAAAAATGGGTGGTTTGGAAATTATTGTATTTGTTTTGAAATATTTAAAATTTTTTGTTGTAATAAAAAAAGGATTTAGATTCTCTTTCATTGGCCATGTATTCTTTTATGGATCAGAACTGTAGAATGATACTTCATGTGTGAAATCTATAGCCTCTTGTCTAGTGGACAACACCTCTTTTTTATATTCAAGGGATAACAGCAATTAAGTACTGATTCTTGCCAGTACTTTCTGAATTAATGCAATTTAAGTCTGAGCTTTAAGCTAGTCACAAAGACTCAATGCCTTCTCATGAAGCTATAATGAATAAAATTGAACAGCAGGAATTCCACTGGAAACAATGAATGCAATCTACTTCATCTTATATTACACTGACTGCTTCATATAATTTCGTTTCATTTCTACATAAAATAGAGAATTCTATTGTCTGCTCTGCTGCCATTTCTTTTGATGTTTGGAATATATTTAATTATACAAGGTCACATCTGAAGAGATAAAGCTCTCTGGAGAGAACAAAATTGAACTTTCCCATATCAGATCACTTCTCTCTACAGAAATGAATTCTTTATTACCCCCAAATTACATGGTATTATCCTGAAATGACATGATATGTCTTATTTCTCATATAGCACATTCCTGGAATTAGGCTTGAATATAAAAGAAAACTAATGGTTCTGAGAATTGGCTGCTCCAAAGGCTTCACTCTTTCATTACTCACTCTTGATAATTGGCAGTCCACAGTAGGAGAAGCAGGAAGAAATATGCCAGTTGCATTTAAAGATGGGAATTATGGCCTTTCCTTTATGATGTTGCATAAAAAATTATGGCAAATTATAACAGCTGTTATGGATGTGCTAAACCTGCTAAAGGTCTGTTTGTGCTAAAAGTTTGCTCTTTCTTCCCCAAATTCTCAATGTGGAGTTCTTCAGTCTTTCAAAGGCCTAAGAAATGTTTGCAATGGGTTGAAAATAATAGAAAAAGAGTAATTAATGTGAAGGCAAATACCACCTATGGTAAAAAGAGAAAAAATTTCTAAAATGTCTTTTTATCACCATATAAATTAAATTTGAGAACAGAGACACATCTTATAGCTCTTATATTTTAGTCGCTAGTACAAATGTTGAACTTTCTGAATTGTATCAAATACTCAAAATGTGTAAATAAAACCAAACATCTATTCCATTTTTTTCTCTATGTTTTTTTAGCTTCTTACTATGGTTTTATGAGATAGTAATTGCTTTACAAGTAAAAAGGGAGTTGCAGAGCTGTTGGGGATTTGATACCATGTAGGTGAGCTTTAACTGAGCCTCTCGTTACCTTCTGCATCTTGAGGCATTTACAGTCTTTTAGGAGGCACCCTCAGGACAGCCTGCAGTATTCTTCATAAAGCACAGCTTTTGTTAATAGTTCAACATTTTTAGATCTGCTATGGGTTTAAAAGTAACTGCAAACTATGAGCAACCTCTGCAGCAAAATCCATTTGCAGATTCAAGGTGCTACAAATATATTGAATGTACAGAGGAAATAAGGGACTGCAACTAAAAGCAGAACAGTTTTTTCCCATCTGGGCACAAGATTACAATGCTTACTTCCAGTTTCATTTCAAACTACCCATGTTTTTTGAAGATATGCAAAACTGGCAAAATCAAAACAAAGTTCTATGAAAGCTGTGAGTGCAAGCTCTAAAAGGCCGTGTTCTGCCAACTAATTCACAATAGCATGCACTGCCACAGCACGACATTTTTCTATAAATTCTATAAAATTTTCCACATTCATTCAACTTTAATAAGTAGTTTGAACTCCTGTTCCCATTAACATATTGTTAAACACCCCCAGATTTCCCAAGTCTTAAAATAAAACAATGGGGTTAATCTTTGATATATCTTTGTTACAAAGTTTTCAAGGCATTATGCAGTGTGCAAATGTTGAGATGCTTCATAATTTATTACTTTCTTGTTTATACTTGCCTGTTTAGCAAAGCTAAGCAAAGGGGAAAAAATAGGAGACATAGAGATAATTACAGACTGAGTTCTTTGAACAACTTCAAAACTGTTTATCGAAGCTAAAGAAAATAAAAATATTTGCAATCCTGAAATCTGAGAACAGGTCAGAACCATATTCATGTCCATGAGTAAACTATGATGCAAGGGAAAGTGAAAATGAATTTTTTTTTTAAATTCACTTCTCAGATTTTTAAAATTTATTTTTATTTTTTATTAATTATTGTAATGCTGTTGAAGTGTTTAATGGAGGCTATGATTCTTCACAGAGGAAATTACTGACTTTCAGAAAACCTTATTTTTCTAAGGGGAAACACTTAACTAAAAAAATTATGAATACCTTCTATGTTATTTTCACAGCAGAAATTATTTTCCTTCCCTTGGCTAGCAAATATCAAAAATTAAATTAGCTGTTTGTTGCAGAATCTGTAAATGTCAATCAAGTCATGATCTGAAAGACAAACAGAAAACTCATGAGGCAGGAAGACTCTTCCTCTTTTTATAATGATTAACACATTCTGCACACAACTACAGTATAAACTAAAAAGGAGCAATAAATAAAGGACAATTGGTTTCAACATTTAACACTGGCATTAGGAAATTATGTGGGCTTTGCAGCAGATCCTGGACCAAAAGGAAAAATTACCATGACAATGCCGCTAATTTCACACAAATAGGACATATCCCACTGTTCATGGAACTGGAAAGGGACTAGACTTCTGAAGACTGAGATAAACCACTACCTATGAACTTTTTTATCTTTTAAAGAATAGGTTATTTTTTCATTACTTGAGTAGTCTAAAATTCTATTTTTCATTATCTTATTAATCTATTTTTCCCAAGAGAAAAAGATGGTCAAAAGTGAGCCTTGATTACCTTGGAGAATAACTTCAATAATTTGAGACAAGTCTCCAGATTTCTATTTGTGAGCAGCAGAATTCAGTCCCAAATAATTATATTTAAGAGTTCTCATAAAGAGTTAATATGATGGCCAATCTTCCTCATGATACTACAAGCACAGCAGAAAAACATAAAAATGGATTTCTCTTAAAATCAATCCCTTTCACTTTCTTAAAACAACAGCATCTCTTTTCCCACAAATATTCACCTCCCATTAAATATCTACTCACTAATCCATATTCTGTCTACTCAGACTGTACTTTCAGTAATTATTTTCCTTAGAAAAATAAAGTTTTGAATAACTCTGCAGCTGTAAACTCAGGAAAATTTCATTTACTTCAGAAAGGGAATGTAAGTGCTGTAAGGCAGGGTTACATGCCCAGCCTAACACAGCTGTGTGAAAGTGTCTAAACTTGGATTTTATTGTGTATCATTCATTTTTTATTTTACGGTAAAACGAATTTTAATGTGTGTAATTTCTCAGTTTCAGTTTTATCTTCAATCAGTTTGGAGTAGAAGTCCTTTGTGGGTTTAGTTAGCCCAGCATTTTCTGAGAGATTGATCACAGGTAATTTCTAAATCATATGAGAACAGATGAATTTACCATTATATCTTCCCATGCCTGTCTCTGCTTCTACACCCTCAGTGTCCAGAAGTGAAGGGCTTGCCTACATATTTATGAAACCTCAATGAATTTGCCTTAATTTTTTCCAGTCTCACAAATCAATACAAACATTTCACATCTGTGACACTTGCAGCAAACCAATTTCATATCATTGGACATTCACGCTACCCTTCTACAAAACTATCCCCATTCAGTCCTGCCATTTTTAAACTGAGAGGATCCAACACAGGATTCAACTTGCCCCTGGATCAAAGCTACATCAATGGTGTAACAAGGTCTCAGTTTTGTTTGCTCAGCTCCTTTCCTAATTCACTTTTATCGCCACTATTCCAGAATTAACCCTTCAGTCAATATTTCCTGCTTTCAGCTGTATCTCTAAGCTGACATCAGTGCAATAAACAACACTGAGGTGGAAAAAAACCCTTAAAATCAATTAACTATGATATTATATCTCAAGGAATGGAGGGAAACTTCATCCTTATGATAAATACTATGTAGATATGAAAACTACATGAGACTTTTACACATGCAGGGAAACTCTAGGCACTCTGCACAAGACTAATTTTAGTCAGCATAGCTTCATCTTTTAGTCAGCAAAACATCAGAGGGCATTTTTAAAATGGGATCTATTTTCTGGAGCTGGTTCATTTTTTTATAACTAAGAACTAACTACAGTCTCTCTTTGAAGAGAGTCACCAAAATGAGAGATGACAAAGAGTATTCATCAAATCTTTGACTATTGTTCAGCACCAGTTTCCTTGATAACAATTCTAATTCCCTCCTCCTTCTCTCCCTCCCCTTTGAGAAGAGTTATGGAACTTTTCAAAGCTTTGTAGAAATTTACTGAGATAATTTACTGCTACATTCCCTTTAAGAAACCTTTCATTTCTGGAACTGTCAGCAAATCTCATTCATCAATATAGCTGAAATTATTTGCCTCAATCACTGGCAATACAGCTGGGGGTGCTATGTCACCCCTCACTCAGAGGGGTCACACATTGTGATGTGGGTGTGGACCCTCACAGAGGACAGCAGCAGCAGCAGGGTCAAACATGGAAAGCCTCTTTATTTTTCTGACTCTATCTATTTATATACACTTTCTACAAAAGGCCAGGATTGGCCCAAGGAGGCCACAACCTCCTGACTCCATTGGTCTCTCTGACCATCAGTCAAGTTCTCCTCTCAGAGAACAACTATGCAAAACACAAGATAATTTCTAAAAATGCACACAGCTCACATTAAAGCAGTGTGAGAATCAGGCTGCAAAGATTCAAACACTCGAAAGCAAGAAAATGCAGGGCGACAGTGCTACGTCATTCCCATCACCCAGACATCAGCAATTCTCTTGTCTCTTCACACTAATACTCACTATGTAGTGAGCTACTGCATAGCTTGAGAAACTATCATGACCCTCCAGCTTACTTCCAGTTAGTTTTTCTGTTAATCAATTTAGTAATTGAGCTTCTATGAACTCCCTAGATCCAGAGGCTTAAGGCATTTTCTGTAAGAAGACCTGCATCCCCTTGATAAATTTTCCTCACTTAATGGGTAATACCAGCACATACTCAGTCATCAGGCCCAGTGCATATCCCAGATGTTCAAACTAAAAGAAAAAAACCCACAATTTTTTCATCTTGCAGGTATCATATTCCATGGCTATTCTGAAGACGATGCAGTATTATGAATGATGAAATGAGGGAAACAACAACAAAGAGCCTGAAGGAAGAATATAAAGTGGTGCACCTGAAACTAGTTACTTCCAGTAGAACTTCAAGGGGATGTGTCCCAAGAAAATCTCCTCAGAGATATCTCAGTCTTAGTTACCCATTTAATGAATATTTTGCACTGAATACCCTTTCAAAGGGAAGGAGGAAAATACTCTGGATGGTAGAAGATCGCATCTCTGTAACGCTCATGGAACCTCATGACAATCAGTGGCACTAGAGCTGGAATTTGTTGAAAATTCAGACAGATACCACACAGCAAATACCTCAGGTTTGCAATAGAGGGCAGGACCAGCACATGGAATCAAAACCAACTACTGCCACACTGTGGCAGACAAAAAAAGCCCCAACCAAACAAAAAACACCAACCAAACAAAAAAAAACACCAACCAAACAAAAAAACTCAACCCCCCAAAAAAAACTCACAAAAAGGTAATTTCCTAATCAGAGGAGTCTGCAAGGTATCTCTGGTCAAAAAGAGGATTTTCCTTCTATGACCACTCTGCTTTAATACAGGACCAAAAATAAGGAAAGAAATGTGCAATTACATAAAACTGAAATTACGTAAAGCTGAAACTCTTGTCTCTTTAAGATGCAAACCAGCTTTAAGAAGTTAAAGAACTTAAAGGTGCAAAACTGCAGCGTATTTAATATAAGAATTAATTTGTCATTAAAAAATTGCTGAATATTTTTTTGAAGCAACCTGTCCTTTCAAGTAGAACATAGCAATTGATGCTATGAAAAGCAAAGATATGATTCTTAGTTCTATCTTATGTCCACTACAAAAGATGAAAAAATAGGATTAAAGAATCATCTAGGTAGGAAAAGGACTCTAGGATCATTGAATCCAACCCAGCAATGCTAAATCCACCGGTAAACCATATCTGAAAGTGCCACATCAAAATGGCTTTTAAATTCCTGAAGGGATGGTGACCAAACCACTTCCTTGGACAACCTGTTCCAGTGCTTGGCAACATTTTTAGCAGAAAATCCACTTGTATTATCTAATCTAAATTGTGATTTACATACACTGTTTGATACATGCACTATGGGATACTGTTACATAAATAAAAATTCTTTTACTCAAAAATTCCTCTTGCATGCATAACAACAACAACAAAAAAATCATGCAGTTTAAAAAAAAAAATACCCAAACAAGTTCCATTGAAATTACTATTTACAGATTGCCTTTGCATTTTAAACTTTTAGCACTAAAGATTGCTCAAAAGTAGTCCTAAAAGACCCAAACAGTTTAGAGAGGGATTAGAGAAAGTGATATCTTTTTGAAATGTGTGCAGACATGTTGAAGTAATGTTGAGAAATACCAGAGGAAACAAGTTTTTAATGTTTTGTGAAACTTTCAAAGAAGGCATCCAGACTGAAGCTGAAAGGAGATGAAAATCAGAGTCTTGACAGCTCTTCTTATCACTACAGGCTGCCGAGAAAGCAAGCCCTCCAGAGGCTGAGAGCCAGAACATGAAACAAACATTTTTCAACCTACTGGAATACACCAAATCGCATTTCCCTAAAAAAAAGGAAAATATTAATTTCTCCAGTATTGATACCTACCTTTCTCCAAATGGGTTCATTAGCCATTAGTGAAGTTGTTTGATTTGCAAATCATAAAGCAGTTTTTGTCATTTTCAATGCTATGAAATCCATAACTAAAATCAAATTACATTTCTTCAATTTTTCCTCCTACTGTTGAGAAAAGCTTTCACTTTTGTAACTTAATAGTTTTATTAGCTGAGTCAAGTACAACTTTAGAGAAAATAAACTTGATAAGGTATGATTTTCTGCAAAATGTAGAAAATGCATTTCAATTATGCAGAAACTTAGGAACAAAGGAATCACATTCGACAAATTGGACCAGAATTACATTTAATTGATAGTTTCTCAAGTTTATCTGATACTAAAAAGAGCATATGAAGTTGCAGAGGCAAAGCTTACATCTTTTATATTCAATGTCTGTGCAACATAGGTGTAAGCCAGTTCTCACAGATGGAAGGGCAGGGAGCAGAAACAGCTACTAAGATAACACACTAAGCCAGGTATACTTTTGTCTCCTATCCTCAGGAATTGCAATGGCACTGTAGAAGTGCCAGCATAAGTAGAAACAAAGGCATTCAAAATGATGTGCTGTGTCTTTTTATTGTCTACTTTTATTTTGATGCATGCATTTACATTCCCATACATAGCTGAATCCAGTCCAACAGTCATTGCAAGAGACGTAACCATATTATAGCAAAGAGTGGAAGGATTCATTCCAGCAGCTTAGGAGACCTATGCCTTATGCCTTGAGGGATCAAACATGCCTTATTACTGACTATTTTTACACACTTCTCATTTTATGGACTTGCTATGCTGAGCCCACAAAGCTTTCATCTTGCTATTAAGTCTCTCAGAAGAAAAGGGGCATATTCAGCTGCAATCTCTGAGGTGGAGACCAATGGATAAGGAAAATAAACCTCTTAGGTACAATCCTCGTGAGAGGGAGTGTTAAGTCCCTGCATGCAGGTGGCAGAAACCACCAGCTGCTCCACTCCTGGCCTGATCCAAGCCAGCACTTTGCACAGACACTGAACAGTGATTATTTTATGGGGACCATTTGCATTCTCTCTGTATTCTTTTATAGCATCCATAGAAGCCAAAATGCTCCTAAGCTGTTGTATTGTTTTGTAGCAGCATCACTCGAGATTGCAGGCTCAGGAGTGACATCACAAAGACAGTTTATACCTGAATCACAGACTTCTGTGCTCTCAAGGATTTCAGTTCCGTTCACATCCATGTTCTGGAAGCATATTAGGAGTTACCAAGATATGCTATTTCCATATAAATCAAGTTTTGATTATTCTAAAGTCATCAGTTTTTTCAGTTACAATAAAATCAACAAAACACAACCCAACTATAACACAACATCAGCACCTCCAAAATTCCCTCCTCTCATAGTTTTTTTTTTCCCTCATAGCAACAGCTATGGTATCTTAACTGACTTTGCAATCACTTTGTTGGTCCATTCATTTTTCATGAGTAATCTTAAACATCCTGGCCAGTTCTTAATGGTTTCCATAGCTCAAGTGTCAACCAATATTGGACACTAAGAACTAAAAGTTAAGGAGCAAACAGGATTAAAAAAAAAATAAATCAGAGACTGACCTATACTCCTTAGACTATCTTTGTAATGGAATCATGAATTAAAAAAAAAAAAAAAAAAAAAAAAAAAAAAAAAAAAAAAAAAAACTTTTTTGAGGTGACACCTGGAAGCCTTCTCTCTTTATCACCATTTTTCAGTACCCTCCTCCAACATACACCATCTTATTTTTTTCCTGCTACCCTGTGCAGTCTAAATCCTTTTTCATTTCCATTGCTGTGACCAAACAGACTTTTTTCCTGCCTTTTAAACTCTCCCAGTAAACTTGGAAACACAAAATTTAGCATTATACATTACACTTCAAGGTCAATTACCTTGAGATGTTTTTTTCACACAGAAGCAGCAGCCCAGTGCATCGACTATGACCAGACCAAGGATGATTTGGTACTACTCAGATTAGATACAATGTTCATGATTGAAAACAGAGGCTGCAAATTAAAACAGAAACTGTGGAGAGATGGTGAATTACTTTTTCAAATATCATCAGAGTACCAGCCCTGGAGAACAATGATGCAAATAAACAACTCGAGTCTATTCAAGTATACAGATTTTGGAACAGTCAAAGTCAAGGGATTGTTTTAATCTCATTAAAGTGCAACTTAAACTCTGGTATTAGCCAGGTTTGGCTTAGCCTAATACTTAGTCTTGGTAGCTACTTTTATTTCCCTTTATAATGTGGGTAGTTTCTCAGAAAAAAAAGCAGGATCATTTCCATGCCTTGAATACGGTTTGATATGTAATCTGACACAACTACACTCTGATTTTTATTGTGGCTCCAACACTGCACTGCATGCCAATAATTATTTTCCTAATAATATAGCACTTTCTGTTCCTTTGGAGAGCAAGCTGTACTTATTTTTCTGAAGCTCTAAATATCAAATTGCACAACATAATAAAACACATAGCTTCCAAACACTTCCTGATCCTTTCCTCCCAGAACATGATTCTACTCCTACCTTTTTTTCCTCCAAATCTGATTTCATATGGGAGATTCTGGTGTCATGATCAAACCTGCAAATGCTTCAGTCTATTTCCTCACATATAAGAAAAGCCTGAGGGAGCTGTTTAGCCTGGAGAAAACTCAAATGCCTGTAAGTGTATGAAGGGAGGATGCCTAAGAGGATGGAGCCAGACTGTGCTTGGTAGTACCAAGCAATAGGATAAGAAGCAATGGGCAGAAACTGATGCACAGGAAGTTCCAGCTGAACTTGAGGAAGAGCTTCTTTACTGTGTGGGTGACTGAGCACCAGAACAGATTGTCCAGAGAGGTTGTGGAGTGTCCCTCACTGGAGATATTCAGAAACCATTTGGACACAATCCCGTGCTATGTGCTCTGGGATGAGCCTGCCTGAGCAGAGAGGCTGGACCAGATGACCTCCAGGGGTCCCTTCCAACCTGACCCATTCTGTGATTCAGCTGCAGATTCAGCTGAAGAGTAATGCTGAAGTTGGTAGGAACATGAGTGTCATGAAGATTACTACCACAGTTAGAAATTCAAGGCACTGAACGTTCAAATTTACCAAAAATATCTGGTAAGTGTTAATTAAAACAATCATAGCACCAATGACAATACTGGGTTTTTATCTGGTTGCTTGGTTGGTTGGTTTGGGGCTCTTCTTGTTGTTTTTAATAAAAGCTACACTCTCATTTGTTTCCCTCTGTATAGGTCTAAGTAATGTTCTTCAGGTAAAGTGTTCTTCAGCTCTTAACTGCAGATTCACTTAGTGAATTTTGACTGCTATCTATATTGAAACAAACCAGTTGAGAAGAATTTCTATTATAATTAAGAAAATTTCTTCTCAGATTCAAGTATCTCCATTCAGATATTTTTATTTCCTTTTCAAGCACACTCTGCTTTCAAGCAAATTTAAGCAGAGGACAAAGATTAGAATTTTACAGAATAATCAGGAGTTGAAAGAGGGTTTTGAATAGCAGTGGATATGCCATTTTGCAACTATTTCTAGTTGTAAAAAACAAACTGACTAAACCTAGAGTCAGACACAATAACAAATAAGATAAAATCTGACTATAGTTCAAGTACAATAACGCTGAACCTGTATTACAAAATGAATGATGTAATTTCCATTGCTTTTTCAAAAGGAAATTTAGTTCTTGAAGTAATTGCATAAGCCTTAAGGTGTTTTGCCACAGCTTTCAAATAGATGTGTACTAAAATTAGAAAAAGCAAGATTCCAAAATGATAAAGACTAAAAAAAAAAAAAAATCACAATTCATGTAATTAAAACACAATACTCGACTTTGCATTTAACAGCAAAACTGCTTCATTTTAAACCCTGTGCTATTTCATTTTCAGCTGAACTCCTAAAAGGCTTATTTCTTTCTGATACTGCTCCAGTTGCTCTCTGTGGGAAACTACAGAGTTTATATATTATTCATCCAACTAAAAACCCTGAGGCAGGACCCCTATGGAGACTCTTCAGTAATTGGTCTCCAGATGCTGGTGATATGCAGTGCTCTAAAAGTCCTTAAACATCATGAGAACACAATTCCATCTGCTTTTCAAGCTGCGTATGTTTAAAGGAACAACACAGACTGCTCATCCACATTTTCAGGCATCTCCTACAGTACCTAATTATTCATGAACTCATGTGCATCAAGCTACAATTTATGTGGCTAACATAGCAGCTTAAAATTTTCAAATTAAATAATCACTGTATTATTTAATAAATATCTGTTGCAGCTGAGCAACCTATCCACAGCAACAAAATTATCAATTACTTTAATGTTCCTAGAATACACATAAACAGGAGGTAGAGAGTGAAAATCTTAGCAGTAATCATTCTGCATTAAAACACCCTGACAAGATGCAGACATGTAGAGTGAAAGTTCATTTAGCATTTGCATTTATACCCTGAAACAGTAAAATTATAATTGGCCTGTAATTATTTTTTTCTCAACTTGAATGGTCAATCTCTGCATTTTCTTGGACCTTGCACACTGGGAATAATAAACATTTTAGTATTTCTTTTCCCAAGAATACTAATGCACAAAGGATATTAGTTTTCAGGACATCTCAACTGTGAACATCATTTAAATGTTCAGCATGCAAATTATAAATGATCACTTAATTCAGATCTGCAAAGGATGCTGACATAAGTTATCCTTTATCCATTCTGTCTTATTTTGACCTATTTTCAGGGTTCTGTACTTCAGCTTGTACAGGATCGTTGCTCTTTTTTCTACGTGTCACCCAACACCTGTTTCCCTCTTGTCAGAGTCTGTCTGTGGATGTGTTATGCCCCACAATTGTCTCCGATGGTTGAAGACCAAGACCCCCGAAGAGACTGGAGAGAGCCCCTGGCCTGGCTGAGGTGGGGCACCTGCCGAGGACCGATGTGCATCTCCACGAGAACGGAATGCGAGAACAATAGAACTCGTTACAGTGGACTGAGCTGACTATACTGACCGTGCTAAAAGGGTACAGCTTGCAGCTTGTTCCTGAGCACCCAACCTTAACACAGGTGCTGCCTTGGCCCTGTGCCACTTGCCTGGTTCTCCTTGGCTTCGTGCCACTCGCTCTGGTAACCAACCTATAAGAACTCTGAAAATTCCGAACACCTTCGTGATCACCCCACTGGAGAAGATCCCATCTATGGGCATCTCTACACCTTGAGGACTTGTCCCTCCACGTTGGTAGCTATAATCCCCCTTCCCCTCTTTCTCTATCTTTCTCACTATTCTCTATTTTCTTTCCCTATTATCACATTGTGGGCACTAAATAAAAGTGCATTTTTTTGTTTAAGCAAACTGAGTTGTCCTCTGCTGTGTCTTTTGTGCTTTGAGATCTCCAAAACGAACCATCAGGTTCCCCGCATATGTTTGCAGACCCTGACACCTCTGTACTGCCGCACTGTACAGGATTGAAAGGCTGTACAAACTAAGTAAGTTCATCTAGCCTAGAGCTCCTCTTTGACATCAAGGTCAGCGAGATGCAACTGGTACAATTTGTGGCCTAGTGACACAAATTTGTACTATAGGCACATCCAGGTGCATGAAAGAACTACAGAATGTGAAATCAGAGGCTACTCATGCTAGAAGCAGCATGGACTAGGAATCATGGGTGACAGAAACATGTCTCCTCAAAAAGGAGGAGAATAAAAACTAAACTGCCTAAATAATGCTACATATTAACAGGAGGAGTACACTAGGTAATAAAAAGGAGTAAGATACATAAAACACAACCTACTTGGGGGGAAAAAAATGTCACAAAATTATGAAGCAGTGTAACATCAAAGGCCTTCAGGATGACAAAGAGGAAGACAAAAGGACCAGCTGCTGCTTAGTGATTCCAAGTGCCAGATTTCTCACCGAGTTCAGGCAGTAGCTTAGAGAACATATATTATAACATCACAGTCACTGTCTGTGCTACAGTAAAGCAACCTTGAAACAGATGCATGCAGCAATGGTTTTGTGGTGGTTGCTTATGCAAATTCTTACATCTATAATGAGGCTGTCCTCCAGATCTCAATAGCCAAAGGCAAATATACAAGAATAAATCAATAGAGTGCTCTAGACTGGAGAACCGATCTAACCTAATTTTTATTTTACTTTTTTAGCAGATGTGGTTATTCAGAGGAATGCTGTCTTGATCCTCAGAGCTGGTCAAAACTTTAGATCCAGAATTTATTTTGCCTCTAACTGTCTCAATAATAGTGGTGAGAAATCTGTTGGCGCAGCAGTCCAAAACTAAGGTGTGGTAAAACAAATTTGTACAGCAACTAAAATTTCAACCATGTGGTAAATGACACCTTTTTTCTTCTACTTTGTTTAAACAAGTAAGAATTTTTATATTTTTGACTTCTTCTTCCTGAGAACAGAGTCTTCTGAAACTCTTCTTGAGAGTCTCCATTTCAGATCCAGTGAGAACAAATGCATTTCCTTTCTAGCAAAGCTACATATTTGTTCTGCCAATTCACACTTGGAGTCAACATTTAGCAAAATAGAATCCTGCATAAATTTATCACCCTAATGACCTTCAAAATATCTATATTCACAAGAGATGACAACAAGGTGATGGGAACTCAGAGCATTCGCCCTTTGACATCTTCATTTTCACATCTACATATTAACTTTTTTCTTAGAAACAGAAATCAAAATCATTTAAAGATGCTTAAACTCAATCCAAGAAAAATGAAAAAAAAAAAAAATTCTGCATAGGTATAAAAAAAGTGGCCTTTAGACATGCAAAAAATATACCTGTGTGTTTATACCCATGTGTACATTTACCATTTGTAAGAAATTTTCCCCTTTGCAAAATTTTTATCACTCTGGAAATCATGATTCAGAGTTTTTACAAAGTTGGGTAAAGAATCCTCCATGTGTATATGATGAAAAAACTGAGTGCATAGAAATTGTAAATACTGTAATCAAATAATTGAGGTAAGCTACGTAGCGTTCAAAAATACAATATTTGAAGCAATTATAAATTAATATTTGAAACACCTGCAATTTAAAGCACTTTAAAGACATTCATTAAGTATCTGATGAAGTATATGCAGCAAAATAAATATACATTTTCAGCCTTCTATTTTTCTTTTGCAATTAAAGAAAGGTATGCAACAAGGCTGTATTTTTTATTAAAATTTAGAATATTCTCTGATGCAGTGAGCAGCTCTCTTATGCTTTTCCTCCATCTTCATTACTGAACTGTATGGTCCAAAAAAGCTGTCCACAAAGTTGCTGAGTTTATATTTATGAGGTTCTATCAGCAGGTCACATGGATCTGAACCCTTTTGACACAAAATACCTCATACTCAGTATTTTAAGCTTAAATTATAAAGCTACTATTTGAATATTTCTCATTAATGGGGTAGCATTCTGTGATTGTTGTACCGCAAGTCTTAAAAATATTTATTATTTGCACTTATTATTACCCTATGGCATCAACCTACTGGGAAAATGACAATTCACTGTGAGATGACTTCCACATGGAGCAACTAGGGAAATGCATTTATAATGCTTGAAAAGTAAAACAGCAGTTCAGGGAGTTATGGCTCACAGCTGAGAGTTTTGAAGAGATTATATTAATTTTCTTAGAGTAAATCACTGTAGTAGAATAATCAAATTTGTGACTCTGAGAAAAGCACAAGCAAAATAATCTCAGGAGGATTGGGAACATGAAACAATTACAGTAAAAGGCAACTTTATGGATTTCTGTTTGCAGTAGTTGTGTCTCAAACCCCTTTGAATAAGGCTTATTTCTGAACAGATTTATTGAGGGAAAGCTGAAACAAAGAAAAAAAAACAAACATCAAAGCACATGGAATAAATATATAGAATAGTCCATTCGTATACACAGTTGGCTAAATAACAGTAACCTGGGATGGATTTTCATGTGGACTTAGAATACATCTGGAAGACTAAAGCATTTCTTTCCATAATTAATATATCTGGAAATCAATGCTATGAGAAAATAAAAACAATTTCATTAAGCTGATAAATAATATGGGGGATAATATTTTTTCCTACATCACTTCAAAGGATAAAAATTTACCATCAGTTAGGACATTATATTGAATTCAGAATCAAAAACATATTCTGTAGTTTAAGGTTGGCTTTGCCTGATGTAAAAGACCCTGCTTACACCACTGTAATATCATTATAGGTTATAGTAAATAAGTTTATATAGTCTAATGGCATTATTGATTATGAGAAGTTATTATAACTATACAATATTGATGTCTTCTTGTCTTTTAATTGGGAAAAAATGTTGATGCGAGATGACAGTGGAATTACAATCAAAGTTCATGGTCTCCTGAACAGAGCCAAAAAATAAGAGTTGTAAGACTGCACTGGTGAAATGTCTTACCAATCCTTCTGTAGGAAACACTTTTAGAACTAAAGAGTTCTAAACATATTAAGATAATGTTTTGAAAGCAGCATAACTTCAGCATCAGCATGCTGTGTTTGCCCTTTTTGAGGCATTAATGTCTCATTTAAACCAAAAGAAGACTATCCTTTTCTTCCTACAGCACACACAAAGCTCTTCTGCACTATAATAAATACTAAAGTATGTGCAATGTCACCACTAATAACTGGACATTAATTGGGCAGTGGGGGTGGAAGGAAAGCAACAGAAGCATTCTATAGACCCATCTGGACACATTTCAAGTGTGAAAAACCATTTTATGCCTATAACTAAAGAGTTAACAATTTTTTTTTTGTCTATTTCACGTACAACACCATGTACACAATGTATATTGAAGTTGTCTTTGCAAAGTTTCAGTGGAGGTATAAATGAAGTAGTAGCTATTCATACAAGACCTCTTAAAAACAGTATAGAATCATTTAACAGCAAAAATACATTCACCTATATGTTCAACCTTTCTAAACACCACATGGATCAGTAAACAAATTATCAGTTTGCTGGAATGTAATCCTTTTATCTCAACTCCTCTGAATTCAGAAGATTAAGTCTGGTGCTACCCAAGCAAACAGATCATCTATACCACAAAAATGGTTCCTGTTAAGGAAATTTGAATTGTTTCTGTCACATGGACGAATTCAGGTAGAAACTGTAACAAAGTGATTTTAGAGTTTGGTGTTTCCAAGCCTTTCTGGAGAGTCCAAGAGGTGCCTGAGTGCAGTGCTGCAATGATACCTCAGATGAGTGTGGCCATCTGCCAGGACCAGATCTGACTCACTTTCATCCAAATTTCACTGAAGGCAAAACTACTCCAACCTGTTACCAGAGGAATCATTATGGTGCACTGCCATACTTCTCCCACTCAGTAGCAGAGTATCAAAAGGAAACAGCCAGCAATCCCTCCACAGTAATGCTTTCATAGCTGTGGAGGAACCATTGGCAAAATTGGGTCTGGAATATAATTTTCTCAGCAATCAATAAATCTGATCTGTATGACCTCACCCAATGACATTTTTGCACATCCATAGTATCTTGAATGAATGAATTGATGTTGCAATTATTCTTCATCGGGTAAAGTGTATTTTTTTCCTTTTATGCCCTTAACCTAATAACTTTTTAAATCTATCTCTATTCCTACATCAAGACAATGAGAAATATCGTCAACATTTTTTTTTCCACTGTCTTCTTTTACACATACCTAATGCAAACCAGGACTAGTTAGGTAGTTTTCAATTCTTTACTGTGAGGGTGGCAAGACACTGTAGCAGGTTGCCCAGAGAAATTGTGGATGCCTCATCCCTGTTCAAGACCAGGTTGGATGAGGCATTCAACAACCTGGTGTAGTGGGAGGTGTCCCCATCTATGGCAGAAAGCTTGGAACTAGATGATCTTTAAGGTCCCTTCCGACTCAAACCAGTCCTCAGTAATGCCTTCTAATAATGACAGTGCAGATTTTGGCTCGTCAGCACCTACTGTTTCCTTCTGCAAATCATTTTTTGCTGTACTGCATTATGTGCTGCAGACTCAGATTCCTCCACTGTGTGGGGACTCATTCAAATATCACCAGAGGCAAAAGCACAGCATCAGGAGGAACATTGTGGCACAGTTTTACAAAACAGGGTTGCTGAGAAAACCACAGACAAGCAAGGATGGAAGTTGCTTGAAAGGAAAATTCCTGAAAAACTAACCTGATGTGCTGGAAAGACACTGTGGTATTAAGGACATAATGTAACTGCCTCAAGGAGATCTTCGTGACTCAAGGAGACTTCAATCAAAAGAGAGTATTTTTAAGAACAATAAATTATGTAGTACTACTACTCAACCAGATTAATCATAAGGACAAAAAGCCCAGGGCAGCCCAGAGCAGTGGATAAAACTCACCCCACACTAAGTAAGCACTCGAAGCAGTCTATACACCATTATTCTGAAATGAAGGAGGATGAGAAAACCAGAGGGCTGGAAGAGGGAAGACATGGTACCTATCTTTATATAATACAAGAACTATTGAGAACCTGAGAATTTACAGACTAATCCAAAGAGATTTAATCCCTATTATATATATATATATATATATATATATATATATATTAGGGCAAATATTAAAAAAAAAGTGCCAAATCAAAAAGAAAAAAATAAATATAGGCACCTATAAAATAGGATGACAATCAACCACAAGTTTTCCTATAGCAGAGTATTGCAAACAATTCAGTTTTGTTCTTAAACAGATTAACTCCCAACTGGAAGAGACACTAGAAAAAGGGAATTTTAGCAAGTTTATTTGACATGATGTCCTAGGATTTCTTTTAATGAGCATCGCCTGATATCTACAAATTTTTCAGAACAATAAAGTCTTATGACGTAGAAGTAACTTCAGTTCTTGCTTTCTCTTTATATAAAGGGATATATATACGTATGTATTTAAGTAAAAAAACAAGCACACTGCTGTAGCAACATAAAATTAAGAATAAAGGTATTGGGATTCATCCATAGTCAAGGAAGACTAGGCACTTCACAGCTGTTCATGAGTAATAGCACCGCAAGACTTATAAGCATCAAAGAAAGATTTGGAGACAACTGTGAAGTACAATGCAGAACATCCCAGATCAGATTGATGCTCACTAAGATTCTGCAGCAGGGAATTGGCTAGAATAAAGTTTGGATATGAAAACTAACAAAATATGAAAAATAACAAAATAAGCAAAGATTTGTGTTGAGGATGAGAAAAAGAGGATGAGAAAAATACAAAATAAGGACAGAATCACAATAAAAAAAATTTGGAAAAAAAGCTTCATTTCATATATCCATATTTTAAAGGATTGCACAGGCCCTCCTAAATATATGCAGATAATCTGAGTAATCTCAGGCCATGCCTGAGAACTCAGTTTTATTAAATACAACATGGTATCTGGGGCAAACTGTAGTTATATATCTGCAAGTACATGTAAGGAAACATCAAATAAGCAAATACACACCTTAAAGGTGACTTGCAGCCATGAATTTGATAATATTGTAGCAATCATTTTACTAACTTCCCCCCTGCCCCAAATATTAGCACTTAAGAGCAGATGCAAATATTTGCAGCTTCTGCTAGACACTGAATCTCACCTTCACCTTCACTGTCATGTAAGTATGTAGTTATAGTGAAGGCTGAAATACTAAAAATACAAGAAGGCTTAGATTATCACAGGAAAGAGATAAAGAACCAACAATGAAAAAATTCAGGAAAGCATGCAATAGCTTAGAAGCAAGGAGGGGAGGAAAAAAAATCTATAAAGGAATCAGAACCTCTTCATAAAGACACAAATACTACAGCAAAGCAGCTATAACACATAAAAAGTCTTTTACCAACAAAAGAGAGAAGATACTGCAACAAGGTATAAATCAGATAGATCTAGTCTAATCAGAGATCGGGGCTCTTGGTGACTAACCTTACAAGATTTATGCACAGTATTAATGAAGAATGGTTTAGATCTGTCTAGAAAAGAGAAAAGCCGCACTTCTGAAGATGAAGAAGTATCAAGCTGCAGGCAATTAAAAGTGAAAACCAAAACCCGTTAGAAATAGGGGAATATCATCTTCTGGAACATCATACTTTTGAAGATGGAAATCCCATGGGAAAGGTGTTGTGGAGAACACACCACCTTCTTTCGCAGTAGGCAGCGTTAGTCTGAACAGAACATCATGAGAAATGAAGACAACACAGGGCAATGTGGTAACAGGCTCCCAGTGGGAGAGCCATGTGTCTGTTCTGCTTTAGGAGGACACGCACACTCACTCCAGGGAGGAGGCAACACAGGAAAACAGCAGGACGAGCTGTCAGCTCTGACTCCACTGTGGCACGGGAGGATCATCTCCTCAACATCATGTATTGGTATTTTCTCATTTTCTGTAACAGAAACTGAAAACAGGTCTACCCTTGATGGCCTGTGGGAAAATGCAAACTATATGGAA
This sequence comes from Zosterops lateralis, assembly GCF_965231275.1. Taxonomy (NCBI): domain Eukaryota; kingdom Metazoa; phylum Chordata; class Aves; order Passeriformes; family Zosteropidae; genus Zosterops; species Zosterops lateralis. The sequence goes on from NC_139766.1 coordinate 36,874,035, forward strand.
TCTGACACACAGGTTTATTTGTGATTTTCTACTTTTCCGCTTTCTATTGCTCAATGTTTGGATACTAGAGGCTGTCTTTCAGGAGATAAAATAGCAAAAGGCTTCTGAACTGGGACAGTTCAACACAGCAGCACTCACTAACAGCACAGAGAAATATTCTAATTTTATACAGAAATCGGTTCTCTTATCTATAAGAATAAGAAGCTACCAGTGTTTTTCATTTTTACTTTAGGATTTTTTCTTTTAATTTTTCAGCTACAACTTTTCTTTCAGCTTCCTTTCACAGCTGGCATGGTTTTCTAGACTGTTTTCCACTTCCTTATCCGAAGGAACAGCAGGTGGGAGTGTTGAGGTGCCATTATCATGAGATTCTCTTACACAAAATAGCAGTAGTACAGTGTTTTACTTATTTTTCCACTTCTTGAGCATAATGAGATGGATGAGAACATTGAAAACATATCACTAAGGACATGTGCAGTAAGTTGTGCTATGAGGTTTCCAAAGGGAGGTTTCTTGCTGCTGCTTTTTTTCTTGGGTGCTCAAGAACCTCCTGCAATGGAGAAGCCACTGGGGGAGGCAGCAAACAAGCACTGCACAAGCACAAACCCTCTCGACTCTCTCATTCTCACACACTGGTAAACACACTTTCTCTATATTCACAACCATGTTACTCTCTTAATTAACAGTAGGTTGTTTTCTTGTGTATGTTAGAATTACTTTCAAAAAAAGGACAGAAGAAAAATTTTATACTTCCATTGTAAAATCTCAGGAAAAAATTTATTTTCTTGTTGAATCTTAGTGAGAAAAAAATTCAAGGTATTTCACTCACAGTTAACAGAGAATTGGCCCCAATAATTAAAAAATAATGAAAAAAGGCAATTTTATTCGGACACCACAATAAAAAGGTTGAGTTGGGTTCCGAGTTGCAATGTACTAAATATAGATGAACAACCAATGATGAAATAATTCTAATAAGAAACGAGGACAAGACATCAGAATTGCCTTATCTTGGAATAGAGGAACATAATAATTCAAACCAGAACAGCTGACCACAAAAAAGATGAATGGAACAATGGTGCACAAATTCTCAGGAAAGGAAGAAGAGTCATTTCATAGTTTATTTAAAATTGATCTATAAGTACTGCTGTTACTCTACTGACTCATTAGGATTAAGTAGTGTATCAGGTGAGGACCTGCCCCTAGATAATATGGGGTCACATCAGTTGAATTTCACCCAGAAAATAGATGGTAAAGTCCTATCTATTATATATAAAAGCAAAACTAGCTTGGGATTTGGTGGAAATAATTTAGTTCATATTTGAAAAATCCTTTAAATGAGTATAGACATACATATGCAAACACACACAAACACACAGACTTGTCAGAATAGAACACTGACAATCCCCTCACAAGATGCAATCATTGGGTGCATTTTTTATTACTCCTTTGCATATGGAGATAAGACTGCCTTTGGCAATGTTTATGCATTGTGGATAAACATTTTCATATAAACATGTGAATTTGCAGACGCACTATCTACAGTTGGAAGTTAATTTCACTTTCCACCATTCTGGTCTTCCTCATCTGAACTGCACACATTTTCATCAAGTTTTGCACATCAGGAGTAATATCAACAGAGGAGGCAAAAGTTAGATGTAGGAATGTCACAGACGTTGCTGTGCTCATTTTGAAGCTACTTTTCTGTCCCAAGCTCCTATCATAGACTGCACAGATGTACAGGCACCAACATTTAAGTTTATAAAGACTGGGTCTTCTGTAAGCTAGTGAGACCACAAAGCATAAAAAAAATTCCTCTGTATTATTTTTACATCCTTCTCTCTCCTTCCACACAGCTATTGTGTAATTCCAGTGTACCAGAATTGAAAAACTGAACAAATTAAAGCATGCTCACCATGCTCGATTATGTTCTCAATTACTGCAAACACACAGGAAGAACACCCAAATCCTGTCATTTAAATTCAGTGAAATGACAGTACATATGTGAGAGGGATTCCTCATCTTCTCTAAGAATGTATATAACAGATGAAATCAACAAAATAGCTGAAATTTTCAAAAGAAATGAAATGTCACTGCTTTAGTCTATTAGTCCACCATGTAGTTCATTCAACAGAACCTCAGGGGTGTGCACTGCACTGCAGGCTGAGAAAAGCAATTCACCTCCTGATAGCAGACTATGAATGTGCTGAAGGACCAAAAAGAGAAACAAAACAACTGCAGGCTTTATCTAGTGTGACAGATGTATCAGGTAACATTTGGCCTCTTGGTCTGACCAGATGCCACCAGGATTCCTGAATCACAAATCCCTGTCCCTTTACAGGATATACACTAGACAGAATTTAATTACCACTTTTTTTAGCTGCTCACTAGGAATCAAGATAATTCACTGAGGTTATCTTCCACTTGACAGCACTGTTAAAATGCCTAACCTTTAAGACAATGCTGACCCAATAGTTTTCACTGCCATCTAAATCAGGCTTAGCAGGTACAAAGGAAATCAAAGTTGAAAATCAAGTACCTGGCTGTGACTAGGATGATGCAAAGAAGTTCTGAATAGACTTGCTCAGGACAAAGGTGTCTAAAAAAGTGGCTGAGCAACCAGCATATCCCTAGGATTCAAATCTCTAGGCTTATACCAGCTGAACAATTCCTGCCAGCCTGCATCCCAACACCTATATATCTCAGAGGTAACTAACTGAAAGCATCAAGAAAGGAAAGATTTTAATGGTGACTATTTGAGGTACTAGCATTATTATCCCCTGATGGTTTAAAAGCTATAGAAATCACAAACAAGTTTATATAAATGCTTTAGCCATATTTTTCTCCTTATTTAATTCAAAACTTAACTTGAGTTAAAACCAAAGATCTCACTTGAATGACTTTTAATTATATTAATTATATTAAATAAGCAGCATTAATTATTAAGACATGAGAAGCTAAAAAAGCATTTCTACTGTTCTGCTTTTCTGTGGTATGCTGGTTCAATCATTAACCCAGTATAAAAAAAAAAAAAAAAAAAAAAAAAGGAATCATACTGATAAACAAAAAAACCAAAAAGTCAAACCAACCAACCAAAGAAAGGATCAAACCCAAACAATAGGAAGCAAATGAATTTGGAAAGAGAAGTAGAAGAAAACTTATAAAACAAGAGTATTTATTGAGAAGAGCTGTTTACTCCTTCAATTCATTCTTCAAAGTTTTGTGACTGTTGAATAGAAAATATTTACTGATTTATTTTTTCCACATGGAACCACAAGCAGTAAAATTGACAAAATGCACCATAATGTTCAGTACCTCAAATATCAACACACCCAATAAAGGAAGAAGAACAGCCAACCTATTCAGCCAGTTCCATTAGTCCAGAGATACCGATGGTGTTTTTTCTTCTTGCTGCTTTCACATAAATGATGAAAGTGTGGGTTTTTCACAGTTTTTCCCCCCTCTACACAATTAAGTTTGAGCCCGAAATGTTTACTAGTAGTATTATTTGTTCTGCAAACTGTGTTAAAAATTGCAAAGCAGTTTTTGCTCAGGTCAGTCCATCGATTACTCTTCTATACATTTTTCACTGAACAGGAGATTCAGCAGTGAACTGCCTCTCACCCCTCAGCATGCCAGATGAAAGATCTAGTAAGTAAAGATTTCAGAAGTCTTGGATATTAGTCCAATAAGATAGTATTTCTATTCCGGCTTTGGAAGCATTGTCATGTGTAGTAACAACGTGTTCCTGGTCCTGCCAGCATTTTCACACTACCCCAATTTTCCTTTTGGTCCCTAAGATTTAACAGATGAATACTCACTGGGCAAAACTGAGATATCTGTGCATGAAGTCAGTGAACTCTTCATCCTGTCAAGTGAGAATCATTTCCAATTATTTAGCGCACACACACAGAAGTTAAAAAAGTAGAAAGTTTAATGGAAAGAAAAAAAACCCCAAAACTTTCAAATTCTGAATGCTCACTGCCTGGCTCTTAGTATCTCCTATTCTCCTGTGTGACACAGTTTAAAGATTTTCTTCCTTTAAGGAAGAAAACATGCTTTCCAAGGACAATAAAGGGGGTAAGAAGGCTGCACTTAATTGGAAGACTAAATTTACTCAAAGTGTCTCTGGATGTCTGCCAGATTCTTTTCAGTGACACTTACTACAATCTTGAAGAACTAATAAATAAATAATTAATTAAATAAATAAATAAATGCCAGTGAACCTCCCAAAAGATTTAAGACAATACACTTGCATTTAATATACAGAAATAAATCAGTACATTCAAAAGCTACTGAGACAGAAATGTCATTACATTTTAAACATCATTTTTGAGGGAGAGGGAAACAGCTTCTAAATTACTTTCACAAAATCTATGCTGTGTTAATAGAAAGTGTATCTTTATTGAAAGCACAAAAGTCAGAGAAGTAGATTTGAAAAATTCTGCAGAATTTTTTGAATAGCAGAAATCCAGATTATGAAGACAGGCCAGCTAATCATTTAGTAATTCTAGCCTACTGTTATAAATTCCATTGTCCAGACTATTCAATGTGAGCAATAAAAAAAAAAGTGCATACAAATGTAAAAAGTGAAAACTCCTTACTTCAATCATCATTCTGCCTTATTAGTCTCTTACAAAGAAATAAAAAAAAAACAAAACTGATGAGTATAGAGAATGGACCTGTAGTTACAAAAAAAGAAAAAAAGGGAGCTGAGGGACTTTCTTAAAAAGCTCTTTTTTTTACCATTGCTTGAAGCTTCATTCTTTTCCATTAGAGTTCTACAACATAAGAAAAACGCTTATCTCATACACATCAAAACATTAGAATATAGCCAAATACAAGGAGCCTGCTTCAAATACATAAACACAATTTCAAGTGAAGCCTGGGATATTTACATAAATGTATAAAGCTTTTGACATTTAGGCTTTAAACAGTCTTTCAGTGACTATATTTAAACAAAGAATAAATACATATACTAAACACCAGACTGGAGTCACACCCAGATCTCATTCCAAAGCAGATCAAATTTTGAGTCAGATGCAGAGCTGTGACAAGTTTTAGTTTTTGTGTCACTCCTTGCAGTGACTAAGACTCATGACTTCACCACTTTGTCATCTCGACAAAAATAAATCAATAATATATATCAAAAATATATAAACAGACAAAAAATGTACATGGCCCCACAGGTTACAACAGATCTCCTCTCCTTCCTCTCTCAAAGAGGAGGTTTGTACAGTGTCACAATTGATAGAAATGCTGAAATAACACCATGAATATCTAGGTTATCTGGATTTTAAACAATGAAGTGTTTAAATTGTAGAATTAGAAGATGGGTAAGTGTTGGGTTTGGTTTGTTATTTTGGTTTTTTTGTTTGTTTGTTTGTTTGTTTGTTTGTTCGTTTTGTTTTTCTAATATTATGCATTTAGTAGCCTGATCTTTTCATAAAAAGGGTTTTCAAAGACATTAGTTTCTCTAGAAGCAGAACTTGATGGACACTGATAACTATTTTCTTTGCACTATAAGCTTCTTCTCAATGTGTCTCAATGACTTTTTGTCATCTCTGTCTCCATTATGGGTTTCAGTAAAAATGATTTACACTAGGTTCTAGTGAACAGAGGGGAAAAAGGAGAAAAAGAAATGAAAATGAACTGGTTGCTTACATCTTTGATCATTTCACTGACCCAGAAATCCTTCAAGAACAGTTGTAATTTCAGGCACACAAACAGTACTATGACTCCAATGGAAATTGCTCCTGGAAGTGTTAGAGTAGAAGGCTTGATCTGAAATAAAGACTAAAAATCTCAAGCACTAAGCAAACTGTAAGGATTTCAGAGATTTTAAATAAAAGTAAGTCTCCGTTTTTTCTCATATACTTTTTATGCACTTTATACTTTTCTTTTTTAGCTAATAGAAGTTTACAGCTTCTAACTTTCACTTAGAAAAGCTGCATTGAAGACTGAATAAAATACCACAAAAACTTATACTGATGAGGATTTAAACATCCAAAAAAGTGTAAGGAAACAAGACATTAATTTTTATGTGGCCTAATATTATATACACTACAGATTACAGAAAAAAACCCCAAACAAACACAAAATTCCAATTAACAACCAAAACCCAAATTCCAAACCCTAAAATTCCTTCAGTTTGGAGTGGAACTCATGCTCATATTGGGTTGCTGTAATTAATCTGAAAATGAAAACCCAGACTGGATATATGTACAAATGGAACCACCTTTCATTTACTCCCTTTCTCCTGCCTATTTGGGTGGAGGTCAAATAGACTTGTGACATTAACACCTTTAACATCCAGTAAAAACACCTGAGGATTCATTAAAATGGCCCACACACACGAAGGTAGGCCAAGAAATTTTAATCTGCAGGAGATAATATATGTTTTAAGCCTATAAAAAGGCTTAAAGATGGACGACTGCTTGCACCAAATAAAATGAAAAAAATTTTTTGAAATGGAATGAAAATTGCATTTAAATATTCTCGAGAATTTATCTGTCAGCCTTTTAGAATACATCTCATCCTTCAACACAGTCTCAAGAAAGGACAATGCAAACAATAAAAGCCTTCACATGTTAGGGAACTTCTGTAATTCTTAGAATTCTGGCCAATCAAATATCAATATCTCAGATATTCAGACATCTTAGAATTTTGGCCATTCAGCACTTCGCATGCTGAGCCTGCATTGACCCAGATCAAGTAATCTGTGCTTTTTAAATTTTAATAATGAAAAAATTATACAGTTAAACTATGACCTTCAGGGCTCAAGAAATTGCCCTGCATATAATTTTATTCTTGCAATTTATTAATTAGTCTAAAATATATTTTGTATACAACCACTGACTTCATAAACTCACTACTTGCATTTATTAATTTTAGCAGAACATATTCTTTAATGGTGTATCTTAATACAGTTAAACCAACACAATAGTTCAGATTTCATCCTGAGGCTCATTAAATTGCTAATTTCAAAGATGAAGGATGGCAGCAATTAATTCTTATGTTTTATGTTTTGAAGCTCATTTAACACTTAGCTTCTGGAAAAAACAAAACAAAACAAAACAAAACAACAACAACAAAAAAACAAAATCCCCCAAAAGTGTAAGGCATTTTAATAATTACATGTACTTTCTTATTTCTTTACAGAGTTATTAAGAGTTGAATCAAACCTTGCTCCTTCACTATTGAGCCAAGCCTATTACTGATGAATTCTTCACAGCTTGCAGAACAGTGCTACACAAAATACCTTTCCCCTAAAGGTGTACAAACTACCATATTTTAAGTATTTAACAATACACTCAATTTAGCCAGGGCTTCCTCCCAATTAAAAGTTTTCAGAATCTTACCTTTGATCTAACTGCACTTTGCTACTTTACATATTTGCATGAAAGACACAAATGTATTTTGTAATGACAGTAGTATTAGAAAAAGAGATGCTCCCTCAACTATGACACTGCATATTACTGTGTAAGATTGTTGCTTATATTCTTCTAAACCTCTTAGACTATTACTTGAATGCAGACTATCTGAGACAGAGTAGTCCTTTGCTTTCTAGCCACACCACCAGCATATTTAAGAAGAAAGAACAAGATGGAGAGAGTACAGATCAGTTCCACCTAAAAGTAAAACAGTTATGTATGAAATAGTTTCAAATAGAAGATCACAGTCTATAAGGAAGAATGTGTCAATGACAGTACAAGAATATGAGGAAATATCATTTAGCTGATAGGAATGTCCTTGCTACAGTAGTGTCATACCTGGCACACAGTGTTTTCTTTTGAGACTGACTCTTCCCTGCAGTAGGCGGGAGTTTAGATTATACATGACAAAAAACCAAACCTGAATGAACCAAGAAAAAGGTGAGCAACCATCACAGAAGGAACAGGCAAAATAGAAAAACATTCTATTCTTTTAATGGAGGGCTACAAGTGTTATTAGGAGATTGGAGAACCTCTCTTATGAGGAAAAGTTGACAGAGTTGGTCCTGTTTACCCAGAGAGGAGGAGATCTTACCAGTGCATACAAATATCTTAACAGCAGCTGTGGAGAGACTGGGCCAGGCTTTTTCAGTGGTGCTCAGCAACAGGATAAGGGGCAATGTGCACAGAGTGAAATACAGGAATTTCTATCTCAATATCAGGAAAACTTCTTTACTTTGAGGGTGACAGAGCACTGGAACAGGCTGCCCAGATATCCTAGTCAACCTGTTCTAGATAAACCTGTTTTAGCAGAGGTTTGGACCAGATGATTCCCAGAGGTCATTTCCAACCCTAAAAAATTCTGTGACTTTGTTATCGTGAATAAACAAAACATTTCTTGATTTGTTAAATACATAATCGCAGTATTAAGCAATTGTAACTATTGATGTAAATAACACACTTGGCACAAAACAAACTTCCATATGGAATGTCAGTTGCAGCTATCATTGGCAACTGGAGAATGTTATGGTACTCAAATATAACTACAATAATTAATTTATTTACTTTCTGATTTTAAAATCTTTATCAAACAGATATATATGGAAATACTCAGACCTTTGAAAACATAACTCTCATAGAAATAATCATTACAAAGAGAAAAGATCTACTGAAATGTATAGCTCAGCTTTTTCTCTAAGTGCCAGAAGGACTCAGCAACAAGCACACGCTGGGCTGCCTTGCCCATAGTCACCCCAGATTAACTGGCGTAGGGGGGGAAGTATTTGTGGAAAGCTACTCACTCCCAGCTTCAGCACTGTGGCCAAGTGCTCAGCTGTTAAGGGTTTTTAAGCCAGCAGGGAACCTTCAATTTCACACGTGAAAGGATGAAAGGGTAATTTCTGGGCCAAACCGAGGCCTCAAATTAAGAGTCTGGTGCGTCTCTAATTCTATTTGACATGAAACACACTCTCAGAAGGGTTAGGCTGAATAAGTATATTAAACTGAGCTCTATTTACTAGATTATTATGAGAAACTGGAAACACAGACCCTGTAGGAAAAGAAATCTTCTTCTTTGCTCCCAAAGGACTGGGAAAGAAAGAATTGTCAGAATTTAGCATTCAAGAAATTTGATTCAAATGCATCGGTTAGTTGCTAACAGATATGCAGAGATCAAAACAACAAGGATTCAGATGGCAGCATGTCATCAAAGGTGCATCAGATTTTTAGTTCAGAATCTGGCCCTCTGCTTCAATTAAAGAGAATCTGATAAATACAATGCTCAGCTAGCACACGAAGGTATTGCAATAATCCTCTACCCTCTCTGATCAGATGAGTAACAAGGAACGAAAGAGAACACAGCGTATCTGGGGAAGGTTTCACTAAATCATTCCTGTGAAGAACCTCCTAGCATGGAAGAAATAAAGAAGCACAATATATATTATATTAAATACTGGCTACGCAAAGGCTATTAAAAAAATTTAAAAGCCCCCACTGTTTGAGAAGACAAGTATTCCCTAGTCAAGTAGTCTAGTAGCTCTGCTTACTTTCATACTTGTGTTTGGAAAAGTATTAATGTAAGTCATCTAAAATCGAATTTTCAAACAGAAGCTCCACAGTTTGTCTTTACATAATAACTGTCATGCACACTACATGCATGAGAATGTGTATTCTATTATTTCAGACATCCATACAATCTTAATATCAAAAGGATTCATCTATATGTAGAAAAAGAAGAGATTCTTGAGAGAAACTCTTGGTATTTTAACTGGGTCTATTTACTCAGTAATTACACAGACTGCCAGAGAAGAGACCTCTTTTAATCTTTCTCCATTTGCCCACGAAGGGCAAAACTACCAGTATGGAGAATGAAACCTGACAGTATCAATTCAACTAATCCAAACAGACGTAAGTAAAGACTTATTTATGTGCATTGATAAGTCTGGCACAGGGAGAAAATGGAACCCAATATTAGTATTTTTTTTTTATTATTTATTTTAACTTTAAACTTGCTCCCTGTAGGAACTACCAAACTTTTAAGCCATCCAGGGCTGAAAGCTTTCTTTGTATGGAGCAGCAAAAGGCTGTCACATAGATCCCCTACTCAAAGCATTTAGAGAGACACCTTTGCAGCTTCTGGTTGCAATTTGTTACCAACAGTGAAAGAGCAGACATAGTTGAGGCTTCCCAGCCACCAGACTTCTAAAAGTCATTATATGGTTGACTGACACAGCAAAGGGTCAAGCAAATGCTCACCTTTACAGATTTGCTATAAGAAATGAACTATTATACCCTTTTCGCTATGGAATGCTCTTTTGTCCTCTTTCCCCCCAGCTTGTCACAACCCAGAACTTCTGTCACTTTCTCTTCTGAGCTGTGTGTCATTCAAAAGACCCTAGAATGCAGAAGAAATCCAAGCTGTTAACTCTACTCATGCCCTGCTATTTTTGCTATTCTCTAGCCCAGACCTAGAGAAGAAAATGCTAACAGACCCAAAGCCTTTTTCTACTACAGCAGTGTGAGGCAACTAAGCCCCTCTTTGACTCTTAGCTGCAGTAATTAGCAAAGACAGCCTTGAGTGCATCACCACCCTGAGAAGTGGGATAATGCCTTCCTCTGCTTTCCAGCCACTCACTTCACGTGTGTTGACTCTCAAAGAAGCTGCTGAATCACATTAGAAAGACAAGTGCTAGTGCCACAGCAAATCATAAACAGATGAAGCTACTGCTTCCTTCTTCCCAGGAAATACTTGGATGTTATACAGTGTCCTGGGTTGTAGTGTGGGATGTACACAAAGTAGTTATTCTATCACCATCTTCATGAACTGTTAAACCAAGTGGGGCAGTGCTCTAGTGTTGGGCTGTCTTCTGCTCATGGCCCATCAACGCCTGGCCCAGGACTCACAGGTAACTCCCTCCAGGAGTTATCTCTGTTTAATGGGCCATCAAGGACCCACTTCACACTCATCATCCCATTGGGAGATGCTCCACCCAGGGGGAGGAGCCAAGCATTCTCACCTGGATATAATCTGGGATTTGGGACAGGACAAGCAGCCCTGACCCACTGGATTCCCAGAGGAGCAGAGCTCCCAGACCTTTCTGTGGGATCACTGCTTCAGGAAGAGCCCCTCACCTGGACTGCTTCCACCATCCTGCTCAGGTTGTATTCTGACTCTGTCAGTGATCCTTTGTGTTATTGCATTTATTTTATTTTATTTTTACCTATTTACCTTTCTTCTTATTAAATTGTATTTCTGACTTGGAGCCTCTCACTCGTTTCGCTTTCAAACCACAACATACAGTTACTTATTTCTTTCTAAACCTTATTGCTAAACCTGCAATGGGAAAAGCTCTTTAAAGATTTACTCAAGCTCAGCAAAAGGCCTAGGTATGAAAGCACTGTGAGTGTGAGTTGTGTATCTGCCGAGGGACCTCGGTCCCATCTCAGGGGGTGTGAGAGTGACTGACGGTGGATCCTGGATGGCCAGACAGGGACATTCACTAAACACGTTGCAAAAGGAAAGAAGTGGCTATTCCAAAAATGATGTAGTTTCTTTTTTTCCAGGGGTCACCAATGCCAAAATAACAAAAATGAGGAATTATTTCAAGAACATGTACAGGTACAGCAAAACACTAGGAGACTGTTTTTAAGGTCAGTCAGCAGCCTGCTGCTACTACTTATCCTACAGCTGAAAAATCAGAATATGTACATCAATAGAAGGCAAATTTGTGAGACCTGAAATGTGTACCAAAATTCCTTTTTCATGCCAGAAAGAAGGCATATGAACTAGAATTCAGAATCAACACCATGCTGACAGGATACTTCCTGGTCTCAGTGCTCTCAGCTTTTTACAATTAGGGTGGGTAATTTCTTTTTTTTTTTTTTTTTTTTATTTCAGAACTTAGTAAATGTTTCCAAAAGCCATAAAGAGATGTCCAGGGAAAAGTAAAGAAAAAAATATGGCAAATGTACACAATACTCCTCTCAGTGCTTGTTGAGTCCAATCATTTTTGTTAAAGGTCGTTTGAATAAATATTCCAGTCTTACCTTGAGGCATTTCCACTGTACCAAACACAGAATTGCTCACTCCATTATACAGCTCCATGACTTGTGTTTCATAAAAAAACTATGTTTCCTTTGGTCCGCTTAGAAACCAGCTTCTACCAGATTCAACTGATATTCTCTAATAATATAAAAATAAATTACATTTATTAAAGAATGGGGGCTAAATACATTCACCTCATACATTCATGTGAGGATGTGCAAGTACTACAAAAAAATTAATCCTGTGGAAGAAACCAGGATGTATCACCCTGAAATGCAAGATGTAGTTTAAAAGCTTAAGTGATTTAAACAATTAAGACAAATATCAAAAATTATTTATATGATTTTGCATATATTCTTAGCAAAAAAAAAAAAAAAAAAAAAAAAAAAAAAAAAAAAAAAAAAAAAAAAAAATTAAAATTCCCTTCCTTAAAGCACTGCTGCAGGAAAATAACCCTGTGAGGCTGAAGTACAAGTGTGTGCCATCACTATCTATGATTACAGTTCCATAGTAACAGTTACACTCTTTGTACTCCTGTTGCTTTATCTTGCTGTTGCTTGCTTGGTCAATTAAATTAAAAATTAAGATTAAAACTTTAAAAATGAAATAAAAAATAATCTCAGAAACTCATTTCATAAAAGGAAAGTGTGTATATATTTGCAAAAATACAGTAAAAAATTTAAACTTTGAGTATTTGATTTTTCTTTTGCATTTATTTAATATAGCTATGAACTGATACCACAATATTGTTCACCTCCAAAGTACAGAGTTATAACACGAGTAGGTTTTGGCACTCAAGACTGTGACAATTATGAGGGGTGTATGGCCAGCTCTGCTGTCCAAGAGAGATGCTACTGAACTGCCAGGGAAACTTGCCATTGAAAGGGAGACAGAAATAAAGTACTTCTGAGCATTCAATCAAAATACAGGAAAAATGCCCATAGCATTCAGTCACCTCTGCTTCAAAGAATTTAGAACAAACATAAAACTGCTTAAATACACCTAATAAATTATATGCCATCTGGAAGTTACAGCTTAAACTATGAAAGTCAATTTATATATATTTATATATATATAAATAAAAAGGAGCTGAAGTTGTATAATTTTACAAGTGTCATTTATGCTAGAAAAATCAGTGATATAAAAGATCCTCCATATGGTTTCCCTTCAAAAAGAAAAACAAATCCAACACACAACTGGAGGTTTTCTCAACACATTTGGATGTACAGCGGAATGTGTTTTTATTTTTTCTGAATTGTTACAAGTTAGAACTGAGTGGACGAAAAAGTAATTTGCATCTGTTTTTCTACTATACTTTTTTTTTTACTCATTGTCTGCTTTAGTTTCACTGTCTCACATATACATGTAGGTGACACACTGAATATACCTACATACATTTTTGAGGCTTACATATAAGCAAGATTTCCTTATTGTATATTGATTAAGTTGAATATTTTTGTTAAAAGAAACAGGAACGCATCTGTCCTCTGTGAATTGCCTTGTTGAGAAGAAATAATTTTTTTTCCAGTTCATTTCTCCAAAGAGTCAAGTTTTAAAATGGAAGTTGTGCAACCAAACCTGTTTAGGTTCCCTCAGAGCTTTTAACTGTCACTAGATTCAACAGGCACATGGTCTAATACATCTTCCAACAGCAAAAGCACATAATGTTATCTGAGCCAGAGCACAACCATATGGAGCTGCACACACCTTACCATTTTGAAAAGTAGTCACTGAGAACCACTGTAAGCACAGTTGCACATACAAGAGTAGCTTCACCTATGAGTTACTAATTCATGCAACTATCATTCGTGGGTTTTTAAACTGAAAACCATATCTTGACACTCACCCAGAGTGGAGATGATTCCTACCTAAAACTCTACTAAAGTGTAACAACACAAACCATGAACTGACCTCAGCTTCAGAAATATTTACACCAGGAGTAAAGTAGAAAAATTACATCGTTTAATCCCGTGTAAAAGAAAGTCAACATTCATATCCACTTACAGAAAACACACGTGCTCGTTTCATCCTTAAACTCATTTTTAAAATCTAAATATTGCAACACTTTTCCACTATGGAGAGGAAGGATCAACAGCCTATGCCACCTGCCATGCTACTGATGTGTGTTAATGATATAGTAGGAGATAAATATTTGGTGACAATTTTCCATACATAACCCTGAATTTCCTGAAAAATTATATTTGCAAAAAATAAAAGTTTGGAATCTAAATGTATTTGACACACAGAAATTTCTGCTAAATTGCTGCTTGGTGCATTTCTTCATTCAGATATTCTACTTGTACCCAAGTGATTCACTACTGGATCAGGCATTTACTCTCCTGTTATTACCAGCCCATGTACACAGGCAAGTCACTTAACTGCACTTCCAAAATAACCCAAACAAAAACTAGAACCATGAAAGAAAAGTGATTGAAGAAGAAGAAAATGAGAGCCCAGACAGCAAGAAAGCTTTGCAGGCTGGCATCAGTTAATGTCTCACTTTTTTGTTTCTTTAAACATGACCTATCTTACTTTTATTTATTTATATATATATATATATATATATATATATATATTTTAATCATCTCTAGCCTATTGTCTTGTAAGAGGCTGAAGCAAGGAAAGAACATGAATTCAAATGCCTTGAGAATTTTCTGCCTACTGCTCACTTTCCCTCCAAGGGCTTCAAAAGTAAATACGATCCTACTGTAGAGGTAAGAAAAAAAAAATTGAATGATATTTCCAAAGATGTAATACAATCTATGGAGAGTCTTGGAAACAAGTCATACTGATAACAAAGTACTGTTTATCTCTTGTTCTGGACACAAAAAATTCTCTCTCTCCAGCTGACTTGCGCATAAGTTAGATGCTGCAAAGAATTGAAACTTTGCATGTTTCCAAAAACTGCTTGCCAAATCAAGTCTGTTCACAGATTTTTTTTTTTTTTTTGAGACTTTTAAATGGGAATTTCCTAAAGCTACAATCAACAGAGCTGCATGATGACAGCCACTGAGTAGGACTGGCCAAATGGAAAATCATCTTGCCTAACATATTAAAATAATGTAGCCTTTGAGTTCACCTGGATATAAAGGCCAATTCAGTTCTAACACTAAAGCAAATATTAAATTATGTTCACTAATAGTAAAAAATTAAATTAAAAATTTTGTTTTTACATAATACTGTATCAGAGAAAGAAAAGCAAGATAAGAAGGTCTATTATTTGTAGGAAGAGTTTCAAGCCACCAATTTGCCGTGAGAGGATTCAAAATAATGCAGCTTGTAAAACAGGACTGGAAGGGGCTTTTTAAGTTTCAAGAACTAAGAGAATCAAGGTTCTATCCTTTCTCCTGTTGCTGATATTTGGCAATCTCAGACAAACTGTGACTGTGTCTCTAGTCCCAATCTGTAGAATTCAGGTAATGCTGGCCTCCCCAGGGAAGCACTTCTCAGCAGCAGTTCGAGGTGCACTGTGTTAGAGACAAGTATTACAAGCACACCACAAAAAGGGTGTGAGAATGCAAATCAGTCCTGGGATCTCTTTGACCAACACCACTACCAACAAGAGAAAAATAGAAAATATACTTCCATTTCAGCAGCGTGTACCATATGAACTTCTTTAAAATAAACATTTAGGTAGTACTGAATTGAATTCCTGCTGAATTGATGTTTGCCAGAAAAAGGGTTTTGCCCATGATCTGATTTGGGTGTTGTTTGATGAAAAACTAAGACATGGTGGTGTAAAGTCAGACTTTAAGGTTATACCAAATGACTGAAGATACTAGAGGACAACAAATATATTTTAAAATGTTGGCCATTAAATTTTAGAACATTTGACAGCAATCTCTCTGTAATTAAGAAATGTGATACTTTTGCATGGCCAGAGATATCATTTATTATTTTTACATATGCCACCAAACTAACATCAAAAATGTTCTGAAAGGTTGCTACTGATCTGTTATTTCCCTCAGTATGTTCATGCAGTATTTGTGAACTAATCAAGACTTCAATGTATGACTTTCTAATAACAATGGGCCAATTAACTTAGACAAAAAAAATCTGTTTGCTAACAAGTTCATTGAAATATTCAAAGTCAAAAATAATAAGCTTCAAATATGTAATGGTGAAAGATTATAGTTTTTCCTAAGCTTATAGTTTCCCCAAAATTATAGTTTAAGATGCTTTTAAAAAGACAAATCAAGCAAAATTAAAAAAAAAAAAATCAACCAGTAAAACAACTTACTAGAAAATACATGAAAAGCATGCTAGAAATAGATTTTACATGATTCACACATTTCTTATTGAAGTTTAGATATGCTTTAGTATTTATGCTCTGGAGCCAGCATTGAAAACACTGTAACAGCAAAACTGCATCAGATATTTAAGAACATGGAATTGCAACTAAAGAATATCCTCTTTGTAACACTTGAAACCCATTGTAATGTTTATCATATCAGTCACAAGTTCTCAATACAAACCCTATAATCAATCATCATTCAATTGAAAAAACGCAAACCAGCACCTTCGAGTTGATGTTTTCCTACATGTAATTTCAATAGGAATTCATTCCAAGAGAAAATGATAGTTTGACAACTGCTTTTTTTCTCCTCTCAGATATTAAGAGAAGAAACTGATATATATGACCTGTGGACATGACTACATAATTTTTATTCATGTTTCAGAAAAGCAACATATTTACATGCCAACACTCCAGCTGTATTGTTTTTAAAGCTTTTGTGAAATTCATGCCCAGAATGTTTCACTTGCAGCTCTAAATTTTTTTTTAATGCTTATCTGTTCCCTTTCACTAGTATGCAATTTTCAGTTTTACTTCTTAAAGGGTGAACCAATAGTTCACCCAAAAAAGTTCTGGGCTCCTTTGGCCCAAGGTCTATCCTTATGATACTGGTAACACTATAAAAACTTGAAAGTGACACTACAGACAAGTGGGAGTTTCTGGTCCCTACCTGAATTCTGCTTGTAAATATCAGATTTCCGTGGAGAATTTATTTCATTGCAGCTGCAACACAAACTGGTAATGAAGCACGTAATTTCGTCTTATTTCTCCTTTCTTCTCTTTGCCAGGACTAGTTTGCACTAATTATGAAATCCTAAGTTTCCTGAACTGTGCAAATTGGACACTTTCAGGTTGTTTTCAGATATTCATTTCAGTGACGGTTTTCAGCTGAGACATTTTGGTCTGAGTGATCCATTACTATTTTTGGAATGGGAAGAAAGCTTTAATACAACTACAATACACAATTCATGGAAAAAAAAACCCACCCCAACTGCCAATGACTATCAGGATATCAAAACTCATGGGCTCTATGGGGCTGATATATTATTTTTATATTTAAAAACTTCCATCTGAAGTAATCTCAAAACCCCCTCTTTTTCACATTAGGAAGGAAAAACCCCTTAGATTCCAGGCAAAGAAAAAGCCTTTATGATGGTAATTTCTATAATTTTCAACCAGGCACAAATATAAATAATTTCCTCTTCTAAGAGGTTGCATGAACATAGTAACAGTTCCAATTATTCATAACATTCATCTATAGAGTTTTAAACAGAGAAAATATATGGGCACTTTTAAAGAAAGGAGGATGAGAAACAGCCACTTGTCAGGCTATTGCCAGTATCTGTGAAGGATGGAGACATGTGGAGCAAAACCCAGTCACTGTTTCTTTTGAAGAGGCCAACTCAAACTGAGTGACAAGCTATTAGTACTTCAGTGGTGTTTTTAGTACATCAATAACACCAAAGTGCTAACAGGATATTTGCAATACCACAAAAAAAGTCTCAAAGTGAAGCAGCTTCTCAAATAAAGGGAAATTTCCTCTCCGTCAAGGGAGACCAGTACAGATTTTGGTGAATGAAACAGGTCAGTCTTTTAATGACAAAGTCATTACATTAGATCACTTATTCTAAGTGCTTTCAGATAAGTTTTAAAACTTCAGCACTTGCTGAAATAGGCTGATGCTGAAGAGCTGGTACTGCACACTAAAATAATGTTTGCTTTAACACAACTGTTGGAACTTTCTCCTCTTGTCCATAAAATGCACTGTCTACAACCCTAGTTAACAGCTGTCCTCTACCACTTCAGAGGCTGTTTAAAACATGATTGCAAAAGGCTACAAGAGAACTGCTGCACAAGTGTAAATATACTGCTAAAAAATACTGGCTGAATTCAGATGCACCAAACTGAGACTGATGTTTTATTAAGAATTCCCAGGAAAATGATTCAGCTAATAATATGGAATAGCAGTAAGTACTAGTGGAACAGGACACTAGTAGCATGAAGTAAGTGTAAATGGGATGATTTGGATAAAATTAAGTGGGTTTAATGAGGCAATAAACTGAAATAAATTATTAATCCTTATCCTTTAATACATCAGTTGTCAAATGCACAACAAAAGGATAGACATAGACTTGAAAACATGTAGGTAACACTCAAGTACAGGTGCCTTCAGGAGACCTCAAAGCAAACAGTGCCACAAAAGGATTATCAGTGCAAGATGACTTCAGCCAGAATGATTAGCAACCTGTTAACCAAAATGAGACGCTTCTTCAAGTGAAAATCACAGTTTAAATGAAATCACTAAGCAAGATAGCAACTTAGTTCTTACAAAAACAGCTGGAAATAAATGGTATTATTCCATCTAGAATATGTGTCATACAAATGCATGCATCACCTGCACATACATTTATGTCCACATGCAAACCATAACCAAACATAACTTCTATAATCAAAGTAGAAGTCCTATCTTCTACTTCTTATGTCTCAGATACATTTCAAAATCTCTTGGAAAACATTTCTCATGTTATTTCAAGAAATAAACAAACAAAAAAATTAATTCCCTCATTTATCAGACATAAACTGAATTTGTGAAGTGCTACAACAAAAAAAAAATAGTATCAGCATTCCCAAAAGAAAATCTGCAATTATCTGTAATGTATATCAATTCTTTTAAAATGCTATAGCTGCCCCAGAAACATGCACAAATAATTCTGCAGCTTACATTTATTCATCATCTCTCATGAGTCACCATGACTTTGGAATAAATTGATCCTGCTCTGTGGGCCAAATCATTAATCGACCCAGTGATGTCACTCCATTTTTCCTTCAGTAGCAAACCAAACTGTAGACACCATGTTTGCAGAGTACATCCAGGAGGGGATCATAAGCATAAAAAATTAAGACTTTTTAAAAGCAAGCAATATAAAATAGCAAAGTAAGAGATGGTACAGATAAGGTATATGGAAACTAGAGTACCATAGTAATAACTCTGAATCTCAACAATATTTTCGCCCTAACTTCTGCAGGATCACATTTATCTGAGCTGTTTCACATGAGAATTTCATGATGAAAGTATTTTCTGTTTTTTCCCTATATAATGCCATCTCATCTTATTTAATGACTTTCACACAGTTCTTAAAGCTACAGGCTTGCATTTGAACTTGTTTTACATTTGCTCTAACTCAAACCAGTTTTTACTAAATTTATATAGGCAACAAACTTCTACTGGTTGTAGGGAACAACAACTGGTTTTTTTGTGTATGTGTTTTTGAGTTTGAGTTTGGTTTTGCTGGGTTTGTTTGGGGTTTTTTTTTGTTTAGCTTAAAAAAAACCAAACAACACAACAAACCAAAAAAAGAAAACCAACAAAACCCTAAGGGAGTTAAAAAGAGAGAGCACGATAGAGAGATATCTATCCTTTTAATTTTCCAAACCCACAAAATTCTAAGATTCTTTCCTCAGAGGAAATATGATCCAGAGGTCATATAACACAATAAGAAAATGTGATAAATGCAAATACCAGAGGGAACAAAGTGATGATACTTTTCTCCTTTATGAGAAACTAGACAAAATTCATGCAGATTCCTCAGGCATCAGCCCATTTTGAGGTAGAGAGCTCTTCTGTTCCATTCTCCTGCCCCACTCAAAGGAATAATTTGTTTTGAACTTAACTTTAAAATTTTTATTAATGGGAAATCAAAGAGAATAATTTACAGAAGGTCTCTCTCTAACACAAATCTTGTTTAGGAAGATCATGGGAAGAAGTAGACAAATATGTGCTCTTTGAAACGGTGGATAAGGAGACGAGCCTGCAAATTAAAAAGCAAAAGAGAAAACTGGAAGCCACCTCTATGTCAGAGACCAGTCTTCACCTAATAAGCAAACTTCCCCCAATATGACAGGGTTCTGTTAAGATTAGTTTGCATATACTAGTCTGAAAACTGGGAAAACAACTGTGGAAAATAATTTTTGCCAAATCCTTCTGACCGTCCCTTCCCCTGTTCTTTAGAGAACAAACAACTAAAGAAATACAAAATAACTTATATTCTCTACTGCAATATTTTGGCTGTATCTCATAAAAAATAAAAATATGGTTCCTTTGATCATCTTACTAACACCTATTAATATATTAGCTTTGGAGCAGAAGATCTAGTTAGTGAAACAGGTTTTATGTTAGAATATGGTGTCAAAAAAGAGAGTGTCTATAATATCTCATTGAGAATATATACTTCACAAGATGGAGCCAAACCACCATTTCAAAGAAAATCAGTATTTACAAAGTGTTCCCCATGTCTAATAAATGTACAGTTAGATGAAGTTGGTATGTATTCATTTCCTTCCTGGAATTTCATATGCATGCCCATATCAATAACTACCAGTGACTATGTATTATTCCTACTAGCCTTTTTATAATTTCTTCACAAATTCAACTACTGACCAAAAGATTCTGATCTAGAAATTTAGTCTGGACTGTCTTCATGTTACATACAAGCTTCAAATCAAATTAAAACTCAAAGGCATCTGAGCAAACAGTCTCTTGTGGGGGAAAAAACCCTATCACTATTTTGGACTTAAATATGAAATATTTTTCAAGGAAGTCTGCTTCCTATAAACTCAAGTCCATTGCTGTTGATCTAATTAATCCATATTTCTGTATTTGGGGCAGTTGTCCAATTCAAACCATTCATTAAGGGTCACCTGTAACTAAACACAATTAGAGAAGAAATAAAAAGAGGCCTCAACTTCATTTTTCTGTGTTACAGGAGAAAGAAGCCAGATGGAGATATAGAGGAAGAAATTTATTCTGTGCTATTCTGCCAAGAGAAAAAGTAATTCAGACAATTTCATAGGAAATCAGTCCCAGTGCACCATTTAATAGATTAGAAGCCTTTGTGTAAAACAGCATTCAATCTACTGTGGGTGTCAGACTTAAAATCGAACAGGCAATTACACACATCTAATTCAGAAATAAATTATTCCAATTGCTTGAAAGTACCTATAAGAATGTATGCTTCATGGAATTCAAAGAAATTAATAAAACCCAAAAGATTAATAGAAACTTCAGACGGACTAAAGAAGTTATACAAGTTATACTGTGCCGTGAATTTTTACAGTGACCAGTTCATCTTTCCACTTGAGTTGGTTGATCTGACAGTAAACATAATTTAGGATTAAATAAAAGATGTATCAGGGCACCACTAATTATAACTTAAACAGAAAAAACATTAAATTGAAGAAATCTAAAAATCTTTATTTATTTAATAAATCTTTAATCACAAGGCTAACACAAAAACAATTCTCCCTCAGAAATTTTCTTCCAGCCTTACGACTACCAAGACAATCCTTGACTTCATGCAGCAAAAGTACAAAGGAAGAAGAGAATTGCAAAAGCACAAATCAGGCCTCCACCTTGTCAGTGATGCACAGGCTCTAGCCAAATAACAGTTTCCAAGTCTACATGGCTTTAATGCTACAAAAAATTCTTTCCAAGTCATTCTGTCCTACGGTGGAGTCTTTGAGAAATGGTATAAAATTCCTTTCAAGAAGGAGTGACAACAGTGTGGTGCTTTTGTTTGTTCTTTGAAGTAGTAACAATGGAAGGGAGAGAGTTAATAACTCTCATCTCCTGAAATAGGGAACAGTTGCTGTGCTTTGGGCAGAATTCCACTGTTGCTTTTGTAAATGTACTAATGAGCCATTGTCATAGTGGTGCCAACCTGGCATAAGCAGTCACCATAAATTTACTGGAAGAACACTGCTGTTTGTAATTAGCTCTTCATTACACAATCAGCCTGATTTAGAGAAGCTCTCATATGATTTGCTCAGCAAATGAAGCAATATAATTACACCTCAGTTGAAATCAACAAATTAGACTGCTGTTTGCAATTGGCTGTATTCTATGCTGTTAGCATGCTAGCAATTGCAGGCCTGCTGTGGCCTTTAGCACTTAAATAAAGTAAGCATAATTAAAGTACTGAATGTTTTTGAATTTGCAAGATCAGCTGTGTAATAGTCAAAATTCTTTGCAATTAAAAAAGGAGCCAAGATTTATATGCCTCGAACCCTTCATAAGCTTAAGCTTCCAGGTTGATAACACCTAATGATACATATAAAAATCACTCAAAATTGCTGTGAGGATATAGTCAAGGGGGTCACCCTTTGCTTCATTGTGATTTATTCTTCAGTCAGCACTGAAGACTTAAGAGCCTATTCACTCCAAAAGGAGCAGGGAGATATTAACTATGTCTTTGTTTTTGCACATCATTAATAAAAGCAAACATAATTTTTGCTTCTTACATTTCCTAAAACATTTTAGAAATGTCTCCTTTCCAGGTACGTGACTTCATGTCAATCTCTTGCATGAGTAAAAGCAACAGAGGACAAACTCTACTGTTTCAATACAAATTCGACTGTTTAAATGTTATAAAAAACTCCTAAATAGAGTGGTTAATCAACAGTGGTTCTTTCATACCATAATCACTTGGGGCTGAGCTGTAAGAGGATACAGGAAAACGTAGTGCTCGGTTTACATTCCGTTGTTTATAAGACACACACTAACATGAAGAAACAAAACCATTCAACAAACATTAGAAATGCAGACAGAAGATAATGTGTGGAAAAAAACCCCTGAAGATAGCAAGCTTAGGAGGAAAAGTCTGGTGTAATTATTTATATTTCATTACTCTAATGGATCAGCTAGAAATTGGAGTATCTGGAAGATATTATATTGACAGACACTAAGGAGGCAAACTCCATAACAAGTCCAATATTTGCTAATATGAACCAGCTTGATACACAAAAAATTGGCAGACAGTAAATACCAAGGGATATTTGTGGTTTTGAACTATGTGGTTTCCTATAGTCTATATTTTTGCATAGGATTTCTGTAAGATAGACAAATAAGAATTACATCAACACAGGAAGTTCAGTAAGAGAATGTTAAGAGCAGCATCTGAAAGGATAAAAAGCATCCCTGAAAGCATCGAGGGATTTTGGGGTGTAGCAGTCTTTGCATTATTTGAAATGATCTACACTTGTCTCCAAGAAATAAATGCATGACAATTTAGAAAAAGAGGCAATGAAAGAAATTCACCTGGTCAAACAGCAAGGCATCAAAACCTATTTAAAATATGGTCAAATCTAAACTACTCAAAAAACCTTCATGACTAGGAAAATCAAGTATCCTACCTCACATGGGGAGGACAAAAAAGAAAAAAGATACCATGGAACAGCTTGCAAAAGTATATGTGCCTAATAATAAATTCTCTTCCAAAGACAGAAGCTTGCCAAAAAATAAGGCTACTGTATAAAATCAATTAGACATGGAAAGAGCAGAAATCTTTGCATGTTCAGTGGCATCTGCATCCACTATAAAAAAAAGTTTGTGGTGATTTTCACATTACAACTCCCACATAGCACAGATATGGTGGAAGATCTGTCTCAAAATTAATCACTAGTAGAATAAGCTATAAAACAGTCATAATACAATCACTACCATAATGTCAGAAGCAAAGGCTATCCTACATGGAATTTCAGGGAACATTAACATGAAATGGCTGAATTGCAACTCCAGCCCACAATAATCAATCAGCATTTGATTTGTACACTAGAAAAATAAATAGGTAGTAAATATAGCCTCAGTATTTCAGAAGAGTGTGTTTGCAATATCTGAGAAACTGCAACTCCTGAAGTCTGACACCAGTATCAAGAAAACTGACAAAGTGGAACAAAAAACAGAATCAATGTACAGATGGATAATATATCATACTATAGAATCTATAAGTTGTTTTTACTCAACATAAAAATAGAAAGCAACTGAAATGTCAGAGAGGGAAAATTCCTTTCACGAAAGGATTATCACCTAATCACAAGATTGATAGGCAAATGCTAGTTTTCACATCAGAGCAAAGACAACATAAATTCCACAAATTCCACTGTTTTTCAACTAACACATATGATTCAGAAAGGAGTTAATAGTGAAATGATAATCCTTTCACTGACAAAAAGCCTAGTAAAAAAGACTAAATACTTTCATCAATAACTGTATGTCAGATGTATTTCAATGCAGGTCGACAAAATAAGTCACATGGGAAAGGAAAGGCCAACTTCAAATATGTGTTAGACTGACCTGAATACTATACAGACAAAAATATTGACAATAGATATAAAAAGACATCTCAGTGGAAAAAGCATCTTAACATACACTAGGATTCAAAATAAGAGTTAGAATGCAAGCATATACATCCACTCAAATCTGTTGTGTGCCCAAATCCTTAGTAGTATCTACAGCACTTTCTTTACTGCAACTCAAGATATAAGACAGATAAAAACAGCAAAAGGGAAAAAAAAGAGATGTTAGAAATAAGTATTTCTTAAACAAGGAATGATAGGAATGGTAAGCAGACCAACACTCTTCTGTGTAGAAAAGAAATGACTGGAGACTGAAGCCTTCTATGTGAAATCATGAATGACAGACAAAAGATAGAGTGATAACCCTGCTTTGGTTTACTGATTCTCATTTTGGAAGAACTGGTATGTAGGAAAGCAAAAGCAACTGAACTGAACAGGTACTTGGTTTATACCATATGCATTTAAAAAAACAGAATTCAGTGCTACAAAGCATCATTCAAAATAATGACACAAATTTCTAGAAGGAAAAGGTACCAAGTAAGAAATTAGTACTTCAGCCTCAAAAATTTACTAACCCACAGATATTGTTGAACATTTAACTTAAACATTGTTCCTCTTTTGACCTGTTCTACTATCTCATGACTGTATTATCAGCCTTTTGGGAAGGGGATGCAGAGCACTGCTCTGATGGTAACACCTATATTCCACCAGAATTAAGAAATAACTGTGCCTCAGGTATCCAGTAGTACCATTTTAATGATAAATAACTGTTCTTTTTGGCCAATGGTATCCAGTTCCCTCAAGAGCAAAAAAAGAACAAGAAAATGTATGAAGATTGCTGATTTTCTGTGGATATTCAAAAGGGGAAAGCACAGATTTTTTTTGGTTTTCCTTGTTACTTCAGAATAACTGAAAAATCTTCTACAAGTAAAAATACTTTTTGTTATCCATAAATCTGGTTAGTACTCTTGTTTTTATAATTTTTAGATTAGATAAACACAATAAAGTCAAATTGAATACAGCACCAAGCACAGAAGAGAGCCTCATTTATCATGATGTTGTACTGTAAAGGATACAAGCAAGTGGAAAAGCCAAGTCACCAATTGTTTTAATGTGTTCATTTAAGGTCTGATGTGTGTGACAACCTGTTTTGTGCAAAATTCAAGTTCT
This sequence comes from Zosterops lateralis, assembly GCF_965231275.1. Lineage (NCBI taxonomy): Eukaryota > Metazoa > Chordata > Aves > Passeriformes > Zosteropidae > Zosterops > Zosterops lateralis. The sequence goes on from NC_139766.1 coordinate 36,899,602, forward strand.
GGGTATCCCGTTCATATGAGTACAAAATATATGGAACAGTTGATCTTGAGAGTGTGATAAAAATACCACTTTTGGTAGGACAAACATTTTACAAAATTCAAAGAGAGTAATGATGATGATGACAATATAAGCTTACACTGTTAATTTTACACTGGCTGTTGACTATTACACCATTGAGAAAATCTCTCTCCTTTTCATCTCATGAGCATTCAGATATTTAATTCTAGGTCATTTTAAGGACACTAATATTTCTTTACTAGGTGATTTATATGACTTAAAAATCTGTATTTGCATTTGCTATTTTCGTCACAAATACAACAGCTTGTCACAAATACAACAGCTCTTGATAAATTCACTTCACTAGAAGAAGCTGTTATAACATTCCTCAGGCAAGGAGCTAACATTTCGGAACCTTTTAAAAACCCAGTATGGAAAAGAATCAGCTTAATACTTTTGTAAGAGTATGCTTTCTTTAAAATCCATCTGTAATAATATTGAGTTTCTGACAAAACTTGTCTTAAAAAGATCCAAAGGATTTCATACAAGCAGTGTGCTATGAAAGTTCTTTTGTAGAAGTGCAGTCTAGAGACTTTTGCAAGCAACTCCGTTAATTAAGCCAGTAATACACCAGAATATCCACAGTGGAAAATATTCAGCTGTGTTTAGGCATTCCAACCAGACCTGGCAGATCTTAAATTTGCATATTCAAGATTTACAAAAGATAAACAATTACAAGAGGGGTGTGTAGGGCAAAGGGGTTGTTTATTTTGCTTTCTACTAGAACCTAATGCATGCAGACTAGCAGGGATGATAAAATACTTTAAAATCAATTTATGTGAGATAATAAATTTAATATACACTAAGACATATATAAATTACAGAAATAGAAAACATTATGAATATTAATAAAGATATTGCTACTTTCACAATTTAAAATACTTTAAAAACAGTAAAAAAATCCATGCAATCCTAACACAACTATTAAAAGAGAACAATTTGCTGCCCATGGATTTGGTTTATGTCTCAATATATATGAGATCAAGTAGAAACACAAACTTTTAAGTGGACCTAGGTACACACAAAAGGCTGAGAAAAATGTTACAGGCCTAAGAGCTTTATAGACTATAAATAATCTGTGTATACTGTGTATTTATCATGAAAATGCTGTCTATGAAAGGACAGATGTAAAAGTAGTAGAAAAAATATAAACACACACAACATGTTAAAATTCTATTTTTACTTTGAACTGTATTGTTTATAAAATAAAATACTAAGTTCTAACTGCATTTTCTAGCACTTTTTTTTTTTTTTCTTTTTAATGCAATTTTAAGTTCAGTTTTGAAGAGAGCTGCCTGCTTTTTTCCAGTTTTTGCTTTTTGGGTAAGTTCACTCAGAAGGTTTAAGCTGCTTTTATTTTTCAAGCATACAGAGGTCTCTTGCAAAATGTCACCAATGTGATACTATGTTTCCACTCTTTATCTCTCACAGTTTTATGTCAGAAATAAAGTAATTCTCTCTCAGTTTGATATCATGAAGTAATTTGCATTAGCACTTTTGGTTGTCATCTTCACAGTGCAAACAAAACTGCTAACTAAGGAGGGAGGTGACGTGATGCTTTGATATACACTACTGATTTTCACCTCCAAAAATTAAGTTTGACCCATATTTCATAACTGGAATAAATTTGGTTGCCTGAGTCATGATGACTTATCCTAGGAAATGACAAGACAAAATGAGCAAAACTCACTGATTTAAGGAGTCCAGGAATTAATGCCTGTACATAGCTGAATGGGGAATTAATTGAAATTAAATGAAGTTTCCAAACCATGATCCAATTGTAACAAAAGTGCTCTAAGAAGTGCTGAGACTGATGGCATACACATGGACATTCATGCTCAAGAGGGAAACTTTATGAACCCACATAAACCTGTGGGATTAATAGTGCACATTAGCATGAAACAGAAACAGTTTACTGCTTGAAGTGATCATTTCCTACTTGGAATACCATCGTTTTAGAAAATTTTTCAAGCTATTCCCATAGAAAACTACAAGCATCTCCAACAAGGTACCACCTGTTAAACAAAATGAGAAAAGAATGAAATAATTCATGAAGAGAAAAGTATACCTGCCTCGCATAATGGCAATCTTCATTCAGACTGAGGCAATGTTTAATATTTGAGGTACTAGTTACCTTTAAAAGACACAATTAATATTAATTGTTTATGAGGCAATGCATTTCTTTTTATTTTCAATCTGCTTTGTAGTAATTCTTACATGCATCAGTTGAGACAGGAACCATACTAGACATACACAGAAACACATCTCAAAATAGTTCTTGCTTCAGAGAGCCTGCAGCTGACTGTAAAATCCTATGACAGGATAAAATGATAACTGAAGAAACTCAGCCCTAAAGGAGCTATTGGCATTTCTTTCTTTTATTTTACCTTGCTGCTGCAGGATGTGCATCTGTTCACTTGCTAGGTACTTGAGTGTATCTAAAAACATTTTGAAGAAATATTTAAAATGTAATCTCAGCAATAGTTTAACAATATGTTAAAAAAAAAAACCCAACTTTTTCTTGTGTAATAAATTCTGCCTTTTCTGGAGGAACTGAGAGGATTTTGCTGCTGTTGTTAATGGGCAGTTAAGAACTACCTAGAACACCAAATGTCTCAAAGAATTTAAGATGATTACAGATGCTGTGCTCTACCTTTCAGTAGATAATCTCTTTAAAAACATTAAAAGCCAAATTCGAGTTAGTAACTAGAATAAGAATCAATTCTGAGATACAAGAGCAATTAGGCTTAACTAAGTCAGAGGGTAGGCAAGACAACTGTGCCCATGTATCTGCTGAATACAGACTCCTGATAAAATTATCCATTTTAATTTTGCCTACACACCCTGCTTAGTTGTCACAAACACCTATGCAAACACATACAAGTTATGATTGCCTCAATTTCCAGCATTATTGAAGCAGCGGTTAAGGAGCAGATAGGAGTGGAAAGGAATAAAACCTGTATTTTATTCAAAAAACTACTTTCTTCTCCTTTAACTGTGTCAGAAGCCCTTAGCACTCCATTTCCACATGCACCATTGTAACATCATTACAGATTAAATTTAAAACAAGCAATTGAAAAACCAAAAACCAACTGAAAACCAAAATGAGGATACTCTTCAATAAAAGGACAAAGCTTTAGAAGAAACTGCACACTTTCAAGAAAGGAAGGCAAAACAGATCAACAGCAAAGGACTCCAGTGTCTAAACCAACTAAACTCCAGCTAAAACCAAGATTCACCTCCCAAGACAAAATGGTTGTTCAATGCCATAGCAGCATACTCCAGACGTGACCACATTTAATGCCAAAATTATACTTGATCTGCATCTTAGCAGTCTGGTAGACACTGTACAGTTTCTTGCTCAGTGCTCAGAAGAGCAGTCCATTACAAATTACAGTACAACATGACAATTAAAATAGAATATGAATATAAAATATACCATGTCATCCAATAAATATAATTAATTGCTATATAGTATGTGCTTTAAAAGTTAAGAAGATGTTTTGAGTAACCATTATGGTCAGAGATGAAAGTTAAGCAATGTCAAGAATTTTTTATGCCTTTTTCTCCTTTACTTTTTCACTTTCTTGCTTCAGTTATAACATACAGTCAGCTTAAATCACCCCTGACAATACTGAGGAAAGGCTGCAAAAGCAGCAATTAGGAACACTGAAAACACACAAATAATTTACTGTCACCCTGGGAACAATTTGTGCCCGATACTAAAAATAGTAGAGTCCATCATACCACAAGACAGCCCCAGACTGACTATGAGCATCAAGAAACAAAACTGGGGAAGGTGGAAAGAAGGAGAGAAGTTAGCAGAGCCTGTGGTGAAGTCTTCATTGGGGCATTGGGAACTAGGAAAGCATTCTGAATAACTGGTTCCCTTCTTCCTACCACAGATAATTCCTTCCTGTTAATCTCCTCCATTTTACATTCTAGCTGCAATGCACAACGTTTTAGAAAAACAAACCAAACAAGAGTTAAAGGGATTTTCATAGTGAGAAAACATTGAAAAAATTATGACTGAGTTTAATGATCAAGTGCACCAAATGGAAGTCCTCTTATTTACTTTCTTTCTTTATAATTTAATTATGCTATGATGCAATACTGGTACACTGACCAGTATTGTCAGTGTATCCTGAAGTGTCATTCTTGGTAGCACCCTTCAATTTATGGAAAGATTAAGCAGTTGAATAATATAGTTGAATAATTCTATTAAAACCAAAGTAGGTGCTCAACTACAGTTCTGTGAACAAAATAACTTCACCATTTTAACACTTCAGTCATAGTCTACTATTTTAATGATTTATCAATTTCTTTCCAAGCCTAACTTTTATGCTGAGGCTAGACATAATCTGAAATAAATCACTAATATAATGCCAATAAGGGCAGCCAAGTTAGGGAAGCAACTTGCTCTACAAAGCTGCTGACCTTCCTCTTCATGTTAGGATTGTTGACCCTCCATTGATTCACCCCAATGTTTATCCTGCATTAAACATTTAAGGAAAGCCATTTAGAAGATTATTTCTCTTCAGTGTGGGCAGTTTTATCAGTATAAAAGCATTTATACTGTTAAATTTTTCCAAAACATGGGACTTGTATAGCTACTATAACAGCAGTACTGTGACCTCCAAGGTATTAGAAACTGCAGGGAAAATACCCCTTGACACCTTAATTGTGCTCAGTGTAGGCTTAAGAAAAATGTATCTCTTGCCTTAGTTCCTGTAGTGACCTACCTGAAGCATGGTCATTGAAAACACTTCTCTAAAGGCTTGCAACATGCACAGAACAGATCTTAAAACCGAAGTTAAAATTGCAGTGGCCATTAGAACATAGGGAACACAGGAATATTTGGCCATTTGCCTAAGTGCTGCATTCCCAAGATAGTGAGTATTCAACAGTAACAGAACACAAGCATAAGGAGAAGACACTAAACTGTTACAACAAATTGTGCAAAACCAATTTAAACTTTACTCATTATTCATCGTTTGTGTTGTACCACTAGAGTATAACACACTTTACACACGTCTTGCTTTGCTTGCATCCCACAGCCAACAAACATTTGTCTTACTGTTCAAACATCGGAGTGGTTAACACGTGCTCTGAGACACCACAAACTGAGCATATTCAATTGCTGAGTGATAATCTGCTGGCAAGGCAAGAGATCCGATCAGAGCGCCAGGGAACCATGTACAAGTTTAAAACACAAAACAAGCATAAATGTATGCAAATCTTGAGGCCCACCTGAGGGCCTGTGTTTCCCACAGCAAATCTCTTTTCCCAGCTCATATTATGTTAACAATAAGATGTTAACGTAAGATGTTCTGTGCCTGTGGAATATCACTGGATACCAACAGCAGCGATACTGGCTTGGCATGAAGCTTCTCAAATGCATAATCTTATCTGCTGGGATAGCATTCCAGCTGGCTAGAGGTACTTCTGAACAAACTAGTGAATGAGATGCTTTCTTTGGTATGAGATTTCCACATAAATCAACGGGAATTTTAAGGAGGGTAGGTTCATTCTGCTCAATTAGATAAGATAGTGTTGGCTTCCTGGTTGAAAAATTACTTGGAAACAGACAAAGTAAAGTTAGTTTATTACACTGGCAAATTTACAGCATGATATCAAAACACCATACAGACAAGAATGACTTTGGAGTTAAATATGCTCACAGACGTCCAATACCAAGAGAAGAAAAGTAAGACAGATCTTAGACACAATTAAAAAAGCTGGAAACAGGATTAAGGTATAAAAATCCTCTCTGCCTCTAAGACACGACCCAATTAAAAATAAGTTTTGTATACCAGATTGCTCAACAGAAAAGGGAAAACTTCTAAATCTGTTTCCCAGAAGTCGATTACATTTAATTTTTTCTTCTACTTTGCTTTTTAGTCAATTCTATCACTCCTAAACCAGCAGAAGCCACAGTGCCTAGCTATAATGATCAGACAGCAAATACAGCTTATCAAAAGTAGCCATGATTCACCAGCTTTTAGCATAAAATTAAGATGCTTTTTCTGACAGATGTCCACTGACATAAACAGAAAGAAGCAATGCAATCAATATAGGAATCAATGAGATGTATTATTCTCTATTTTTTTCTTTAAATACTAAGTTTTTCTTTTTTTAGCTCCCAACAGCCAGCTAGCCCTATGAACTCAAAGAACACAGGATGAAAATCCTGATGTAGCATTAGATGCTTCTGCATATATCCAGGGTATAATCCGTATAAATTATGAAATTAGAACTACAATGGTAAAATACACAACATAAAAGTAACAATACCATCTTGATGCTTTTTTCTAGATGCCGTCTTATCTAATAATGTTCCCTACAATTTGCCCAACAGAAAAGAGACAAGCATTAGATAGATCTATATATAGCTGGAAACACACATTCCTATTGCAAAGACAGTTTATTTCTTCTTGTTTCCACACAATAAATTCCTTACTTATGTTTCACCCTAAGGTTATTTGCTTTTCATTATCATCACTTGCAAAGATTTTTTTGTTAAATTTAAGAAGGAAACTGTCTTGATGAATACTATATTCTCTTGGCTAATTCTTCTAGTTTACTCTCTCATACATAATCAATCTACTCTAAGCCTTTCCCTGTAAAACAGGCGATATACCACAGAACAACATGTCTTCTGGGACAAAGATTACATCACTGACTTTATACCTGAACACATCAATCACTTCACTTCAATTCTCCTTGACAACTTCTAGTCCCCTAAAGCCAAGCAGAAAAACAGTGAAGAAAGCATTTTATATCATCCCAGGGCTGCTTCATCAGAAACCCAGAAATGAGCCACTTTGCATCTCTTTGATTTCTCATGGCTTAATCTAAGTATTTTAATTAGCCTCGGCATTTTCTGAGTCTTACACAAAGAAGGAAAATCAGATATCCAAATCATTATTATGAATTGCATTATTCTGCTTCCTTCTGCATTCACCACGCTTGGCTACTTCTGGGCACCAGCCAGGCAACCATTGCTTTTGTGACACATGGCAAACGGTTAAACTCCTTGTCAGAGATACTGACCTTGGTCCTGAAGCAACTCAGTTCAATTTAAACAATAGTGGGTTGACCCTGGCTGGACACCAGGTGCCCATCAAAGCCTCTCTGGCACTTCCCTCCTCAGCTGAAAAGTGCAGAGAAAACATAATGAAAATCTCACGGGTCAAGGTAAGGACCAGGAGAAATCACTCACCAATTACTGCCATCAGGAAAATTCATTCAATTTGAAGAAATTAGTTTAATTTATTACCAAGCAAACCACAGTGGGATAATGAGAAAATAAAACCAAAAATTAGAACACCTTCTCCCCACTCCTTCCTTCCCAAATTTAACTTCAGTCCTGATTTTCTCTACCTCCCTGAACAGCAAAGGGAGACAGGGAATGGAGCCTGCATGACCAGCTTTGGCTCAGCCACTCACTCCTTCCTGCTCCATGGGGAGGACTTCTTATACTCTTCCTCCATTCCACTGTGGGGTCCCTCCCATGAGAGATACTCCTCTACCAAATTCCCCAACTCAAGTCCTTCTTATAGACTTCAGTTCTTCAGAAACTGCTCTAGCAGTCTCTTCCATGGGATGCAGTTCTTTGGGAACAGACTGCACTAGTGTGGGTCCCCCCATAGGGTCTCAAGTCCTGCCAGAAAACCTGGCCTAGTGTGGGTTCCTCTCTCCCTGGGTCCATAGGACCATGCTTCCCACTGTGTTACTGCACCCTTTGCCATTCCCCTTCTTTATGTTGGGCTTCCTTTTGGTACATCTCTGTTCCCCCACAGAGTTGCAGAGGCACAGCTGCCTCACCATGATCTGCACCACGGGTTGCAAGGCAATCTCAGCTTGGGCACCTGGAACAGCTCCTGCCCTTCCTTCTTCCCTGACCTTGATGTCTGCAGAGATGTTTCTCTCACATATTCTCACTTCTCTTTTCCCTGGTTGAAATTGCTCTTGCAGCTACTTGAATCTGTTAATCCCAAGGGTGCTACCACCAACACTGATGGGTCAGGCCTTGGCCAGTGACATGTCCATCTTGGAGCTGGCTGGCATTGGCTCTGCTGAATCTGGGGGAAACTTCTGGCAGCTTCTTCCAGAAGATACCCCTGTAGCCATCCCACTACCAAAATCTTGCCACTCAAACCCAAATATAAATATGAAAGAGAACACTTAACACCCGATTTATTACTCTTCAGTAATATTTCTCATGCAGGTGGAAAAAAGCAAGTGCTGAGATAGTTGCGCCTGTTCAGCCTCCAGAAGGGACAGCTGAGGGAGCACTTCATCAACATCTGTCAGAGTCTAATGGGAGGGTGTCAAGAGGATGGAGCCAGGCTCTGGTTGGTGCTGCCAAACAATAGGACAAGAGGCAATGGGCAGAAACTGATGGACAGGAAGTTCCAGCTGAACTTGAGAAAGAACTTCTTTGCTGTGTGGGTGACCAAACACTGGAGAAGATTGTCCAGAGAGGCTGTAAAGTTTCCCTCACTGGAGATATTTAAGAGCTGTCTGGATGCAATCCTGTGCCACACGCTCTAGGATGACCCTGCTTGAGCAGGGAGATGGGACCAGATGACCCACTGTGGCCCCATCCAATTTTGTGATTCTGTTAATTAGTTTTGCTCAAAGCTTCTTCACACCGTTCATTTCTGTAACTAATTTAAAAGAGAGAACTGGCATGCCACAGAAGAGGGATGCTAATTTAAACTATTTTAGAACAAGTCATTCTCTCAAAAAACACACACATTAAACATCTTATTTTATACATTGACAAACAAAAAAAAGAATTGTTGAATTCAGAAAAATGTCCAAAAACCTACTATTACTGGTTTCCTTGTGCAATAATTCTAAAAGCAACAAAGATAAATAGCACCTAGATCTGACAACAATCCCCAAAGTTGGATTTGAACATTCAATATAAATCTTTTTATGCCAAGAATGATTCAAAAAGCATTATATAATACTATTCACAAAATGGCTTGAATAAAACAGTCAAATAACTAAGCATGCTACTGTCAGAACCAACAATGCTCAAAATTCTGGACTTCTTTTTCTGAAATATGTCTCTGACAGGGAATACTGAAGTTACTACGTTATTTATATCTAATACTTAAGTAATTCCATTTACACTCAGTATGTATGTATTTCTAACAATATGTTAGAAATATTGTATCAACAACATGCGTACACCACATACTAATTAGAAAACTTGGATAACTGTATCATTCCAAAGCTCTGTCCAGCTATCTAAGGCAGACAAGAAGAACTCTAGCTAGACATTACATTTGTATACAAATATACTCAGAAAAACTGCTTTTATCTTTACAGCAGATGGAAACTTGCTTTTAGAGATGTGATCGATACTTGATTAATAATAGAATAGTTTGGGCTGGAAGGGACCTTAAGGATCATTCAGTTCCAACCCTCCTGCCAGGGGCAGGGGCACCTTCCACTAGACCAGGCTGCTCCCAGCCCCATCCAACCTTGCCTTCAACAGTTCCAGAAATGGGGAATTCACAGCTTTTGGGCAACATGTTCTAGTGCCTCATCACCCTCCCAGAAGGAATTTCTTCCCAATAGAACATCTAACCCTGCCCTCTTTCAATTTAAAGCCATTCTCCTTTGTCCTATCACTACCTGCCCAGCTAATAAGTTCTTCTCTAACCCTCTTTCAGGCCCCCTTTAGGTACCAGAAGGCTGTTCTAAGGTGTCCCCAGAGCCTTCCCTTATACAGGCTGAACAACCCCTCTAAGCCTGTCTTCATAAGACAGATGTTCCAACCTTCTGATTCTACAGTGAGAAAATGAGAAAAATACTGCTGATTCATCTTAAAACACAACCTTACTCAGCAAGATAAAACTTGAGAAGCAAATGCACGCCAAAGTTTAAAAAGTGTATCAGAATTATGTTTCTGGCCTTGGTTTTTTCTGTCAATCATCCTTTTCTGCTATGATCCCCCTCTGTGTTTTCTGCAAAATAAATTCTCAGTCTTGACCCTCAGCTCCCTGCAGATTGTACTGATCAAGATCCTATCAATAGACATTTCTCCAAGAATAACTTCACCATCAACCCTCTTTTCTTTTTTCTCAGCTACTGAAACCTGGAATCATTCAGGTTCCCTGGGACTGGATGTCACATTCCCTAGCTGTGAAGGGTTTTATAGGTTCAGAGACACTGTGTTTTGGACAAAAATCTAAAAGAAGCAAGAAAATCATGACGTTAAGAACACAGCCTGAAGGAGGAGAGTGAGAACAGGAAACAGAAAAACTCCAATTTTGCTCCAATACTTGTCCCTCTTATACAAGCAGGAATGTAACTCTGCTTGCAGGATTCTCTCTCTTTTGTACTTATGTTTTAACAACAAGAATGCATATGCATTTAAGCAGCTTTCCAGAAACACTGCAAGGATGCAATACCAAAAACCCATGCATGCATCTGCAGCACAACTTATAATAGCAAGATACTGACACCTTAGAGTTGAAAATTATTTTATATCAAATAGTGTGCAGTTAAATCATTGTATCATTGCCTCAGAGCTCATGCTGATGCTTCAGTAATGCAGGAGTGCCACACAAGTTACAATTTTCACATCACAGAGAAACTACCTTGAAGCAGCCAATATATTGGAATAGAAGGTGACTCTATCCTGGAATAAAATATCATCTGCCTAAAGAAAAACTGTGTGGGGAATGAACTGAAAGTGAAATGACTGTGAATCTTTTCAAAGATTTCATGTTATGGAATGCAGATCTTTGGGGTGAAATGGGGAACAAGTGGGTTTGTTGAGGGGGGCAACTGTTTTTGGGCACATGTCAGACATGTCAGGTTTCGTTTTTGGGGTTTTTTTTAACCTAAAGCATGTTACTAAAATTCAACTCAGTATATGTCAGCTTAATTAGACAGTCTAACAGAGATACAAGCAACTTAATTCCAGATCTTTTTCTGCCAAAATAATTGATTTATACTAGAACAAGCTCATCTCTCCTAGTACATGAACTCTAAAAGAACCCAAGGACAAACAAAGCCCAGTACAGCACAGCAAAATGCAAGTGATTGTCCATATAAAAATGGACATGACCACAACCAACAAGTGTGGTCCAGAAATGGTTTCTGGACCACAAAAAGAATGGTATATATAAAAAAAAATTTACCATTTAATTATTGCATACACTTTCCAGAATTTCTGACTTCTTTAAAGGGCTACCAAATTCCACCCCATTGAAATAAGGGAAATTTGGTTTTAATTGCATTTTTATAAGCATTATTTAATTCATAATCAAGGCATAGTGTTTTAAAAAATATGGCATTTTTTAGGTACAGCTTAACTCCATGAAGGAAACCAAGCTGAAATAGATAGCACTTCAAAAAACTGAAATGAATATGTGACTTAAAAAAAAAAAAGGAATTAGCTCACAGTTCTTGCTGAAGCTCTAAATTCAGTTGAAGTACCTGAACTAGCAAGACTTACAAGACTCTACAGAAATAATCAATTCAGTTCAGAAGTAATAATCATTAATTTTCTTCAAAATGTAATCACATCTACTTCAGGAGTACACACACAAAAAAAAGGGCTCCAGCATAATTGGCACATCAACCTATTTTACATTTCGCAACCTTACATTCACAGCTGGCACACAGATTGCCACTCACTGCCTAAGAATATGTTTAACTTTCCTTCAAAGAAAGAAAACCACACAACCAGAAACTATGTTTAAAAAGTATATGTAAGGTCCTGTAATTATCCACACTGACTAGATGCATGCATCTCAATTTGGCTCATTTAACTTCAATGCCATGTTCATGTGTTATTACAGTTTGTAGCTCAAAGCTTGTTTCTTATCATTAATATCAAACAGCCAATACAAAAACACAAGAATGAAGTCTGCAGGTAAGAAGGAAGCACTTCAGCTAGTGTTTTCAAACACATTCAAAAACTGCAATAGTTTTAGACTCAAATGTAGTAAGGATTATATTCATTTTTTTTCATTCATTAGCATAATCTGTCATTGAAAAAGTGCAATAGGTAAACCACTCAAGAACAAGACTAACATCTGTTCTGTATTGCTTTATAGTGTTAAAGGATACTGATTTCAAATATATTACATTTACTTGTACATAGTACATGTTTCTTTCTTAACACCAGGAACTGATTTATGCAAGACTATGGGAGTAAGACTTAAGTATATATTTTTTTCAAATTCTCATAAATGGATCCGTTATACTTGAAATATGTTTTAAAGCATCATCACTTTCCACTAGGAATGTAGAACAATTTTAAAAAGAAACTTTATGAAGTTAGAATATTTACAAACATGAGTGGATTTCCTTGTTAACTAGAAATAGTGCACCACAAATAAAAACAATTAATCCCTGTCTCTTCTGTGATTAAATGAGGCAGGAATGGAGTAAGACAGCTAACTCATGTTTATCCTGCTAAAATCTAAAGCAGTAGGTTTGCTTTTTTGACAGATGTGCATAAACAGCACTTTTTACAAAGAATGTCAATTCTGTTTTTTAAATTCAGTATGTTGCCCTTCAAATGAAGGGGAAGAAGAGACCTCAAACAGAAATCATCTTCAACAACAGACTGGAAAGCCTCCATCCCTGAATGCCATGTACATGTTTGCAGAACATTTTACCAGTGTGATTAGAAGGGTTTTCTATACCAAAGAAAAGCAAAATCCCCAGCAATCACCTGTTCTAAATTAAGATTTTTCCATATTGTGTAGTGCATTCTGCTTTCATGAAACACTTTTCCATTTATCCTAATGCGTATTTTCTTGAATTTGTGAGGAGAGCAGATACGAGGGCTCCTACAGCAGGTGAACAAAGGCTGGTTAAGTCACTGACCATAAATGAGATCAATGTATTGGTTTTCCTCTGTGTGTGGGGTGTCTCAATTATGCAACAGCTCTGCAAAGCTGCAAAAACCAAAGTGTGTGCTTGCTCTCAATAATGCATAAATGTACAATTGGATAAAAAGGGGGGGGAAATAATCACCTCCCCAAGTAAAATGAGTTTATACCTGTAACTTGAGAATGCTGAGGAGAATGCTAAAAGCTCTTTGTATGTAGCAAATCACGCTTTGCTTCTGTCACTCTTCTTCACTGAAATTTTCCACTGCATACCAACTTACTCTAATTTAGAAAACACGGTTTGACCTCTTCCTATTAAAATAAATCCTTTATAACTGCACATTACAAGTTATTAGTGCTTTTTTCACAATTCCGTAGCATTTAAAAAATAAACTGCGCATGACAGAGTTGTTAAAGCTTTCAGCCATTTATAAGCTTCATAAAATTGCCCATCTGTCTGAAAGATGCATGAGCTCAATTTGGGAAATGAACACACACAGAAAAGCCCCCAAAGTTGACTGAACGTCTGGATAGTGATTTCTGAGAGCAAAAACATTCCTTTTCAAGTTAATCAAAATTATGATTGCATTTTTGTACAAGAAGATTTGCAACCAGACAATTCCATGTGTCACAAAAGCTTCCTGTGAGACACTGAAGATGCACAGAGCAATGAACAAATGTGCATGAGCACACTTTTGATTTTTGATTGCACAAAACAAAAATCTGCATAAACATATACAACACTAAACAATTAGATGCTTTTGGCAACGGGGCCTCCATTTATTCAGAATAAATAAATAAAATAAATAAAAATGATGGGGGAACTGCTTCCCATTATCCAGGAGAGAATCATCAGAAACAAATGCTGTCAAATTATATACTGGGTTATCTCAAAAGAAAAGTATCAAGATTAAATTAATATAGATGAATTTCACCTCTCGATACTCAAAGAAAATATTCTGTAGGCTTTTTTGTTGTTTATTCATTTGTTTTTACAGAAATAGAATATACCAGAACTGGGATGGAAATTATTAACTGTTTTACTCCATCAATGAAGCAGGATCAGAATACCTATTAGAACTCTCTATACATGTCTGATTTTGTCAGGGTTGCTGAAAATAATAGGGCAGGACAAACCTTTGTTCTTCACGTATAAAGCTTTTAAGGCTTTCATCTGCTAACCTCATTACAGGAGCCTTCTTTCTTAGGGATGTATTAAGATTTGTAAACTAAACACTTGCTAGCAATCCTACATATAAGAATCTGTCTAGAAAAGACAAAGGGATGCAGTTTGGGAAAAAACCCCAACCAACAAAAAGGCATTTAGTTAGCAACCAAATCAATATTCTCCCACTCATCTCCCAGGGAAATTATTAAGAACTATTTATACCCCATATCTGACTGTAAGGACTTTTACAGATCTTTTAGTAAAATACAGTGTTTTACTACCAGAATTCTGGGTTTTAAACTGTCTTATGAGTGACAATCATAATTCCTGCTTTGATCATTTCACAGCTTTCCTTATATTATACCACCCACATCCTTTTTCTTTTTCCCTCTTACTTTATGTGAAGCTCAGTACCAGTGAATGAACAGGAAAACAACTTCTCTTATGTTATTAATAATATATTTGAAATACTAGCAGGTTTCAGGCTCACCCATGATTTGCAAACATGAAAAAAGGACAAAGCAAAATATATTTATAATACAGCAAAATTAAGCAAAGGGTTTTCTGAAATTATTTTCTTTAAGATGCATAAAATGTAGCTAGGGACAATACTATTGCCTATTCTTTAAGGATGTTATTTTCCTTGATGATTACAACCTTAATTGAAAGCCTACATTCAGGAAAGGTGAAATGTATTTTTAAAGTCTACTTAAATGAACTCAATTGTTCGAATTAAGGCAGCCTTGACTGTAAAAAAACTACCATTTTTGGATAGACTATTAGAATATCACTTCAAAAGCTTGTCAAGTTTTATTCAACTGCAATGAACTTTGAAAACTGAAAGTTGCTATCTCTTTCTGTGTACAATGTGAAGACAATGAGTTAAAGATAACACTAAAACAACACTCATGCATGAAAAGGATCATTCAATTTTAAATTAAAAGAAATTTTCTAAATAACAGACAACCAATATTTGGCAAGAATCGTTTCTCCCGATACTACAACAAGTCCTAGTTGATTAGCTGATTAAAAATAATATTTTATAAAATCTCAGGCCTGTTGTCCTGGTTCTTAATAACAAAGCACCATGCAGAAAAGGAAAATTGATCAGTCTGGATTTGATCAGATGGAATGTTTGCAAAAAGTCCAAAGCAACAGACTTCAGCTTCCATTCTACATCACCAGTTTTTAATTGTAAATATTCAGGGGATATATCATTTGAAGATGTAAAAATTAGTTAACATCTCAATCACACTACTCAGTGAAGTTGTGGAAGTAATACAATTGAAATACTAGTTAAAAATTGCCTAATGCAAATAAGACAAAAAACTTTCTTCAAGCTTATAAAAAGAAATAAAAAGAAGAAACTTAGACAAGAAATGTAGGGAAATGAGTCAGAACAACATCTTTTCAAATTTTTCTGAAACTAATGTGCATCTTTTCCATAGTTCATTAACTGAAGCTGAAGAAGATAATTGTGAGCTAATTGTTCAAGTCTCTTGTCAAGTTGTTTAGTCTATTACTGCAATGTAATAATGCTTTTTCAAGTGGAAAGTAAACAGCTTATGTTTCAGAGAAAAGCCAATGTAGAAACCAGTGTTTATGCAGAGTTAGAAATTTTCCTTCCTGTTTACAAGATCAAATTTGAGTATTCCACATGAGGAATTTTAAAATTATGTAATTTCAGCCATAATTCAATTTAAGCCTAAGGAAATGTAAACCTAAGATGAGATGCAGAGTAGAAAAATTTGCCACATGAATAAACGTGCTTCTATTATTTCAAAACTACTCAGAATAACTATACTGTTTTAAATCCAGATTTACTTCAGGTCTCTCATGAACCACACTTGAAATAAGCACAGCATAACAATTTTAGAAGTTGACATCCAGAGAACACAGTCTTGCTAAGCACAGGCTGCTCATTGGTTCCCATCTCAAGAATTCCTCAGATGTTCACACACAAAAGGGATGCAGTATAGAGCTTGTGGAAACAAAAGCTTTGTATTCTGATTCCACACGTACTCAAAAGTGAAATTACTTACCTATTATGACCAATCTGATCAACTGTGTGAAAAGTAAGAATTTGTTTTCATATTAATATTTCATCACTGGAGTTTTCATTTTTACAGCCAAGTTGTAATTGAGTTTCCTGAGGTAAGGCAGCACTGGCATGTGGGAGATACTCATAAATTGATCCCAATGCAGACACATTCCCAATTCTGCTAGGTAAAGTGTAAAACTTCAGTTATTTGAAATTCTTCCCACCTCTCACTTTCTCACAACATGACAATACTTTTACTCCAGCAAATGAAATGCGTTTTGAGATGAGCTGCAGTTGCCTTCAAAATAACCACTATTTTTCTGAGCTGAACTCTTACCAACCTCAGGCCAACCCTTCCTTTACCACTGGTAAAGCCATTCTGTCACGTCAAAATGCCTCCAAATATGAAATTACTATTGCAAGGTACATCAAAAAGCTGAAGGTAAAATCTTGTACTCTGTAATTTCAGAAGAACTCCTCCACAACAGAATTTAAAATGTTAAATTATTGAAATTGAGAATCTAGAGTGAAGAACAGAAAACCTGTTATTATAGATTCAAATCACTTTATTCCAACATATGCATAGATATCTTTAAAGTTCTACTTTTTTTAGTGACAGTATTTTGACCAGAAACAAGCCCAAGATCCATGAAATTCAAGTAACTGAGTGTATTGTAGAGGAAATGAAAGAGGCATTTGATAGTTCAATATCACAAGTATAAAAGTGGAAATCCTGCATTAAGTTAGACCTCTAGTCAATATAGACATCTTGAAACTGAATTCATTTTCTATTTGGCCTTTTCCTTTTCTTCCTTTTTTTGAATCGCTTTAAAATATGAGACTGGCCTTTGTATAGAGTTAAAAGTTTTTTGTTTTTTTTTTTTTTTTTTTCTGATGCAGTACACATGATGCAGTAATATATTAATATTAAGGTCAACATCACTTGAAAACTTTGCTGTATTAAACTCTGCTCCAGTTTTGCTTATGCTATCTGTGAAATGAACAGTGCAACTCAAGTTGCTGGGATCACTCTGAGTTCCAGGATAAAGTGAAGAAAAGTTCATTAAGCAAGTGAAAAGCCACAAAAAATTCTTACAGTAAGCAGAAAACATCTCTCTTAACCTTTGTGCGATTACTGGAATGCAACAACAGGCTTACTAGCCTGTTTCTGTTATACCTGTGTTTCAGGTAAAACTATTTGTCTACAAACCTAACAGAATCATACCTAGATTCACCCTTACTTTCTTACAAATAATGTCTTACATGAGCTATACCTAACATTGCAATTTTCAGAGACATGAGCTCTCATTATACTGAGACTTTCTGTCAACAGCAGAGCTTTCCTATGACAAGACAGTCCTTCATACAATACAACTTTCACTTTCATTTCATCAGAAAGTTACATTAGCCATGATCTGAAGCCAAGCATCCATACATTTGAATTTCAATGATGTTACATAAACTGTCTACAAACAAAATACAGGAAATGTCAACTTCATGCAATAGCATGTAGTCATTCAGTGAAAAGTGGTGCAATCTTACAGTCTGACAGAGTAGCTTTGCTTTTAGCACAAACTCTCTTCCCTTGCTCTACACCCTTACTGTAGAATATGGCCAATGTATTTTACAGAGCTACAGTTTAAAAAACCCCAGTCATACATCAGGTCATCTTCCATGTTCACAGAAGAAAAGCACATTACTGGCACTGAAGTTCACTGACCAACTACAGCTCTAATGAAGTAGTCACAGGATGCTTCTGCACACTGAATTATTAAGCTGGGCTATTCAGAGGTCTGACACAAACCACATGGTACCTGATAGGGGACACAATGACACTCTCAAATGAATGATGCAGAAAACAGATCTAAGCAAGAGGACAGATACAGGAGAACATAACAGACAGCAAAATGAGAAGGGACTGGCTCATCAACATGAAGGAAAACTTCCTAGTTTGCCATTTTATTCCAAAAAAACCAGTTCATTGCCAGTGACAGGAACCAGTTGAAGAAGTCGGCTACTGAGTCTTCAAATTCTTTTTTTCCCTTGTCAAATCTAAGGGTTTTTTTCCAAAGTAAAATACTGCCAAAGAATTGTTACTGTTAATAAATTTATTGCTGGCTGTGAGATTGTTTATTTTTTCTTATAATAGGTGCTGTACTCATTCAAGAACTATAAGGTAAAGTCAAAATGCAAAATGGGGCAAGTCAAGTTTACATTCATAGGCATATACTGTGCTAGTAACAGTCTACATGTCTGACTGTGCTAATAAAGTAATTAAAACACAAAAAGAAATAAAAGCTGATGTACAAATCTATCATATGCTGGCAACCTACATGAACTGTTTAACTAATGAATTATGCAAATCTATGTTTCCCCAAAGTTTTAAAACATTAACTAGAATTTTTAGTATTCCTCTGTAAATGCAAGCTGTTTCATAACTGAACCAATGAAAACTTGTTTTCTTTTCCATTTTGCCCTTTCTTTTAAAACTGTTGCCCATATTCTGCTTCATGATCCTTTTTCAGAGATCTGTCTGCTGACACACTTCAGAGCAAACTATGTCAAGAAACACCAAATCTTGAAAGTCAAACCTGCAAACCAATCCTCCCCACTCCATCTCAAGAAACCTTCACACAAACCCTAAAACCTTCCCAAAAAAAAAAGCCAATTTCCACAAGGCTTGTTTTCCCAGAAACCAGCAACAAAAAACTAGAGCCGCACACAAAGCCACTGCAGATAATGACACAGAAGTGTGTTCGTATCTCCAATATAAAGACTCATTCCCCATGGTAGGTTACACTGAAACTGATAGATCTTTAACTTCAAGTTTGAAATACATTACTATTATGTATTTTGTGGCTTCTATGAATCAGGTAGTGGATTTGCAACCCCAAATCCATCAGAAAATCAGAAACACTTGGCATGTCTTAGTATGTAAACTATGCACATCATTAAAATGCATCCTTATTGCATCCATAGCTTTCTAAGGCAAACTAAGGAGAAGCCTATTATTTTCTTCTCTTTTATAGTGTTTGTTAAGTGACAATGTATTAATTTTACATTTATTAGAACACCTACAAACTCTAGATTCTGTTCCCCTTTCATCTCACCAGTACACCAATATTCGGCCATTTGCGTTTACAATATAAATCACAGCTGTTATTTTTACTGAAATGGAGATCCACTAAATCAGACATTTTTCTCTTACCTGTTGCTTCATCATTTTTAAATACGAAAAACTCCCTATGAATTACATGAATAAAGAAATCTTGCAACTGTGTACCTATATTTAAATCTACGTTTCCTTCTGTCACAGACAATTTTTAATTTTCATGTAGTTTTTTATATTAAATCAGTCCATAACCAAATATTGCACTTTCAAGTTTCATAACATTTGCCTACCTTCCTCATGATACCAAGCCTTTAGTCTGTATCATATTGATATTTAAAGATGTGCAGCTGTCCTTTTAGTTTTATAACATCTAAATGTCATAATTTCTGCTGAATATTATGGAGAAACTACCTAAAGATTTTGGTTTTGACCATAAAAGCCAAAGGAGTGGATATGAATAAAATAAAAGCATGTAAGTATTTCTACAGACAAACCAGCAAACTCCTGGTATCTAGCTGTTCACAAAAACATTTTTGTCATTTGTTATCAAAAGTTTTTCAGTGCATTTCAGTTATTTATATTTGCATTAGTTAAAAAGAAGGAAAAATGCTGGATCCTTTTTTTTTTTAAATTTACTGCTTCTAATAGGAACCAACTTTTCATAACTTCCCAGATGTTTGTAAAAAGGAACAGTCGGATTAATAGAAAACTTTAGAGAAAAGCGTTTGTCATTTAATCACTACTTTTAAAATACCATTGTTATTGAAATACCTCACTTTCACTTTTGGCTATCTATATGTGATGTCTGGATTGCTAACAGAAAACTCTTCCCTTATAATACGAAGTAATGGAACAAGAATAGCATACATATGTCACTTTAGTAACATATAACTGATTTTGAAGAATAATAGCTGGTTGTCAGCTATGTGGCACATGAAGCTTCATGAAGAAATTGTACAAAAGGGAAAAGGGATATGAATTTATCATTAATCACTACTCTGCCTCAACACAGTGGTAAACTTTGCTTGCAATGATTCTATAACAACATCTGAACACCCAATTTTGCCTAATCAGGCTCCAATATCTTTTATGCTGCTTTACTCCTCTCACTCTTAGAAAGGCAACTAAAGGGTAAAAGAATCTGCCGCTTCGTAAACACAGGTTATTTTATGAACTGGGAGGGGCCAGAGATAAATATCAGTCACCATTTTCTTAATATAAAATAATCCAACTCTATTATGTGTGACCACCTCATAAAAGAGAAAAGAACAGCACAAGAAAACACAGTATAGTCTCGGTTAAGTCTAGAGGATCACAAATGCAAGAATTAAACTGACTTCAGGTGTGAAAATGATTCACCTGACCTCAATGTTACTGAATTCAGAGTAGAGACCGAAGCAGATTTTTGTTGTTTTATCTCTTCTTAAAACATATGGTACCAAATATGTTCAAAACTGGAAACCACTCACAAGCACATTCCTGAACTTTATTTTAATAAAAGCAATAAACAGAAGTAAATAATTTTACTGGTACCACACTTCTAGGTCCAGCTTCATATAAGTCTGCTTTGTAGATTTCTTTCAGCTTTTCAAACTTATGTTAAACAATTTGTTAAACATTTCTATGCTATATGAACCAGCTGAAAACTGTTCCACTGAAAAGTCAGATAGCTTTATATAACTGGAAATGAAGAAGAATTTGGAGATTTTTATGGTGTTATAGCAACAATATTACTTTCAGCAATCAGCAGAAACAAAGAGCATGCAAGAAAGGGCAAGAACCTGTTTACTAGCATTAATTCTTTTTCTAATAACCTGGTAGTAGATTACAAAACACTAACATATTTTAAAATGCATCAACAATAGTGATTATGATCTTCATTTAAAAAATGCTACAGTATTACCATATTGAGCAAGCATTGCCTCAATAGCTGCTATTTCAGCCAATAAGGAAAAAAAAAAGAAAAAGCTTTTTTACTTGTCAGATACCTCATAAAACCAACTTACAGATTTTCCCAGGAGTTGTTTACTGCTGGGAAATTGTTAGCCTGCAGAAACAGCCTGGTCATGCTGTTTTACAGGTCTGATTTCAAAAACTTTCATCTTTGGTCTAGATTTCATAAACATAGAATAGTCAGAATTGTACTCACTTCACAATTTCACTTAAATTGCATTACAGATCGAGAGGCAGTTCATCAAAAGAAATATTGCAAGTAAACCAGCAGATATGAGAGGGCAAGATAGATGTGTGCAGCATTTATCTTTCTAAACCCTGAAATATCAAGTTTAAAAAAAAAAAATCTTACAAAAATGGTTCTGCTACTGCAGCGCTCTACTATTATGTCTTTCACTCACCAAGGGGCTTCTTAAAACAGTAGGTCAGAAATCTGCTCCTCTAAGTTCCTAGCTGAGACAAAGGTTTTAAGTAAAACATTAGCAAAGGGTACAGTTCTCTCTTTTCTACTCAGAACAAAGCTCACATACACACCAGCAACTGATGTTTCAACAGAAACAGAAAACCCACCCCGCGCAACACCAAAGTCAAATGTCTTCATTCTTAAATTTCTAAGGGATGAACTGAAATTTGAAAAAATACCAACCTATTTCTTAGTTCCATATCATGGGGGAATTTTACCAAAAGAACTGTAAAAATTTATTTAAGGAATTTGAGGCATTCCTTTTTTTGTCCTGCATTCAAGAAGTAATGGCAGTGCAAGACATTAAGTGATTGAAGTTTTCTTAATTTTACTTTATATAAATGATGTAAATTTTGATCAACTATTCCAAAGCATTTTTTTTCACATTTTATTCAAAAGAGCCTCATTTCTCTGTATGGATATTTTGTATTAGTATGTGAATCTGCCTGGCTCAATAAAATTCCAGGATCAAAACCGAATGTGTTGCATCCAACTATGTATGTCATTAAAATACATCCTTATTGCATCCATAGCTTTCTGAGGCAAACTAAGGAGAAGCCTATTATTTTCTTCTCTTTTATAGCGTTTGTTAAGTGACAATGTATTAATTTTACATTTATTAGAGCATCTACAAACTCTAGATTCAGTTGATATATTTTCAGAGTAAAACAGAAGTGAAGGGAAAAGATGAGGAAATCCTAAAGTTTGCAGTATTTCAGTAATCACATTCCAAATACAAAATTAATAAAGGCTCATTAACAGTTGACAGTCTCTCTTCCCTTTGACAGGAATTTTAGTATTCATTCCAAAAAAACCACGAATACCGAAATACAAAAGCATCTTATAAATGCTAATTCCTGCTAACAATCAAACAGTACTTCAAGGCTGGTTTTGCATCTGTTTCGTTTCTCTCTGGACCACAGAGCATTATAAATTTCGAGCTCAAATGAAAGCAATGTGGGCCTTACCTCTGTCACTGAAGTCATCCACCAGGATGATCTCTGCGATCAGGCTGTCCGGAGTGCGGTTGATGATGCTGTGGATGGTGCGCAGGAGCGACGTCCAGCCCTCGTTATGGAACGGGATGATGATGCTGGTGTTGGGTAGTGTTTCCAAGTACACCTTGTGCTTACAGCTGCAGGGGCAAGGAAATAATCGTATAAGCACACTGGAAATCTGGGTTGGCATATCCTGTCACCCATTTGGGCCATTCAACCAACATGTTTTCTGGCATAAAATTCAACAGTGCAATCAAGCAGTACTTTCATGTGAAAATAGCTGGACTGATTAAAACACGTTGCTTGCAACAGTGAATAAGTTGGAACAATGACAAAATTTAAGTGGAATGAGTGAAAAAATCTAACTGCCTGGAATTATTTTCCCTCAGTGAAAACTTTTTCCTGCAATAAAACAGATTACATATCTTCTATGACATCATTTCCAAAAACCAAATCCTCTTATCAAAAAGAATTCTGAAACACAATATGAAGTTAATCTGAAATAACAATTTGGCCTACAAAGAGATAAACACTAGAAAACAATTCAGTATTATCCAGGGTGATATGTGCTTACAATATGAAAAACAACAACATCCACACATACAAATCCAACTTCACACCTACAGATCCAAAATTAATGCTCCTATTAAGCACAGAGATAAAACAACACACAATTCTGGAAATGCAGTCTTATAAACAAGGAAATGTAAACAAGCTTTCATCTTTGAAAGGAAAGCACTGCACGTTCAACATCTTAATTGCACAGCAGCTATGGAATATCAGTGCTTGACCCAACTGTTTTCAATATTGAGTTGTTTACACATTTCAGAAAGAAAAAACATAACATTCAAAAATAAATAATGGCCATGCAAATCACTGTCTCTTAATATCCAAAAATATTTTATGACAAATTTTTAGATTACTGCAACTGATAGTATTTCATCTTTCATGTTTTGTTGAAAAAAAGAAAAAAGGGACACATTCCTCTGTTGTTACAAAGCCTGGCATTTTCACCTCTGGGGAAAAAGTAACTGAATGATTTCTCATTCTTCTAAACAAAGTCACATCCTGAAAAAGGTATCCCTAGAGCAGAAACCTGTCAGCTCTGCAATAAATGAAAAAAATTAAAATTTTAGCCCTGCAAATTCTAGGGTTAAAAAAAAAAGTATAGACATCTATGCTCCTTGTCAGAAAGCATAACTATGCATATCAAAAACTGCTATAGGATATAATTTTGATTTACATACATTTGCAGCTTAGTTTGTATTTCCTCTTTATAAATGTCACTTAGAAATCAATACACCACACAGCTAACCACACTGATGAAATGCTCCAAAAATATAATAAAAACTCATAGCTACTATAGTTGTATTTGCAAAATATTAACTGTTATGTAGCTGTAAATAAGCAAACTAGATTTAGATACTTTACTTAAAAGGTCTTTAAATTTGTAGTTCAGATTTTTCTCCCTAAAACACAGTGAGAATTAATTTAATGACAAGCCATTTTCTGAAATAATCATTGTGGAAATGTTTTAGTAAGCAACTTGCTGGTAAAACATATATGCACACTGGAAAAAGGACAGATGCTTTGCAATAATGTGGAGTTTTGGAGAAAACAGTGCTCATTATCTAGTGACAGAAAAGCCTCAGTATGTCTATATAAATGTTTTATGAGAAGAAGAAAATCTTCTGCAACTGCAACAAAAGAATTTAGTAAAATTCTTTTTCTTATCTGCAGGAAGAAATACAACAAATGAAGACTATTATTAATACGTAGCTGTTTCAGTTGGCAAATTAAGAAAGACCTACCAACCTACCAACTCCAACACCTTGTTGCCAGCTGTTTGTCAGCAGTGATGCTTTTTGGACTAGAACAAATGTAACTAACAGACATAGAACTCTCATGCTATTTTTGAAAGCAAAAGTTTTTCCTTCAGTATTTTTGGCTCCCAGTAAATATTATTTCAAAACTAGCAAGTTTGCACCTCCATAAAATAAAATAAAATAAAATAATAATAATAATAATAATAATAATAAATAATCCAAGCAAAAGAAACTCACATATGTCAGATTAAAAACTTCTAAAGAGTAAGAAAAAAGTACCCCAAACACCCAAACACATGAGAATGCCACTTGTTTTTTAAAAAGTCAGCTCTCCAGTTAACAAGTTACCTTTTGAAAGCAGTTGCATTAAAATTTGCATGGTTAAGATTGTAACCATGTTATGCATGTAAGGATGGGGTAGGTCATTGGATTTGGATATTTTCATTGACAGTTTCAGAGTAATTCAATATGCTAAAGTGTTGAGAAGGAGAATCAACATTGATGTAGATTTAGTTTACAATTATTGCATTCTTCCTGCTCAACAGATTGATCTGAAACAGAGGCTCACTTAGAGGAGGAAAGCATCTTATACTTTCTGAACATTTCTCCATCATTCAGCTTTGACCTTTAATCCTCATTTACGTTTATTATTTATTGCCATTGCAAAGGTATCTGGCTATATGTGAATTGTTTCTAGTAAGAGCCATGAACCATCAAAATGGCCTTTCTCTGATTAAAAACAAAACAAAACCAACAAAAAAACAACCTGGCCAGATTTCAAATTCCTAGAAATGAAACCTTAAATTCCATCATTTTCTGCTAGGTTTCATAGTAGTGTTTTACTTGTCTTTTTCCAGCAAGTGGAATTCAGCTCATTTTTAGCCCCTTGTTCTCCTGACATGAGACTCCAACCACAACGGAAGATCCCGGTTTTTAAAAGTGCAACATGAACTCCACTTTATTGGAAGTTCTATTCAGCACTGTCTGTAGCAGAGGGCAGCCAGCTCTGTGCTGTAATGGGCTGCAGGACACACCTGAAGAATAGTTGTAATGCTCAGGAAAAGTCCATAAACTGCAACAAAGATGCAGCTAGACCTCCACAGCTGAGACACTGGATGTTCCATGAGAATAATGCAATATATTTTCATGAGAATAAACATATATAAAGCATGCACCATTTGTTCCAAGTCCACGAGTGTGCTTCTTTATATCCTGAGTTTTAGAAGTGATACAAAATAAACTGGCTGCAAAAGTATTTAGGAGCTACAGACATTGCTTCTTGTTTCAAAAGGGAAATTCTTGAGTCTCCAAAGAAATGAAAAATTGCAATTCAAGATTCTTTAATACTTCCTGAAGAACACAATCTTAACAAAATTTACTAAAATAAAAAATAAAAGTTTGGTGTAGAAAGGAAAAATGCTATGTATAAAAGATTACCATAACCTCATGTATACATTAGGTAAAACTGTCTAAATTATGGCATACATGTTAAATGAAACTGACTACCTACAGAAATACTTAAAATACTACTGAGCAAAATAATGTTTTTCCCAGAGCCTAAAAATTTTGATGGAAAATTAAGTCAAATTTGTATCACTTTATCAAACTATTGTACTTGAACACAGCAGCTCCAATTGTCATCCTCCACACAAAGACACAGCAAATTACTTGTGCACTAAATAAATATAGGCTTTATGTGGACCGTAAGTATCATTCAGGTAGTTTCAATAGCAGAATAAAATGTCCAAAGAGCACACTGATTTTCATTGAGGCTTGAAATAGTAGAAAATTCACAGAGGCCTGGAAATAAATCCTAAAATCAATACTCAAAAGAGGTCAGTAGATTAAAGATGGACAGATAGGCAGTTCAGCCAGTTTCAGGCAAGTAGGGGTTTGCTCCAAGACGTAACTCAGTAGAAAAGACTGCAACATAGCTGATGTCAATCAACATTACTCTAAGCTCTCCTCTTAATTATGAAATCATAGCTCAACTGATAAAGGCAAATATTCTACTATAGATCTTTAGTGTCACATCATATTCTGATTAAGGAATTAAAAAAAAATCAGTGGGGAATTGAAAAATGGATACAAATACTAGTTTTTTCAAAATAATTTTAATAGGAATGTATTATTTGCTATTTTTAGCTTGTTTCTATCAGGACTAGCTTTTTGCCTAAATTGCACTTTAAACTGGATTAACTTTTAAAATAACATATGAGAACTCTGCACTAACCAGACTGATTTAAATGGCAAATGAAAATGAAAACAGGTTGACTCTGTTAACTCATTTTCTACATATATATACATCTATAGTAATATATCTATATATATATATATATAGTTTGAATGAGATATATATATTACTATAAACACACATAAAGTTTCAGAAGAAAAACTTGCCATGATATTTTATAATTTTGGGATTTGAGGGTGGAAAACTAAATCAGTCTACCTGAAATTAGTATATCAAATTGATTTTTTACTTTGGCTTTGATCACTATAATTTCCATGAAAGCGTTTTCTGTAATCAGCCCTGGCTCTGTATGTATGCTCATCATTCCCATACTGGTAAGAGGATAAATACTTAAAGATCCTAAAAGCACATTATTTGACTAGTTGTCCACTGTTTTCATTATATTTTTCCTCACTTTTTTCCGTACTTCCATACTTGTGTTTCTTCAGATAACCAAATAGCTCAGTCCAGCAGTATTTTTAATGTTTCAGTGTTGAGGTACCACTCAAGGTACCTCATAAGACTGGGAATCCATCTTATGTCACATTTGACCACACAAAACAAGAGAAAAAACTAGCTCATCATTATTCCATACAGCAAGTTAACTATTAAACCATAATAATTTGCTTCTGTAGTGTAATCCTACTACATGTTGGTCCTGTTATACAGGCAAATTAGAAAGAGGATGTCCATTGTGTTCTCTAGGTAAACTCTTTTTTTTTAATTTAAAGAGAGAGTATAGTTTAAATTTTGTATTTTTACACAATGCACTTATCCTAGACACTTAGAAATGTAGAACTAGAACTCTTCAGTGAGAATTCAGTCAAGTAACTACTCACCTGTACTTTTCAAAACAAATAAACGGCTGCTGCCAAAAGATATTATTTTATGCCCTTTCAAAAGCAAGGTCATTTATTTCTAGAGGGCAGTATCCAAATAGCTGAATCAACAAGTTGGGAGGGGATAAGGGGATGAAGAAGCAACAGTATATATCTAGGAGTCATGGCAGGAATGCTGTTCAAGGGGGTGAAGAACCTGACGACTGAAACTAGAAAAGGGCTCCTACTCAGCAGAAGCCTTTTCTGCATAAGCTTAACAGAATACCACAGACTGCCCTTAGTAATGTACAACAGAAGCTTTCCTGAAGATGCCTCTCTTATTGCATTTAAACACAGCATATTTTAGTGCAGTACACTAGCATTTATTCATGGAACAACACTGAATAATAGGTTCAATAGCCGAGGCTGAAAAAATGAAAATTTCTTTGCATAAATAATAGATTTCTTCAAGTTTAATCACTGAAGTCTCAGAATAACTTCTGTGTTACATCTGAAATGTCTTGGTAGATACTTAGCAAGAAAATAACCATGATAAGCAAGAGTCATGCTGCTGGTTAAGTAGCTTACACCTGGATTTTTTTACTGAAGGTATGACATTAGCATTCAGAACAATGGGAGGTGAGAAGAGGAAATGCAAGGGGCATTATGCATTGCCACTGCACATATACTCAGAATTATTAAACAACACCAGCAATGTGGACTTTGCCAAAAATTATTTTATAAATGACAACACTTCTGTAAAAAAAAACTCCAAACAACAAAAAACTAGCATCAAATGATGAATATTCTGATGAGTCAGATACAATGTCATTTTTGAAGATTATAATGAACCAAAAGTTATGAATCCTGAATTATGTTTTCAAATATTGCTGTCCTTAACCAATTTAGTCTCTATTTCCATGATATTTCAGAATTTAACATCTAGTATTTCCTATCAAAGAATATCCCTACATCATTAAATTAGTCCCTTAGAGACTTCTGGATGAGATTTTTACAAACAGAGGCCCCATCTACCACTCCACAAGCTGTTTCTGCATTGTGAAGTTGTACTTACTGCTTTGAAAATCAATCTTTGTCCAAAAATATCTCCTTCCTCTCTCCCTTCTATTAGAAACATAATTAAACATTAATCATGGGTATTATTCAATTTTGTAGTTTTTTTACTGTTTTGAAAAGAATTTTTGAATTCAGAAAGCTGCACAATACTGTTTATTATGCACACCAAGAAGATGGCTGCTTATGAAACCCAATTTCCCTACAAAAACAAAAAAAAAAAAAAAAAAACAAAACAAAACAAAAAAAAAAAAAAAAAAAAAAAAAAAAAAAAAAAAAAAACCAAAAAAAAAAAAAACCCCAAAAATTAAATACACATAATTGACAAAGTAGAACTTTTCACCAGCTTTGCATGCTGCTCAGTTGGATTTTGGAGCTGGGCACTCGGCTCCATGAGTTCAAGGCTTATTCATAGAAACAATACACACTCACACCCTGTCACTTGCTTTAAAACACTCAATATTGACTTAATTTTTCCTTTGAGAGAGAGAATTCTTCTGTGGGGTTGAAACAAGAATCAAAACCAAGTTTCTGAACAAAATTATTTTAGAGTTGGCTTCAAAAGTTGCAGGGCGATTTCAGAAGGTTAAAAAAATAGCAAGAGGCTCCTCTATCCCTGAAATATTAACCTGCCTGAGGAAGAAAAAAACTGTCTCAGAAACACCATGAAGCTATCTGCAGCAGGCACCTTTAAAATACAACCTGAAAAGACAGCTATTCATAAAAAGAGAAGTGGTGGAAAGGAATTATAACTGCACTTCTTTCTTATTCACTAGTAAGAATCCTAAGACTATTACGATTTCATTTTGTAGGTTAACCTACTCTACTGGGCACAAATAACAGCATTTTTTAACTTCAGGAATAAGAATAGTCGTCCTCATCATGAGCTTAAGAAAAGATACAGAACTTCCAAATCCTCCCTCTTTACAGCTTCACAGTTAATAGAAACCTGCAGAAATATAGTGCCTCTGTAGAGGACAAAATGAAAGAATACAGGCTTCTAAAATGATGAGAAAAGAGAGCAGTGCTGGCACCATTCCAGCCAGTTGACAGCAAAAGTTGATTCATAAAACCAGCAATTTGCTTGACCCTGCAGAGATACCAGAAATGTTTTATGCACCTTAAGGGATACCACTTGCAATGTTGTGGTCAGTTACCAGGCTCTGTGCCTTCCACACACATCAACAACCTTGAAAATTGCCCTGATAGATAATAGCACAGGAGAAGTTAAGTGTCTCACAGACATCCCTTGGCTGGATTTAGGAAATGAAGTAGCAGCCTACTACTGCAGTTTCTGCATCATAGAAGTAGCCCACCTCTAATTTTCTCCTCTTACAGGAATAAAGCAAAACAGAAAGAGATTTTCAACCTTTTTTCCCCCACTGGCTTTGTCAGCTCTCGCTCTCTTAACTAAGCTGCTTTTTCAGATCTGACCTTTTCTTTCCCTTTATTACAAGAAACTACAGCACCCACTGGGCCCCCAGGTACTGATGAGACCTCTATAAGCTACCAGAACAAAACATTTCCCAGGGAAATTTACATAGTAATTGTCTTAGCATGTCAAAGTACTCAATTTACAGCAACAAGCTTCAGTCACACCATGTTTCTGTTCCAATCTAGTCTTGTCAGCTCAGCCTGATTAAGTAGTGATAACTAGTAATTTCTCCTGCTATTTGACAAGGCTGTAAAATTAGCTTGGGTGTAAGTTGATGGCAGGGAAAGTAATCTTTATTTTCATAGTGACTCACAACTGGGAAGCAAGCAAGCATTACTGGGTATGAACCTCAATAAATGTCACAACACTTTACTAAAATAAGCTTTCTTCAAAACATTAATACTATTTTCATGAAAAAGAAAAAAAAATAAATTGTACAGTAGAAATTGTTTGTGAAATTGCTATTAAATGCATTATCAACATGTCTTGGGAACTAAGGAAGCAAAATCCTGTACTCTATGCCTTCCCTCAGCACAGAATTCATCAGAACTGATGGAGCTGAATTAGGTGCTTGTTACCTTATGTCAAATTGCCTCATTTTGGCCTGTCATGTACAGTCTCTTCAGCAGCACTCTCTGTCTCAGAAGAAATCAAAGCCTGTGAGTTTGCCTCGCTTTGTCCTTCAAACCAAAAAGTTACTCTAACCAAGGGAAGAGTCCAAGAGTCAGATAAACTATATTGGCATAAAGCATATCTATGTTTAAAAAATTTTGGTTTATGATACAGTAACTTATAAAATCATCATTATCATCACTTACCAAAAGATGTTATAAATTTTTTAAAAAATCCTTAATTTGTTTTAAGAAACTTACCTAACTCACCCAAATGTATTAAATCTAGGAGGCTTGGGAAATAATATATGTAGTCATTTTATACTGTCTCAACATTCCTCATTAGCAAGTGCACATAAGAAGGCATCCTAGTACTCTAATTATATTTTAGCTTACACCTTGCACTTTGTTACCTATGAATTCAAAAATAACATCAGACCAATTTATTTAGTACATACACAAGCAAATACCCTCAAAACACTTATTTTTAAGAGATCAGAGAAATAACAATCTAGTTAAAATTCATTCATTCAACCCTAGCATACTTATCTGATTGTCTCTCACAAGTAAGGCAGACCTCAACATGATCAATAAAAGGTCTCTATTTTGAGTCTAAGGTCATTTTCCTGGCTGAAGAAGAAACAGGACTAGAATTCAGGTTTTTGTCACTTCAAAATGCATTTTAATGCACACTACTTCAGGAACAATCCAACCTGTGACATCCAATTACCCTTTAACTTCTGTTTCAGAAATCCAAGTTATCTTATTACCACTTGCCCTTATATTCCAAAGGTACCCCATAAGCTTCCAGGAACCCTCTAGACGCTCAGCCACTCCTCCCAGTTTTGCATCAGTTCTCAAGTACCTCTC
The DNA here is from genome assembly GCF_965231275.1 of Zosterops lateralis. NCBI lineage: Eukaryota > Metazoa > Chordata > Aves > Passeriformes > Zosteropidae > Zosterops > Zosterops lateralis. The sequence continues at coordinate 36,931,133 of NC_139766.1, forward strand.
TCAGCTGCTGTGATCAAAGACCATTGAGAGGAGCCTCAAACAGACACCAGTTTCCTCAGCATTCATGAGGACATCCCATCAGGCCCAGGGACTTACTTTGTCCAGTTTGCCTAAGCATAAAATATTTCATTTTCAGAGACAGTCTTTCTGTGATCTATCCACATCTCTTCACCTCTCCTTTTCACTGCAATATGCGGTGAGGCTTACACCTCTCAACACCATCACCTCTACACAATTGTCCTGGGTTGCAGTATAGGATGTACACAAAGTATTTATTCTATCACCATCTTCATGAACTGTTAAACCAAGTGGGGCAGTGCTCTAGTGTTGGGCTGTCTTCTGTTAATGGCCCATCAACACCTTGCCCATGACTCACAGGTAACTCCCTCCAGGAGTTATCTCTGTTTAATGGGCCATCAAGGACCCACTGCACACTCATCATCCCATTGGGAGATGCTCTGCCCAGGGGGAGGAGCCAAGCATTCCCACCTGGATATAAGCTGGGATTTGGGACAGCACAAGCAGCCCTGACCCACTGGATTCCCAGAGGAGCAGAGCTACCAGACCTTTCTACAGGATCACTGCTTCAGGAAGAGCCCCTCACCTGGACTGCTTCCACCACCCTGCTCAGGTTGTATTCTGACTCTGTCAGTGGTCCTTTGTGTTATTGCATTTATTTAATTTTATTTTTTACCTTTTTACCTTTCTTCTTATTAAATTGTATCTCTGACTTGGAGCCTCTCACTCGTTTTGCTTTCAAACCACAACAACAATAAAAGTGACAATGGGCAAGATAGTACTAGGTCTGACCAGTGTTTATAATACAGACATCACAGCTGGCAGACAATGGAGAAAACGCTGTGACAAAAACTGTTGGGTCATGTACCAACAAGATCAGTAAATTCTCATGCCTACTACCACATCCTGTGGCCAACACAGCCTTCAGAAAATTTGAGCTCAAGAAGCTTACTCACAATCAAATCAGGCAAAATAGAAGTTGTTTTTCCATTCCAGCATTGCTGCACATCTGTTGTTGTACTTATTACAGGAGATGCAACAGCTAAGTATGTTGCTATTGAGAATGCACTACCTTACTGATGTAAGGTATACTGAAGCTCTTCATAAAACTACTATATTAGCCGCATATATCATCATGTTCACCTATTAACTTCAAAGATACAAGACCCCAGAATATCCCACATTCCACAAAAATCTTAGCAAAGCTGAATGTACTTCCGAATTTTACTATTGTATTACTTGACAGTTGAAAGTTCAAGCTTTAACCATTGCCAAATGCTAATAGACTTGGCTATCCCAGATGTACAGAACTGGCTGGAGGGTAAATATTCTTCAGAATTCCTTTCCCCATTAAGTTGAAATTTCACTGTTATGTTTACTGCAGCTTGCTATTTTCTCAGCAGCATGGGAGGATTTACTGGAGTCTAAGTAACATGAAAGGCATCTAAACACACAAGAACTACTTTTCTCCATGTGTAAAAACAGATTATTTCTTTTATCAAATAATTTTCAGTAAACAGAAACAGACCCATCAGGCTTGGACTCTCCTCACTGGCCTATTTAACACCGCAGCCTATTTCTCAATAAAAAGAGGGAACAGGAATCATCAATCTTCAGCCACATTTTTGCTGTTGCTGCCCTAAAAAAAAAAGACACACAAGTATCCAGAAAGCACTTGAGAATTATTCCATGTTATTCGTTCCTATCAATACATATCCTGCAGAGAAAGAGACAGCAGGCATGACAGAGACAGAAAGCCATAGGTTTTCTTGGGTATAAAATATTCCTGATCCTGTTTTGAGGAGCTGCACTTCAAATGGGATGCCCAGAAGCAATTGCAGAGAACAATCTGGTCAGGCTTGGAAATGGAGACATTGCCCACTGTATTTTGGACCACATGAATTTTCACTTTCACTACATTATTCAACAACTACACAAAACAGTTGCCACAGCACAGTAATAATCTCTAGCTTTTCCACTGCTCACTAAAAGCACACCTTGAGTTTAAACAGGTTGCTCTGTGGCCAGATAAATTAAGCTAATACTAGTAATCAGTGGTATGAAACAATGCAATGTGTATGTGCATCTCAAGACATTTGATTCCCCAAAATTAATGAGAACTAGAAAAAAGCCTTCTACTATCTTTATTTCTTCCACCATATGATCAAAAATTCAACAGAAGATCAATACAAACAAACAATTACTTCCATAAGACTTATTAAATATTTTTAAGCTCAGCATACTTAAATGATTTAGTCTGATTCTTTTTTTTTTCTTTTTTAGCAAGGCAGAACAACCCAAGCCTGTCTTTAAGATCACAGACTGCAGAGGTAATTAACTGGAATTTATCTTGGAGCACTGGATTAAAGACAAACTTTTACATTTTAGTTTTAGGGACAAATTACATAGGCTAGATTGTGACAAATTGTGCTGTATTTATAAAAAGAGATTAACTAAATATAATGAAATAACTGGGTTTTTTAGGAGATTCAGATATGTACTACTGCCTGCCTATGTATTATAATCTCTTTCCCATGATTTTATTACTATTAGAATTTTTCAAAAGTGTACTAAAACACAGAGATTAAGAGCAACTCCCACCCTATTAACTCTGCAGCTACTATAAAGAAACACAAAAATGGAGTCAATCAAAAAACATACTGCCCGGAGAAATCCCATTACATATTCATTTTAGCCTCTTTTAAAAATACAATGGAGAGCAACCACACTGCATTCAAATGTTTTGAGAGAGAACCATTCTGAGGCATTTTCTCAGCTTCTGCTACTGAAAAGGAGAGTTTCAGTTATGCAGAACCCACGGAATGAGTTTTGTTATTAGAAAGAAATAAAACCTCATTAGTGTTCAGGACACAGAAGATGTAGTCAGCCCTTAGCTAAACACTCTTATTTATTTGATTATGAAAATGCATTTCATCTGAGGGTTGTGAAAAATTTAATACCTAAGAAAATTGAGCATATTTCAGACTTCTAAAAAGGAACACTGCTGGGAGTGACAGTGAAGGGCCAGCACTTCAACAGCACGACCAGCAGAAAAGGATTGGAAACACTGACTCCAACCCATACAGGCTAAAAACCAGACATTACAAGAATCACGTTGGACATTTTTAATGTACAACAAGAATGCTAAGAATTTCATTACCAAATGAATCTATCTATGCCCAGGGAAACCTTCAAAGGACCAGATTTCTTGTGGTAGATTACTAAGGCAAGCTGGGGAGTATTTGCACACCTGATCTATGACTACCCAAGACACAGAATCATAGAGCAGCCTGAGCTGGAAGGGATTCACAAGGATCATCAAGGCCCTGCACAAAACAACTCCAAGGATCACACTATTTGTCTTAGAGCATTTTCCAAACATTTCTTGCTTTGTCAGGCTTGGTGCTGTGACCATTTTTCCGGGTGAGCCCAATCCAGTGCCCAATCACCCTCTGAGTAAAAGACACCTTTGATCTAATATCCGTCCTAAACCTCTCCTGATGCAGCTTCATGCCATTCCTTAGAGCCTGGTCACTGGTAACCACAGAAGAGAGATCAGTGCCTGCCTTTCTTCTTTCCCTCAAGAGGCAGATTGCAATGAGGTCTCCACTCTGTCTCCTCCAGGCTGAATAGATCAAGTGACACCAGCCATGCTTCATGTGGCTTCATCTCTAGATCCTTCATCTTCATGATACTCCTATGGATGCTCTCTAACAGCTTTTTTTATCCCTCTTACATTGTGGCATCCAAAATTGTACACAGGACTCAAAGTGAAGCTGCACCAGCAGAGCAGGAGGAGCCCCTCCCTTGCCTGGTTCACAAGGCTGCACTTGATGCACTCCAGGATATGGTTATCAGCAATTAATCTACAAATTTTAGATAAAAGGAGATGTGCTGTTGAAATTAAGATATAAAAGCACACAAAACAAAGTATTTTAAATTATAAAGCTCACAAATGTACTGGTATCTAATTGGGACTAACTTGAATTCCTTGATTCAATAACAAAAAGCTTAAAAAATTGATTGTCCAGTATGAAAAGACTTTGGAGCTTGAAACAGGATAGGTCACAAAATTTACATGCACTGTTAAGACTAGATGATTGCAACCCTTCCACAAAGCCTCATTAAAATTGCATTTAGAATGCTATTCAAAATGTGAGTCAGATTCAGTTTTGTTTGTTTGAACAAAGCTGGGATGAATAGCAGAATATTTGATAATGTGGAGAAGATAAGAATTCATTTCAACTGGTACATTCAGTATTAGAATAAGTAGCATTTCTCTTTCTACAATAGAAAATAATACTGCCAACTTTTTCCCTAGCATTAGCAGGTTTGTTTATTCTAGACTACACAAAGCGGGTGAAAAGAGAAGTGAATGGAAACACTCTTCTTGCTGGTTTTGAAACATTTCTTATATTGGTACAGAATTTCTAACCCCAAAATATTAATTCCATTTCTTTCTCTCAGTATTACCCAAAACTCAATGTTGTCTTTCACTTGGGGTGACCACTAAATCAGTCCTGAAACCAAATAAATGGAGGTGATCTGCCTCTTTCAGATTGTTATTTAGAATTAGGAAAAAAAAAAAAAAGAAAGTTGTTTTGTTTGATTGTTTCTTTGTTTAAACTTAAAGACATGGGTGATTGTGGGCAGAGAAGAGAATTAGTTAATGTAGCTTGGCACCCACTGTGCCAAGGCTTTAACACAAAAGTGGAACAGAAACAAGACATCAAAGACTACTCAGAAATGAAAAAAAATATTCTTTGAGCATAGTTATGAGAGAAAAAAAGCATGGGAGATATTAGAAGGATGCAATAAAAACATATTAAAGATGCAGAAAAGGTCAAGTCAGCTTTAAAATAGAAGTTAACTGTTTCAATTCACTACAGATTTTTTTTTATACAATATACATTTTGCTGTCTTTAAAAGGAAAGAAGAATCAACCATAACATCTTGCTGAAGTGTTTCAAATATCAAAGAAAAAACGAAAGAGTATTATTACACAGATCTGAAAACCTGAATTTCTCAGACCTCAATCATCTAAGCATTTGTTTAGTTCTACCCATCCCCTTGCAGAAGGTGTTATTTGCAAATCCTGACCCCAATTTCCAAAGAAACTCAGAAAAAGAAAGTTTATTTGGATTAAAAAGAACAAGCTTTTTCTGTTGTCTTTACATACTTCCCAGAAAACGAAACACTTGGAAGTGGTTCCTAAAGTTTCTTTGGTTTGACTTCAGAATAAAATATTTTTCAAGTTATTTTAGAAAAGTGTAGAAACCACTGCAGCTTCTGTTTTAAGTAAGTTTTTATTAAAATTGCAAGATTTACCACTCAGTTTTGTTGAATTTGAAGGTTAATTTTGTGAATTTTCTCTCTTGATGGCAATAAAACCATTTTATTTAGTTCTATAAAACATATCAAAGACAGTATTTTCAGGAAATCCACCTTCAGTAGACAGAAGACAACCATTTGCTGTGGGCAAATGGCTAAATACTAAATAGAGACAGAGGCTCTAAATAGAGACAGAGGATCAAAACTCAAAGTTTATAATGCTAGCATCTCCCATAAATTTGCACAAGATGACAGCTAATGGCTTCAAAGTTTTACAAGCTCCACAAAGCCAAGCCCTTTCTAAGGTTCAAAAGCTGACCAAACTAGACCTGCCTCTTCCCTACAATGTTACTGAAGGGCACCCTTTTCTTAGATAGAAATTACATAATTTGCCATTAGTTTGCCTGAAAACAACTCTTTCAGTGCCATGGTTTAGCTCCAGCCTCTAGTATGGGTGACATGGAAATTTGTGAAGAAAATTAACTGTACCCCAGCCAAAACCAGCACGATGACGTGTGTACTACCTCATATTTCACACACACTTCTGAAGAGAGGAGACATTTCCAAAAATGGAGAGGAGACATTTCCAAAAGGGAAGTGCAGTTTGAGACAGTCATACTTAACACAGAGCAGCTAAGAAATGTGTTTGTTTCTAAGAGTAGGTCAGAAAGCATTGCCAGACATCTTGTGTCTTTTGGAAGTTCAAGAAATACACATGCTTAAAGCTATAGCCATCAGAAGTATTGAGCCCAGCTTTGTCACCTTAATTGATGCACTACTTTGTAGGCAATTATAGCACAAGAACATTTTTTCTCTTTACCTTTAGATGGTAAGTGATACAGTCAATTAACTAATGGGCTACTTGTGTTAGCAGTGTTTAACATAAGGATGGTTAGAAGGCCATGACTCAAGTCAGTTCAGTCAGGACACTACTAAAACATCCACCAGATGAGATTTCCCTGAATGCCACAGGAACTGAGCTGAATCAAAACGTGGAAACAATGCAGACACCTAAGGATACAAGCTTCCCAAATGTGATGCTTAGGTGTAAGTCAGAATAAGATCTGTGCTGGGGAAAAGAGGGCAGAGAAAGGCTGGTGTGGCACTGACTGGTTCCCAATGCGTTACTGCTGACAACACAATGCTTGGACGTGCATGGAAATGTCAGGGACTGTGAGGACAGCAGCAGGTGAGAAAGAAGCTGCCAAAAGACCGATTTACAAAACCACAATGGGAAGATAAACCTGACAGTTTTGCATTCAGTCATTATCCTCTGCAGTTTTGCTAACAGAGGAGATTGCTTGATGAACATATTTATTGTACCGACAATGTAACCTACCACAGCCTCAATACTACACAGCTGTACATGAGAACTCAAACCTCTTGGAAGCACTCATTATATAATTTCAGGTAATTTGTCAAAGCAGAAAGCAAAAAATGTATATAAACAGCTTGTTGTAACAATATATTTCTTTTTACTTAATCCTATGCAAACAACACTAATATATTGTTTACAAATTAAGAGAGATACAGGTTTTTTTCTCAAAACAATGCAACAATTAAATCAGATGATTAGCAATTAAAATTAAATTAGAAACATATCTAACAAAAGGTTAATTCCTCTGCAGTGAATTTTTTTTAACTCTTACTATGCAAATATTTACATACTATTCATTTTTTGAAAAAGATGGTTGCACATTTGAGAGAAAAATGTTAGTTGCCATGATATTTCTCTTCTCCCTGCCCTGAGAACTTCTGTCAAGCTCTGAAGTTCAGCTCTGTTCTCTGACAGAGAACAGAGAACTTTTCACATCAAAATAAGTTAAGTGGGACGATATCTTAACATGAATCTTTGTATAATAGAGAAAATTGTATCTCAGAAAAATACAAACAGTCATGGAGACAATTAGTTTTGCCTCCTGTACCTTTCCCCAATATATTAGTTGCATAACATCCAACTAAAAGAGCAAGAAAAGGAGACAAATCAAATCAGCTCCCTCTTCAGAATTCAGCTTCAGAATGACTCTGGAGGACAAGAGCCTGGAGCCCACGAAGGCAATAGTGGCCCATTTCCTTTCATAGATAGAAAGTTCTACTCCTTGTATAAAGGAGCCAAAAATTAAAGAACATGAAAAACAAGTTAGGTTTGCTGTATGATGATATTTAGCTCCGTGATTATTTTCCAGAATAACCTTCATCTGATATTTCTATGTTACATTCATGCTTTAAGGAATAACACCATCATCCAGTGCCCCCAAATTCTGCCTGTGCATCAAGCACATTCTGTTTTTACATAATTCTACACTGCATAAATCAGCTGATGTATCAGCACTCGGTAGCTATTGGATTGTCTTAATTTTTACATAACAAAACAGAAGAAACACTTTGCAATCACAGGCAAAAACTCTATACAAATTGTCACTCTGCTCCTCAAACATCTGCAGCTGTTAACCAAATGAGAACATGAGAAACTATGTGAATGCTTTTTAGCCCAATTCACTACAGAGAAATTTAATAAAAATCATTCTGCAATAAAAAGAGGCCTTTTATAGTCTTAATGTGTAACTAATCAGATAAGAAGTCACTTTAAAAGACAGCTCAAATGATTTAACATCAGTGGTAAATTTTCCACTTCCTATAAAATGAAATCATTGGGTTTTGTTGACTGTTTATGTTTTACCTTCCTGGAAAACAACTTATTTAGAGGCACAGAAAGAAAAAAAATCTTAAAAATTAAATAGCCCAGGAAACAGTTTACATACTTAGGATGTCGGATGTCTGGCAGGGATCGTTCCAGTGCTATGTTGTTGCTAACAAATATGTTGAAGCCATTTTCCCTATAAGCAGAATCATCATGGTCTTCCTCTGTAAGAGGGTATGGTTTCCCATGTTCACCTTTCCCTACAAGAAAACAAAATAATTATTTGCCTCAAACTGACAGCAAAAAATGTACTACAAAGACAAAAAAAAGTTACACTGAATTTCAATTGTTACACTGTATCTGGAACACCTCAAAGAAATTTGCAACGTCTTTAGCAATACTGCTGTTATTTCCAATACAAAACCAGAAAGTAGGTATGGACAACAAGACTCAAAACTCTCTCTGAAGTCACCCAATTCATCTAACTTTCCTCTATCCAGACACACAATCAGGTTGAAGCCATTTTATATAGAAAAATTTCAATTGTAAATTAAGCTAAGAACTTTCTTTTCCATAGCAAAATAATGAACAAATAGATCAGTTTCAGCAATATGCCTTTCAATCACTAGGAGGAACATGGTTACTGAGTTACTTTATATTACAGCACCCCAACACCCACTCATATTTTCAGACTGCAACTTTAGCATTGAAGTTTAGGGTGTCCAACTTTCCAGAAGAAACAATAAGGAAAGCAGATGTTTTGCTCTAGGCTCCTCAAACACCCTTGCACTCCTAGGGACGAGACAGATGTACTCAATGTTTCTAACATCACAACACTGTGGAGCTGGTTTCAGAAACTGGTCACTTTGTGCTTCCCCAAAGAAATTATCTGCTTGTTCCCTGGCAAAGCACAGAATTTCTATTCCAGCCTTTTATTCCCAAGTTAGTTCTCTTCATCAGTCACTTGGCTTGCTTAGTACCTACCTCAGGCTACTATACCTCTGTCTTTTCCAGGAGAGCAGAGAACAAATAAAAGCACTTCAAAGGAAATCAGAAAAGAAAAGCCTTCAATTCTTCTCAACTACTTTTATTCTTCCCAGTCTTGCAGAGGATGTACTCATCAGAGTTTCAAAACCCTTTGAGTCTACCCAGGAACATTTACTCTCCTTCATATCTCATTGATCAGATTATAACATCTCTGTCCTTCTACCACTAGGCTCCCTCTTAAGAAAATACCTCCTTTTACTTGGGCTCTTATAGAGAAATTAATCAGCTGGATTCAGTAAGTGATCCTTAGTTAATCAGGAGCAGCTACAGGAGTGGATGAAGGGGAAAGCAACCAGAAGCTCAGAGAAACATCCAGTGGTACTCTTAAAGCCCATAAGCCTATGTCAGTGCCCTATTCCACACTGCACAAGCACAAAACATTAAAAACACAGAATATGCAATTAAAGGCACCATAGTGACTCAATTTTAGACTTTTTTTCAGCTAAAATAGTATTTTCTTATTCCAAAATTTGTGCATATGTTTACAATTTCATTTAAATTCTCAATGAAAACTATTACTGTTACTTACAGAATGGGGGGGGGAGGGGAGGGAATTAATTTCTATCATGAAACCCTTTCTGTTTATGCTATTTCATTACTAACATGCATTTTGTCCTTTTTATCCCCAAATGCTTGCAACATAATAACATAACACAAAATCTGAGACTAAGTTTCTACGTGAATCTTTATGATTTCATACTAATAATGGGAACTATGATTCTAAAAAAAGCAGCTAATGAGTCAAAGTACTACTCCAAATTCAATGGTACAATTGTATCAAATATGATTCGTAATAAAGTAACACTAAGCTAATGTCATTCAACCTAAGATAGAAATTTTAGCCCCTCTCTTTCAGCATACATTCTATATAGATCAAAAGTAAATATTTTAACTGGTCATTAATAAAGATTTATGCAGGTAGTTACTAATATTGCAAACATTCTAAAAGAAATTACCTATATGATTAAAACATACTATTGCAAATAATTTTTTTACTATAAAATTTCCTATATATTCCAGCTATTCACCCTGTGTAAAGAGAGGTGAATTCTTATTTTACTTTTCCTAAATGAGTCCATTTGGTTCTTCAGGAGGTGAGTAAACAGGCTTATGCACTTTTTTGAATGTCATGACTACTTCTCCCAGCTTTTTATTTGCTTGCTCTTTCACCCTGCAGTCCCTCCTGATTAGGTAGGGATCATTAGTGGAGCCATCCATCAGATCCAGCTGGAAGCAGTTTGCTAATTTCTCAAAAACAGCTTTGGTAAGAAGTGACCATTCCTTATGAACGACCTTGGAAGAAGAGAAATAGAGAGCTCAGAAGATTAGCATTAAAAAAAATTATCTACAATTTTTGGGTGATCTTTAGGCTTGAAGGATTCCCTGTGTAGAGGAAAGTGGCATGTATGAGCATATTCAGCATAAAAACATCATAAGCACAGAAAACTCTCCCTTCACTGATTCACCTTCCCACATGTCTGACAGTAATTTCTATCACTGCACAATGGTTATGCCAGGATATGCCAAGATAAAAAGGGGAAATTTCACACTGCAAGAAGAGTAAAATTCTGGTGAAAAGGACCCCAATTAAATGTAATTTAAAGTGTAATTACTGGCTACAGACAACTACTTTAAATCTATTGATAGGCAGATATAAGTCCTCTCATACTGTCTCTTTTGTCTGAAGGCAAAACAGCAATACAGAAACTGCAACAAGGCTATAAAGTACTGGAGAAACTGAGAGTAAAAAAACCCAATGCTGATTTTTTTTTGCCTCTTTACATCTAAATGGGGACTCATCCAAATGTGATGGATAAAAACCAACCCAGCACAAACTTTCTGAGGCTGGTTTACAATTGCAGTAAAAATAATTTCATAAACTAAGGACGATCAGAAATTTCAGCTCGGGATTTTGATTTGTCAAGGACAGGAAAAACCCAATAGCACAAGAATGGCACATATATTCAACCTGGCCCCCAAATCCCATCAGAAAGCTCCACTGCATGGGAAGCCTTACAGCAATGTTTAATTCATACAGTGCTGTCTTACCTTTGTGATTATAGAATTATTAGTGTGATTTTTAACTCAGTAATCAACATAAGCAAGTATGAAAATATACTAGGTTTTCCTCTTAAGGCACTATGATGGTTTAGGAGTTAACAGTTCTACATTGCTTAGTACTGTGTTATTTTAAGGGTTTTAATACACCATCTTAAAATAATTCTCTGTAGATAGTCACATTAAAAAAAGGTAAAGATACTGAAGGCATCAAGATAAACTACTGCCTTGGCCACGTATTAGATACTCTTTTTAGCCCTACTCAAGGATGTTACAGTCTCCTAGAAACCATACACTCTATACCTAGCTCTAAAAATTTTTAGTTCTATGCTTGACAACTTGTGATACCTGATAGTTCAAGGACACCTCAGTTAGGCATCTCCTCCTGATGTATAATGCAGATACAGCAGGTGGAGAATAAGCCCTCTTGTTCAACAGATGGTTCAAAGGGAAGACAATTAAGGTGAAACATGAAAATTAAAAAAACCAAAATATTCTGTATACTCAGTACAAAAGTCTAATTGCAGAATGATGGCTCTGGATCAGCCACACTGGTATAGTTGCCAGGCACTATAATTACAAAGAGAACAGGGATATTGTTGGCAAAATAGATCAACTGTAAATCAGTTTGAAAATGCAACAGAAGAGGAGTTCTGCACTACTTCCATATGCAATAGATAGGGGACCTTGCTTAAAACTATAAACAGCAAATCAAATGGCAACAGGTTCTCATTTCAGGGTCGTCTGGGTTTTCTTTTGGGGTTTTGTTTTTATAATTCAGATGAACATTATTTATAATTCAGCAGGTGTGGTAAAAAAGATTGGCTTTGCCATATAAGTTCAAGAAGTTAAGTAATTGCTTGACATCTTAACACAGGAAACCAAGTGGATAAAGAGCATAAGCCATTCAGTGTCTGTGGGGAAGAACTGCGTACAAATCTGAATTATTTACTGTTTATACTCACTGCTATTAGTTTACTCAGGCATGACCACACAGCCATATCAAGCCAAGACTATAATTCACATAAGTATTTAAGCACAGCCTTTAATTCAAGCATTCAAGCATCCTTTAACTCTAAACCAGTAGCAGGGAGTAAGAATTCTCCATATGCTAAATGCTTTAGTACATATAAGGATTTTATTTTAATATGTAAACCTACAAATAATTAAGTCTTCTTACTTATAGTGCATTTTATTATTTTGGATAAGTTAATTCTGTCATTCTTTAAATATATATATTAAGAATTATCTCTAAATAGACCACTGAGAATCCAGCACAGTTCAGCTGTGTTCATCACACATCAACCCCAAGCCCATCCTCTCTCAGTGAGAACAGATGTCTAATCTTATCCCAGAGCAATCTTTCAATACAGAACTGAAGTCCCATGAGGAGAAAGTGATTGTATTTCTTAGCAAAGGTAGACAGAGAAATACAAATTCCAAATGAATGCAGTCACACATCAGCCTCTAAGAAAGAAGTGTGAGAATTAAAATGGGAAATAAAGATCAACCACAGACTAAAAACATTTGAGTCAGAAGAAATCTTACCTAATTTTGACACATAAATTTTCACAAAACAAACCTTTTTGATCCTGATATGGCAACTGGGCAAGTCAGAGGGCAAAAACTCTATTTAAATCAATCTGTGGTATCTTTTACATAATTTCTGAAGTTTTCCTAGTACACAGTTCTATACAAGTCTCTCATCTTTCACTGTGGAGATCAACTTCATATTTTTTAGAAAAGTAAAACAGATTAGCAACTCGAACTCCCAGCACATTCTACTTTTTTGGAAGTCAATTTGCATTTGAGTACAAACAAAAAATTGTATCCCTTATTTTTCCTCTTCTTCACAGACAGGATGGCAGAGTGTAGAAATCACCTTCTCCTTACAGACTAGAAAATGAATTGCTTTTTTGAGCAAATGCCTTTTGTGATTTGGACATCTATGTTAATTTCCAATAAAATGGATGAAAATTTTAATTTAATAATTACATTAATGATCTTTGACAATTTGTTATGGAGATAGAAAATTCAAACTGCATGTCTCACATTAAAGTAATTCCCTTCATATCAAAAAACCAACTATAGGTTCCCTCAGAGTCCATAAAAGTCACATCAGAAACTGAAGTATATTCATGTCAAGTTTATTGGACTTTTCCTAAACTTCTCAGAGTATCTCACTCAGTTGCACAATTTCATTACCCTAATTTATATTATAGGGAAAGGAATTTAATTGATTTTACATCAATGAAAATAGGATCAAAAGTATCTTTTAAAAATTATTTTATCAGTACTCTACTTTGTAGCAGCTTAAAAAGGCACTACAGGAAGATTTACAACTCTTCTAATTATTAATTACATAACTCTGTCAAGGTCTGAGGCAAAATAAAATGCTTTTTCTCAATATTATAGAAGTAATCGAGTCTTATGCAAAAATCTTGTCAAGGAAATCCTGAACAATAAATTTTCAAGACAGAATAAATGATTTATTTATAAATATTTAATAAAATGAATTGACTACAGTTCCAATATTGAGCTATTACAGAAAACAATCAAAAATTCACTCAGTTTTCTGTTAGAAAGCACTAAAATCCCTACTATTTTATCTATCTTGAAATGACAGTAGTACATACAGGTTTTCTTTTCCAAGGATCATGCTGTCCTTGGTAAGTGGTATAGAGATGTTATCAGAGCAAAGATGAGGCTTTGTCCTCTCTGGATTGCTGCTATAGTAATATGATGTCAGCAGGAGAAATATGAACTAAATTGCTTCTGTCTTCAGGAATAGCTTTATACCGATAGCATAGGTTGGGAGAAAAAGGGAGAAAAAATATAACTTTGAATTTTGTTATTTGACTGCCTGCTTATATCCAGAACTAAAAAAAAAACACCTCAAAAAAAGGAAGGAAAAACAAAACAAAACAAAACAAAACAAAACAAAACAAAACAAAAAAAACCACCACCCAATCAAACTGCAAGAACAAAAATCCAAGAAAACCTCCAATCAACCAAACAAGAAAACCAATAGAGAAGATCACGCTCCTTAAAAAATTTAGAAGAGTACATTCAAATTGTACTGTAGCTGGATCTTTAGAGTATTGTTTGCTTATTATTCACATGAAATAAAAAACGAAAGGAACCTGTTACTAACACAAAAAGAAATCCCTACTTACAGCAGTGATATTTTCTGCCATTCCTCAACCCAGAGTGGGTAGGAATTAGGTAAAGGAAGAGCATTTCCCAGAGAGGAAATAAGAGATACAAATAGGAACCTCTGAAACATACTTATCTTATAGATGTTTGAGAAGCATTTCTATAAAAAGAATAAAAGTGGAAAAAAAAAAAAAGTAAATTAGAACTTTGTAGCTCTATTAAATATAATTTCCAGATTTCCAAAGACTTAACAGGCCTAGGCCAACTCTTCATGTTAATTTAAGATCATAACCTCTGCGTCAGACTTCAAAGAAAAAATGGCATAAGTTTGGTTTTTTAAGACTTCACAAAGCAGAAGAAACTGATTACCAATATTCTGTATACATTAAGGACACCTCATCTGCATTTCTTTAAGATGGAAACAAAAGAAAATGACATAAAATGACAGTGGATCAGGCTGAGCAGCACAAAAACGGTGAGCAGCAGTGGCAGTGAGCAGCAGAATGAATGAGTGCACCAAGTGGAGCAAACAACAGCAACATCTGGCAGAGTGTTACAAGCCCCAGGTCACAGCACAAAGCTCTGGAAACTTCAGCTGGGGCTTCTTGCCTCCCAGGACTCCACAGTTCCCAAGAGTAAGGCTGCCTTTGGCTCAGGAATGGGGAACAAACAGCCAGCCTGGCTGTTGCCTTGGCAAAGCGGAATGAAAAATTATTATTGGTATACTTTAGGAATTAACTCTTATATGTTACTTGTTTATCTGTAATAAAATATTGTTTGCTGAGTTAATTAATTTGCAGGAAGGATAAATTAGCTCAGTGCTCTTGAGATTAATTCTTGCAGGTATCTAGGCATTTTACTAGATGTCACTTAAAAATGCCTTTACTGTTGGCAATGCTGTCCTGGCAGAAAAGGGGCCTTATACAGGTAACCATTGGAAAAATCCAAGTCTGTATCTTTCAAAAACCAATATGAAGTCCTTGATATAGAAACAAGTTTATCTCAATATATTAACAAGGTTTATCTTAAATATGTGCATTTTTTCATTTAGTGATTTTCAATTAATTAATCAACAGTTAATTTCTAAATCTTACACCCTGTGCTTTATGGAATACTGGAGTAAACTACCCCTCCCCTTTTTCATTCATTTGAAACATTTAAAACGCAGCCTCTAAATTTCCAACATAGACACTGCAGAGTAAAAATACAGTGTGTATGTGTCTGAGGGAAGTGATTGTTTAAAAATATATCATGAAGTAAACCAGTGGGATTGTTTTGTTTTAGCAGAAGAATGACAGCATATGGACCTTGGAAAGTGACCGTCCAAAGGCTTGAATAAACATTTCACCAAAATAAGCAATAGAATTTTTCTTAAAAGATATAGCTTTTAATATTTACTGCAAGTACTACAATGGCTTTCTGGGTGGAAGAGTCATTCTAACCCCCATTCCACTTTAATAAATCTAGAAAAAACAAAAGAAAAGAACCAGACCATACTACTTGGTTTGTCCAGTGTATTTAGAATGCTGCAGTGTACAATGCAAGATAAGCAGTAACACATGCTGTGTTGATATGAGTTGCTCTATCACTGCAGCAGAGAAGCAATATCCTCAGTATTCTGCAGGCTGAGCTGAATCTAATCATAACTCTGTAGCCAAGGGAGGCACAGTACGTCTTCTATTTAGTCTAACTACTTATCACCAAATGCCACAGCCACCAGAATGTTTTTTTCATTTAACATTAGAACAGACTGGCTGTGGACCATTAATCAGAGCCAAACACTGAATGAGCAATTCAACCATAAAAAAGGCTTCACAGTTTCATTTAGTAATTGAAGGACCTGCTAGGATAAAAAGTATCTACTATGGAACATGACCTGAAAATCATCTACTAATAATGGTAAGGTATTTGTTTCAATACTTAAATGAATTAATTCATACAAAATAGCTCAAGAAGGCATTCTAATAGTCTCGAATACCAGAAAGTATTATCTAATTAATGTGTATGGTCAAGCTGATATCTTTAAAAAGTTCAAACTAAAGTGTTCATAACAGGGTTAGGAACAGAAACCAAACACATCCACAAAATTATTGCAAAATTACAGTTGCACAGGTAGTGTTTCAGAAAACCCCAAAATACAAAATGATAGGGTCATAACAGCTGTAATTAACGTAAGAGTTATTTATCCTTGATCCTCTATTTTTCTTCATTCTAAGACATATAACCATGTGTTGTTGTTTACCATATACTATCACAGGAAAACAAATAGGATGTTCCAAGGAACAGTTAATTATTATGGAATTTTTTTTTTCCCATGAATTCTACCTAAACTAGCTCCCGAAGCTGGTTTTGTGGCTGCCACATGAAGAAGATGGAATAACCTGTAAAAAATGAGTGTGAGTCAACAGTGTCCAACAATGTAGTCACTCTTGTACATGAAGCATTATTCCATGATGTATATCCATGATGTATAGAGAACACATGAGCTGTCACAGCTCCCAGTAAACTTGGATTTAACCTGCATGACCCCTACAAAAAAATCCTGAAACAAAACAAACTACAAACATCCCCCCCAAAACCAGCAACAACAAATATATAAATATACTATATACACATATATATGTATTTTTTAAAAACATTCTTAGATATGGAGATAGTAAACATTCACAGTTAAAGTTTGAGACAGACCCAAGAAGCAGAACTAAACCTTCTGATTCCCCACATGGTGACTCAGTGACAAGGACAAACTTATTCCTTCTGTAAATCTGAGAAGAATGCAAATAAGCAAGCAGTGTTTGCTCACTTGGGGTAAGTCTCACAGGTAGTACAGAAATAGTTTACTGCTTTTTCAGGTCTATTCAAATTTATACATTATAAGCTGAGTATGAAAATAATTACCAAGGATAATATAAAAAACAGGCACCCCTACAAATTCAGAGATACAAGAATTATCATCAAGGCAAGCAATATAAACCCAGATGAAGAACTGAGACATGGAATGCCATGTTCTTGGGACTGGCCCAAGTAAGCCCTTCTGCTCTACTTAGAACAAATTGCATTTTGTTCTATCACACCCAAAGTAACACTTTGAATCTCAATGCTCTTCTCTTTTTCATGTTTTCTTTTCGCAAATCAGACACATTACTCTGGTGAAAACTTTTGATACTACATATACTGCTCCATAAAATCACTATTACTGCACTTCCCAGCCACTGCCTTTCCTTCTTCTTATAAAAGATACTAATGCTGCAATCATTAGTATTGCCTTTTATAACTGATTTTTAAATGCCTGGTTTTTAAGATGGTTTAAAATGCATTATTTATTTTAAAGAGCCTTACAGCTGACTGATATTCCTGGGGCAAGGAGAGCTAAACTTAATGCTTGATCTGCTCTGATCATAGCACAGCTTTCCACAGCCCTTCTCCTCCCTTGCCATTGATCCACATCTTTCTGAACAATACAAGTCTAATTGTGCCAACTATTTTTCAAATGCCTGACACAAATTTGAGCAAATTTCCTGTACTAAACTCAATTGAAATTTCCAGTCAATATATGCTGTCGAATCAGGCAGAGGCAGAAGTGGAGACTTCATGAGCCACCTTCAGCCAGGATCTGAACAGATTTTCAACTAATTAGTTGAAAATATCTTCTTTTCAAAAGGATAACTCAACACTTACAAAACACAACTAAACATTTACCCCAAGGCTACATTTATGCATAATTCAGTTGTAACTCAATATGTCCATTGGGAACTTCTTTGAAAAAGTAAACTTATTGAAAACTGATGTCTGGATTCAGACAAAAGTATTCCCTGATTTTTTTACAAAAAATTGTTGATATCTGGGTTAAGAGAAGCAAATAAAAGACATATTTTGAAAGCTAAAATTTTAAAGTTGCAGTCTTTTTTCTCTGAATTTTATATAAATGACAGAAATTAACTAATATTAATAAAGGATAGACATTCAAGTTAAAATTTTGGTTGTCAACCAAAACAATACCTTCTAATTTTATAACAGACAGAAAAAAGTGTCGGGTACCAGCCCAAAGTCTCATTTGTACACAGCTTGAAATTTTAGGTGTATATACAGGAAGTCCCTAAAAATTTCTTTCTCATTGAGAAAATGAAAAAAATAAAAGTTAAATTCCATTATGCAGATTTTTGATGACACACAGTAACTCTGAATTCTACTAATGGCTGTATTATCAAAAGCCTCTCAATAAATCCATTTTTTGAGGAGAAAGATGTTTAGCAACCATGTTAGGAGAACAAGCATACACAGCCATCCATAACAACAGGTAACAGAGGAATAGGATGCAAATCAGAGACTTAATTTAATTATAGGTTTTGTTTCAGATGCTTTACCAGATATTACACCATTTAATTTGTTAAGTATATTACAAACTAGAAAAGAAGAATGAAAAAAAAATCACCACACCTCACATTTTCCAGAGAGGAATAAAACCCCACTTAGTTTGTCTATTTTCCTACCATTAATACATCTCCGCATGTCACACAATTTAACTAAGAGAAAGTGCTTTTGCATGTATTTAATTTAATTTTTCCTGTATTTGCTTAAATAGCAAACCACCATCTTTACAATAGTGAGCGAAATTAAAACAGAAGACTTGGACTGGATTAAGAACTGGTTTTCTACCATGGGGATTTGACCCTGGCTGGATGCCAGGTGCTCACCAAAGCCACTCCATCACTCCCCTCCTCAGCTGGACAGCTGAGACAAAACATAATAAAAGGCTTGTGGGTTGAGATAAGGGCAGGGAGAGACCACTCACTAACTGCTGTCATGGGCAAAATGGACTCAAATTGGGGAAAAACAAGCTTTTTCCAAGGAATGCTCAGGGTCTCAAAACTTCTATGTATGACTTTAGAAGTTTCCAAAAAAGAAGATGAAAATATGATCTTTATCACAATTTATTACAGGTTTTAAAAGTTGTTCATTGTATAAACTGGGGGAAAAAAAAGTCATTTCAATACCATTTCAATACTAAAGTGGCAGTATGTTAGTAACTTGCTTAACTTACTCATAAACAGCACCTAATCAAAATGTCAGCCCTCCAGAACTTTACCTACTCACAGCTTCAACCCTTTTTGTGGAGCATATGAAGTTTAGATTCTTTCCAGTATAGCCATTTTAGTGAAAGCTGTGAAAAAAATATATAGGAAAAAAATCCAAATAAACTAATGTTATTTATTTAGAGGCTTCTTTTCTTTTTTTGTGGGACAATATTAGAAAGATATTGGTCTCTCAATGAAAAAATCCTTGAAGTATTCAATAACCAGAGTTGCTCAGAAAGGAAGTCTGAGAAGACAACAGAATCAGTATCCTTTTAGAAAGTCTGCAACTTGCCCTCTGGAGACTACTCCTTCCCCACTTTACACACCAGCACTCATTGTGTTTTAGATCAGTCTCACCTTTTGTAAACTGCCATGGAATAAAAATGCAAGAAGCAAGTAAAAGTACCAGCAACCTCATATACATTAACAGTAGTTTCCAAAACACACCCCATCCATCCAATTACTTTGTATGTAAAATAGAAGTAACGGTGAGGGTAACCTGAAATTACTTCAGCTGTCTTTTAAAAATATAAAAATGTAAACCATTTCATGAGACATTTCAAGAGAAAGACTGTTTCCATGTTTTAAGAATACCTGTAATAAAACTTAAATGTGCATCTTGATTTTTTTTGTTTTTTAAATCTGAGCCTTTTTCCAATGAAACTCCTGGCAAGTTTTACTATTCACATTTCAGCATCACATGTAGAAGTTTTAATCAAGACTGTCTAAAAAAAAAGTTTAAAAGTTTACTTCTACCTTGTAGCAGCTGAACTGTCACACAGGTTGGGAGAACAAAATGCCACTCCTAGAAAAGTGGTTTCTTTTTCTACTTTCTTTATATTAAGAGAAGGACAGATTCCCCCAGACAACACTTTACTGCAAGCATGCAGGGCATATAACTTTGTTTTACACAATGCCATCCAAAATGTAGCTCTGTTCCTTTGAGAAGCAATGATTACAGGACATAATTTGATGAGCTAGTGTTTATAAAGCAAATTATAGCAAAACAATCATACATCTCTGCCTTTTCACACACATTCACTGGATGTCAGATGAATGGTTTCACCAGTCCAATAATTTTCCTCTGTCAGCTCATTTAATGAAAACAGGAAGGAAAAGAAAGAAAGTCACCTTACACATATTTCACTCATAAACTGCATTGAGATAACTACACTAGACTTTTGTACTTGCAAACTTAATTCGTATTCTCAAAAGAAAGAAGCTATGACTGGAAAGTGGGCACTATTTATTGGTTTGGGGTTTTTTTAAGGAATCTAAACATCTTGTTGGCTTTTTGAAGACCCTAAAGCTAAAAACAACATCCAAAATGTTTTTGTAAATGCAACTATGTCCCCTGCTTCTCTCCTCCCTCTCTGTAGTTAACTTTTTACAGCAAACTAAATGACATTTCTGTGTTCCACTGAGTCAAGTAATAATTCCTCTGAGCTGACAAACTTGATCATTTTACAATCTTGATCACAAGAGCAAATAAAGATCAATTTAGATGGTCTATAGAGCTCTCCTCCTCCTTACACACAGACAGGTCTACCCTGAAGGTCTCTTTTGGTTGTTTCAAACTCTCTCTGCAAATGAGCCCCAGGTTTTTGAAGACTATGCAGATAAAATCCCTTTTCCATAATTACTACAAAACATCTCTGTCTTTAAAAAAACAACCAAACATAAAACCAAACCAGCCAAGCATCTACAAAGAACTCCCACTAAATATAACTTGGATAGCCCTGAAAATGGTTAAGCACAAAGAGAAAGAAGTCCAACAGAGACAAAAATCGAACCATCATTCTAGAGTGCAAGTGCCAAATTAAAAGATTCATTTTAGATGAGACATCATCTCATACACTTCCCTACCAAAAAAAAACCCAAACACAAAACTTCTAAAGTCAAGTTTCCTCCTTTTTTTTTTTTTTTTTTTTTTTTTTTTTTAGGGAGCAACTAATAAATCTCCAAGTATTACCCGTTAAATACATTCCCAGTATCAGCTCTTGATCACTAATACTGATGTAAGTTCATGAAGACAGGTCTTCACCGCTATACAGAACAGATGAGACTTGGGACTATCACATGCAGATGGCATCTGCTGCGTTTTTTTAAAAAAAATATTTTATGTTTGCTATGGCTTGTTGCTTTCTTTCCTTCTTTTTAAAATTGTACGAGCATTCAAACCAACATTCAAATACAACGGGAGAAGGTACTAGAGAGTAAACTTCAGTTTGTTAAGGATTTGAAACCACATATCTATGCACAGATGAAAATATAGAGAAATATGAAAACCTAACAACTTTAATAAATTTTCTAGGGGAGCACTTCTTGAACTTTGGACACTAGTTTCATTCAAGAATATGTATCATTGATACAGTGAAAGTCAATAGATATTTCTTGCCAAGTTTCTGGAAATACAATTTTCTTCCTGCGTATCAAGGAAAAAACCAACGTACCAATTCCCAGCACAGAAAAGCATGCAGAAGATAATTTTCACTGTTCTAAATAACACGAGTCATATTATGAACTCTGCTTTCCCCTCCTCTGTCACCCTGGTAGCTCTTAAAAATTAGCTTTCCAATTACATTTAAATGTTTTAATTGATGAGTTTTCAAAGTGTGTGTGTGTGTGGCAGGGGGTGGGGACAGGGAAGAACAGGGAAAGAATCACATTTACTTCAACTCTAAAAAGGGCCTCATATCTGACCAAGGCAACAGAGGCATTGTGATTTAAAATAGAAGCTTGGCTCTGACTTACAGTCATCTATAAACTGCTTTTATGCATAGATTTAAGCGGCAAGAGTTAGTTCTATCATGTACGCAGTTTTCTGACAGAGAAATTCTATGCAGCTACAGCCTTATACTTTCCAGCTTCTTCTGCAGCCGTGGAATATTAAGTTTTAACTTGAGATCCAGTGCAAATGTGTACCCAAGCTACCGTTTAAATAATACTGTGATTATGCCATTTCACAATCTGAGGAAACCAGCCTGTAGTTACCCACAGAAAACCTTAAGGCCTTGTAACAAAAAACCAAAAACACCAAACTGAATTTTCTAGTAATCAGGGTTTAAACTTCTAAAGAAGGCACCACTGGAAAAAAAAAATTCACTTCCCAAATCAGTATTTAAGAGCATAATAGTTTTATCTTGGCACCCAGCTCCAGGCTGATCTCACTGTTGTCAATAGGAAATCCAGACCATTAAGAGTGGTAGAATCAGATCACAGTCTGCAGCACTTTATTTAAGGAGCAAATGCATTTAATACGTGAAACGCTTTATGTAACCGCAGTAGATTGCATCCATCTTTCATATTACACATCCTTTATGTGCTGTCTCCTTGACAAGCCATGACTAATATTACTGTTTAAAATTTTTTAATCATCTAAGACTTGCATTAGGATAAACTGACAAACATTTTTCTCTTTTACAAACAATACACTGTAAACTGCGTGAAGCATATTCATGATAATGCCATGAACAATTAAGTTATGACTATTTATTGAGACCTTGGCTACCACTACACTTCCAATTATACTGCAAATTCTCAAAGTCTTTCTAAAGGAATTGCAAGCTCAAAGACCTAAATTAAATTTAGAAAACTTGTTTAATATATAATTCTCACAAAATTCCCAGTGCATAATTCCATATGAAATATGGCATAAGTAAATCAGTATTTTAGTATACACTTCTTTTCCTGCACAAATTTTATTGTATTTATCTGTGTAAGTATCACAGAGCTAATTTTTTTCATAGCCAATAGGGAATTACAATTAATGTTGCTTTCTGTATCATGCTGCCTCATATCTTCTAGAAGCACTCTGGCACTAGGCTTGGCAAGTTCTTCTGAATTTAAGAACGGGCATTATTCAAAATTATTATAAGGATTAAGCAAATATTTGAGCAGAAAAGGTGATGGAAAAGGATCACTATTCCAAAATTTCTTTAAGTGGCACTGAAGTCAAATTTCAGGCGTTCACTACTTGTTACTGCTGTAGAAAAGTACTCATGTCTTTTACCTTCTGACATTCTACCCAAGAATCCAGAGCTCCAATCTATTTCCACTGTCATCACAAACATGTACAGGTCACTAAATATCCCTGCTTAGCTTGTTCATAAAACTAATCTGTATGAATGTTTGTTTGTAGAACTATAGAACATACTGTCTGTTTGTTTATAGAACTAATCTCCATGAAATGCCTGCACTGAGGCATGTAAAGGTCAAGATCTTTAAAATTCCCTTCTTTCAGTCAAGGTAACATTTTGAAGAAGCAGAAAGGTAAAGACAATACTGAATACAGGAAAGAATTACAACCTTCATTCCTTCCCTCCCCATAAGGCTTCCACATGCTATTTAAATACACAAATAGGAGGAACAAAGACTGAAAATGGTGCAGTAACTGCTGGAATAGACCCTAGGTACATTTTAAAAGGTTTTTCCTCTGAGACCTTATTAGCAGACAAGCCCCAAATGGCTCAACAGCCAAACATAAAAGTATTGACAGCCATATCTCTAAAGTCACTTACTCTATTTCTTAGCCAATTTCTTTTGAAGACAAATGTTTTTAGAAATTTATATTAACACAGCTTCTTATAGTTTTCCATTCTCTCAGAAATTAGTTTATTACACTAAATTTTCAATCCACCTCATAGAATGTAATCGTTTCAGTATACACATGCAATCAGACAAAAAATACCTCCAAAGCATTTTAAAAGAAAAAATAAAAGACAATATTTAAAGAATAAAAATTGAAAACAAAAAATACTTGCAGTATGTAGTCTATGTGTATCTTACTGGCTATTAATATAAAATTGATTACATGCTTTCAGAAATAAGACCTTATTTTTCCCTTTTTCTAATCAATCTGTTACCCTTTTGTAGTACTTCACATTGGAAAGGTTATCACTTGTGGTTAGAAATAGGTTGTCATGATCAGAAAGAGTACCATATTAATATAAACATTCAATCTGCACTTCTTTAAAAGCCTAGGAATCACAAAAATGAATCCGTCCTCTTGCCTGAGAAGGATTGTAATTCATCATTACTGCTACTACTTGTAATTGATGATAAAGATGAGAATTTCTTGAGTGAAATAAATAAAATAACTTTCAGAAATGGAGGAACAATGACATTGACTGATTCTTGAGGACTTCTCGTCTCACTACCCAGGACATTAAGACAGAGGTGAAACCAGCATGGTGTCTTCTCATGGATGCTTCTGAATTACTGCCTTAGGCTTTCACAGCTCTCTCCTGTGAATCTCATCTCTCATAGGAGCATTGACGGATCTCAGACTCCTAGTTCTACACAGAAACCATGGAAAACCAGTGCTATCAGAGACACAGAAGCTGCCGTGCCCCTGAAATTAATATCTCAGTAGAACTGTCCTCCCTATACAACTGAAGTAGGGAAGTCTCTGCTAAAACGAAGAAATAGCAATACAGTAACTGATTCATGGCAAAGTCAGGGGCATCAGCTGTGTTCATGTAGGGTGCACCCACTACTCTGAAATCCATCACACGAGCACTCTTCTGATATACACACAACATTGTTTATTACTTACCAAAACAAAAGCTGACAGATGTAGGATTTGCATTTGTTTACAGTTCTCATATTTTTAATGCAAATTAAGCATATTATTCATCAAGGCATGTCATCAGTTGTATTCCCAAAGGAAAAGAAATTAATAGAAACAGGTCTTATTTTAAATTCTGATTTCTTGTCAAAAAGTTGGCATAACTTACCAACTCCAATGAAGTCAGTTTCTTTGATTAGCTTATTTTGTTCCCTCCCAATCCATTGTAATATCTGATTGACTTAATGGCTCAATTTAGAAAATGGAAGCAATTAAATTTCTTTTTTTTTCCTTCTTTCCAAAGTATGTATCACAACTGTTTAGTTAGGAATTACCTTTTTTTTTTTTTTTTAAGGTTAACTTTCGTTTGCCTCTTCCTATATTTCAGTCTGGTTTTGAGCTAATGACAGAGTTATATCCAGAGAAGAATGGAAGTGATGAGGATAACTGAATAACTTAATTTTCATTTCACTACATCTATTCTGTACTGATTAGATGATAAGAAGTATATTTAAGTCATTATATATTCCTTTCTGACATTGTGTAAATCAGGGCTTGGATAACTGGCAACTAAATGGGTAAGTTCCCTGTTCCACCAACAGTATAACAATACTTCCACAAGCCAACAGCATTTCCACATCTTCTTGAATTCTTCTATCAAGATTAACCAACCAATATTGTTAGAACTGGTCTGGAAGTCTTTACAAGTGCTTTTAAATTAAGTTCTGCCTACAAATAAAGCTTTGCCTCTCCATCCTTCACTTCAAGTACCTTCTCAGGTAGCATCACCATGCTAAAAAAATGTGATGTAATGATAGAAGCATCATAAACACACATTTGAACCTCAGGTGTTTCAACAAAGCCCTGCAAAATCAAAAGCAACACAAGCTCATTTCAGGATTTATATGCAAGATCATTTGTCATTTTAGGGACAAAAAAAGATGAGCTAAAACACTTAAAATAAATAGAAATAATTAGAAATAACCTTTTTCTTCTACATGTCTTGCAAAAGGCTTTACTCTTCAAGAGGAGAGAGCATTCAAATTCAGAAACATACGTTTCAATTGGTGGAATGAAAACGGATCAAAATATTTGGCCATGAAACAGTAGTAGTCATGAAGAAACTAGTACCTCTACATAATTAGAAATTATGAAATGCACATTCTCAGTGCTTAGGAAAGCATAAGCTTTACAGATAAAACAGTCAGACTGAAATAAAAAAATACTTCACTGCTTTCTTCTTTTCTGTACAACAAACATTGACTTCCTTTCCTGAAATGTCCCAAGAAGCCCTTTCCCATCACACTTTCAGACAGAGTTTTAACTAACAGTGTATTTCAGCTACTGTTACTAGGAAGAGAAATTACATAGTATGTCCCAAAAGAGTGCATTGAGATGCTCTAGCTTTGCATCTGTATTACCATATTGTGATTTTCAAAGAAAAGAGCATTAAAAGGTATTTTAATCTATTGAATAATGATGGCAAATATAAACTTTTGAAAGATATTTCTAAAACATCCAACTTTAGCAAATGGTAAAAAAAAAAAAAAAAAGCGCTTTATTAAAAAACGTAAATAAATCAGAATATCTTAATATTCACATGCCACTACATGTTAGGTTATCATGTTAGGTTTAGAACTGGGAATTACAAAGCTATGTAACATGTTTTTTCAGTTTCTCAGCCAACTCCATGCAATGGTTTGCATTACATTTGCAATGTTTTAAGTTATCCATCAGACAATCATAAGTATTACTGCTATTGTCCAAAACATATGGGGTCCACATTACATTTTCAGAAATTAAAAGTACCTTGCCAGAGCATCCATGCATGTCCATTCCAACCAGCAAACATGATATTCCTCACATATATTCAAGTTTCCACATACATGCCGCTTTTACTTTGTACATTCTTACATATCTGTCATTTTACATTTAGCAATTTGGAACATGGCAATTACTGATATGACAACTACCAAATTGCTTAGAATAATTTCCTTTCCCTCCCTATCTTTTTTTATCTCCTAAGCACATGTGGGAGGAAAGGATAATTTCTTTAGTTAGTGATCAAGATCCAAAAGAGGGGAAATAGCTTACAAAATTAACATACACTTGCAATATTTTACTAATTCAGGCTCCTGCAAAATTAAGCACTTACCAAGTCTTAGGAATCTGTCAACGAGAGTCAGTTAAAGAGATATTTTGGGGGAGGTTTTGGCTGTCTCAAAACAGTGGGATCAAGACAGCATAATTTGTTTTACAATAGTAGATTGGCCTTTGTAAAATAATGACTTTCAAACACTGATTAAGGTGTAATTCAACTCCTGTTTCTCTTCCTTCCTTTTAACTTAATTAATCTTATGTTGAATAGTTGTACATTATGTTGTAAAAGAAGAATTCAAATCTGAACATGCTTTGATGACAGAAAGAGGAACACAAACCATATTCTCTGCACACATGGGATGCAGCACGTAAAGGTACATTAAAATTACATTACTCACCGTAACAAAGTGTCCTTCAGTCTATTTGCAAACACAATTTTGTCCCATTTTCAAATAATTGCAGACTGTCAGAATGAGATGAAGTTGCTTTAGAAAGACTCAAGGATTAGAGTTTGATGATGGTAAAAGTGCCAAAGGTTCTTGGCAGCTATAGGTATTGAACTCAGGTTTTGTTCATTGATTTAAGGACAATTTGGCTTTATTTGTAACATATGTCCTTTTGCAAACCAACACTCAATTTGGTCACTGTTTGACAACTGACTTGAACATGAAAAATAATTTGTTGATAACATTTTTGCTGATTGTACCATCATTATATAGTAACTAGCAGGAAACACATTGTCACTTGGCTACTTTCAGATAAGGTATTTGTGGTTGGTCTGACCTCTCAATTCAGAACATGATGTCCTTGTGACATTGCTGCAATCAGAGAAAAGTTGTTAGGAATGCCTCCTCAAGGACTCAAAAGAACAAACAGTCATAGAGAGAAAGAATGAGTAAACAAACCACTTTAATTTGTTATAACTCATGTATACCTGAACGCATGGCATCTTTTTGAATGCTTTCATAATCATGCCAGTCCTTCCTTTTCAGGCCATCAGTCCAGGTAAAGAGCTGTCCATCTCCCAGCCCCAAAGGAAGTGTCTGTGAAAAGAGTAAATAAACAAACAAATAAATATATACATACATATGTGGTTCATGTTATTACAGAGGAACCCTCATAATATGGCAGTAACCATAGCCAGTTTACTCAGTGCAAATATTGAAACTTTACTGTGGTTAATGAAGGTTTTTTTCTAAATACTGTGAGAAAACAGTGAATTTAGTTCTTGACAAGCAATTATTTGAAGTATATCAAACATCTGGAACTTAAAATTTCTCTTTTTCAGGAGTTTTCTGATATGACTGCTTGGCAAGAAGCTTGTGGAGATTAAATGGACCACTTAAACTGAATAGGTTTCAAAAATGCCTTATCCTTCAATATGTGAAGGACTTTGATTTTTTCCTTGAAGCATCACTTGTGCAAAATTGGAGTTACAGTTACTTTGCACTTTACAATGTTCCCCTTTAATTTTTTTGTAAGTTTTTTTTTTAATAGCTGCTACTAAGTTATTGCTATTCACACAAGGTCAAAGGACTTCATCAAAGGTACAAAGCAAAGAAATTCTCAAAGCACTTTCAAATCCTGTAGATCTTCACAATAAGCAATAAGGGGAAAACACACCACCAACACCACCACCCGCACAGAATACTCAGAAAAGAAACCCCCATACAATGTGCAGTTGGTATGCTGACTTCCCCTTTCCAAATTCCAAGTTCCTGAGTAAAGGTAAAAACTAGTTTTTGCTTCCAAGCAATATTATCTTCCTAGAGCTTTTCTTTTCCCTCTCTTGATGCCTTCTGCCAAAAGCTAGGATTTTTATGAAAATTAAGAACCAAAATGTACCATTAGAAGTGCCTGAAACGTAGATTCATTGCTAATAAGCGTAACATGAAAACTCTAGCTCTGCTAATTACAGGTTTAAATCAGTAAGTCATCCAGAACAAAAGGCATATATGAAATGCATGCTAGAAATATTCTCAAAGTTATGAGAAAACACATTTGAAAAGCAGTTCCAGGGACACAACATCTGATCACTATTGGCTGCACAGATCTGGATGACACTCACTGACTCCAGGTGAAATTGTCCCAGCATGCTCAGTTAGGGTTTCTTTTTTCTAGGACAGACAAATATTAGCCAAGCTACATGATGCAGATCTGGTTGCTAAGTCATCCTTAAAACTGGGTTTCAAAGGCTTTCGAATTTGTACACAAGAAGTGAAGAATGCCAGGCATAACTGGTTACCTTCAAGCAAAGGATGCTAGAAATCCTGGTTGATAAAGATTTATGTTGAAAATGTCTGCTTTGGGTCAGCTGAGAATGCTGGATATTCAGGGCAAAGTGTCATGAGCTCAGTGCTCTCCAACAAATCCCTGAATACTGACAAAAACACATCACACTCTGCTAGCCTGGCCTACATTTCTAAGTCTTGGTATTAAAGGTAACCTTTGTTACATAATGCCTAACTGCAATCTAGTTTGTTTATTCTTCTAATACTGCTTTTGCAGGTGTATTCCAAGAAAACATATTTTGTTATCATATTTTAGTATGATAAAAGTCAGAGGTTCACATGTAAAAGAACTGAAGAACTTAATACATCCTGATAAAAGTATGTCAGGTTATCAAAATATCTAACCTTTCATGTAATTAGAATGAACTCATTAATTTCAGTAATTCTTGAGTTCAAACAAGGCTAATGTTCTAATAGTAATATTAAATTGCTTGGGTTTTAAAGTCAGAAGCATAAGGTAGGACACAGGCTGCAACAGCATTAATCATGATTCTTAAGCACAAATTTCTAAAATAATCTACTCTGAAGCAATAACTGGTTCTTTAAAAGTCAGACTCAGACAGATTCACTTCAATTAAACTTGTACCCTTCTCAGTGTGTGTACAGCTGGTGTGAATCACTTGGCTCCAAAAATGCAAAACTACTGAAACTATCAAAAGCAGGATAAAGTTTACTTTTGTGACCTTTTATTCCTGTGCTGCTTTCTTTCTCTGAAAATAGTTATTTAAGTGGAAATTTTGCAGGACACTGAAAGAAAGCTGAGTAGTAGAGTTTACAGGTGGTTTCCTGTTACCTATTTGCATTTTGATGCCATTACTCTTTAAAAATATTAATTACATGTCGTTACTTTACCTGATAGCATTTACAAGTCTAATGTACCGGGAGACTCTCTTGCAAGCATAATATAGTTAAATAAATATCATAATATAGTTAAATAAATATATCCACTAAAATTAATGTAGCAGAAGGATAAATAAAAATTCAAATATCACGATAGACAAAAACTTGTGGAAGTCTTGCTGTGTTTTGGAACGGTAACATTGCCCTAAGAGGAAACAGGAAACAAACCATTGTATTGGTGCCATTAGAGGTTCCTGTTTAACAACTGAGAGTATTGTTCGGATTGTTGGGATTTCTTTTTAATAAATCCCTTAACTCTCATATTGTACCATGGCAAATTTTCAGCTCTAACATCCTTTCAGTGTAAGGGGAATTCAATAGAATAGTCTCATGTGCCACTTGGTAAAACCAGTATTCAGACAGCAGCACCTCAAAGCTGAACATTGTGACCCCTGCAGGGACTGGACTTCATGGAATTCACTCTGTGTACACACTTGTTCCACCTGCACAGTGAGAATGAAACAGGACTTAGAAAGGGATGTTGGGTTGCACAGACAAACTCTCTGGGAAGAGCAGGAGTTTTGCAGTGCAGGTTCTTTAGCTCTGAAGAAATCTGAGCTGCCTATGGTCCCTCAACCAAGTATCTCCCTTGTCAGCAACTGAAGGATGTATTTTTTCCTTTTTTTTTTTTGTTCCAAGTTACTATACTGTTTAACAAGATACAAAAGCACTTGAGAAAATGGGTTTCTCCACTTCACTTCTGCCTAAGGGTAAACAAATTGCATTTTGAAAGACCTTAAAACACAGTTTCTGGAATTTTTTAAAACTGCTAAAAGGATTCACTGTAAAACTCTAAGTACGCTCACAGGCTGCTTTTATCCAGATGATAATGACTAGAAGAGCTCCCATTTTTAAAGCATTTCTAGCTATGGAAGAAGGAAAAGGAAAAAAAAAAAAAAAGAAAAATAATGCAGTATTCTTATTCTAGCATTTGTCTTCTCCCTACATACTTTTCTTTCTCAGTTCTCCATATTTTTTGCTACTTTGACAATTTAGATTGTTTTGCATCAAACTAGAAGCCGTTGTGGTTTAGTTAGACACAGCCTGACTCTCTGGTGCAATGGCTGGGTAACAGCAACCACCAACTGTTGCTACTTGTAAGTACATCCAAGAAAGCCCATACAACTCTACATCCCATCTCAGAACAAGTTCTGAGTAGGTGAATATGACATCACAAGATGGAGTGTGCTAATGAATCTGGATTCTGAATTTTTGCTGAACACATATTTAACCATAAACTGAGGGACTCAAGTGTAATAAAATTAATCAAAACATGGAAGTACAAATGCTAAAGAAGGCAACAAAAGAAGTTCTTCATTTCAGAGGTAATGTATAAACAGCCAGATGAAAATTATTAAATTTATGCTATAAAACGCTCAATGAATTCAGCACAAAAATGGTTTTAGTTGTTTAAACAAATAACCAAATAAGGTCAGGTTCCAACCCATAAAAGGAAAAATGGTATCAAGGATTATTATTCTCTGTGTAAGCAAATTACTGAACCGTACATCACAGGAGACACGGTATTCTGGGAATACACATTTGCTATTTGCACATCCTGGGCTTTTATGTACTTAAATGGCAGCAACACTCCAGGGATAGTGTGAAGTGTTAGTTCTATGTGTGCCTGTAAAAGCACTAGTAGTCTTTTGGTATACATAAGAGCATTAGAAATGGAAAACATGACTTCACAACATTACGGTTCCTTCCAACATATGAAGTAAGGCTTCTTTCAGGTGGAAACCAAGATATGAGAAAAGAGAAGACTCAGACACACCTGCCCCTGCTTCCCCCAGCACCTCATGCTGACAGGAAAGTAAAGTTACATGTATTCTTTACTGACATATCAATACATATGAGTGGGAAAACAGCTCAGCTGAATAGGTGAAACATACTCAGGGTTTTCCTCTCCAAAACATTTCTGTAAGTCAGCCACAAATAGCGCAGTCTGCCCCTACAGCCCTTAGCCTCAAACTCATGAACCATTTTCATCACTGCAGAACTATTACAGTAGCAAATATCCTATTGCATACAAAGTGTTGGATTTTGACTGACTGTCAAAAAAATCCTAGAACAATTTATCATCCAACCATTTGTTACATGTAGTATGCACCTCTGAGTTACACGTTTTTAAGTGTTTCAGTCCAAAGGAATTACCCACCTACAGGAACAGTACATACAGCATCTGCCTTACTATTTCATTTTCACATTAACCTCAAATCTTTTGGGATGCAAGACTGATACAGTATTACATAAACTGAGAAGACTCTTCTCCTCCAGAGAAGACTTAACATCTGGTTCAATTACAGAGAATATGATAAGCACAAAAAATAGTGCAATTACCAAAAACTCACTAACAGATCCCTCAGAGAGGGGAAAAAAAAGCTTCTCTACTTTGACATTTGAAAGCTTGAACTAAGAAACAACTGCCTTCATTGAATAATTCATTTATTTTTAATTTCACTCTGTAGAGGCAGACAATTAGAGGGGACTCAGGCAAGGGAAGAGGATATATCTATTGAAATGCACTACTTTTTTTTTTAAGAAAAAAAGATATTACAGAAATTACAGATTTACTCTGAGCCTGAAGATTCGCTCACCGGCTCTAGGGACATTTTACTAAACAACAATATATAATTGATTACTGCACTAACAAAATATTATATAATGATCAGCATAACCACTTCCAATTCTTTAATCAATTTTAGGAAATAATCTTATTTAGACATAAGCACTTGTTCACACTCAGGAAAAGATACACACAGGAAATAAATGCAGTGAAGAACTACTTAGACACCTTTGGGGATATTTCAGGAGAAGCATAAAAATAACTACTCTTTGATTCCTCTTTATTCTTGGAATAAAACCTTCTGTATAGTGTTTGTCAACAGTGTTGTGTAAAACACATAGTTCACTACTCTTTTTTGTATCCTTCTAACACAGATCACTCTCAGGACTCTATGCTCTGAACAACTACTCTGATCAAAAAAGACAATAACAAAAGAATCACTGGGCAATTAAGTGAATTCCTTCATCAAAAAAAATTAAGGATAACTTTTTAAAGAATGGTGTCACTGCATGTAACACCATATGTTCATTATAAATCAGTTGCAAAATCACAATATGTTCATTTACCAAATTTCTCTTCTGGTATTATCAAAAGTATATGAAGACAGACATTTTCATGAAGCTTCATCCACAGCAGTTGGAAGAGTCATGAAAAAATTTATTTTGAAAGATTTCCCCTTTTTCAGATTATGGTACATTTTAGCACAAGATCATCAAAGTGAAATCTTAGCACTATGTCAGCCAAATCTGAAGTCAAGTGCTCATGCAAAATCCATTCTGGTGCAGTGACTGGGTGAGGATATTAAGGATGAAAACCAAAATATTATTTCCCCTAATGATATGCCTGAAGTAAGGTGGCCTGATCTACAGAAAAGATATAAAACCCAAGCATCACACTATCTCATCTCTACACCTTTATCCTTAAGCTCTGAACACTGCCTTTGTGGCTCTTCTTTCCTGTATCTCTTCAGCGTTAGATTAAAAAAAAAAAAAAAAAAAACGAAAAAACAAAAAAGTGCCCATATCTGAACTGAGATCTGAGTACAATGCAGCACAGGGAACAGGTACAATAACAGCAGACACTGCCTGCCAAAACTGCTGCCCATCCCAAAGCCACTGATGATGAAGTCAAGGTTGGCCAGTAAAATGCAGAGAACTATTATTTGCTATCAAGAGAAGGTGGTAAAGGGTCTAGATCTAGAATATTTCAAAAATAACAAAAAAGTAAAAATACATTCAGATATAATTACTGTCTTTTATTTTTACTCCTTTTTTACGTATTTTCAAAACATTTTCAAAAATGTGAATCTGAATTGTTTTCCATATCCTTGGCTTGAACACATATAATAGAGACTTTAGGACATGAAGAATTTTTTCATATGCTCAGACTTCCCATGCCACTTATTTGTTATGCCACAGCAAATAAGTGTTCATTGCACTGACATTTACATTAGTAGAAATAATTAGCCTAGCACATCAAAAAAAGGGCAGCACTTGATTTAGTCTGCGACATCTGAATGACTCAAGGTTATTTCATTTTCGAAACACTTATATCACAATTTTTGTGCTTGTAGATTCTAGATTATCACGGACAACCCAGTAGCATCATGCCATCAATTCCAAATCAAAGCTATTAATAATGTTATTTAGAAAATGCCAAGCTCCCCAAGCATTTCATTACAGAGACTTTTATAGACAGGTATAAAAAGCTGTTATTGCTGCACTATGGTTATATATTTCAGGTCACAACACTGCAGCAAAAAAGATTAAGTTAAAACATGAGCACTCCAGAGGTGCTTGCACTCCATATCTGTTGAATGTGAAACATCATGAATTGCCAGAGGTGACCTAGAAAGTCTGACAGTGAACCCTGGCTTTCCAAATGACACAATTTGAACTGACTGTCGGACACAAAGTAGAGTCTAGACTTAAGGCATAATAAAGAAAAAAAAATTAATAATATTATTAATAATAATAATAAATATTCCTCAGACCATGCAACTCCCATCTCTTTCTACCTGCTGACCTCAGCTGCTGATAGATTTCCTCAATAACTAAACTGACCTGACACTATCTTCTCTTGTTTTATTCTTACTCATCTCATTTCCAGTTCAAGGAAAAGAAACCAAACTCAAGTAGCATGAGCGTCTATGATGGACTTAAATGAACACATGCTCCCCATGCTGACCATGTGCTGCCTCTCCAGGTCTTCTTTTTGAACTGAAGAATGTGCTGTACTTTGACAGCACAACAGGGTCATCTTGCAGAAGAGCCTGCATCCATATTGGACTATTTGTTATCAGGAAGTTTAAAAATCATACTTGAAATAGTGTTAATGTTGATTTTTTTTTTAATAAGTACCTTTTCAGAAATTATTTTTAACATCAAAAGACCTGAAAAGCTTTGAGGAAACCCAGCAGGATTTTTGCCAGTATTGGTTGGTTTTGAACAAAAAAAGATCTGTAAGACAATTCCAATGAACAAGATAAACAATGGCTTTGAGTGACTCCTGGAAGACTTTATTATATGCTAGGTTTCCGGGGTGTTTAACTATATGCAACATGGATACAGAAATTTTAAGTATGTTTTTATATAAACAGCCTTTTTATTTTAATTATGTTTCTATATAAACAGCCTTTTTCTCCTTAAAAAAAAAAAAAGAGAAAAAAAGAAAACCGAAAACCCACACAATACCAAATCACAAAAATCAAAACAGAACCCTATTTTACGGAAAGAACCACATTGTTAGTAATTCTGTAATTTCTAAAAGGCCGAATAATAAAGATATGATAGTGCTTTTTCTGAATAGACTCCTCATATACATATTTTTCCTGAAGTTTAGAAAAATGTCTTTCAATTTTTACTATGCTAAATATCATACTGTTTTGCATTGGCTACAGCACTAAATTGACACAAAAAGTGCTTTTGCAGGATTCAAGTGTCAGGTGTTTTAAGCAGGAATACATTTCTTGCTTTATCCGTTCAGTAGTGATTAAAAAATCTTATTTCATTATGACAACTTCTGATGTAATTTGCCTTTGCATTTCCTTTATTAGAAGAGCATTTTCTCTTAGGAAATAGATTTTATAAACAGTAAAGAATGTCCACTACAGCTACGTTATCCCTAATGAGTGATATTCGAATTATGTGTTGCTTCATGAGGTAACAAGCATAATTTCAGAAACATTTTATATTTTTTTTTTTTCTCCTCAGTTGCACCTCTTATAAAAATACAAGCTGCATCATAACTGGAACATTATTCAAATCTCTGTGGTAGAATTGATAACAGCTTTGCAGCAAACCTGAAACCACTGATCCAGCAGACACAGTAATACTAGAAAAAAATACATCAACCAACTCTTGTCGCTAATCAATATTTTCAATAGAAATGGCTATGGTTTTGCTTTTTCACATTCTATTATGCAAGAAACATTGTAAGAGAAAGGTCAGATGCAGAAACTAACTTTAGCCAAATTTGCCACCTGGAATGTTTCAGCACAACTTAAAAATCTGTTGCAAAAAAAAATCAGTTTCTATAAAAAGTGAGATAGGTTATTCTATATTTTTGACTACAATATAAGGTAGAACTTAATTTGACACCTCCGAGTATGTGTAGAAGCTAATCGTACTCTAGGAGTAATTTTTTAATTGTTCAAAAAGAAAGGTACTAGATTTCTTAACAAATATTTTAATGAATTTTAAATTATAATCTTTACAGTTACATCACCATACAATTGAACAGTTTGGCATAAAAGTGAAATACAGTGACTTTTTATTTTATATAGTTGTCTGCACATTTTTAGAAATAGTAGAGGGAAAATACGGATTTGTTTGAATACTATTTTTAGTTTCTTGCTGACCTATGTCACAACAAAATTCATGTTCTATAGGCACCTATTTGCAGAATACTTCAGCTTTCGGCATTAATAACCAATTTTGTAATTTGCTGTTCATGTTACACTGGATTTAAGAAAAAATCCCAATGTTTAGTTAACTAAAGGAATGAACCCAAAAGAATTATCATCTTGCACTTTAAGGAAGACTTTAAAGTACTCTGCTCAAATGAGAGAGAACACTCTTATCAGCAGGCTTCTGATGCTGCAGCACATGCATTATTACTTGATCTCCCAGAATTTTTTCCTTATGTGGGCACTGGACAGTGATTTCCATTGTCTAAGAGATTTTCAAACAAAGTCCAGGGGACCTTGCAGAAAACAAGCCAATTAAACATGACTGACAGGTTTACATTCTTGTTCAGTCATCTTAACACGAGGCTGATAAGGAGACCTCTTGCAAGGTCTTTGGAAGCGTGACAACTTCTGTGCTTTGCGTGAACTCAATGCAGATTTACTGAGACCAGAGACCATCTTCCTCATGTGTGCAGCATAATGAAGTCTGCACCAAAAGGAACTAAGATTTTTGGTGGTTGTACATGTTCACAGATAATCATGGAAGTCTGAGTCTTGTCTGCTTAAAACAGTTCCTAAGCTCTGAGCTAAAGACATTGTTTCACTTCCCTATGTAAAGTCAGATTGCATGTACACTTTTTTTTTTTTCTTTTTTTTTTTTTTTTTTTTTCTTTTTTTTTTTTTTTTTCCCAGTCTGCACCATACCTCTTTTTACTACTATTAATAGTTTTTAGGTTTTGGAGATTTTCACTTTATTTTTTGTTTAGGTCTAATCATGCTTTCTCAATCTGACTTAGCTCCATACTTGTTTCATACTCAGTCCCTCAATCATTATTACCTTTTTTGTAAGAGTTTTTAAGTCAAGCTGTTCCCACACTTACTCCTTTTTATAGGTAATTTCTAAACATTAAGAAAATTGAGGGAGATTTTACAAAATAGCACTGTTTAATACATTCCTTTCATGCAAGAAAAAGTCTTTCACTCTTACTTTCTAGCAATGGAACAATAACAAATTATATAAGAAATACCTTAACATATTAAACCAGATTAGATTTGGCTCACCTTTAAATTAATCCAGTTAATTGCAAGAACAGCTAAATTAATAACACCAAAATAAATTGACTACCACAGAAAATTTAAAGGATTTTTTGTGTGAAGTTCAACAATGAGTTGCAGAATCATAAAAATGTTATCTGCTAGTTCCTTTGAGGTATAATCTTTCCCCACCTCAAATCTGGACTGGTTATGCCTAAATCACATCTGCCCTTGCCGGTTTCCAATAGCAGAGACTGCACAAGCACTAAGGCAATTTCCTTCAATACTTCATTATTCTTGCAATTAGGAAATTTCCCCTTTCATCTAACCTGCATTACTTGCCATAATTTAAGCCTTTCATTTCATTGTTCTTTTCACGAGGGACAGGAATAACATATTTCCTTTCTAGCAGCTACATTTTCATGGATATGAAAATAATTTTCTCTCCTAGATTAAATGTCCTTATTTTTTCAACTTCTTCTTAGCTCTTGTTGCTGACCCTGAAAGATATGAAACTTTGAGAACAGCATTACTTTGTCAGTAATTGGATAAGGCTAAGAATAGCACGTATAAAATGCTTATTAAAAACCCCCAAACAAACAACAAGAAACATGATTAGTAAATGAACGAAGAACTAAGACAAGTACCAGGAGGCTACATTTTCTAAAAATAAGCAAGATTAAATTATGTACTGTAACACGCTTTTTTTCCCTCTCTGAGAACAAAATAGCCTTGCATATCTATGTTGTGCTTCATGAACACTTCATACTTCCAACCTAATCTAACATTATTTCAGGAAGGAGCAGTAAATTCTCTTAATTAAAGTGGACAAATGACTGAAATGTTTGCAAGTAATTATGATAGTCAAGATTAAATCCTGTTATAAACCTAAAAAGACACTGGAGTTCAACAGGACTCAAAATTACCAAACTACTAACGATTTTGATCAAATGCGTCTTGTACTTTCAGTTGTGCCTGAATCAAAGCTGTGTTTTCCCCTAGCAGTGAAAATATATTTAAAGAATTCACATATGCAAAGAAATCCATCCCCATGTGGGAAAATAAGAAAAAGAGTGGAAGGAGAAAAGACTTATAAGAGGTTCAAATTCAAACAATGACCTCTTTTTTTTTTTTCTCTGAACCAAAAATTTTGATGTTGGACAAACTGATGATCTCTTCTGCCTAATGCCATTTAAGACAACCTTTCCATTTTATGTCAATAGTTTTCAATTAAAAAACCAATCACAGTATATTTCACTAAAAGGAGTACTGTGATTAGTTAAGTCTAATTTTATCAACAGCCAGAATGTGAAAAGCATATTAAAGGAAGGTGAGCAACTTTGATTGATACACTGAGTTTTAATTTCTAATTCCTTGTCTCCCACTCTTTTGGTAGGAAATGAAGGTTACACATCACTGAGCAGAGTAATACTGTAACTCAAATGTAGCTTCAAAGATTTGGCCTTCGATTTTTCTCACACTTTCTTTTCCCTCCCTGTACTATATGGACACCAAATTGATAGGTCTGGAGCCATGAGTAAAGTTTTTAAACATAAAATCCTTTCTAAAAAAAATCCCAACAAATGAAGATGAGTATTAAATTTAATTATCATAGTCCTTTTGGAAGAAGAATTCTACCTTTGCTATGGACACCTTTGCTATGGACTATTTTTATAGATTTTGAAAAAAGTCTTCCTTAAAATAATTTTTTTTCATTGTGAGTTCACTTCCTGAGTTAATTAAGACATCCAGTTCTCTAAGGACTAGAACCTATCCCACATCCAAAGCTAGGTATTTAAGTGCGTGTTTCCATAAATTAATACAGTCATCCTAATTTTCACTGGTACGCACAACTCTTACAGATGTTATCTTTTAAGTCTGAGAATGCTAAAATTTACTATATCTAAACATCTACTTCAGACTTTCCTGTGGCATTGCACCAAGGAATTCTTGGGAATTCTGTGCTCGAGAGCCATTAAATGCTGCAAAAAGCCATGGCAGCCTGAGGAATGTTACTCCACTCTCCCCCTTGACAGCAGGTTCAGTGAGGTGTGACAGACCCTTTTGATGACCCCCTGTCCAAGGGCCAGCTTCTCTTAGGGTTTTAATCTGGTTGTTTCTCACCCAAGATTCCAAGGCTGGCTGGTGGTTCGTGTGGGCACAAAGGAAGTGATGTTCCCTCTTGATCTCTGAAGGATTTAGGCTCTGCTGTCTGACTCTGTGTCTCTGTGTTCTGTGCTGAGCTCGGTGTTCGGCGCGAGAATGATGAGGAGTCTCAAGGTCTTGGTTTTCTTGGTTTCTCACGTTGTTTATGAGTTCTTATCTTACAATTCTCTGTGTCCAGCCAAGGTGTTCACAGCAGCCTGGACACGAGGTGACTCCCCCTCTGATGGGAGGTCACTGCCTCTTATACAGATAACTAAGTACCCGTTGTTTACAATTCTGTGCCAGTGTCTATCACCTAAACTAACAGGGTCATTCCTACTTTGATCCAATCCACTGAAACTACTCTGTGCCCACGTCACTGCAGAAGATGGATGCCAAGGGAGAAGGAGAAGAACCCAGGGCACCGCCCTAAAATCACCATCTTGTCCCTTTGCATCTACATTCTAAAAACCCAAAACTACAAAATCTTCTGCACAGTGATAACTACACTACTCTCTGTCACACATTTGTGACTTGCAATTCTTCTCTCTGATGGATGTTTTTCTCATGGACCAAAATCAAAGATTGTGTCTTCCTGGGCTCTGTGCCAGGCAAACCCCCCTGCACAGAGCCCAGACCCTCTTTTTCAGGTCCCAGGCCTCTCTACCGAGGTCTGTGACTTCCCAGGCGCCCAGAGGGATGCCCTGGACTCCAACAAGCTTCCAGCGCACTCCAGGCAGCAGATCCTGCTGGGTCACAGCTGCAGCTCCAGTTAACCCCGGGCCTGCAGAAGCTTTCATCCCAGCAGGCTCACGTCTGCCTGCAGGCTGGCTTTCACCAGGCCTGCCCCAGTGCTTAGGAGAGTATCCCTTCTGTCTTTGCAAAGTCTCTATGCATAAACATAAAACACTTTTATTCCCTTCACAGTACCTTGGCTGAACTCAGTGTCCTTACGTTCCCCAGCAGAGCTGATACCCAGCAACGCTTCAGTGTCTCTAAGGCAAACTCCAGGGCTCCCTAAAAGACCAATTCTCTCTACAAGCAGGGCCATTATTACCATGTAGACACAGAGGAAATATTATATTATGACAGCTACCATCATGAAGTAGCTGTTCTTTAAAAACTGACTTTTTACTGATGACTGTTACAATTACAGGAATTAATATTATTAGTCCCCCTTTTCTCTTAACTGGATATTTCAATACTCAAAAAGATCTGAACTTTAAAATTCCTCAGATCTGGGGAGGAGTCAAAAATGAAATACATTAAATTGTCAGTTCAATATATATTAGAATCCATGGAGACATTAAATTTCACTTTTCATCTATGAATATTAAACATTAATGAGTTTTCAGGTACAGAGATATTAAAGTGAAGCATCAGAGAGCTATGACTTAGCTCAGATACAGAGAAAGAAAGTTCACGAGGGAAGCTAATAAAGGTCAAAACCATAGAACTACCATAAACCAGAACATACAATAGAAGAAAAAAGAGTAATTCAAGCAAACCTGATTTTAAAGGGGATATTAAGAATTGCTTACACATTCTCACAAGTAGAATTTCCATGTAAAACACAAAGAAATGGGAAGTAATTAAATAAATAGTTCTATTCATGTATAATAGTCAAACTGAGAGATGACAAATATTTCTTAAGTGACTTGAGAACAATTTGTGGAAGATGTCTAACCTTAAACTGAAGAGTTCATATGCACAAACAAAATCATAGTAATAGCTGGATCCAGATCTCCCTTGTTCCTCCCATGACTCCTGTTCTGGAGACATCAATGTCTATAGATATGAATATAATAATGCAAAAACACAGACACACAGGGATTATGCAGAAAGGTTAAGTAATATGCCCTGATTGCATGACAGCACACACAAAATACAAGGAAAGAAATATCTAAGAATAAGCAGGAAAGCAAAAGAACATAGGTCAACCAAGTGACAGCTTTTTTTTTGTACATTTATAATTTATCTTTCTTCCTCTATCATTTATTCATACACACAACTCCTCCCTCCAAGTATAAAAGCAGATATTCCTTTCTTCCACCCCAAATATAAAAAAAAATTAGTTACAAAATAAAAAACAACTGGGAAATATTTAGAGGCATTGTGTAGCACATTTGACAGAAATACAGTGAGGCAAAATTTAACACTAGATATTCCACAGACAGAAAAACAAAACAACAAACCCTGAAAGTCACAGGTCTTCTTACCTTTACACAGCAACTAGAACTCTTTCCACATTGTGTTCATGGATGTAATTCTGTAAAATCAGTTACAAGCATATGATGCCTAGCACAGCATATTCTGAAGGCTATCAATAGTACCAATTTAACTGAAAATTTTCACTTCTAAATATTCTATTATCAGTCTGATAGACATCTTTTCTATTATCACTTGCATACACAGTGTCTTGGTACACATACTACACAATAAAATATGAGCAGTTCAGTAGTAATTTGTAAACTGTCTCAGAGTTATATTTAGAGATAGATATATAACAAGGTATTCTTATGCTACAGCACCTATCCCTGTATTTACAGTAACCAGTATATGTACCTTCAAAAGATATGTATCAGTATCTAGACCTTTAGATCTTACATAAGGCCATTTGAAGAAGCCCATCACTTACATAAAGTTGATCAGGTCACCATGAACCCTAGACGAAACAAAGCTCTGACAGAATTTTCCTCCAAATAATTTTCTGTGCAGCAAAATCTGAACCCCCAGAAACACCTGTGCACAGTCATGCGCCTCCCTGAGTTTAGATTGGTGAAGCCTGTTAAACCTCTTATTGCAGGTGAATTATTCAACCCAGGCAGGGATGAAGGAGAAGGAAAAAACTGAAATTGTGCTCTTAACTGTGCTCAGCATGAACCATGTTAACAGAAGGAAAACAAAAGGATTTAGCTGTGTTACTGTATTAAACACCATCACCCCTGTATTCATACTAACTGCAAATCTACTGAACAGAAGATTTCTTTTTAAACAAAACTTCACAGTGTAAGCAAATCTTAATAAGCTTTTACCATGATCAAACTGTCAAAATTATTATCACCAACAGTTGCAATTAGTGTTTTATTGTAGATACTTCACTAGGACAGTGTCTAACATCCCTAGTTAACAATCATAAGCCTACAGTGCTCAGCAGCAAAACCTAGTTTTTGCCCAGATGTGTTTACAATTAAAGCAAATGAGGAGAGAAATATAAGCAATGAGACAACATTATTCAGCACAGAAAACTGTTTTCAGTGCACTATGAACCTAACTAGTGCTAAATTCAAGAATCCATCATTGCAAAAAAGGATTTCCTTTTTAATTTAGGAACGGTTACATTATTTCATAGAACTGTACCTTCTGCCCTTCAGAGGCAACACAAAAGGAAGACCAGGGTTTAGACTGAGATCCATGGACTAATGAGAACTGGTATTTAAGGATCTAATAAAAGAGCTGGGGTAATCTCCAAACCACTTGGGGATTAAAATCAAGAGGAGAATGTTCAATGCTTTTGATTAGGGACAACAAGGAGACATAGCCAAGGCAATAGTCTTTTCCTTGTTCTTTGTCAGTTCTAAGGAGAAAGAGACAACAGGGATTGGGATCCTAATGCTTGAACAAATACTCAGCTCTGTGGATCAATAGAAGAAGTTGCACCTTCCTGAAAATATGGGGAAAAAACCTTAATTTTTTGATTTGTCTCCAAACAAGATACCGTACACTAAAATCAGAAAGAACTCTTTTGCTTGCTGGTTTTTCTTGTAATTGGTCTGGAAATGTTTTAAGACACCACTTTCTTCATACAAATCATTAAGCATGCCTCTTGGGTCCCTACAGTCAACCAAACCTACAGATTCCTGCCTCTCAGTACCTCTTCATCTCATTCATATGGACATGGCCTTGATGACAAAGGTGATGACATCAAACTACACTGTCAGAAAAGGCCTCATGTAACTCTGCTCTTCCTGGAGAATATTCACGTGCCACAGCCCTTTGTCAGGTCTGTGTTTCACTGACTGCCTGTTATCAAACCCATGCTGCACACGCAAACCCAACAGAAAGTGTATCACTTGGGCACTGCAACATCTTCCCCATGACATGTCCTGATTTGGAGAAGTCCTCCATCCATTCCTTTTTGGAATGTACACATGCAGCAGTCCTGTGCCCACAGTTTCATTTGCATAAGATGCTCTGTATTTGCTACCATTCATTACTGATTAAGGCAGTACTTGCCATCCATCTATGCTCAGATATTCACCTGTCAGATGGTCTGTGTTTAGTACCACACAACTAATTTAAGAGCAATTCCTTTTAATGTTTCTGCCACCAAATTCCAGTTCAACACACAGTTCTCACTAAGAGTGAAAATAGCTCTCCTTAAGCTGTCCTAAAGAGGAATTAAGAGCTTTAGGAGAAGTTATAACCTAGTCCTTCTCATACTACAGGGGGCAAAACG
Source organism: Zosterops lateralis (assembly GCF_965231275.1). NCBI lineage: Eukaryota > Metazoa > Chordata > Aves > Passeriformes > Zosteropidae > Zosterops > Zosterops lateralis. Next base: position 36,975,434 of record NC_139766.1, read on the forward strand.
CCCTGCAGTTATTGCCAACAGTTTCTTCTGAGATGAAAAATAATCTCTATCTAATATCAGTCTCTGCAGCAAGTGCAACTTAAGAAATTTTCCTCCAGTAAGAAATTCAAAAAAAGCAATTCATTCAACTCAAGACTCATTCAATTTCTGCAACAACTGCCTTTTTCATCCAATTATGTTTTCTACATCTCTTTAAAGGATGGGCTCATCCTTTGATTGATCACCAGGTTCCCGTAGCTAATTCCATGTGGAAAGGAAAAAGTCCCTGCAGAGAAATCTTTTGGAAGAATTTAATCTGAATTTTTATTTACATATAGCTTTTATCTTTTTCAGTTAATTTATATTACATGAAAAACTGTGGTTCTCAAAACAGAAATCAGACAACCATAACGTGATTGTTATGAATGCTATATTGAAATATTGTTCACAAACACTGTGATACTATAGATATAGATATGATATAGATATAGACATACACACTATATATATATATATATATATACACTATATATGGATACTACAGTGGCAAATAATCACATTACAGTCATCTTTAAATGTTTCACAGCTGTTAGAATGAACTGATATATTAGGAAACTGCACTACATAAGGTACTTTGAATAATGAATAATTTTGTTGGACTGCCACATCTTCTCCTGCAGAGTCTTGTTAAGGAGGCCTAGACCTTATCCAAGTGAGCACCATGGCCCTGGAGCCAGTCCCCAACCCACAGGCATCCTGCTCATCCCTGTGTTCCTGCCTGGCAATGCAGGCTCCATCTCACCTTGGCTCTGCTCTGATGCTGACCCTCACACCTGTGCGCTGGTGGCCTGGCTTGGCTGTGCCACCAGGACCCTAAAGAGCAGCCTGGACCCACAGCTGGGCACTTGCTGCTCCTGACCATTTCTACATCAACAATATTGCTCACTTTCCCAAGTTCAAAAGGCCTGAGATTACCTTAAAAATAAAAATCTCACCAGAAAGCTGTAGGTACATTACCCAGAGATATATAAATGGGTTGTTATATAATGGTAATTAATACCTAGCACAATAATGACTGAATTAATGAATTGTTACATAATGTGAAGTTAAATCAGCTAAAAAGTTAACAGCTGCGGCCACCCAACCTCCACCACAGGATCACCCTGGTGACTGGAAGCGAAGGAAGGTCACAAGTTCTCTCCAGAAAGCTGTTCTTGAGGCCTGGGAGCCATCCATCCACCGGGCTCTGCAGGATAAACCCAAACCCAGAGCAGACCATCTGCTCCAGTGGCTCCTTCAAGGTTATCTCAGGGGTGCGCCTGAGCCTGGGCTGAGCTAAAGCAGGGGAACAACAGATGGAGGTCCATTTTCTGTGGCTCGTGAAGCACCTGGGCTTATGGTGACCCAGAGGCTTCCTCAAAGCATCTCTAGTGAAATCACACAGGCAGCTGACTTCTGGACCCAAAATGAGTCATTTAAAAGAGAAACACCACACTGTTCCAGCCATAATGCACCCGATATAAATTAATGTACCAGAAAAGAAATGCCATAAACAGCAGTCTTTCTTTGAGGAAAATACAAGGCTATACTCAAGCTGTACTATGTACTAAAAAGCAAAAGAAACACCAGACATCACAGAAGAAGCTTGCCATAACACATCTCAGTCTTAAAAAGGGGGAAAAAAAGATTAAAAAAAAAAAAAGGGAAAATCATGAAGAAAAATCATTTGCACCTCATATAAGTCAGAAAATCAGGACTTTAAAAAATCCTGTCATCTATCAGAACGGTCCAGATAACAGAGATATTAATAAATGAGGCATTACATGAAAGCACTGATAAATTATGTAATTTGTGCTTTTAAAAGAATAATAGTCTGACAGAATGGGTTGCAAATAATGAAAGGTGACAGGCCATACCTGCAGTAACACTTTTAAAAGTGCTTGGGAGTACTTTTGGGCAAAGGAACATGGCCTTTTATAACAGAGAAGCACTAGAACAATCCTTGTCATGCTTTTGTCTCTTACCAGCTAGCCCAGATACATTTCTGCAGCTATTATATCTTAATTATCAATTCACATCTAGTGTTTTCCATCTAGATGTCTTGTTGTGGAAACCAGGAGCTGCACAGTTAGGATTCTGGCTACTGTGACAGTTGGTCATGATTCATGGGAAGTGTCAATAATTTGGGGTATTACATGCAATAAAACCAGTGCTTGGACAAAGTGTTAATGCAAACCAGTCAAACATCAGCTGTCAAATTGCATCATCCCATTTCTCACTTTCAAAATTTACATGTTAGAAAAGAGCCAAAAACACAGAAAAATATAAAACTCTTTCATATCTGCAAAATATAGTGGACTGTCTTAATGAAAAAAAATATAAATACATTACCTGTAACTCCACTCAATTTCATTTTAAATCTCAAAATTCAACCCTCAAAATGTCTGCTGAAGAGACTAGAGGTATTATCGTAGTGTTTAGCAGAGCACTGAGCAGGACACAAACAAATTTTAATTACTGCAGTTGGTTTACAAGGTTTGAACCATCAGTTGGTATATTTCAATTCTGGTACAGTAAATACACATCAGACACTGCAATATTATCTAAAATGGTAAAAATAATTAAATCTATAAAACTGTCTTTGCAGACATAGGAATAAATCCTGCATTGTCTATCATTTATACATAACAACATAGCTTGGATGCTTATTTACTGAAAGGAGAGAGAATTTAATTCAAGGGCCGGAAGTGTTTCGTTTACCTTCCTCTTATTGGCTACACCCAATAGCAGCACTACAAATATGACAACTCAATCACAAATACTGAAGTACTACAGATACTATACAGTCAAAAATGTTTGCAGACAGAATAAAATCTTCATGGTCTCTACCAGATTCTAAATACCATCTTACTGTTTTCTGCATAATTCTCACAGCTTAGTGCAATAGACATATGTCTACACACATCTGTATCAAAGTTGTGAGCTTAATTTGACATTGCAGTTGCCTTTGGAAAAATGTGACCTATGTTTCACAAACATATAACCCATGAGTAGCTGCCACAGGTAAGGTGTTGACAGGTTATTGGAATGCCTGTCACTTTCCCAGGTGTTTTACACAAGTGTCAACAGTGGTGAATGTCACCTCAACAGGACTTGACCCTTAAAAGCAGGTTTTGCTAAAGAGCATTTCTGAAGTGATGCTATGTAGTGTGTGTCATAAGAATCAAGAAAGGTTTATTAAATTAAGGTTTTTTCTTGTTTAACCACCATTATCAAAGAGGATCTGTACATGAATGAAAAGATGTGCTATTAAGGACATCTGGTCTAAGGAAGTGAGGACAGAGGACAGACAGAAGACCTTGCTATGTGTTCTCACTTCTCATGATGATCTAAAATTTTCACATGCCCTGAGCCCCTGATCTTTTTTTGCAAAGCCATGTTCCTGATTTTATAAGAATAAAGACATCTGCTCTAAAAACAGTGGAGGTTTATTCCACTAAAAAAGTAAATGCTTTTTTTTTCTACAAAAGAAAATACGTTTTCTTAATGTTTTAAATTTAATACTTAAGCCAAACTCAGAAGATGCAGACGTTGATCTTAAAACAACATCACAGTTGCAATAAGAAAGCCTATGTCTTCTCTTGACAACAGTAGTACTGGAACACAGATACTGATGACTCACATACTGTTGAAAGTTTTTTCATGTTTCCCTTGTGGCTCCTCTAAATAGCAAATTTCAATCAAGTTTCATAGCAAAACTCTCACAAAAACTTCAACTGCACCCAAGAGACGAATGTTACATCTGTGATACCATCCACATCCTTTCCGTATACATTTGTTCCTAGGACTTTTGACTCTATCCTTGTTCAACAAGCTGAAAAGGACTCTGAGTCCTTTGAGTCACAAATCTCTCTTGAAACTAATTACTGCTTGGTGAACACTGTGTTTTCTGCAAATATTTTTAAAGTCAAATTGCAAGGGATGGGTTTTTTATTTTTAGAACAGTTGTCAACGTTGTTTTTCCAGAGCAGATACATAATTAAAAACAAAACTAAGGAAAAATATGACCACAAACACAGGTATATAATGCAGATATTATAAAACTTCAAATGCATCCAGAAAGAGAAAATCTTGTAGGCCAGAATGAAGCTTAATTAATAGCACTGAGAACTCCATTTTTTTTCCTTATATGCTGAGTATCTAATAAACTCACATAACAGTCCTTGCTATCTTACACTGCAGAAAAGTAACCTACTCAAGGAATGTGACTAATCCAGAATGTGGAGCCCACAGCACAAAAAAGTAGAGCCCCTGACTCCATCTGTTCCCTAGAGCAGTACATTTTCTTTGCACAGATGGGATGAGTGGGACTAAGGAAAGAGAGCTGAATTTCCAGCTGAACTCATGGAAACAGATTCCTTTTAAAAGAAGAGGATGTTTTCCACTGACACCATATGTCATGCATTGATGACATATATTGAAAAATAATGGGCAAAGTGTCCTTTCTGCCCAATTCAAATACTCAGATTGAACTGTAAGGTGATTTTCTAAGTGTCTTTCTCCAAGTGCTTTTAAAATTGGCTCTTGCTGTAAGGTTCCTCTGCTGTGCCTACATTGTTTGTTATCAGTGGCATCCATGAAAGGGTTAAGCTTGATGCCTGAGTGCCATCAAATGCTGAGGGAATGTCTGGATGAGTGACAATGGGGCAGAGACACTGGGAGACTCAAGCCATGTATTTCAGAGTTTGAACATGCCAGTCAGATTGCTTAAAGGAAAGATGTTGGACCAGAGTCCTGAGACGACAAAAGTGGCCAGAAACTCGAAGCAGAAACAGCTAATGCTTCTCTCCTTAGGCTAAGGATTTTGGAACAGTTCAGACCAATTGCCCTGTGACCACATGGTTGTAGGCTAGGCTTTAACATGACAAATTTGAAACTGCCATATACTATTGCTGCTTCCCTCATATAGCCGCTGGAGTTCCGGTCAAATTTTAATCTTTATCACTTTTGTCCATCCTCAAGTCAGGTTAAGTATCACCTATGAGACTATGCTTCTTTTACTTAAAATTGGGCAACACTACTTTACATCATATTGAGGAATCCTCTCTTCCTGTTTGAATTAAATTAGAGTAACAAGAATTTACGTACAGTTACTTTTCAGATGTGCCAAGAAAGTGAGTAAGTAAAAGAGTGGATTTGGAGCAGTTAAACAGGAGTCATGTAAATAGTTTAGCTGCTAATACTACTTTGGGCTGTGACAATCATAATTATCAGTTCCCAGCCTCTCCACCTGCTATTCATCAAAATTGCCTCGGAAGGACCATAGTCTTGAACACCTCTGGGTGTCTTACAGCAGCACAGGCTTCCTGTGCAGGTATCAGGACAGCTAAACTTTTGCTCTGACTTCTACAGGATCTGGTGAGACAAGAGCAGAATTCAGAAAATATGCACTGAAACATGATAGTCATAATCAAAAGCTTTATTTGACATGACTACTGTGTTTTTTTCTTAAAACATCTTTTTACTTTTTAAACATGTATTAATTATGTAACAGACCTACCTTACCCTAAAATGTAACAAATTATTGCAGATTGTTGCATAGATATATTATACACATGTATAATATACCTATGTAAGATATATATCGTGTATATATATAATATTTTTCAAGTTATGTCTGACCTTTGTTTATGGTGAATTACTTATTATAGAGTATTGCATTGCATCTTGGTAGACTTTGTTAAAGGGGTGCATATTTAACTGTAAACTAACAAAAACCTACACATGCTCAATGCTTATGGAACTATAACATTCACATTGCAGTTCTGCAAAAACAGATGATGAACCACTGCATTTTAAAACTGAAGCAGGACAGCTTTCTTGTGTTACTGAAAATCTTATACATTGTGACAAATACATGACCTTTCAAAGATCACAGAATGTTTTGGGTTGGAAATGATTTAAACACCATCTCATTCCAACTTCCCTGCCATGGGCAAGGACACCTTCCACTAGACCAGGTTGTTCAAAGTCCCACCCAATCTGGTCTCCAACACTTCCAGGCGTGAGGCAACCACAACTTCTCTGGGCAATCTGTTCCAGTGCCTCACCACCCCCACAAGAAGAAATTTCTTCCTAAAATCCTGTTTAAACTTACCCTCTGTCATTGCAAGGTCATCACACCTTCCTGTCATTACAAGCCCTCGCAAAAAGTCTTGAAGTGTAAGGATAATAAAGTGTGAATATTGCTGATGCAAAGAATGCATATTTCTAGAATATCAAGCAATCATATATCTACTCTTTGAGTATAATGTATATTAATTGCACTACCAGTTTCCATACACTTCCATATTGCATTTCTGTGTATGTGCTTTTGTCTAAATAGATAGGCTAAGGAACATATTCCTTCATTGTGTTAGATTTTTAATTTTAATTTGATATAGTGTCAACAGGACACAGCAAACTATTACTGTCAACATGGTAAAATCATGCTGCAGAATGCAGTTGACTGGACACGCTCAGGCCTCAGGACTGACATCTGTCAGGTTCTCAGCCACACCAGGACCTAGCAGCTCACTGTGTGACAGAAAGTGAAGGGACACCTTCAGCAATTCCCCACCTGCTCACAAGCATTAACTCCTGTAATATAGTGATGAGAGTAGTGAGCAGATCAGCTTCCAGGGTGGAGTCAAATGGAGTGGATATTCCAGAAATCAAAGTGGAAATAAAAGGGAGAAAAAAATAAGAGGATATACCCTACACATGTTGACAGTACAGAAGACAGAACATATGGAAATGTTATTTCCAACTGAATTTTTCCTGTCATTGACCTAAAAACTGTTATTCCTACTCCTGCCATCATCCTTACGAACATTCCCACTAATGTGTGAAAATATATGACTATGCATACAGACACAGTGATCATTTTTTCCTCCGTTCAGTGCTCAAAATAACACAAAAGAAACTCGAGATTGTAAAAAAGGAAAAAAAATCATAACACCAAACACTTTGAGGTCAGGAGTGTCAAAATGAACCATTCTAACCTTTCAAAACCAATCCTGTTTAGCTCTGTTTTGATGCTGTACATGACATTGCTTACACTGCAATCTGAAACATAAATTGAAATATATTTAATCAAGGGGATTCTAGACTTGAAATAGCAATTCAAAATGTCTTAATTTAATTCATATGATCCCCAGACAAGACCTGGATGTCATGATCCTATCTGTGATTGACTAAATTCCCATGGGCTTATACCTAAGAAGATGAATAAACAACAAGAGAAATGCATGATGTCTGGCTGATAGAATTTGACCTGTCTGAAACAACCTCTGGTATATTTTGAGCTGAAAACTTACCAGCTTCATACTAGTGAATATCAGTCATAATGCTGATATTATCATTTGCATGTCCATTAATGTAAATAATATGCACTAGCTGCTGTAACAATAACTGTAGACAGAGCAAATACAAATGGTGAGTGAGTCATTAGTGTCTGGGCAGTAATTTTTTTTTATAGTGTCTGAAGAATTATAGGAGGAGATAAACTGCACTTGAGTTTTTTTAGTTTAGGTCTTTTGGTCATAATCGCTGTACCAAAAACCCAGTGATGCTGAGACTGAAGTGTGTGATATAGAGTACATCCATAATCCTTTTAAAAAAAAATCCTGATAGATAGGGAACTGAATAGGCTGTACAGCACATAGGTCAACCTTTCAATAATGATTTCAGCTGCTTTAGTGGCTGTTGAGATAGATTAGACAAGCTTTTTCCACAGACTTAAAATCATCAATATATACCACTTTCTTTATCAGAATTCTGCAGGTGCCTTATTTCCTTCTCTGATAGAATTACCATACTATCACAAGAAAATACTTCTAGTCGTAGCTGTCAAATTTCTGAATGACCCACACCATTCCATCTAATACAGATTTATTTAATGGAAACAAATAATGCCTTTCTGTAATTATTGTGGAAGCTCTACATTAGCATTTAGGAGTCTATTCATTAAAAAATTTCATTTGTTTATCTCAAAGTGGTTTTATGATCATCAAGACGTTTTTTACATCTCAATCTAAAAACTTTATATTAAAAATTCAAGCCTTGTCTGAAAAGTTACATTTGTTAGACAAATGAGAAAAACAATGAGAACTGCCAAATGCATCAAGATCTCTATACTGAAAAAGAATTCCTTATATAAATATTAGAAGTTCATTATAGATTCTTTCACTAGGTATCTTCCCTGATCATTTCAGCCCTGTCCAAGATAGTGGATAAAACACTAGTTTAAACTCTAATACTTAATTCCTACTGACATTAGCAGCATCAGTCTACTATCTGAGAAGAAAAAGACAGTGATTTTTAGGGATTATATGCTACGTAAAATTTAAGACAAGGATACCATAAAGCTACTGAAAATGGATACTGGAGTAGGTTTTCTGAGAGGCAGAGGTTTCAAAAATTTCCTTAATTGTAAACTTTGTTTACAGGGACTACTGGTCCTGTAATTTACTGGTGGAATTCCTTAAACCTTTCAAAGTAAGGCTCAACTCTAAAAATTTCTCATGCTACAACATCTTACATCTCGTGCTACAGCTTCTGACAACAAAATATACCTTTTGGATTATAATTAGAACTGTAATTACTTACTGCAATAGTGGTAATTATAACTTCTAAGAATACTACTTGCAAGGTCTTTTGAACAATGAAGTATTTATATTAACAATAAAGTATTTATATTATGTTTTCTTCAGAAATAACAAAATTACTTAAAATCAGTTATAAATGTCCTGATGAACAACTGAGAATTGATATAAACAGTTCATCATGATAGACAATAAGAAGAAAATAGGATAACATCAGTATTACAAATGCTTTAGCTTTTTTAGTGAACTTGATACAACAGAAGGCAAGAGCTGCCCTTGAAGCCTTCATTATTCTACCCACAACAGAAAGATACGCTTCAAGGATAGGACTTCCGGCCACTATAGCAAGCCTAAAATAAAATAAAAAAAAATCAAACCTCCAAACTATGACAGAAATTACTTTGCCTGTGGCAACCATTTAACTGAGTTCTAAGAACTTAATTTCTTATATCCAAAGAAGCAAAATCTTCATAGGCGTTTTCAAGATACTCTGTTTAAAGTTACAAATTTTATTTTAATACATGAGGGCTATTTATGATCAAAACCCTCTCACAAATTATAGTATCAGAAGCCTGGCTGCCAGCAGCCCTTCTCTGTCTGGGAATCTGTGACAGAGGAATCAAGAGCTTTCTACACTGAACAGCTTCACTGTACAGGAGTAATATGTTTCCTACCAGCATGGTTATTAACTCTGAACATCCAGTTACTCGGGAACTGATGATACAGAACAGCAGAACTGTCACCAGCAGAACAGTAACAGGGACATAGCCCATTTTCCTTTTTAAATGGTGTGAGGTTTTGCAGAATGGAGTCAAAATGGACCACCAGGAGCAAAACAAGACCCATAAGGTCAGAAGACACTGTGAAAAGTGACCAAATGCAAAGACTGATGTGTAGAGAGATAAACCTGCTGTTACGTGAAGTCTAACATTCAAAAGCTGGATTTCAGGGCTCTTGAAACACAACACCTGTAGACAACAGTCCAAAAGCACCTCTAAAAAACAGAGCTTCAGCCCTTCAGCCTCTATTCAGCATTCTCATTTCAATTTAGAAAAGTAAAATTCACAAAAGCATAAAGCATACAGCTTCTCAGTAGAATATTCAATTGCTAAGTCTGTGCTATACTTTGTTTTATTAACATGGAGAGTTTAAAGAATGGAAGTAGTTCACAGCTGTGGACAGATAGGAATACAGGTACTGGACAAATACTAGCAGAGACTCCACTGACACAGTAATTTACTTGTTAAATGTGCATAATGCCTATTACACATGTGACTCCACCAAAAGGCTATCTTGAAAGGCAGATCAGAAATGTTTGAGATGAAAGCAGAAAAAAGAGACATGAGGCACTTGGTAGGTGAACTGTGTGCAACTATACTCAGGTAAATGTTAAGAGCAGAAGTGGTCCTCATAATTTTTGATACCCATTATAATATTTTATTCTAGTGTTCATTCTAAATTAGTGAATTACATTATCTTATCAAAGAAAATATATATACCACTGGATGAATGCTTCTTTACAGGTGATTTTATCCTTCAGACCTACTTTACACTGTTTTCATTTTACAGCTTGGAGGCTATACATAAAAAAACCTGTGATGCAGCTGAACTGTGATTGTGTATACATGAAAAGTAATATAAAAGGAGTTTTATCTCAGAGCTGCTTCTCTGCCTCCCACAGCCTGGTTCCCCATAGCACAATCTGCATCTCTCAATAGTTATCTTGCTATTACTCATCCTATTCCCACTACCATAAAAACCTGTCTTGCTTTTCATCCTCCCCTGCTTCTGACATTGATTAGGAGAGGACTGTCTGTATGTGTGGGCTTACATAAGTGTGGGGTTTATGTCTAAAAGTATAGTAACTGCTTTATCTTAATTATGTACTCTCAGTGATAACTGATACAGAGTATTTATTTTAAATTATATAGCAAAGAAATGCCACAAAAATAACTTTCACAGGTTTTTTTTTTTTCTTTTTTACTTAATAGAAAACTGTGAGTAGACAGACACCCAGGTTTACGTGAAGCTGAATGAAGTGGTACTGCCACTTTTCAGTTAGTCTTTTCTTCAAATCCAATAGTAGAGTAATAACAAGATAATTAAAGCTATCTGGAATGGATTTCACTTCAATGACCCTTTTACAGACATTATTTTGCTGGGTACTGCAATATAAATGAAGCTTACCTGGAGAAGACATTTCCAACTAGCAATTCCCAGAGAGTTCTGTAGCCTAGTTAGGCAAAGAAGACACTTAAAAAGTTTTTCTCAGGGACCTTTTAGCTCTTTATTCTGCATGGCATTGACTTTCTCTTTTCAAAACTCAACAATCGTAACATTGTCACACATCGAGGACTTAAAAAAAAAGTCTTTTCTTTCCAGAGAAATGAACAAACCCCTGAAGAAAATGAAGAGCACCACCTTTTTTTTCAGATCTATAATGATTGAATTACAAATACCATACAATATGAGCTGCGACTTAACTCAGAAAAAAAAAAAGAATTCCTGAGTAGTTTGCCTTAAATAATCCTTATTTCACTCCTACACACTATATTCAAAATCTGGATAATCATACAGCTGGATAATAGCAGTCAAGAGACAGACTACTAGACAGAGAAGTGGATTAATGTCTCTTGCTATGTTGTTACAGACTCAAACTCTTGGAATTCACTTGAGCTCTGTGTATAAAGACTTACATGTTTTGGCAGGTATGTGTGATTCCTTCCTTCTATCCCCAAAACATTGAACATATATCACAGTTGCTGTATTTATTGCATAAACATAAGTCTTCTCAAGTGAAGATTCTGAGGCAACCTGCACAGACAAAAGTGCTCTGGAGCTGAAGATCCCACCAAAGGAGGGAGGAGAGCTTTTCTAGCCAGCAAGACCTCGACACTAGAACAGAGAGATGGGCACAACCCCCTCTCCTTGAGGTGGCAGTGGGGAAACTGCCTCAGAGCCAGCAGCACGGGTGCTGCCAGCAGGGACAATGTCCACCCTCACCTGCTTATCAGGCAACATTATTCTTGAACTTAAAACGTGTTTTTTCGTATTCTCTGGAATCCAAATGATCTTCAGTGCCTAATGACTGGATTTTGGATCAGGTCTTCTAAGGGAGAAAAAAGAATTAACTAACCATACCCTCCAATTGAATCGCCAGCAATGTAGGTGAAATCAAGACTCCATTAAGTAATTTGCTTCAATTCTACACTAAATCCTGCTTCCACTGTCTTGTTTCCGAAATACTTTTCCTAGCCCAGTAATCACCACCAGATCAAACTGTACAGATTCTCTGCCTATTCTTTGTTCTGTTGCCTTTTCTTCGTAAAGCCAGCCCGAGATTCTTTCCTCCACATTCATCTCCTAATCTTGTAAGATTTTGTACCAAATTTTCTCCCTTCCTATTCCTATGTCCCAGATGACACAGACTTTGTGTGCCATCTATTCAATTTTAAGCTTGCCTCCACAGACACCATATGTTTCCAACCTACTAGTCCACAGGATTCTGCTCTGATATTCCACAAAATGGCCAACATTAATAATGCAAAGTGACAAGCAGATCTAGTTACCTAAGAAGAACCGAAACATTTTCATGGGGAATGCAAAAAAAATGGTATTACTGAAAGTTTTAAAACTTGTCCAACTTTGGGCCTATGAAGCAGACAATAAGGATGGATTTGATAAAATCCCCTTCTCTGAGTAATTTCACCTTCCTGCTTCAAAATAGGACAGTAAGACTATTTAAAGTAAAATAATATGTATAAATAAGGGAAATACTTGGTTTCTGAAATATGCATTCTGCCTCAAAAATCTCCAAATATTCAACCTGATGCAAGTATTTTACATTAGGAATTCCAACCATTATGCCTTCAGCTCAAAAGTGTTGTAAGCCACTTAGAATCAAAAATTCAGTTGAGAAATACTGAACAAACCTAACAGACATTTCATCAGTTCTACTTACAGTATTTGAGTGCCAAGTTCTACAATGTATTAGAGTATAAACTGTTTGATTTAAATCACGGAAGTCTCTACATTGCTCTATTACAATATTAATTGTCAAAGCTGACAAAAGGAACCTTCTGTCAAAAATACTCAAAATCAAGTAAAGATTTACAAGTATTTGGCACAAGAGCTGCAATTATTTTAACAAAGCGGCGCACAGTTATGCCATACAAATCACTTTCAATTATCATTATTTCACTCAACTAATTTGCTGGGTTTAGTGATAGAGAAAATTACATAAAGGTTGGGGTTTTTTTTAATGTAGTATTTCAAAACTTGAAGTTCATATAAAAATAATGCATAATTTTTCTTAAAAAAACTATCACAGAATGCACTACTACATCTCTGTTTCTAGAGAAGGCTAAAAATTTATGCATGTGTATATGTATATGTGTATATGTACATATATATGAAGTGTGTGCCTAGGAAAGTAGCTTACTACAGTCAGAATACTCAGCAAATACACTACAAAAGGCTGTCAAAAACCCCCGAGTTCTGTCCCTTCCACAGGCAGCTCACTTCTGGCAGAAAGCAGCAGATATTCCCCTTATATGTAACTCTGAAATTTTCTGAAACAGAGTCCTGAGCTTCCCTCTGAAAACTAAGCAGCATTGATTCTTTCAAAACACGTTTGATGGAGTTGCTGCTTTACCCAGTCACTCACTGGTTACAATGCACACATGAGAGAACAGAAAGCACAGGTTCAAAACCCCTTCAAATAAAGGGGTGTCTATTCTCATGCCCACTTGATCTCCACTTTCAGAAGACTGACACAGCCAGCTCATGATAACAAACCCTGCACTCATCCTCATGCTCCCGTAGCACACCTCCCTTGCACCACAAGAAATCCCAAGATTCCACTTGGATCACGGTGAGCACGCAGGAATTGCCACAGCTCCATGATTAGTTTATTCATTTGGGAGGATGGAGGACTGAGTTCAAGCCCCTGCTATTATGAATGCTTAATTTAGAATACTGAAATGCTGATTGTTGTGGAACCTGAAAGGCTGCTTTCCCATCCCAGAGGGCTGCTTTAATCCCTAGGTTACAGAGTTCTTCTCACTGGCTTAAAAGACATTAAAGTACTTAATTCTAAACAGAAATGAAAGTCTCTGACAGGACTAATCAATCGTTTAACATAAAAACTTGAATGTAAAACCCTTGGAAGAAGGAAAGAAGTGTGACTCCAGTCTCTTTAATATTTCAGCAAAGTATTTCAAGCAAAACCATTTTACAACATCTCTTCTGGAAGCTCGTCAGTGCATTTTAGGACATCATCTGCATATCACCATGGAAAATGAGTTGTGAGCATCCACGCTACGTATCCACTGTTTTCACAAATAAGGGCACAGGTGCAAAGGTTCCTGGCAGTTCAACTCGATGGTCACATTTTGTAAGCCATGAAAATGCTGAGGAGCAGCAAATTATCAACTTATACAGATACAGAATTTGAAACTAAAAATCCAAAGGAGTTTTCATCTCAGTACTTGACAGGTGAGGTATGAATACATTGACATTTAAATGCTTGATTTAGATGCCTGCAGGGACATTTAGGCACCAGCATCCCTCTTGCAAATTTGTCTCTTAAACACTTTAAGATTTGCAGACAAACAATACTTGTAATAATGAATTTGAAGAGTTTAATAATAATGTCATCAACTAATCTGCTTAAATTATCTCAGTTCCTCCAGCTAAACTGAATAAAAATGTTGCTTTTAATTCTCAAAGAATCACAGAATCATAGAATGTTAAAGGATTGGAATGTACCTTAAAGCTCATGTAGTCCCAACCCCACTGCCATGGGCAGGGACACCTCCCACTAGACTTGGTTGCTCAAAGCCTTATCCAACCTGCCCTTGAACACTGCAACCTGTTTTAGTGCCTTACCCACTCTCAAAGTATAGAATTTTTTTCCTAATACCTAACCTAAATTTCTCCTCTTTCAGTTTGTACCCAGTACAGTACTCCTTGCCCTGCTACTACAGTTCCTGATGAGGAGTCTCTCTCTGGCTTCCTTCAGATACTGGGAGGTTGCTATGAGGTCTCCACCCAACCTTCTCTTCTCCAGGCTGAGCAGCCCCAACTCTCTCAGCCTGTCTCCATAGTGAAGATGCTCCAGCCCTCTTATCAACTTTGTGGCCCTCCTCTGGATTTGCTTCAACAGCTCCATGTCCTTCTTATGTTGGGGACCCCGAAACTGGACACAGCACTCCAGGTGGGGTCCCACAAGAGCAGAGCAGAGGGGCAGAATCCCCTCCTTCAGCTGGCTGATCACACTGCTTTGGATGCAGCCCAGGATACAGCTGGCTATAAAGGCAACAAAACCCCAAAACACTTAACTTAAAAATCTGGTGAAGATCACTAAGAGCCATAAATGTTCCTGTTATATCATTAAGAAATTCATAGTACTTGAAATAAAGGGAGAAAATAATTCACTAAGTCTATCATGTCTCATACTGCTTGCTTGCGTACAATAAACATAAAAACAATTTTACAAAGTATAAGCAATTGCTTTTTTATGTCACAGGTAAGATTTACTACCTTTCATTTCAGCCTGGAGTTACATAACACATAATGTAATAGCACACTATGAGCACTCATGTTTTCATATGCAGAAAACAAACAAAAAAAGAAACTCAACCCCAAAAAACCCCAAACTTCAAAGAAGAAAAAGAACCCCACGGAAGTCCTCATGTAAGATGTTGCGACAGAGTTCAGAACAATGACTGTTTGAGTGAGTGGGCAAATTTCAAATATAGTGATCCAGCAGCTTCTAGTGATTACTACTACTGCTCTGCAAGCAGAGTTTTAATAAAATTGCTTTATTAATGATTTCCATTCTATTTTTTCATAGATTTTTAGGAACAAATAGGTTCACACTTTATTAAAGTGAAGTACTTTACTTTTCAGCCTGATATGAGTGGGTGGGTGGGTGGGTTTTGGGAGTAAAAATGTAATTATCAATGTCTTGCAAGAGCACTGTAGTATTCACTCTCTGAGATTCAGTCACTCTGCTTCCCTAGTAAGAGACTACAAATACCACTCATCTGTAACATTTCCTAGTTTAGGAACATCTTAAGAAGCTGATGAGTATTTATAAATGTGGTTTAACTAGTAAATTATTCTACTATTTCTCATATTACAAGTAAAGATTAACTTCAGGACATCTTTTGTTTGGATGTCATGCCTGAAACTCCAACTTCTTAGCCAAAAATAATCAGTTGACTCTTGAAAGCACTAAGAATAAGCTCTTTCTTGATGTCTTTCACTATTTCACTTCCGTAACATTTCACATCATTAAATAACCACTTCTTTGCATTTCTTCACCATGAGAATTTGTATAACATTTCCACTGCTGTAAGTATCTTCACAAGACATGTCAGTAAACAGCTTAACTGCTTCTCTATTCATGTTCATGATTCATGTGGCTTTTGGAGAACAGAGATATCACTAAAAGGCTTGTAAAATCCTGTACATCTTTCTTATAATGGGTTTTATGAGAATCTTTTTTTTTTTTTTTAATATATGAAACATATGTTTTAAGCATGCAGGCTGGAACTTATGAATGTAAAAACAAATCACAAGGTGTAGAGATTTCAGCATAAGAACCTGACTCCCAATATTGGGCATTCACATCAAGTCACTGAACAGGCACCAGCATCTTTGCAGTTCAGCACACTGACAAATAAATGGCAATTAGGATCGCTGTGTGAGGCAACTATTAATAAATTATAAAAACAAGAAAAAAATTGCCTTTACTTGGTATGTAATTACATTACTTATATACTTGTTTGCCACTTATTAATTATTGTTATTTTCAAAGTAAATACCTATAGATGGGGAAAAATCACATATAGTGCAGAAGCGAAATCTTTTATGTGGATTTAAGCACTGTCATCTTATGGAAAGTGGAGAACTTGTATGGAATTACTATAAGAAATAATTAAAAGTATGACACAATTTAAAGAAATTGTACAGGACACTAAAAGGCATTTCATAACACTTAGGTTAATTAAACTGTAATATAATTTTCCAAAGGAAGTGATGATATTTTATTAAATCACCACAAAAAGCAAGAAAGGAAAATGTAGTATATGTCTATACCTACAGAGTAGTATTCCTCTGCTTGGGCTTCTGGGCTACATCTATACAGATTTTGGGGGAGAAACAGGAACTAACTGTCCAGAACTCATAAAACTGAGTTTTTCCAGGTCTTCTACTGACTCACAGCTAGTCCATGGGACCAATCTAGCAATACTTCACCCTCTGGTGCATAGCAAACTGGGTGCTCAGCAACATCTACTGTGCTATCAACCCTGTTTGGTGATACAAGCTTAGCCACCAATGGGCACTCATAAAGGCCAAAACGAAAACATGGCATTCAACAGCTTGAATTCAGCGCTCTGCAAACACAGCCCAAGAGTTTTCAGTTATTCCCAGCAGCAAAGTCACTCACATCAGGGCAAATGATTGACAGAGTCAGCTCACATCGATCTGCAAAAGGTTACTGTGGTTTCTTTCAGCAGAGTTTGAGCTATCAGCTCTAAAGGCTGCTGCAGCTGCAGAAGGCAGCCAGCTGCCATGGGCTTTCCCAGTTATGGTGCTCATTCCCAGACTGCCTTCCCTGGCTGTGATGCTGTGGCACAACATGGCACATCAAAGAGACAGTGAAGCCAAAGCAGACACAGCCTCAGAGCGGTTCAGTCGCCCCAGCACAGTGCTCAGGACTGACTGGTAAGCTCAGTCAGCCTCCACAGCTTTATGTTATCCAATTTATGGAAATCTTCAAGGACGGCTGCGAACACATTCACGCTGCAAACCAGTACTAAAGCACCTGAAATAAGAAGCTTACTTAAATTTTAAACTCAGCATTCGTAACAATAAGCTTCACCAGAATATAAAGAACAGAATACTCTATCCTTCACACTACTTTACTCTAGCCACATCTATTTCAGAGCAGTTTGGAGGGAATCCAAAGAGCTACCAGATGCTGTTTGCTGTTCCCCAAAGAGAACCACAGATTATATCATAATAACAGACTGCAAATTAGAATTAGAAGTGATACATCATAAATCTCTTTCTTTGGTTCCACTCTGTGCTTTGAGGCTTCTAAATATGATTTTTGTATTTTTTAATAAGTGCTTATATTTTCTTTTGTTTTCTACAGCTGGTTTCTTTGGCGACCATTCATGCTGCCCTAATTGCAAACAGATATTATTCCACATATTGGCCTGTGCAGCACTGCTTGCTGAGAGCATATTTTAATTTAGATTTCCAATACTGGCACAGAGAATTGTGCAAGGCTTCTTGCATTCATATTAGTGGAAGGTGCCAATAAGCACCCCTGGGATGTGACATTAGACACATGCAGGCCTAGCCCAAGTCAAAACAAAGATAATTAATCTCAGTCCCATCCCAAAAGAGACAATGAACATTTCCATCTGATCTACAGACAACCATGTTTTGAGTAGAACAAATGTACCTATTCTAACTGTAGCAGCAAAAAATCCTAATCCTAAAGTATCCTGGTGATACTTTAATAGCAATACTTTTCCATTCATTATATATTTTTCTCATCAATGGGGATTCAAAAACTTACATATATTTTGTGTTTTTTCATCAACGGAGAGATATACTAAAACTTTCCAAATGTCTGTCTAACTGGAGGATTTTCCCAAATAACACAGAAGACCAGACTCTTTGAGTACTGAGATGATCCTTCCTGTATTGTTCACATGACCCAAACTACTCTTTTCTCTCAATACATATTTCTCCTCACTATGTTTCCTAGGTAAATATACAGAAGCAGTGAAACCATATCCAATATCATGCTGGTCACCAAAAGCATCAGAGAGCACTTCTGATGCAGATACATGTGAAAAGAATCCAGAACAACCACTGAAGCTAGTGGGTCATTCTGCCTCTCCTCAGAAATAACAGAAATAAGACAAGGACATTAAAGGACAAATTCTTATTTAAGAAGATAAGATCATTTTTGCTGTTTGAATTGTGACTCACTGCTCACCTCAAAGCATGATACAGGTAGTCCATGCCATTTATCATTTCTGGTCTTATTTAGTCTATCTGTTCACAGAAGAAAAGGTACATAATTAGCAAATAGCACAACTTCTGCACCTCACACATCAGGAAGGCCATGATGTTGCACTCCTACCATTATTTCAAATACCAGCTTCTGTAAGGCTGATATGATAATAACACACTTTCAATTCACCAGCAGTAATTGGAGCACTGAATCCTTTGTACAGCAAAATAACAAATGAAACAAAGGAAAACTATGAATGTATTAAGATTAGAGAAGACTCAGATTTAACTTAAATGTCATGATTTTTTTTCCCCCTGAATGGTAATACTGGAAGACAATACTTAATAATAGCTTTTCTGCCACCCTAGGAGTAAATGCAGATAAATTGGACAAGTACTGAACTTTTAATAAACAAGCCTCTTAAGTACTCAGGAACTCTTCTGTATTTATGTTACAGCTTTCTTTCCACTTTCTTTGCATCTGAGAACATGTGGAAGACTTGCATTTAAATTTATCAGCTAAATGCAAAGCTGACAAAAAAAAATTAAGAGTAAAGTACAAAAATTCTTTCAAGATGACAGTTTCAAAATTGCCTCCCTTAGTCATTCTATTTTATTACTACTTTACTACCGTTTTCTACTGCATTACACACTAACCCTTACATTATGTCTTCACCATCTTCTGCATAGAAACTATTCGGCCTTCATATTCAAAGTTTTCTATGACATCACATTGCACTTCATTCCAGTGGCCACTTAATTCCTGCTGTGAAATCTCCCTAAAAGCTTACTTTTAGATCTAGGGTTTCAGGACACCTTTATATCTTGCTTTGGGGGAGGCAGGATCATAATTGTGTGGGTGGCTTTTTTCAGGGGGATGGTATTGGTCTTCCATGTTATCATTGTAATTCTACACTTCATCATCATAGATTGCATTAAAGAAAATATGCCCATTTACTACAATTACTTCCAGTATACTCATTAAAAAAACAAACAAAAAAACCCACAAAAAACCCCAAATCTCCACACTAGAATCAAGGGATTTTAAAATTTAGTTTGTCAGTTCAAGTGAAAGACACAGATTACCCTCAATTTCATTAACCTGTCATTTTCAAACCATCAGAATCCGTTTCTTTGAAAATTATATGTTTTATGATTTGAACCAATGATTCATAAGCAGTTAAATGTGCCTTTTGCACAAGTGCATCATCTATTTTTGGAAAACAAAGAGCCAGGTATGAGGTTAAGACAGAGAACTAATATTATTGGAACACTGATATAGGAAGAGATTAGTGACAGAATGACAGACTTACTCTTTATAAGAATAAATGTGAGATTATATTTGCTAATTGAAATTTCTATAGTATGCTAGAAAAATCACAGTGCAAATCCTTTTGCTTTATCGCAAATACAATAATATTGTGACAGGATATGTCTGTGACAGATTTCTAGCAAAAATAACCCATTAGCTCCTTATGGTTGGTTACTTTTTTCAGCATTTTCCTTCAAATATGTTACTAGGGCTGCCAGTTGTCATGACATATTATTTACGAGGCATATGTCTTTTGTTAAGCACTGTTCTTTTTATCGATTTTTTGACAGGTTTTACTTACTGCCAGATAATATACGAGAACATTTTACTGGCATTGGTCATGTTAGAACTGTAAATTAAGGCATTGTGATAAGAAACTGGAGCTCATTAACTCAAATTTAAGTTAGACATCAGAAAAGTTGTAATATTTGATTTATTAGGAAAATACAACTTCCTGTATCACAAAACATAGCTGACTATTTGAGGCAAGACATGCCAAAATCATAATGAAAAGATGATTTATCTGCATCAAGAAGGGTATCTTCTTGTAAAACAATGTAGGATGGCACTAATTATATCATTATTAGACAATTTTTTGTTTCATTGCTCCCAATACTTCAATTTTAAATGCATTTACTTAACAGGACACTAAGAACTTGTATTAACCTAGAGATATAAAAGAGGGAAATTTTATTTAATCTTTTCTGCTTTATTTAATTATCTGCACTGCAAGCAGAGTGATATATACCCAGGTGGAGTACTGTGTTAGCTGCTAACTCACAGCTGTATGCAATTATCTTCTACTGTCTGAAAGTAGTTCAGTGAGCTTCAGTATCTCTGCTTTGTTGTGTTACACAGACCTAAACAAATATTATTCAAGATGCTTCTCATTTTTCAGAGAGTGAATAGAACATGCTATTAACACATTAAATATCTGTTAGAAATCTCTAGATCAAATCAACATACCAGTAATTCATCAGTGGAGGTTTTGTCTAATTACTTCACTGATACATGAGTGGTATCATCGGAATAGGAACAGCAGTAGCAGTGAATACATACAAATTGATATACAAAGTCTAATAAGGATGGTATAATTCACGTAAGGATCTGTAAAGTCATGACTTCAACAACGATTCAGGTCAGCTCAATTCAAGGCAGAACAGGGGAGCCTAACTAATCTGACAGTCATACATT
Organism: Zosterops lateralis; assembly: GCF_965231275.1. Lineage (NCBI taxonomy): Eukaryota > Metazoa > Chordata > Aves > Passeriformes > Zosteropidae > Zosterops > Zosterops lateralis. Next base: position 36,996,608 of record NC_139766.1, read on the forward strand.
CTGACTGCAGTACAGTGATACCACAACAATCAGAAAAATCTAGGTGATATTTTAACTGTTTTCATAAAGCTACCCTGTCTCATTTAAAAAAAAACCTCCAAACAAACAAAAAAAAACTCCAAAAATGTAGACTAGTATTGTATTATTAGTCAATTTACTTTTTTTATCTTTTTGAGTCTGGTGAATACATTTAGGCCCAATTTCATCAGATGGAAGAACTGAAGGGATAATAAATCTCTTCACAGTTCTAGCGCAATTACTCCAATTTGGGAAACAGTCTAAGCAGAAGGTTGAGCTAGCTCAAATTCAATCAAATTCAATTTAGGAAGCCCTACAAGGCCAAAAACTGGCTCAATCTCAAGACACTTGTTCTGGCTTTTGGAAGCTCAGTACTGCTTAAAAGCTTTTCATAGCCTGGAAATAGCTCACCTCAGAGGTTTCTCTGATGAGCTCATTCACTTGTATATGTATGTTGTATGTACATGAAACTGCCTATGTTCAGCAAACAAACACCTACCAAGCAGATAACGACCTATAATTATTACATCAATTTGCAGACTTTCTGACTTTCAATTCCAATTAATGCAACCATCGCACAATTTCAAGGCAAATCAACAAAATCCCCACGCCAACACTACAGGTTGTGCTAGCTACCAGGCAGCAGTTGTGGAAGTCCCAAGATGAGCTCTCTGGCCGCAACTTGGCAGCTGCTCTTTATGGAGTCTCAAGACTTCAGGAAGGTAATATTTATGACTGTGCTGCATAAGTTTTGGCTTTCACGTTTTGCAGATTCTGTCCTGGCTAGAGGTGTAGTTCTAAGCCTCATATTAAGTGCTGGTGATAGCATAGGGTTAAATTGATTTCTGAAATAGCGAGGGCCCAAGAACAAGGATTGGCTCCACTTGTAACCAAGATGTCATTCCATGCTATTGTTTTAACTAAATGAAATGTAAAGCATAACTTTGCACAGGTGGTGGGGGGAGAGAAAGGGGGAACCCTGGTAGAACGCACAGACTCTAAAAAGAATAAAGTTAGGTCAGGAGGATCTGTACCAATGTAATCATTAGTATGACACATGCCAGACTTGTCAATTATAATATCAGTTTGGCAATTAAATAGGATTATTTTCTCCAACCAGAATCTTGAGCAAGAATCACACAGACCATTTTTCCTTGGATAGAATCAATGGAACAATGGGGTTTAATGATTAACACGAATCCTTATGTAACAAGAAAGGTATAAAATTGTATTCATTTTAGCATGTTGGTGAGCCGAAATTTGGGTTGTCCGAACTGGACACTCGGCTCCCAGAGCTCTGAAATAAAGCACCGCATACAATTTTGCGATTGTGTGTTCTTTCCTCAGCTAACACTGGTAGGCTCTCTTCACAGAGTAGGCAGACAAAACAAATCCTTTTCCTGCTGAGAACCAAGGACAACTTTCAGGCCCCAAAGCATAAACAGCTGTGAGCTGAAGGGAGGAACAAGAAGGATGAGGCCTCCTAACCTGAATCTGTAATTGAACAATTAAATCTGAATATGCAAATGATAAAAATGTAAGACCTCATGACCGGTCATCCATTTTGTGACTACTTTAAGTTTACCTTGGGTGCAGCCTTGGTCAGGCTCTTGTACTGCCCAAGGTGTACCCTTAAAGGCCTTTCAATAAATGCCTGCTTTATTCTGTAGCGCTGTTCAGTCTTTGTTTCAGGTCAGCCTTCCCAAGGCATCACTGCTGCCTCTGCATCTCTTGAAGAGCCTGCCTTTGAAAGATGACCACGGAGGGGATGGCAAGTCTCTCAGGCTTTGCAAGACACACCTCGGTAACAACTAGGGATTTGTAGATTGATGAGTTCTTTTAAACAGCCTCTTTCAATCTGCTGCTGGTCTTCCTCCATGCATTTAGTCTAACGCCTATGAAATTCTCTTGTGATTTCCTGTTATGAGGCCTGTTTTCATACCTCATATTTTGCTAAAAAGAATTGTAAGCATTTGTTTTCCTGCTTCTCAACAAGAAGTCTGGAATTTGAGAAAAAAGAGACCGTAGTAAGCCGTTTCTGATAAAATTACAGAACTTTCCAAACTGGCGTAACTAGGTCAACTTTTCATACACATTCTGATTTCCTTTTTGATACCTACCTTAGCATGATGATAAATAATCAGTAGTTATTAACCAAGCTCCTGGCTTATTCAAAGGAGAGCAATAAACTCCTCCAGAGGACAATTCAGCACCTTAAATTAGGCTTTTGCCAAAGAATTGCTCTCTGGAGAAGCCATGTTCTCTCATACACTTTGAAGAGATTCTAGGGAGATTAGTGAGGTAATTTAGCCTGCTAAATTAGATACTAACAGTCATGCCATATTGATATCTTCTCCTAAGTCTGAATATAGTGCAACTCCACTTACATATTTCAAATGCGAGTTGGTTGTGTTCCTCATCTGCATTTAAACTGTTCTCCAAGGCAAATAAAATTGTACACACATTACCTTTACATGGACATCTTGTTAAACATAATGATTATCATTAGTATCTCTTACAATATTGGTACTTTTAAAATGGCTCATAGCTCCATAGTAATCTCATATATCATGTTTGGCGACATACTCAAAGATTAAAATTTTCTTAAGACTGAAAAAAAAAAGATAAAAGACCTGAATAACTGTTCTTATTTAATACTCATTCAACTGACTCACAGCTACAGAATTAAAGACAAGAAAGTCTCTTCTTCAAAAATGAAAAAATACAAGCTATATCCTAAAGCAAAAACCTTGCTTTTTGGTCAAAATATCTAAATCTAAAGATAACCTGTAATGTCACATAAGACCTTGAACCTCAAGAGGGGTAAAGGAAAGAGAAAGAAAATAAGCTAACAACTATGTGAGAAAGAAATCACTTTGTCAGTCAAAGACACAGAAACAATTAGCGAAAAAAAGTTGGGTAATTTGACATTCGATTTTTTCAATTTTTTTTATTTACTGCTTGCAGTTTCTTGGCAAACTACAAATCCATAATTTATTAATAAAAATATTTTTATAATAAAAATTACTTCATAAGACATGTGACTCCAGGTTTGGACGTTCCCTGTCCCAGACAAGAACACCGTCAATAAACCGAAGTCACTTTCTCAGGCCTCACTCTTGCAATGTCAAAAACCATGAGAGAAGCACAGGTGCAATTACCTGAGAAAATGAGTCTGCCTCTTTATCCTTGGCCATCTTTCTTTCTGCTGCAGCTGTATCATTATTCTAAAATGGTATGTCAGTTTTTCAATTTACATCCCGATCTTGGCCATAAAATGTTTCAAAGCCCATCTAAGGATGCATATGATTTATTGGCCTACTGTAATCTATGTCACATTAAATTAAGTAGTAATATAGTTCATTACATTTTTAAGACTAAATACTTCTTCATAGATTATTCTATTGGAAAATAACAGGAATAAGTGAATTCTTGACATAAACTCTACAAGAAACATGAATTTGCATCTGTATTCTTTACACTTAGCAAACTACAGAAAGACCCACTTTTACATTTACTTCTGTGTTGTACAGTGTTTGACACATCAGATGTGATAGAATAAGGGTCAATAATTTTAAACTAAAAGAAGGGAGATTTAGATTAGATATCAGGAAGTAATTCTTCACAATGAAACAAGTTGTCCAGAGAAGCTGTGGATGCCCCATCTCTGGAATTGATCAGGCCAGGTTGGATGGGGCACCAGGCAATCTGATCTAATGGGTGGCATCCCTGACAACAAAACTAGATGATCTTTAAGACTGCAGCCAATCCAAACCGTTCTATGATGACTCTAATATAACCACCCAAGGAGAGCTGTTACCCTCCCAAATTTTAAAAGAGAAAAAAAAATAGTCAGTTAGAGGTCAATTCTACATTGATAATGCACTATAATAACGTAATGCTTTATTTTTATTCAAAGATAAATGAAATATTCTGAAGTTTTTCAATAGTTTACCTTTTCTTCTTCAAGTTCATGTTGCAGTATCACAACTGAATACAGAAATTGGGTCTTCTGCATACCACCTCCAAGTGTTTTACAATACAATGAATCTCTTATTGGCATACTCTTACACTACTATCCAGTTCTGTTTCCCTCAATCACTATTTTGCTATCTAGCAGACTTCAGCTGGGATATATTTGGTTCTTGCCAGGGGCTGTTATAAAAACTGTACATTTGTGTTGGTAAGGCTGAGAACAATGTTAAGCACTGAATGTGTGTGTAACAGAGCAGCACTTTGTATCTTATCCAGTGATGACACTGTAGCTGGAGACATTAGACAGCCTTATGATTATGTTCATGGACTTCCATTTCCTCCTTTAGAAGATAAACAACTCTTCCTGTTTCTACTGTATTTACAATTGAAATATGTCACTGATTACTAGCAAGAGAGCCCAAATTATATTCCTAAACACACTCAAGAGCTCTCTTACACTGTACTGAAGAGTTGCTGAAGAACAGTGACATGAAACAGGTGGCAACGGTGCCAGACATCTAACCCAGCTCCGATGCACAGTGCAGCTGAAGAGAAGAGCACACACATTCAATGTCAAGTGTTAAGGCAGAGTGAAAGCAAGAGATCTTATTTAAATGTTCAGCCCACAAAATCACTGCAGCTTGAACACCTCTGCATGTGCTGTGCTGCTGACAGCCTTACCCTAGTTAGACTGGCTACTCCAGGGTGCCAGCAGCTGCATTCTTTCCTTCTCCCTCTACACTAAGAGCTTCTATTAATAGGAAGGTTTAACAAAGGCATTATAGAGATAAAACGTTTTGCAAATCCATACTCAGTACTCTGTGTCTTAGTAAGACCCTAAGAAGTGCTTGTACAACCAAAATCATAGCCAAAGAAATCAACAATTGCTGCATTTATGACAATATATATAGCCATGATCACATGTCAGACAACCAGAGGAAGCAGGAATCCCTGCATTTGAAAAATAGTACAAAAAAAAATAAAAAAATCTGTAAAATGCACAGGATTATATTATAGAGGAGACAAAAAGCAAGATTATGTCCTAACAGTGCTCTGTCAAATAAGAAGGTTGAATCAGTAAGGATAAGGTAAAAGTAAAATTTTTTCAAGAATTAGGAAAACACTTTAAAGTGAATAATATGTTGACTAAAGAAAAAATACTACTGGATAAATGCTACAATCATTTGAGTGAGGCTTTATTGAGATACATTTAGAGAGAAAAAGCTCTACAGGACCACATATAAACCACAGAAAATACTAACTAGGGAATAGTATTGCAGGAAAATATACAAGAAATAAAATATAATATACTGAATGTGGACTGAGTTACAAAACTAGTACTATGTGCTAGAGATTGTACATAGAGAGGCTGCAGGGGCAGTTTTAGTGGGGCAATTAACTTTCTGATGTACTGGTACAGATAAACACAGAATACTGTAAATATGCTGCTAATCTGTATGGTAGAATTAGTGTGATAGCAAGAATGCAGAACAGTAAAGAGTTATTCTGTAATGCAAGAGTAATAAGCATGATCAAAATTAGAAGGTGTTAATGAACATTAGAAGAAAAAACCCTGAAAAAATATAGTAATTTTTTATATGTACATAGGGAGAGGTAATGAAAACAATTAAAAGTAGCTACTGTCAGCACATGAAGAAATGGTCCTTGAAGTATGAAAAGAAAAACAAGGCTAAATAAATGCGAGCACATTTAGTGAGGCTAATTGGGTTGTTCTGCTGAAAGAAAGGCACCCAGGTCACCATCTTGGAAAGTGTTCACAGAAGACCTGGAGAGAGGCAGAGGGGTAGTCTAATGAGTATTCTGTAGAGAGCTATAAATAACTTCAAAGCCATTGGAACTGAGTCATTCAATGAGACCTTCCTTCGAACCCTATCACCCACAAATGCAAGTACTGAATTATGGAGGGTGCAAGCATTAGGAAAAAAGGGCTCTTCTAAGACACGTGAAGTTATTGGAAACATGGGGGAAAACAAAACATGGAAAATAATGAAATGTAGTGTATTATGCAGGGTCAGTCCTGTTTCTATGGAGTACAGCAGTTATGACAAAATGACATACAGTAACATTGATCATGCAATTGTTTTCCCTAGTGTGAAATGAAGTAACAAGCTCTATCTAGAAATAATTACAAATACTCATGTTGATTCTTTTAACTGAATTATAGTAATTTTCACAGCCAAATGTCTGTGACTATTTAAGTTAAATAAGGCATTGGTTAGGAGGTTAGCTGGACTCTTCATGTGGCCTTAAGTCATTTTCTGACACTGGTCATAGTTTGACTAGGAATTTCAGGATAAGAGCTCAATCCAGGAGGCAGGTGACTAAAGAAGAAAACACATTTTGAAGTATCTTTGAGGATCTAGTGCCTCCTCCAGCTCTTTTTGCTCCAACTTAAAATGAACAATGAGGAAAACGGTGTCATGGACCACAGTCACTATGACATCACCCCATGTTGACATACATGTTTTCAGGAAACGGACACTGTTGCATAGTTATAAATCTCATCTTGCAGCTTTTTCCACAATATAGAGATCAAATATCATATGGGACATTCCATGCATCCTGCACCATTATGCTTCTTTTCATGAAAAAAAGTAATTCAAGAACTCTAAACCCATAAAAAAAGAAATTGTGAACTCTACCAAGAAATGTAGGCTATGTAAGAATAATAAAAAAGAACTTCAAGACCACTTACAAAATGAAAGAAAAAAAAAAAAAGCCCCACATATTTTTTTGTATTCGTCATACAGACAAATAGCAACAACAAAAAGCCTAACTCTCTGTAGTTTAAATAACTTAAAAACAAGGAATGGAAATAACCTTATAAAAACTGCTGAGGCATTCAAGACAATGTTCTAGCTAAAGATTATTTAACATTTTTCTTAGTTACATTTACCAACAGTCACAAACTTACATCATAAAATCTGATACAAATCAGTTTGCCAATCAAGGCAAGTGGTTTTGGAGTGGATTTATAAGGCGGAAGTGCATGAAATTACTGCATTGACAAAGCATGAATCACAAAGAAACTGCATCTCTCAGGATGGTTATTACAGAATGTGCTGTCATCGCTATTTGAGTCTCACTTAGCAAACTTAGAGTGCAGTTACCACTTCAGTAGTGGAAAGAATATAACCTCTTGGGTTTCTGCTTGCTTGTTTTTAATTACTTTCACAGCCCATGCACACCAAACATTTTCTATAACACTAAGATAGACCACAGGAAAGATATTCACTTTTATAGATAATGTGAAACTAAAGGTTTACATCATATCCAGCCTCTAGAATTTCAGCCCATTTCCTTGAGACAGCCTGACAACATCTTAGAAGCACAACTAGAAAATTAAGTAATTAGTGCACAGATAATATTAGCAATACATTTTTTTTTTTCATGTACTGATTTAACTTTTCAATAGAAACTTTTCAAGCCACAATTAAAACTTCTTTGGGAAAGTCAATTTGATATATAAAGCAAAGAGCACTGCAGAAGTATCTGGCAAAACTCATGTATACTAAAGTAAGTATTTTTATGGCCCTTAAATATCATAAGTTGAAAAGCAATTTTTTAAAACTCTCTTTGCAATGCCAAGTGGTAACATTAGAATCTGCTTTTTAAAAGTCCCATTTAAATTGTTTTACCAATCTCAGAATTGTAATCTAGGCTTTGTTACTATTCCTTTTCACCTTTCAGAGCTCCTCTGCCAGTTACAAAATACCAAAACCTGCTTAGTATTTTTAAAATCCTCCTACTTGGTGGGACAGAAATTCAACACAAAACAACAGCAAACAATCCAAAAAAATCCCTAATAGTGATAATCATTCATCTATCAATCCTTGAATAATAAAACAAGAACAAGGAAATAACAAGGACATTTGGTATAGAAAAAAAAAAAAAGTGGTGTGATGTGCAAAGGAGATGTTCTGGGTGAAAATGGTATTGTTTCCTCTTGCATTTGGAATAAAGCTGACAGAGAGACATTTCTAGAATTCTATGCTTACAACAAGGTTCTATTAAAAAATGTGGAGTTAATTTATAACTTCTTTTTTAATTTGTGTCAGAATATAATTGTGGCATGGCTCTTGTTCTTTATAGACTGTTATTCAATTTGATATTTATTTACATGCTTTTTTTTTAACTCCACTGTGTAATAAATTAATGTATTTTCTTAGTTTTCTAACCAAAAAAGAATGTTTTCTATTTAGCCATCAAGATTTCAGTTGAATATAAATGTTCTCTTGGTTTTCAGAATTATAGTAAATTATTTGCATCAAGGTTTTGTTTGTTTTGTTTTCTTTATTAATTATTAGTCTAACTTGATGTCAACGACACTAAATCTAGGTACCGGTTTTCAAGGATTCATCAAAGAAAGGGAAGGGCACCAAGGAATTTATCATGTTGGCAAGCTCAGCATCTTTCAGCTCTGCACAAAACAAATAAAAATTAATGTCTCCTTAAATTTGCTGGGAGTCAGTTACATGTGTAACTGTAGAAGTGGTGTAAACCTAGTTGGCAACTAAGCCCCCCATGGCCACTCTCTTGTTCTCCCTGTTCAGTGGGACGGGGAGAGAATCAAAGGGTAAAAGGGAGAAAACACATGAATTGAAATAAGAACAGCTTAACAGCTGAAAGAATGATAACGGTAATATTACATGGTCATGATAGTAAATGATGATAATGATGAAAATAAAAATTTAAATGAAAAGGAAAATTGCAGGGGGGAAAAAAGAGAAAAGAGAAAGATAAAACCCCAGACAGACACATGATATAAATGAAGGACAACTGTGTAACACCAACTGACCAATGCAGGATATGCCATATGGTATGGACTCTCCTTCTGGCCAGCTGAGGTCATCTGTCCCAGCTGTGTCCCTGTTCCAACTCCTTGTGCACCCACAGTCTTCTCAATGGTGATGTGGGGTGACCAGAAAAGGCCTTGATTCTGTGTGAGCACTGCTCAGCAATAACTAGAACATCCCTGAATTATCAACACTGTTTCCAGGACAAATCCAAAACATAGTCCCACACTAGCTACCGAGAAGAAAACTACCCCAGATGAAACCAGCACAATCTAGAAAATTGTCCTGGGTTGCAGTATAGGATGTACACAAAGTATTTATTCTATCACCATCTTCATGAACTGTTAAACCAAGTGGGGCAGTGTTTTCCCAGGCCCCTGCCTTTGGGCTGTCTTCTGCTAATGGCTCATCAACGCCTGGCCCATGACTCACAGGTAACTCCCTCCAGGAGTTATCTCTGTTTAATGGGCCATCAAGGACCCACTTCACACTCATCATCCCATTGGGAGATGCTCTGCCCAGGGGGAGGAGCCAAGCATTCTCACCTGGATGTAAGCTGGGATTTGGGACAGGACAAGCAGCCCTGACCCACTGGATTCCCAGAGGAGCAGAGCTCCCAGACCTTTCTACAGGATCACTGCTTCAGGAAGAGCCCCTCACCTGGACTGCTTCCACCATCCTGCTCAGGTTGTATTCTGACTCTGTCAGTGGTCCTTTGTGTTATTGTATTTATTTTATTTTATTTTTACCTTTTTACCTTTGTTCTTATTAAATTGTATTTCTGACTTGGAGCCTCTCACTCATCTTGCTTTCAAACCACGACAAAAATACACTTTTCCAAACTAAGTAAATTTATTTTCTTCTGTTTCCCTTTTACAACTGTTTAGACTGCTTATAGTATGACAAAAAAATGATACGTTTTTATTTATGATTAAAAGGTAAAAAAATTGATAAAACAACTGACTAGGCAGTGACTGACTTGAAGTATAAGAGAAGTATTCAATATAGCTGAATTCATGCATGTATTTGGTATATCTAAGCCATTCACATATAATTCATTTAGAAACCTGACATTCGCACAAACCCATCAGATAACTGAATTCACAAACCAGACATAAAAAAATAAGAGTTTTATAGAAAGCAATACTGCTGATCCTACAAATCAAAAAGTAATTATTTGCCTCTCCATTCAATCACAGATATGGCAAAGAAATATAACTTTCTGAAATAAACAAACAAAAAAATTGATTTATATTTTCTTCATATTTGAAATACCATTTCAAATGAATGCTTTCTGTCTTTGTTTGTTCCTCTCATTAAGCTAAAAACACAGTGAGGACAGAAAAATGTCTTTCCTTGTCTCCCACTTTACTTCAGCTCCTTCCCACAGAAGCATACAGAAGCTTCCCACAAGCATACGAAATGGTAAAGCACTTCAAAAGCACTACAAGAGCTGCCAGAACCAAAAGTATTACCACTTTAGAGGAATATTCACAAAAGAAGATTCCTATTGGGGCAGTGAAACGATAGTTAGCAGAAATTATAGCTCTGGTACAGTTTGTAGTGTACACTGGCTGTAAATTGCCTTACTTGTCCCACTGCCTGTTTAAAAGTAAAGAAAGATGCAGAACAAATGTTGGTTCTTTACTTCCAAAAATAAACTATAGTTGCACAGAAGTAAGAAGACAGAACAGAACAGAAAGTATCACTTTCCTCCTGTGCAACAGCTATTTTTTGAAGAAGCTTTCTTCAGATTGATACAATTCTCATATATATGACTTTTTTTGAGGAGTGGATATGCCAATGCTGAATGGCTCCATCTAATCATTATGTCCTGTGAGATTTTCCAATTTGCCAAAATTAAGACTTGTAAGTGATTGTACAAATTCCTTTAAAACAATAAAGAACACAAATACAATTTCTTTCTCCTTCTTTTAAAAGATCATTTTTGAAGAGACTTGGATGAATACTATAATTTTTAAAAGGAGATTTTCTGTGTTCTTTTTCCAACATAATCAGCATTCAAAACAAAGATGAAAACTTACTCAAAAACTGCTGATCTTATCTTTGGTTTTGGGCAAGTGATTGAAGGTACAAGAGGGATACCAAAGATATGATTAATAATATATTTGCCTTAACTCCTAGCACTGAATGTGAGTAGAGAGCAGTATTTCTTACATTCTGTATTTTCAATATGCATAAATATTTTAGTCTTTGTAGTGTCAGATGTCAGTGCCTCCACTCAATAGTCACTTAGTGAGGTGGAAAGTATTATATATAACTGTCAGAAAGACTTTAAGTTGGGGTTGAGAAATGAATTGTTCTCTTTCTTTTCAGACTTCTAAATCTTATGGTCAAGTAAATAGCTCAGCTTACTCACATGCTCAGCTTACACAGAGCAAAGCATAAATTCCAGCTCTGTTAAAACATCAGGAAAAGGTACAGATACGTAAATTTCTAAGCTGTCATGAAATGCAGTAAGTGAATAAAGCATATTAATTTCTGAATTCAAAAGATCCTCTTATTCTAATACATGGGTATTTTTCTGATCAGCAACAAGCATACATATTTTTCCTCATGATGCTTTAACCTGTTACCTTTTTCTCTTCTACTGAGAAATCATAGTTAGCAACTCCTTTGTACTAATTACATTATATTAATATTATATTAATGCAGTACAACTTAATTTGAAGTAATATACTGAATAAAGTGACTGCTTAATTTAAGGTATTTCTAAATTAATTTCAACCTTCTAGCATTTAAAATATTTAATGTCATAACATCAAGTCTGGAACATTGTCAAAATAAGTTTTCAGTGATGTCACTAGCAGTGAAGCATGAAGCACTCCTAGGTATCTTGATCTAAATTTTTTATTTCTGTCTAAAACTCTTCAGAAGAAAATTCAGTTGCGATGGATAATTTTCATTTACAAAATTGGAAAACAGGCCAAACGCTGTTCCAGTTCAGAGTAAGGAAGAAGGATAAGGAGATTTCAGTTTTCAGACTCAGTCAGGAATTAACTTTGAATAATCTTTTCTCCTGCTGATAACAGAGATGGTATCTTATAGGTACGTACATTGGATATAGGTACATACATTGGTAAGCAGGATACACAGAGGACCTAGCTCCATTTCAGAACTTGAACAAGTCCTTACTTTGACCCACTGAAGAGCTTTAAATACAGACCATCTCCAAAAAAGCAATGTTCAGGAGAAAATATGTAATGCAAGACACCCCTTTTGGTTTTAAAAGCAGGAATAATATCCTTTTCAGCTCATGAAAAACACACAGAGGTTAGAATACTATGGATTACACACTTTAAATGCAGCATATAATGACTTGAGAATGTTGTAAAAAGCATGTAGCAAGAAATGAATAAAAGGGAATGCTCCTTAGTACTAATTATCTTCTAATTTTTAGAATGTAATTATAGAAAAAAAAAAGATTATAGTACTTATAATTACATATTTTTTACCCAGAACAAATTTAAACCCAATGCTGCTCCTAAACTTTCTCATTATTTTCATTAATCTTTTCATATTCATTTCACACTTACACTTATCACACTGAATTGCTTTCTAGCTGTGAGCAGTGTACACTTCAGACATCAGGGCTTTTTTCTCTGTTGAGCCAGTAATTCAAAAATATCTTGCTAATTTTTCAATATTTTCACATGTAGTAGAGGCGAGGGAGTCTCCAATCAAAAATTCTGTAGATAATAAAGAATCTCACAAATGCTTAACCTCAACTTTGAATCTCTAGAAGAGCAGCTTTAAAATCACTCTGCAAAAAAGAAGCAACTTTGTGCGTTACTATTCGCAGAATAAAATTTCTGAATGAAAATCCAAAGTCCAGGATTTCTGTCCTTACCATCAGCAGAGTTTACAGATGTAGCTTATTGCTGCTGTGCATTAATTGTTTTCCAAAAGGTTGGTTAAAAAACAAGGGCCGATAAACCTGGCACAGAAACAAGAGGCTCTGGGGAATCTTAGCAACACACCAAGGATTGACTGTCACATATATGATGCTAATATAGAAAATATAGATCACGTCTCCATTTCCAGCTGATAGCAGGGTGCCGTGCAGCAGCTGGAGGGAAGGATCAGAGCTCTTCCTTCCAGCAGCAAAGAGGATGAAAGGAGATTATTTTGTAACATCCTAATTCGTTTGGATTTTGATTTTTAGCTTCAACATATTCAGAAATAGGCTACTGGGAAAAACAGATGGGGTTGCAATTAATCGATGTGGAACTCTGTAAAAGAATTGATTTGAGCACCATTTACCCAAGACCATGTCTAGCCCTCCTGTGGCAGCCTCACCGAGGGTAAGACTGCTTTACCAGACAGACCATGGTGTGGTAAGGGATCAAGGGAAAACACTGCCAGTATGATCAGGCAGACTGAAGTTTCAAGTACTCCTGGGACTGGGAGACGAGGCTGGGAGCCCAAAAGCCCAAATTTCAGTCTGCCAGTGAGCTGCTATTTATATCCACTGAACAGCCCACAGCACCCACCGCTGATGACTAAACAGGCTTTAAACACATGATAACATAATATAGTGGCTTAGTTTACAAGCACCGAAGTACCAAAAAAACCCCAAACAAAACACAAAAAAACCCCAAACAAACAAAATGAAAAAAAGAATAATCATCATCTGTTAGTATTCTGTTGCTCTCTCCATCCAATCTACTACATTTTAAATTAGTATGACACATGACTTTTTGAAATCAAAACAGAATTGATAGCAGGCAGTGCACAATTGAGAGACAAGGAATTCTTCAGTCTAGAATCACTTCCAATGCCAATGGGACGATCTTGTCACACGCTCTCTTGTTAAGAAAAAACTCTTGGCTAGACTCCATCCCTCTATTCAAACAAACACTTCAGTTGCTGCATTTTGTTCTGTTCATTTATTTCAAAATATTACATGCAGCATGTAGTTTTAGAGTTTCAGATAAAATAATTCTGTCCTGCTCCTCAGAGCTTTATGCTTGAGAAAGACCAAACTGTTTGACAGGCTTCATAAACTTGTATCTTTGAAAAAAATCAAGTGTTTTACATACAGCTACTCTACTAATGTTAGATTACTGTTTGCTTTTATATGCAATTATACTACTACTGCACCCTACACACACAAAAAACTCAGGCACCAATAAATAATATTTCTGTAGGCAGATCTAAAAGATGTTTAAGGTGCATATCAGCTGTCAGCAATAATGTGATGCTGTCACAATTCTCCTGCTCTTTTCCAAGCCGTGCTCTCTCCAAATGTCTCCACTAAACCTAATTGAATGTATCCTGGTTTAATTTAATCTGGGTTGCCCTCTATCAGCAACTTACTGCCCTGCTCAGACTCTCTATTGATCTAAAGGCCTAGACACACAACTGATTTCACACCAGAAGATAAGTTGCAATGCTGGTTTGAGAGACCATGTGTTCCAATCCTGACTAGAATAAAGTGCATGTGAGATGGCAGAGGAAGGTTTCCTACAGAGTTGAACTTTTTCAAATCTTAAGAAATTTGAAAAAATTGACGTGGACTGATAAGGAACAAAGTCTTTCACACATGCAAACTGGACAGGGCTAACCCTGAACGTCTTCCTGATCTAGGTAGGCAGAGGTGTGAGACATCTGCGAATGGAGGCAAATACAGAGCCAAAGTCAGCCATGCACTCTTCCATTCCATGTAGAGATGAAGAGAGTTGAATCACTTAAGTAATACAATTAAATCCAACTATTCAAAGTGTTTTTATTTCCCGAAAATATACTATTAATGTTCAGAACTTCTTTTACCAAGGAATTTACAAATTAATGAAAAATATAATTTCATTTTTTTGTTATAAAAGCATCAGGCTACAATCCAAACATTAACAAAAATTGTTCTATTTATTCTTACAAAAACAACATACAGGGGTTTTCAGTGTAATGCATTAAACATTTCATTCAACAATTGCTTTGTTTTAGACATTTGGAATTTCTTTTCCAAGTTATGGAGTAAGAAAAAAAGCTAATAAATAATAATAAAATTTCGCTAATACATCTTTTTGACACATTTTTATTTACCCCGTGGTATGCACCTTCCTATTTTTTATATAATAAATGTATACTCTGTCTCAATGTGAATTTTAATGAATATTTTAAGCCACTATATAATTCATATATATATATATATATACACATATATATATATATATATATCTCCCTTGATAGAGAAGACCACAAACTTGTCTTGTTTAAAGATACAAATAGAAATTAATTGAAAGCAAAGTCAAAAACTTAAAAGACCAAGCTAGACTCAAGCGCAGCTGTCTCAGTGAACTTTTTTTTACCAGAAAATCAATAGAGAGGTGCAGGGAACACAGCAACTGAGGAAGAGCAGCTGATGAGTCGGTCAATTAAACAATGACAGTGAGTAGCAGAGGAGGACAGCAGGCACCCTTTCCAAGCCTAAGCTCAGTGTAATGATGTTGTGAAACACTGCCCCTAGTAAGGGTTTTACAAACACAGAAAACCTGTGAGTCATCTTCCCCTCCAAAATTCCCTGAGCGCACTTTCTATTGGAACTGTTAAAACAATGGACTGTCTTCTGCCACTTTGGAAAAACAACAGCCCTTGACAAAAACTGAGAGACCAAAATACGGGAGATGAGTTTAGTATGCACATTAGTAAAGCCCTGACATTTAATAGCATATGTGATGAGGCAAAGAGAATATTAAAGTATTGACCTTTCAGTTTAATTCTTCAGCATACTGACAGGACCTAGGCTTTATGATAAATTTCTAAATTATAGCTCTACTTCTAACTTACTTCTTGCATATCTCTTTGTTTATTACTTATATGCTTAACTTTTGCCCTACTAAGAAGTACAGCCATTTAATTATCATGAACAGTCTAGTTGAATTGACTGAAAATACAGAGATACAAACAGGTAAGTAGGTAGATAGGTAGGGGGCTATTCTAGAGATTCACTGTTCAACCAGCTACAATGTTAGGACACAACCTGAAAAAAGTAAATTAAATCAGAACAAACATACTAGAAATTTTTCATACTTCTGTAATTAAAACAGTCATGCAGGTATGGCAGGAAAGAAGAGATGCTGTAAAATAACACTTTATTTGAGTTATTTTCTTTTTCTATTTTCTACTTGCCGATTGTTATGAATTTAATTTGATGACAGCCACATATCAATATATCTGCATGTAGGTGACAGAGAATATCCCTGCAATAGGGATGACACACGTGCAGTAATAGGGATGTCCCAACAGGGAGATCTGAAATAGCTAGGAAAGGCCAATGCAAGTTTTGGGGAACTAAGGTTAGAAAAAAGGAAGAAACTCACAGACTACTTTGGATGACAAGACCCACAGCAATTAATGGTCACTGAAAAGCAATGAATAACCAAAGGAGAGGCTCTGAAGGGATGGAGGACATCAGAGAGGGGGTGCAACAGGGATCAGATCACATGGCTGATGTGGAGATAACGACTGCAGAGCAGGTGAAATAAGAGCCAAGAGATGCAGCTTTGAGGAGTCCATCAAGACAGACGACCTCAGTAAATAATTGAAATGGTGTAGTGTTTTACTGAGTCACAGCACATGTAAACCTGTACCACATCTTTGTAAAGGAGAGGCACATACTTCACATGTGGGGAAATTATCACATAGGTGAAGTATACACAACCAGTACTATTATTTAAACTTCCAATTTGGAAATCAAAATTCACTTCTGAGCCTTCAGCACAGCTTTCTCAAACATCATAAACTGAAACATCGTTATTTTTGTGCAATTCTGTTAAAGTCTCTCAACACAATTGATACATTGTCAAATAAAAGGTGCTGGCTTGGATTTACATGTTCAGCCCACTTCCTAAAGTCCATCTTCTCATCCTCATGGACTTCATATCTACTCACATTTTAGATACTTTCAAAGAACCCTTCCTGATGCTGCCAAGAAACAGAGAAGGAACACATGCAAACTGCAAATTTCCCTTTGTAATCTCATATTCATACAGTTTTAAGAAACTCAACATTATACAAAAGGTCAGAAACGGCCCCTGGTGAAGGCTGTACCTGATGACTTACTTGTCTCACTGTAATGTTAGTGCTCTATTCAATAGCATGACTCATTATCTATCATTGCTTCCTAATATTCACATTAATACATTCACACAAATGTCTTTTTTTCTTGATAATATGGAAGATTCTTAGTAACATTGACGAATAATATGGAAAATACATACCTGCCTCTGGTATATGTTCATAAAATTTCGTGTTTCATTGTCTTATTCTTAACTAGAATTAATAATGTAATATATTCTTATTTATATAAAACAACACAAAAATCAAAAAATAGCTACACAACAAATGAAGTCTGTCATTGAAAAAAATCAAATCCCCTCCTTCCATGAGTTCTACTTCACTATAAACAAGGCTAAAAATTTATGATCTGTTTGAAATCCTAAAATATCAAAATTGCCCAAGTCTATGATGCAGTAGTATAAAGTAAGACAGAAGCTTGACAGAAAATTACAGAGCCATATGGGAAATGAACATCACTGAAAATGTTACTGCTGCAATCAACTGCTCTCACAGTACAGCTTTTTGAGATCTTTGTTTCAGAGCTAACTGATGCAGCCTTTTCACCCCTTTAATTCACGATTGTAACTGATTCTAGTTACACTAAAATTAGCAAGTGAAACTGAGCAAAAGTCCAGTGCATTTTACACTTTCATGACTTTTTAGTGTATACACCATGTAACAGCAGGAAGTTCCATCCTTCCTCCACTCACTTTTGTGCTGCTTTCTGAATATTTACTAAGTACAACATGCTCTAAATGGAACATGCTAGATTATAATTTAAACTTCAAGAATTTCCACTAAAGTATACCAATTCTTTTAACAAGATTACTTGTAAATTCACCAAAATTTCTCACAGTTTGCTAATTTTATTCACAGGGGAAGTAAATAAGATGATTTATATCAAGGACAATATGTGTCAACAGGACACAGACTTTTTCATCATATGTTATTGTAATTTGCATTTAACATTCTTTATGACAAAAAACCAAATTCTTGCTGTTCTGAAGGCCAGAGGTGAAATACTCTGTGGCTCAATCAATAAATACAATGAAGGATTTACGGACTGACACCTGAGAAAAGGAACCTTTACTGATGTAACTGACAGACTGACGGCAGATTTACCAGCTGTGCTGGAATACAATAAATTTGACTATGGCTATGGGCAAATTAGGTTATGAAATACTGCCATGTCAAAGAAGTTCTCAGAGATGTCCCTGTTGTATAACAGCAAGTCTCCTGAGAATGTTATATTCTCTACTGACCTATTCTCCATCCAGATGACGAAACAACCCAATTAGTATTCCTTACTCAAGTCCCACAGCACTGAAAAATGTCATGACCATCTCACATCGAACAACAGCACCTACAGAATTGCAATATAAAATAATAATAAAAAAAAAATACTCTGGTAAATGAAATATTACTTATGTAACATAAAGCCATGTTACGTGACAAAGGCGGGGTATTTGCATACTAGGGATGCCAAGATAAACACAGCCACCTCAGTACCTGTGTAATCTCCTTGAATTCCCAGCTCTGCATGAGGCAAAGCTGACCTTGAATACTGCTAATACTGACTGACTAAATCCAAAATTTTATAATCATCAAATCTAAAAACTTTTAAGGAAAAGAAGTCCAGTGACATAAATCACTTCGGTATCATGGAAATCTATGGCTTTATTTCAGCTAATGCCAGGTGGAAGTTAATTCTCTGGTTTCTATCTAGAATATTAATAATCTGAAATGCCACTTCTGCAAAGCTTATGAATATATAATTTTATGAGAACTCTTCTGAAGTTAATGAAAGTTCATTTGAATTTATATACACATGAACAAAAGTATATAGAGATCAGTATTTAAGTCCAGAAAAAGCCAGTAATTATTGATGAACAGAAACAGTAAGTCAGTATAGTAAAACTTCTTGGCTACCCTCATCATTATTTATCAAACTTCATGTTCATTTCTAAATGAAAACAATTAATCCCCTGCTGTCCTTCTCTCTCAAGATTTAATTATCTGTAGCACTGACAACAATGCATGCATTGAAGTACAAGTTCTCTAATGTTAAAATAGGTGCAACAAAGCAAATGTCTTTCTTCAGAAGACATTTTACAGGAACTAAGCATAATAAAAAGCCAAAACATTTTCAGAAGCTACAAAAACATATATTAGATTTCTAAAGTAACTAAAAGGAAAATAAATAATCATAGAGTAACCCAGACAACCCTGAATTACTGCAGATTAATGTCCACTGCCACAGATTTCACTGCTGATATAACCAAAAGATCAGATTTTAGTTTTGCAGATTTTGCCACTAAAGAGAAAGTTCATGAATGATTCTCTCTCATACCAAGCCTAAACCTTGTGTTCTTAATTCAAGACTTCATTCAGATGCCCTACCTTTTAATTGTCTGCCTTAGTGAATACTTGACAAACTAGAGGGAGTTGATATTATATATACTTTCTAAGTTTTCATACTGACATTCTTTTTCTTATTCTTGAAAGTGTGTGTAAAGTTATAAAAAACCCAAACTGCTCAGGGCTTCATCCACTAGGATAAATCTTAGGTCCATTCTGCTTCCTCCTCTAAGAAAAACATGTTCTGCCACAAATCTACATTTGATTTTTCTTACATGCTAGGCTAATTAATTTCTGAACCTTTGTTTAGTTTATGCTTTCCTGCTGTTAACAATACAGTACAAACACGACCACCCACCAGAACTTCTGTTGTTTCAAAACACTGACTTCCTCTTTAATCTCTCCAAAAATCTGTCTCTTACACAAATAACTCAGCTGTCTGGAAAATGGCTGCCTGTAGTTTAGCTTTCTATTTGCCTCTTTGATAACATAAATTAATGATAATGCTATTTTAGCGATTTTTACATTTTAAATCATGAGTTTCAGTGCTGATCAGGATATTTTACCCCCTGGGTTATAGTATATTTTTCCTCTGAGATATTATTCCAGCAATTATATTAAATGAAAATACATTTTCAATCAACATAGTCAAGTGTGATGGCAAAAGAACACTCTCATTTGTGAATTATATCTTCAATAGAAGACAAATGTGGAGTTATATGTTGCATGTTTGTGTATGTGGCTGAGTATGAAGAAGAAATCACAAGTCATACTCCTCCTAATTAAGCCATTTTTCTAGCTGACAACTGTCAAACCCATCCCAGAAATCCATGAATATTAAAGTGCTGTTCACTGGCACATTTGGCATTTTGAAGCTGGGCAAATAAAAGTCATGAAATATGAAAGGAGTGCCCCATGTCATTTTCTAGAAAATGTTGCCATTAAGATGATGTATGGGAAAATTCACACCTTCATCTTCTGGGAGTACTATACTATATTTTCTGTATTACTTTGCTTCAAAAGCATTACTAGTGGCTTACAGACTTCCACCTTTGGCAGAAAGAAATTTATGAAACATATTAAAGTCAAGATTTTAAATGCCTGTTAATATTGATATATATACTTACCTAAGCCAAGTGCATATTTTTATTTATAATGGAATTCTCTGCTGAGAGAGCATTCTAGTGCAGCTCTTTTTCATATTTTCTAACCATGACACTTGAGTCATTAAATTAGTTCTGAAAAAATTTACTGGTTTCTCACAATTAAAATCCATCATAGAATACAATAGGAGGAGGGGAGTTTTTTAATTTACAGTTCAAACTCTTCAAAACTTTATCTATGTTTTGGTTTTCCTATTTTGGATGACAAAATTTTCAGAGAATTCAATTCTCAACACAGAACATACTTGCTGGCCTCAATCTGCAAAGTATTTTAGAAATACTAGATTTATCCCCCAATTTTCGTATTAAAAAATATATGAATTGAGTCTGCTTGGTACCTAAACAAATCACCTAATTTATATTAGGAGTTAAATACAGTAAGAGGACCTGTAATATAGTTACCTCATCCATATACCAGCATGCAATTCACTAGCAATTTGGATGTCCGCTTTGTCACTAACACATTTAATACCTTTTAAATCCCTGCCAAATTCCCATTGAGAAGTATGAAACATGTACCTGGCCCCGAAAGCAGCAGCACCCTGCTGGTCATGGCCATGCCCATGCCCATGCTGGCCCAGCAGCTTGTGTGGCCTATATTTATTTCTTTAAACCTGAAATACTAAGTAAGACTGACATTATTCCCTGGACTTCACATGTCTGGAAGCACCCTGGGAAAGAGGAATCCTTCCTGGAGACCTCAGACCATCCCACCAAGGGCCAAAGAGCCGCCTTCAAAGTACCATCTCTAATCACTGTCACCATCTTTGTGCTACTGTTCGTTGTTTTGGATATCTTCATCAGTCATTTATGCTCACACCCAAACTAATGCTCTCATGTACTAATAAAAGCTGAGCTGCAGTTCAAGAGCCATTCTAAAACATGTAAAGGAAAACCATATCTGATGAACAGATCAAGAAGAAACAGCCTTAAACTGCTGCAAGATGCATGGTTAGACCATGAGAAAAATCTAATAAAGCTCTGGAGTAGATTGCACACTGTTGCAAGCTCTCAAATTTAGACTCCTTTGAAAGAGGGGCTCCTAAACTAATACTGGGCGAGAAACAGAAGTTCTCTCATGTTTCATCCAACACTGTGCTGTCCTGATTTAGTAAAAGGATTCTAAGCCTATAAAAGGATTGAAAACCTATAAAGACTGTAAAAGCTAAAATACTGAACAATTGTAAAAATCCAGTTTCAAATATTACAGATGTATAAAATCATCATACTCTCCTTTCAACATCTGTATTGTAATGTTTCATTTCATTCCTCCTTCTAGGTACTTTTTTCCTGAGTTTTCTTCTCAGAGGAAGGTATAGAATAATTTAAAACATGTTTCTCTGTAAGAGGGTTTAGCAGCTTATCTTAGCAATGCTTAATTGGGTTTTCAGATTAAGAGAAAATCTGCAAATTATTATATGCAATATAACTATCTGTTTACAGCACCTTATGTATAAATTATCACCTTGAAAAGAAAAATAAGTTTTTCACTTAAGAGAAAAAAACCACATGATGTTCTTGAAAGCATATTTTCCATTAGTAGCAATAGTCCAGAGAAACCAGCTTTGATTTCACATTGATGACATGAAAAAAAACCTTCCTAAGTTAGCCAAATACTAAGAGTAAAGACACACCTTAAAAAAGGGAACTGAACTTATGAGAGACACTGCAGACAAAACAAAAGCAGACTTTCCAAACTCCAGTTCTACACTGACAGAAAGAAAGCAAAGAGCATCTACGCCTTAGCAGCCGCTGTACTGCTAAGTACTATGAATATTCTGATAACTCTATTTTCACAGTTCATTTCAAAGATGAGATACCTTCTCACTTGCAGTCCTCTTATAGACCCAAGCACTGAATTTCAGATGGCTGAATAAAGCTGGTAACTGTGGCATAAAAATGTTTAAAACTTAATTTGCCATGCTACAAGGGTACATCTTGGGAGTGTCTTTGTCTGTTAGGTCACATCATTGGCGCATCCTTGTATAAACATCATTTGCAAGTCACTATGCAATTCTTTAGCATATATGGTAAGTTTAAAACCTTTCTGGTTTGACCTTGACAAAAAGGGCATTATAAACATGTTTTGGGGAACATTTGCATCCCTAGACTGAAAACAAGGACTGACTAACAAAAATAGCATCTAATTGTGGAACTGATGGCATTCAACCAACTAACACTGAAGAAGAGATAAGAATAACAAAACATACATCTATATATTTATGGTTTTATGCACATATAAATATAAAATGTCACCCATAGGCCATCTCAACATGTTCAGTGGGTGCACAAGAGAATGTTATAATTAGCACTTGCACTTATTTACTTCTTGACTCTTCAAGCTCAAAGAAACAGAAACACATTGAGTAGTGATGGGTTTCAAAGTTTCTCTATTCTTATCTGTAGGAATTAATTCACCTCTGTGGTTCCACTCTGTTCTGGAACTTTCTGAAGTAACCTGTCTCCCCTCTGCCCCACAATGTGCTTTTACTCAAGTCTAATTATGAAGCACCTGAGGTTGAATAGGCAAATATTCCTCTTCAGACATACACAAAACAAGCTGGTGTTTCACAGGAACTTCTGTTAGACAATCTCAAATTACAGTACTTCATTCTGAAAGGCAATAGATATTGGATGCATCAATTAGTATTTCCAGTTAATGGGATTCTGCAAATTTACTGGAAATTCCTAATTAGTGTATCCTAGTAGAGCATCCAGCATTCTCATGAATACCTTCCCCAGGAAAATCCTCTCCACTTGCTCAGTGACTTGGGCAGGCATCATTAGGGGCCACAGTTTGATTGTCTCAGCAGTTCTTCACTATCTATATTTATCTCCCATAGAAATGATGTATTTCTTATGACAGCTGATTATACTTTTTTTCTTTTCTCCTGGCCTTGGTTTAACTAATTAAACCAAACAGAAAGAGAACAATGAGCTTTTTGGGAAATTAATATTGCTATTCAATTTTCATTTTGTTTTAAACTAGTATTTTTAGCACTTCAATTTAAAAAGTCAAGATCCAGGCATGTCTATGAGCTATAAATCAGTACATCAGTCCATCAATGACGATTTAATTAAGATAAAAAGGCAGCCAAGTATTTGTTTCTTTATATAACAAACAGCCCCTAAGGGTTTGGGATGACTTCCTGTATGCTTCCAAAAATACAGAGGAATAGAAGAACTGCTTAAATACGCAAGGAGTTTCAGATGACATGGACTGGAATAAAGGACCATGAAGATATTTCCTCTGAATGAAGACACTAATATTTAGTAATTAGTTTATCAAATCCTCCCTTAATAGCAGACTGATTTTAAGCTGACATATTCTAAAAGCACTAAGTTAGAGGCCTACTGTAAATGAAGACAGGCAAAACATATCTTTTGCTGTAGTCTGTACAAATGACTCCTGCCCTTTTGGCTTGATAAAATGATCTGCGATAAATACTCCTCATGTTCCTATATCTTTAATAATTCACTTGGAAAAGGCAACAATAGCTGTAGGCACAGTCTGTATGATTAATGGCAAAAGCAGTGGCCTTTGTGCTATAAAGCCCTACTGGTTCTAGAAGTTTTCAAGGTCAAAACTTCATCTAGAAAACTTCTACTTATGTTATACGTACTTTAAATATGTCCGAATTTTCATGTGCGTTATCTTAAAGGAAGGATGATGTAAAAAGTATGTAATGAAACTTCAGATTAATAAAATTCACATGCACTTCAAGGAAAACTGCAGCGAGAAGGCAGAGCTTTCGTCACCCCTCTCTCAATATGTGGCAAAAATATAATCCACAGCTCAGATAATTTTTCTACGTTATCATTTTTTTTTTTTTTTGCCACACTAATGATCTCCACATAAGGCTGAAGCTAGATAAACTACCTTTAGCATAGGTTCAGAGAATAAAATACTAATAAAATAATCATGCTGTGAAACTTCAGATGTCATTATAAAGAAAGACTTACTTTTCAGGCTGCCTTAACAAATAGCTGTAACAGAAGAGAATGACAGCTTTTGATGCAAAAGTTTTGCTCTCAGCCTTTATAAAACCTGAGAGATTTATCACTTAGAAATTGCTATCACTTATATCCTCAAACATTCATCACGCAGTATGAGAGATAATTATCACCAAACTTTTTGCTATACATATATGTTCCTGGTGGTTTATGTTCCCATATTATTTTTAATAGCCATGGCCATACATTAAAACAATTTACTACACTTAACAGGATGTCTTCACGAACTTAAAGGGAACAATAAAATTTAATACAATATTACATCTTTCACAGAGAGCATATGCTAAAATACTTCACAAAATAAAGTTTATAGCAGTGGTAAAAGGAATTTAAAGAAAAGTAGATCATGTAACATATAAATCCCCTTATTTTATATTGTAAGATGATGAAGTCATACACATATTTATGTGTATGACTACACATAAATAGCTAAGATTAAGCTTAAAACAGAAAAAAAAAAATATTCAAAATAAGCTACATGCAGAAGCGATGGAAAAGGTTCATAAGTAAGGAAATGGCATAGAAAATTGCTAAAATAGTGACAATTCTTATTTCCAAGGAACGTAATAGAGCTTTTTGGTTAGTCTCTGGTTCCTTCAATCACCCAATTTCATGAAAAAAACCTTTCTAAAGCTTACTTTGCTAAATAAATTCATAATTTCTTAACATTTCTTAAAAACAAAACAAACAAAAAACAAACAAACCTCCCACCAAAACACACCCCACCACTTACAAAACTGATCTGTGGAAACCTAAAAGCTTTAAACTTTATGTTTGAACACGGTTTAGAAGAGAACACATAATTTTCACAGTCTCAGGAAACTGTGAGGAAACGATCCTCAATACAACTAAGTTATACACAGAAAAAAAATTCCCAAAATTTAAGTAATTTAGATATAAAAGAGGATTTACAACTTGCATTTGGAAAAACTGAATTCTTTGGGAAAATCTTCATGACATTTTGAGCAGTATAATACGCAAACAGCCTCAGAACAGGAGGGGATAAAGTAGGAAATGGGGCAGAGAAAGAACTCCACATCCTGGTCATCAATATGCTACAGGACCTGGTACTTAGGGACACACAGCCTTAGGATAATTTGCACAAATTCATCAATCCTAATCCAATTCCCAGTGCCTGTGACAACTCAGTTTGCAAGAGTTAATGTAAAACTAACAGAACCAAGCAAAATATATTTACAACAGAGCGGAACAATAGAAACAACCAGCAAACTACCACCATAAAAATCACATACAACACTGTAAAAATATTATCTTTAGTTTACTGCATCCAGGCACTTATTTAAACAACTTTGATGAAAAGGGTCTAGATAGGGAAAAAAACCACAAAAACAAACAAAAAAAATCACAACAAAACCACAATATCACATTGCAATCATCTAAGAGTAAGATAGAATTGAGTACAAAAATCATAAAAGAAAAACTGAGTTTGTATTCTTATAGTAAGATTAGCTTTAATCTTAACATTTCAGTCAAAATGAAATGAGGAATCACAAAATCATCACATTTAGAGGTAGAAAAAAAAAAAAAAAGAGAAGGAATAAATGCACATTTTATAGCAGCAAAAATAAACTCCAGCTAGCAGAACCAAACCTGGCTCATGACCTGGTCTATTAAATCAGGCAGTACATCATTTTGGATTAGTGCAAAAAAACTGAAAGATACAGTCCTTGTCCTATAGTTGAGTGTTGTAAAATAAATTGTAAAGCAGCTCATAATGACAAGCTGCAATATAAAGCTCTACAAGTGAAATAAAAAGAGACAAGTAACAGTTGACTGTGATTGCTTAAAAGAAACAAGGTGTTTAAAAGTGTTCAAAGGTGAGCCATCCATAAGACATATTAACAGACAAGAGGATGTAAAATATTCCAAAGCACATAACAACCAATTTAATCACATTTCAAGTATATTTGTTTACATTAAAACTACATATACCATGGGCAAGATTTAGTTAGGACATCAAGACATAATAGCAACTGATCTGAAATACCAAAGTTACCATGGCACAAGTCTCATATACTCTGCAGTACAACTACTGAGCGCACTCTGTATGTCCATATAGACTGTCTAGAATGCAACTGTCACAAAATTTTACACTTCTATTGACTTTGGTTAAAGAAAAAAAAAAACACATTAGCTCTCTGGCTGTACATTTTGATACGTGCTGTATTTTTGTATACAAATGCAATGTAAGAAAGGAGAGCTATGAATGTTAAATTCGCTTTCACGGTTTGAAGGATGAAGGCTCCTAGTCCCCAAAGACCAGGACACTCATTCAGTAATGTTTCTATTTGTTCACAGAAAATATTTAATGTAACCTTCAATAGGCTAGTGACTAAGATACCACATTAGGCATCTTCCCCATTTTTAAGTCTAAATGCAAAAGTCAGTTTAATTAATAACTTCCATAAGAAGAAAACGAATGTTCAAATTATTAGTTTTCCAGTGTAAATCCTCAAAGATATCAGGTGGAGCCTTTAGAGCTCTGTAAAAATAGTTCAAGCTTGTTTTGCAATATAAATCTTAAAAAAAAATTGGTACTTTCTTGTGTCAGCAAAGGGAGCTGTAAAACTGACATTGTGTGAACTGCCTTCTTTCTACATAAAACCTGCTGCGTGTGGAATGATGGGCAGGGACAGAGTGCCTGTACACACAGGAGCTGTGCAGTCAGACTGTCACCTTCAAAAGGCACAGGTAAAGCTGGGGCACTGAACTCGATGATCTATTTGTATTACCAAGGCAGTGATTTTTTCCAAGTAATTTATTGTTACACTGAGTCCATGTCCTTCAATATCCTACTGGTGACCACTGCAAAAACCAGAACCTTCACTGGCATAAAGGGACACTTAAAACGTAGATGACCATGAGCCCAAGTTCCATTTCCCACTCCCATGTACACTGACGAGCAGGGCTTGTTAGAAATATCTCAAAATACGCACACAAAGGAGGATGAACTGAAATTGACTCAAGAAAAACGCACTAAGATCACTCCAAGTTTTCTAATATATTTTACAGTGGCAAAGATCCACTGCTGACTGTTGACTAGCTGCTGTTAGCTTGGATGCTCCATTTCTGCTTGACATGTTTGTGCTTGTCCCAGCACCAAGTGACACCCAGGAAATTAATGAGATCAAGTTCCTCTCTTCCCATCCATGACAACTGGTGATAATGCTGATAACCACCTGTTATCAGGAACCTCCACTTCAGCAATGGGGGAACACATGCTCATTATTGCAGATGCTTCTGTGGCCAGGGCAGAATGCAGAGGCAGGGAGGGTGGTGATCTCTTCTTTGATATTAGGTCACCCACTGTCTTAACTATGTGAGTGGCAGGACTGATAACGTGATGTTTTGTTTTATAGACTGTATTTTTCTCCTCCATTTTCTTTGCTCAAGACATGAAAGCATTCAAAGTTTTAATGTTTCTTTTTACATTAAGTAGTTTTTTTACCCTCTACTAGTAGAGATATGGGCAGATGGAAGTGCAAGAGGGAAGTCCACAGCTCCATAGAACTTTTTTTTTTAATTTAAGTTAAAAACCAATCAAACAAAAACACACTAGTTAACTAAATTATATTTTTTAAACAGTATAACATTCTATTTAAAATTAATTTATTTGCCTTTAAAAAACAACCTAGAGAATGATACAGCATCTTGCATATTCAAAATCTGAATCTAGGAAAACAGGAATTCCCACATATGAGAGACAGAACTCAATCAAGATCTGAGATTCCTCTTGTAAATAAGGAAAGGACAACCCACAGCACCAAAGACATTTGGAAAAGAATTGACAAAAAATAGTAAATTCACTTCGTCTGCCTTCTCATCAGAAGAAAGAGAAAGAAAATGCAAAATGAGAACTGTAAGTGAGTAAAAGAAAAAGAGCCTTCAGGTATAAGCTAAAAATGTGCAGAACATACAAGAATAGCCTGAGCACCCTTCTCCCAGAAAAGTTGTCTGTATTATAGCATAGTAATTCACCATCAGTAAAAATATTTTATAAAATAAAAGGAACGCCACTGTTCACATCTCATGGGATATGAAGCTGTTAAGATAATTTGATAATCTATATTTAAAACACCTAGAATAAAGGTTTCACCAGGTCAATATTTCATTGGCATTTTAATTAAATAATTGGTCTAAATTCTAAACTGGAAAGTGAATTTATGATCTTATTTAAACAGAATAACTGAGGTCATCAAATGACTTTTAATTAAATTGCTAATTGATTTTTCTTTAATTCTTTAGGATGATTGATAGCCACACACTTAGTCTCTACATTTGTTAATTACCATCATGAGTCAATTCCATGCAGTGCACTTTGATACTACTGCTCTAGTAATCTCTGTATTAAAAAAAAAAAGAATTTCATAGTTTTGTGATACCATTTTAAATTACTCATGCATGCTTCCTGAGGCAGTTTATTTTAAAAAAAATGGCAAAGTAGATCAATCATATGCATAAAATGTAGTTTACAAAATTAACCTGCAGGTGAATTAGTAGTCCAATCATTTTTTTTAGGAAATCTTACACCAATTGACTGAATAGTCTTTCTTATGACTTCCTTATGTTCATTTTTTGAAAATTATGCAAGACAAGCTACCTTAAACTTCCTTTAACAGTTGGTGTAGATATAGCAATTTTTTTCACATGTTCCCTAGCTTCATTTACAGACTTCTGTAATCTCCTTACAACAGACCTTCTGTGATTATGCACTAAATAAAGACCTAGAGAAATGACAGCTTGTTTTCACACCTAAGTACTGCTATCTGTCCTTAGTTTGTTGACAGCATAATTCCTTTTACCACCAGCAGCGCAAAAAGTAGCGTAACTACTTCAAATTATTTCAACGTAAGATCTGGTTTTAAACTTTGGGTTGAGATAAGCAATTATTTCATAACACAGTAGGAATGAATAAATAAATAGTCTCTGCTTTTTTCTTAACAAATTCTATACTCATGAGAATAGCACCAGAAAGATATGAACTTCCAATAAGCTTTTCTGAATGTGTATCTAAACAATTTATCAGCAGTTAGTCCTTTCATTTACAAAGTTAATAAAAAACACCCAACCAAACCAAATCAAACCAAACAACAACCTCAACCACAAAAACAAGTGAGTCAGCCACAGCCGACTGAAGCAGCTCAGTCTACCTCAGTAAAAAGATCATCATTTTACTACCTCATGACCATCAGGGAAGGCAGAAAATTAGAATTCATATTCTTAAAATTAATACTAGAAAATTTGCGAAGGCTGTATGGAGAATCTAGACTAGCACATTTCTGGTGATGCATTTTACTACTGTATGCTCAGTACCCAAACAGAAATTACAAGATCTGTTTTGTTATTTTACCTATGATTAATGTGCCAAAGACAAATCTTTGTTGACACCCACCATCAACCAGGAAACACTATGTATTCAGAAGAAATGTGACTGGCTAGGCCACAAATTAAAAAAAATATAAAAATTGTTTCAAAGTAGAGACAAATGTAGATTTGAAAAAAAAAAAAAAATAAATGGGGACATAGTTAAAAAAACCCTCAAAACCCAAACAAATTAAAAAAATCCCAAACCACAGACAAATGCATAGGAAGCTTATTTTCTGCAGAGCTCATTTTGACCACAATTACTTTCTTATTGATTTCTTTGGTATTTTTTGCTGAAAGGCAGAAAGTTTTGTTTCTCTTATTTAGTGATTATTAACACTCTGATGAAGTCCAGTGTTTTACTTGAGTCTCCATTTGTTCAGAACTGGAACACATATATCTAGTAATTTTTTCCAGTTTATCCACTGTGTTTGAGCAGAGGAATGGTTAGTTAGCACCTGTCTCTACTTTGGACTTCATCTGATATTAAGGTTTGCTAAAGCAAGATGTTTGAATGACATGGAGTTTTAAATCAGGCATTCCATCTGTAGCACACGTAGTTCTAGGTTTTCTTTTATAAAAATAAACGTCTCCGTTGTTCCAGCATATCCAGGAAATTTTAAAATCCGGAATAAGTTGATAACAAGAATTGTTCTGGAAAGAAGAAATGCAAGAAAATTCAGGACAGTAAGAGATGCAAGAAAAAGATTTTGTTCCTTTTAAACTTTGACACAAGCATGGGTATGTGAACAGATTTTTTGCTTCATGTGGGCAAGAAGGGGAAGAAACGGAAACCTTAGAATTATTTGCTGGGTGCAAACAAGGCTTCAGGAGCCAGCAGAGAAAGCACAGAGACCACTCAAGATTCTATTTGAGAAGAAAATCTAATTGTAGGTCAACGGAATGTGAGAAAAAAAATGAATGAAATTGACTAGATTCAGGGAACTGGATTTAAAACTGTGACTTCATGAAAAGTTTTTGCTTCCATTTTAAAATATATTTCATCGGTCTTCAAACATGCCTGCTTACGAAGAGGGTGGCCATTCTTCCTGGAAGTTGCACTTCTTAAGAACTGAAATTAGCCAGCCTTTATGAAAATGTCCTCAGACATATGGTTTTATGCTCATGTTTGTGAAATAGGTCCTATTTCTTTATTTTCTACATTAGTACTTTACTAGCAGAGGAACTAATTGAAGATACACAGTTTGTCTTCTTACAATGATTTTCAGCATTACATTGTACTCCCTTATGCTCATTTAGTAAAATGTCTTAAATCCTTACAAGAGAGAGCAAACACAGAATCCCCCATTTTTTAAACTCTTTCAGGGCAATTAAGCTTAGTGGTTAGCATGGACAGGATGACACAATCCTAACATTTATACAGCACAGAAAGCAAAATGTATCGCCTTTCTTTCATTTTTTTGACTTTCCTACTTAAAATTATGACCAAAGAAGGCAATGGGAGCAGTACCACAGCTTACAGGCAGAGGTTAGGAACTCATGTAGGGCACCTAGAAACCAGATAAACACAATACAGGGCTCAGCACAGCAATCTCACAATCCTTCAGACTGTTGTGATTCTGTTATCCCCCTTCCAATTCTTTCTTTTTTTTCCTCTATTTATCTTCGTGTTACCAAAACACTTACACAAAAGCTTGATATCTACAACCCAAGGAAACTTTTAAGTACAAACTATGAATTGTAGGAGTTTTTTCCTCCATTTACATTCCTGCTTAGCCAGAGGCAGCAATTAACCCTTACAAGCTGTTTTACAACATGGACCATGTCTTCCTATTTTGTATTATACTGTCAGCACTTAACAAATTATCCTAATAGCCGTGTTTATACTTCTTGCAATCTGCAATTCACACGCCACACTTTGACCCTTCCAGTACAAAATGTGACTTCAGGTATTTTCACTGCTATTTAAAAAACTGTATTCAGTCTCGACAAAACAAAACTGGATAAATGGAATCATGAGATAAAAATCCTTACAGTTATATAACAATGAAAAATAGAAAATTATGAAGACGACTGCAGGTGAAATTTTAGGGAAATAATGCCTGGGAAGGATGCAAATGAATTAGTCTACATTGCCTACAGAATTATATTTAAAAGACAGTGCCACACTCCAGGTTCTGATCCCTAAGCTCTGTAACTGGTATTTACTATTTTAAGTCAAAAAACAACTTATTTGTGGTATATTGTGGGATGATCGTTATACAACTTACCAGTAAAGACACTCCGCATGAAAAATTCATACTTCTAGATTTTGGTGTCAAGATTATTTAGGGTTTTCTGTTAACAAAACACCGTCCTTGACGAAAGTGCTCTTGGCTTTAAGTAATTGCAAAATCAAATGTCATCTATTTCTGTCCAAGGAAAGAAAAGGAAAAATACTAAGAAACTCCTCTTGCTAAATACCCCTTGCACGCCAACTATGGTTATGCTAATGGACCCTGTCCTCAGGTCATCTGTTCAAATTAAAGAAACTGCCTCACAGTAAGAAATCTGCATAGATTGCCAATTGTTCTAGTTCATTACCTGTTAGCAAATGTGAAGAGCCAAAGCCAATTCTGACATCTATGTGTAATGGATTCATTACAATGCCTGGCACATTTAGTTTTGGGAGAAAAAACAAAGGACAACAAAAAGGAACAATGCAGATTAGATTTTTATTAAGAACATTTTTTTAAAGAATAGTTGCTGGAATAAATTCTCAAAATCTTATTTCAGCTTTTGAGACTTTTTTCAAGTCTCACTTTTTTAGAAGTTTATTACATAATTCTTTTCAGTTTTAAGATATGCATATATAATATTTATAGCAATGTGGGTTAAATAAAACAATGTCTTATCATCAAGCCAACATGTGGCTTTCCATTTAAGAGACTATTCTAATATACAATTTCTGATTTGCCTGAATTTCAGGAAATGTGGCTGTTACTTGAGCATCCCCAATACAATACAAAGATACATGTTTAAATGAAGTCTTACAAAGAAACAAAAAACACTAGAAAAAACTTTATTGGGGGATAATTTGTAGTGGAAAAATGGCATTTTTTATAACTTCTTTCAGTATTTAGTCTCCAGATGGAACATTATTTAAATATTCAGAATTTTAATTTTTCTACTTTCAGCAATCTAGTGTTTTAAGATATAATTTCCAAAGAGCCTATCAAATTGAAATTACAACAATCAGAAAAATAAACTTTGCCTATCCTACATGTTACATGTTCGGTTCTTTTTTTAATCAAGGCAATTTAATTGCCCATATATAAGTAGATAAATTCAATTCACAATAAGGTTCTAATATGGATCATCT
Source organism: Zosterops lateralis (assembly GCF_965231275.1). Lineage (NCBI taxonomy): Eukaryota > Metazoa > Chordata > Aves > Passeriformes > Zosteropidae > Zosterops > Zosterops lateralis. Next base: position 37,029,739 of record NC_139766.1, read on the forward strand.
ACAAAGGCAGCATGGGTTAGAGCTTTGTTTGACACGATTAAACAGAAGCATGCAAAATTCCAGACTTAGTACTAACTGGAAGCTTCAGTTACCTAAGGATGTATTTGATAGGGACAGGGCTGAAAATAGCTGCCCAGCAAGTCTTGAGATGTGTTGGGAAAAGCCTTTATAAAACGAGGTAGGCAATTAATTAACAAAGTCTTTCATGTACTATGCAGTGTGGGAACTCATTGCAAATGGTTCCTTACAAAAACCAACAGAACGTTATTCAGTGCTTTTATTTATGACTCATTACAATTTGAAGGTAATGTCATGGCACTTCTAGGGGAGCACTTCTTCGTGATCCAACAGAAGAACACAGAGTATTTTTAAAGAAATCAAGAAAAATAATTAGATGGGATATTAGATCAGTAATGACAACTGCAAGATTTTTCAGAGTCTTCACTTTTCAATACATGGGAGAAGAACTACCTTGGCAGACTCCACTTTGCAGACTGCTTCTCCTTGAGAGCTGAGTGTTCCTGAACTGAAACACCACATATGACCTTTCATGAAGTATTAAAATCAATGGACCCTTGGTGCTTCCTGCACAAGATATTCTGAAATATCTTCGCCTGGAGCATCCCTTGTATCTCAGCATTTGCATCAGGCTGATGAGCAACACACACTACCACAGTTCCATCTCTCCTCTTCAAACCCTCTTGCATAGGTAGCTTTTCTGATTTTTGTAGCATGGCCATATCTATGCTGCAGTATCAGAGTGCCTGACCCTACGGGGGCTGCTTGTCTCTTTGATACAGGAATCCCACATTGCCTGCCCAAAGAGCACCATGGGAGCCAGTCAAGTCCTAATAAATACCTGTCACGGTCACTGGAGGGCTACCCATGTGTATCAGCATGACAACCACACCCACCCTCAGGAAAATGTATAGGCAGAGGGGTTGTAGATGCAGCTTTTCAAAAGGATTGAACTGTTACTTGATTTCAGTCTTTCAATACCAACATTTGGAAAAAAGGGAGGGAGGGAGATCCATGACTGCACATCATTACCTAATCAGATTATTTACCTGTAGTGGGTTTTTTCCTGGTGTTGTTTTGTTTTTTAAGATAACGGTATCTCTTGAAGAGTATGGTAACAGATTTTTAGTCCCTTTAGTTCAACTTCGGACATAATTAAAGTAAAATATGAACAAACCAGCATTACTGTCCTGTTACAGACTGTATATCTCTTCACATAAAAGGAGGAAAGGTACAGACATCTCTCTGCACGCATCTAGAGCCCACCAAAGTAAGGAAACATCAGATTTCACAAGTCTAACATTAAAAAGTGCCCTAAAAGCTTTTCTGCATCTACTCCAGGGTAGATTTTAAAACCTTTCTGACTCAACTTGCAGTGCAAGTCACTGAGCTTAATGTGTGTTTATTGTGCTGAGATGACTGCAAATGGTCTCTACTTTAGGAATGCAAGTGACAATCTGTTAGTGAAATAAATTAAAAGTTAATGCTAAAAAATAATGGCCTCTGTATTAAAAAAAAAAAAAGTAGTACACATTTTTCCTTTTCCTACAGCTGTATGAAACAGATATTTAATCAGGTGATAAAAGGTCAACAAAATCCCTGCAGAAAAACTACAGTCACTGACTAATTGGTTTTCACTTTTGTTTAGCTGTATCATTTTGATAAGCTTTTATCCCCGGGTAAAGCCAAAACGATGCTGCTGTTCTTATCATTACACTTGATCAATCTTCCCTGCTTCTGAGGGGGAATCCTGTAAACCTTCTCGTTTCAGCACATCCATCAGGCAGACAAAACAAAAGGTAAACGTGGCAAATACCACTTGCTCCATGTAAGCATTAATCTTAATAGCTGGCTGTAATTAGGAACTAGATGTATAAACTGACAAAAAGCAATAAATAACTTGAAACCAAAAAGCGTGGTAAGATTTAAACTCAAAGACTGCACTTGGGTTTAGCCTAGCTTTGTCATTTCGCTGGTATTCCTCCAGGCAGTAGCATTAAAGTCAAAATACTTTCAGAATAAGAATTAATATATAGAGCTTTAACGTTTCACATTACCAGTTACTGAGAAGTCAGTTCAGGATTTCACATGCTGCACAGCATGGTGGCCCTGCTCATTCAGTAGGCCATCTCTCAGCCTTCAAAATCTATCTACAGAGACCTAGACTAACACCTGAAATGCTTTCCCAGAGATCCTGCTGACCACTCCAGGCTCCTTTCTTATCTTTCTCTCCCATATCTTTGGTTACAGAAAGAACTTCTAGTACACTTAATATAGTTCCTGTACATGGAATATCTTATTCATTACCACTCCCACAGTAAATGGACCATTACCTAAACAGATTTCCTCTTGGTATACAAGGCATCGTATGAAGAACTGCACACAGGCAAATTAAAACTGATCAGAGCATTTACACACATCCCAAAAGTAGAAATGTTTGTTAAAAGGTGACTGCATCATGAGAAACCAAAAAGCCTGAGTCGTTGCAAGGTTCAGCAAGAAACAAACTAGATTCTTTCAGAGAACTTTTTTAAATCAATGAAACACCAGTTCAAGAAAGTTTCTACCTAAAATAATAATAATAATAATAATAATAAACAATGGTGCCTCCATGGTTATTCATGGCTGCCAAAAACTGTTGCCAAAATAAACAGTAATGTTCTGTGCTGTTTCCTAGATATAATGGAAAAAGGCATAAATGCACTTTCTTTTAGTCCATTCCTATTGATGAAGAAGAAAGATAAAGCAATTTTCTAATTTTCTTAGCCATGCACTAGTATAAGCACAAGCACCAAAAAGATTTACCACAGTGTGAATGCTACTATGCTTTTGACTCACCATATCCAGGTTCTCTTCAATCAGGAGGCAAAGGCTGACTTCATTCCAAAACATGGAAGTCCATTCTCTATCTGACAGATAAGAAAAAGCACTGGTAGCACATAAAGGCTTCCCAGATTTACCACATTCTCTGTGTAACTCAAAAATCAATTTCCTGAAAACACATTGCCCTGAGACAAAGCATTTAATTGTGACACATGCTTTAGAAACACCAGTGAGGAAATGTTGCTGCCAGCTAATGGGATCAAAATGGTGTAAGTTAAAAAAAGAATTAGTCATTACATTTTAATGTTATTCTATAAAAATAAATTAGTTTAAGGAAAAGCCAGTTAAAACATGTAAGGTCACAGTTAAGAGAAAAAAAATCCCTTCTTCTGACAGTATGATGTGGGTTAGTTACAAATATTATTCAGGCCTTAGAGCTTTAAAACAAATCTCTCTTATACACTTCCCATAGTGTGTCAGACAGTTATTACAAAACAGTTGTGAATAAAGTTTACTTAGATGTTCCCAACTTTCAAGTCTTCAGACGTAACTGACGTCGACAGTATAAGCAATTCTATCACCTGCATACAGTCTTCCTAACAAATTCACAAATAAATACCTTAACCAGAATTACCCCAAAGTCACAAGACACATACAGCATTTTTGTTGTTGTCTTCCTAGCAGAAATGTCAGCACAGTCAGAATTACAGAGTAAACAAAGTACACAGTTACAAAAAAAAAAACCCACAACCAACCAACCAAGCAAGCAAAAAAACCCTACCTAATATGGTTTATTTTTTGATTTTTTAAATAAATGTAATATAAAGACAATGTCAACAAAATAATTCAGCTACTGCTTAAGTGATGAAAAGACAAGAGAGAAGAATTAAATGCTGTCAGCTGTGGCATACTCCACCAAGTGAACCACAATTTACATTTATTCTTTAAAATAACTCAGGTAATGAAATCAAAGGATAACAGAAATAGTTCTTTTTCTTCGGGCAGCACAGTAAAAATGTCAAATGCAATGGCTGTCATAAAAAGCTAGGAATATAGAATCATCACAGAATCATTTAGGCTGGAAAACACCTCCAAGATCATTGGGTCCAGCCCTTAAATAATCATCACCCTGTCAACTAGACCACAGCACTACATGCCGTATCTTGTCATTTCTTGAATGCTTTCAGGGATAGTGACTCCACCACCTCCCTGGGCAGCCCATTCAGCCCCTTCCAATGCTTAACAACCCCCCCTTCCACAAATAAATTCTTCCTGCTGTCCAGCCTGAACCTGCCCTGGCTCAGATTCTAGCTGTATCATCCCATCCTGCCTCTGGTTGCTTGGGAGAAGAGGCTGACCCTCACCCAGCTCAGCCTCCTTTCAGGCAGCTGTAGAGAGTGATAAAGTCTCCCCTGAGCCTCCTCTTCTCCAGGCTAAACAACCCCAAGCTGCTCCTCACAGGACTTATGCTCCAAACCCTTTACCAACTGCACTGCCCTTACCTATGGGGATATGTAATCTACCTCAACGAAAGTTAGAGGTGCAAATCTAAATGGGAAACTCTGCACACACAGAGCACAGACACTCTGCTTGTCCACGACATGGACAAGTAAATTTCTCATACACCTAATGTCCAAAAGAAATTAGGAGTTGCTATTTATTGAACCCACAAACCTAACTTTACATCCACAATTGAGTGTTTTTCCCCGTGATGGAAAACCTATTGCAGTGAAACAACATTCTGAGAAGCAGAGAAACAGATTAGCATAAATTATAGATCAAAAAGAAAGGTTATTAACATTTTTTTCTGATTTACTGAGGATATATTCAATGGTGTACATTTAGCAATGTCACCCTCAGCATACAGAAAAAGCTTCCTCTGATGGACAAATACAGTTTTTCAAGTGGAGCTAAGGGTGACCACATGCTTAGGGACATAGAAAAGCATCACAATTATCTTGAAAAGAACACCTATTACCTGCAGGCTGGACAAAAAACTCTCTTCATCCATTCTAAACTGTTGAAAATTATTTTGTGACTTCCCATGAGACAGAACACTTCAGAAAGTGGAGGAAGGAGATACAATATTTGATCTTGCTTGACTGCTGACAGCTAGGGAAATTTTCTTGCTGCTTTCAGTACATAGAGCATCAGGCATCACAGACCAACAAAGTCAGTAATGAGCATTTTTTTTTTTTTTTTCACAAAGACAACTAAAAACAGCTGTATAGGATGCAGAACTGCTTAATCGTGGCCAAACTGAAGAGAGGAAAATAGCAAAAGCCTAGTTACTTGGATCCCTATATAAAAAACATATAATCTCTAAAATAAAACAATTCAAAAAATATTACATATTAATAAGACATGAACACAAAAATATCTGCATATAATTAAGTTTATTCAGCCCATATAGTGATGCTGTTCTAGCAAATTATATACATTTTAATATAAATAACTTTTCTTCATGTCACTAATGAAATTAAAAGAACAAACTGGATGGTGCTGTCTACATATTGAAACTACAGAAATTTAAACAGTAATCTCAATAATCTAAATGCAATACATGCTTATGCTGCTCAAAAACTGTATTATTAATTGATCATGAAAAATTTTAAAATGCTATTTTTCCCTAAGTAAAAGTATTTTTAACTAAGCTACTTCTTCCATGTGTCTTTTAAATATTTGTATACTTACTCAAGAATAGTAATACTTAAATATTCAGTGATTAGTGTTAATAATAATTACTTAAAACTGGTGTTCTACATATGGACAAAGAATACAGAGCTAATTAGTTTTGGCTATGTAATGCAGATTTTTTTCTCAGAAGCAAAGAAAACAAAGTGGGATTTAATCTAAACTGAAAACATTGTATTTCCAGCTCCAGGAGACACTAAAAACTGATTTTTTTGTCAAAATTGGTCAAATAAGTTTGACTACTGCATTACTAAGAATATACTAAAAAATTAGCTCTATCTTTTGTTTCAAGAAATAAGCTTATATACACAACTACTTTGTCTCTGACAGAAACAAACAGGAATCTGATGCCTAGAGTTGAAAACTCTAAGATATGGATCTGATGCTGCTTTCCAATCTGAGGTTATTTGCTTACATGTCAAAGATGAACGTCTTTCAGAGATACAAGAAAAGATAATCCAACCTTTTAAGAAAAGACAAAAAAGTTCATGTAATAATAAACAGATGCTCTGTTAGATAAACATAATCTGAATTTGTGCAAGACCTCTCTCTATCTATGCCTAAAGATGTTGTTTAAAGGCTAAAAAAGAAGTGCCAAGGGTGACAAGACCAGAGGCAGTCACAGAAAAACTATGGAAAAGCAAAGATGGAATTCATAGGGCAATGTTTTGCATCAGAAAAAATTTCCCATATGTGAGTATTTATGAATTAACATCTATAAATTACAATAATGCACATGCACAAGTAGACAGATATTCAGAAAAAAAATCCAAAACACAGAAGATGGGATCAAATTATCATATTAAAAAAAAAAAAAAACCAAACAAACTTCCATCAGTGTACAAGAATTTATAACGTACATTCTCTATATTCAAAAAAAAGCAATACGCACTTGAGAAGTCAGACAACTGTGCCTCTGTGATGAATGAGTAGATATTCCCTTTATAGCAGAGAATAAGAATTAGAAGAGAATGAAGAGACTGAATATTCACCAGCACTGGGAAAAGCACTGAATTGGAAAGAAAGATAACAAATTTATCTAGAAAAGATGCCAAATACGGAGAAATTATAAACATGGGCAGGTATAGCAAATAAAACTAACAGGCAAATATCAAAGAATAATTAGTTTGAAATACTCTTATTTTTGCAGTAGACTGAGATGCTGAATGAGCAGTACTTTCAGAAAAGTAACTCCAGTAACACAGGCTCCATGGTTGAAGACTGAGATGAGAATGTGTGTGCTATTACATTACCCAAGATATCAAGATAGAAATAAATTCATGAGAAACAGCTCATTGCCATGTCTAAAATCAGACAGTCTTTTTTGTATGACACACAGAGGTGAACATCATCAGAGAAAGAGGAACAGCAGATATTTCATGCCCCTGTACAGAGACACTGACTCAGAAATCAATCAACTGTGTCACACAAGCATTTCTACCAACTGAGGACACCTCTACAGAAAAGTCATGACCATGAGAGATCCATCACAAATACAGTAAATTTGCCTCTCTAAAGTGTGTGCAGACCATACAACTACTGTGCTAATCTGTTAGTGGAAGAGCATGCTTTACTATTTACCATCAAGGCATTCCAACTTTTAAGACCTTTAGGGAAATGTGATGGACACAAAGCACTTGTTCCTCAGGAAAGCAGACTCTGCAACTGGTTCTTGTTCAAGGGATCAGCTCTACAATGATCAGCTCTAACCATTGCAGTAACCTTTGGCTTGCCAGCCTTGAAAATCAATAATTCAGAACTTGATTTCATACATCATCAATTCTGATCACTGCAGATTGAGATGATAATCAATCAATTAGTTGCTGAGACATACAGACTGTATTTATCAGTACAGGGATATGAAACCTTTTGTGGTATTTTTTAAAGGGAGTAGATAGGATCGGGATACCAAAATATTTCACTGATGGGGAAGAAAATCTAAAGATTCATTTTCCGTTTTAGAAATTCACATCCTTTTTAACACATCAAAAGTCACTGAATGTCATCTACACATGTACTGAATCTCGCTTTGCTTTGAAAGCCTTTCCAAACTTCTGAGAAACTGGAAAGATGGAAAAAGAATCACACATTTAAAGCAACCCACCCAACAGGCATAACAATCAGAAACAGCACAGTAAAATTACAGCAGCAGACATGCTGCTCGTTTCAAGTGTCTAAGCCTTCAGCCAGGTCCTCAGTGCTCCAGGCTTATATTACCATTTCCAAAACAAAAGTGTTGATAATGCACTCAGTTTTCAGCATAAAATACATTAATCTCCTCTGGAGGTAGAGTACATGGCATTGATGTGAGCACTCACATTAGACAGCAAGTTGACACTGGTAAAAGGCATTGTTCTTAAATGCTCTTGACAGGACTAAGAAAGCACCTGCAAGGTGACAGAAATTAGAAGGGATTGAGAGTTGGGGGTATATTTTGAGGTAGTTGGCTCAACAATTAGAAAACAATTTTGTAGAGATTGCCTGATTCTTGCCTCATTCACTTGCTTCTGAGAGGGAAAAGCATGCAATTACCTAGATACCCATTGGAACGTTTAAACTCTTAAACTCTGCATCACTGAACATTCTGTTTCCACTGGCTATCAAAAATCTGCTGCATTTAAATGTGAAAACAGATTATTTCCCCCAGCAGCCAGCTGGGGATACCAAGAGAGGTCAGTGGACCTTTTGCTATCATGAGACTATACACAGTAAAGGTTTGGTAATCCAAAATGGACTGTAAGCATCAGCTGCTTTTGCTTGAGCACCACAGAAGTTGCTCATTAGTTGTGGGTAAGCCATTCACCACTAGAAGACAATTCCGCTCAGACGATGATGTACAGTGGTGGTCAACTGCAGCAGAATAAACAAAACAAAATTCACCATTAAATGTAACTAAATACCCCAAACCAGAAAGTACTTAATGTCCTGGGTATCATTGTTACATATGTAGTCTAGAACATAGGAATGCTGAGCCAAAAATATAGCATTTAACTGAGCGTAGCTCCAGCTTCCCAAGGGTAAAGATACCTTGTTTCTCCAGCATGCACCACCCTTCAGTCCCTTTCTCTGGAGAGCCAGAGCAGAGTTTTGTGTTGTTTTTTGAGGAAGGAATCCAGCATGCACTGAACACAGAAATAAGTTAATTTCTCCAGAACAAAAAGATCCGAAAAACTAAAAAAAAAAAAAAAAAAAGCTTGTTTGCTATTATTTTAGCATTACAAAGAGTTAATTGAGATAGATCACCTTACATTCAGAAGATCTGCACTCCTTTAGCTATTTTAAAACCATTGATTTCCAGTACACTCAAGAGTTTGAGAAAATTAGGAGAATGCATTCTCTTTTTACTGACAGTGGAGATGAGAAAAGAATAAATTCGGCTGCCTGCTTTAGTCATCATTTCATATTTCTAATCAATCAAGAAACCGTAATTTTTAGGTGGAAGGCATTATTTGATTTTTCAGCTCAGTGATTTGTCCCATTCAAAACTTTCCAAGATTCTTGAAAGTTTTTATTCACAAAAGGCAGTACTGAAGAAAATCAATGCTATTGATGTTTGACAAGCCAGCAAATAAAACTCATTCTCAATACACAATAGATTAACTCAATACCAACATTCATCAGATCTCCTGAAAGACATGATCTCAGTTTTAAAAACATCATCATCTAAGTCCTCTAACAGTCAGCAGGAAGATGAAGTTAAAATATATTTAAGAAAACTGGAAGTGTAAGACATAAGCTTAGGTTTTCCTTTTCTTCACAAGGTTACCTGAAGATATTTTTCACTTACACCCTTATAGGAATGTACGAGTGTTCTCAATCTGCAAACTGAATATAAATGTATCCATAAACTTGGAAGGGAGCATAACACTCTCTTTGTGTCTTATCTTTAAATTAAAGCACCACAATTAAAATTTGCATTATGGAGGAATAAAGTCTACACAATCACAGGGCACAATCTTTAATGCTGGAATAGTTTGCTTCAAACTGCACAATAAACATTTACCTCTATTTATCTCTTTACAATACCTTAGCACTATGTTGCTTCCAGTACACAACCTTCATAAAAAGATGTATGTATTTACAAATCCAATGGCAAGATTAAAATATTAAACTTTAGTTAATCAGAAAAGTCATTACAAGTGCCTACATGTTTAAAAACACAAAAGTTTTTGGGTGTTGTCTTGAGCTCTTACAACACAGACAGTAAGTGAACAATTCTCATAGATTGTCACTAATGTTGATTAACCTTTCTCATCTCTTGATGACCACATTCACTAAATTCACTAAAAACAATAGAAGAAAAATATCTAAATGATAATTGTTTTTTACAGATTCAAAATAACTCAAAGAACAGAGATGCCGTCCCCCATCTCACAAACTTTAGATCCCCATATTACCTGAGTCCTCTGAATCTCATCTAGATCACCACAGAATTTGTTGTCTATACAAGACAGCTGGGCCTTAACTGAAGAACAAAATGAGATGATGATGCATGAAAGTAAAAACACTGCTGTATGACCATTGATTTTCTGTATGACAGGGATAGAAAGGGAAAGAGCAAATACTTTACATCTTCATTTTTCTATAACCACACAGTTATGAACCAGAAATCAGCATCTGACTGGGTGTATTTGGGTTTGCATGGCCAAGTTTTGGTAGTGGGAGGTTACAGGAGTGGCTTCTGTGAGAAGCTGTCAGAAGCTTCCCCAAGTCTGACTGGGCAAATCTTGCTGGATCCAAGACAGACCTGCTGCTGTCCAAAGCCATCAGCAATGGTGATAGCACCTCTGGGATAACAGATGTGATAAGGGAGAAAAGGTACTGTCCAACTGCAGCCAGAGAGTTGAGAGAGAAAATCTGAGAGCAAGAGCCCTGCAGACAGCAAGGTCAGTAAAGCAGGAGCTGGAGCAGTGCTCCAGGTACAGGAGCAGTGATTCCCTCCCAGCCTGTGCTCACAATGAGGCAGCTGTGCCCCTGCAGCCCTTGGAGGTCTATGGCAGAACAGGTTTTCACCTGCAGCCCACTGAGGAATTCGTTAACCTGCTCTGCCCAAAGGAGGCTATGACTCCATGCTAAGCCTGTGCTTCAACTGGCTTCTGGCAAGGCCTGTGGTACCATGGACAGAGGATCCCATACTCGAGGCTGTTGGAAGGGTTTATTTTAGTAATAAAGTCATTTCCCCAGCTGAGACTGGTTTCCCCATAATGGTGATTGGTGAGTGATCTCCCCCTGCCTGATCTTGACACTTGAGTCTTTCATTATATTTTCTCTCCCCTGCGCAGATGAGGAAGAAAGTGACAGAGCAGCTTGGCTGGATACCTTGTATTGTACCAGGGTCAACCCACCACACAGGGTCAAAAAAGTTTTGGACTATTTCAACAAAGTACACCCTCAGCACACTGGCTGGAAGTGCTTGCTGATACTGCTTCTCAGACTTCTGAATTCCTTCAGCTCCTCAGAACATCCCCTTTGGAAACAACCAACTTCCTGTTCTGCTCTGCAGCAGTTTCACTTAACTTGATACAAGAATGACTGACTTTTTATAGTCATAGTCTACAAAGTGATTGGACTTTGATATTCTTTGTTTTGATAGAACTATTAATAAAGCCCCTTTGCACACATTAGCTGAAACCAAAATAAGCCTTAGGGATTATAAAAGTCTCAAATCCAATCTGGTAGATTTTGCCTCAAAACTTTTCACAAAAGCAATGACCCACGTAGCAAGGGCAAATTGTAAGCTTCAAATGCAGCTCTTATTTTGTCAACGGCTGGGGAGCAATGATACTGAACAATACCAGATTGGATACTAGCCTTGGTAACCAATCTCTGAAAGCCAGGCAGAGAGTCAGTATACACAGATACTTTTCCCCCATCCATTTCACTTTTTGGGGTTTTTGTTTAGTTACACTCAGATGAGCAGTATTCCAGAAGGCACTCCTTATTCTTAGCCTAACACATCTTTGAGATCCTTTACATCTCTTTTACAGCTGATCAAGGACATAGATGCACCAGAAAGCACTACAGTTCATCTCTATAACCCTAAGGAGTAAATTTTGACTTTTGCTGTCATTTTGACTGTCAAAGATTTTGCCACTTCACCTGATAGGTAAAGGCTACGACACTGTGCAAAGGCTCAAACAATATAATTGAAAAAAATAAACAGTGTGATAACTTTTGGTAGGCACACCTGGAGCTACATACACCTGGTAAAGACCTTTAAGGTCGTTCAATGCATCTGAAAACATGCACATCAAGAAAGGCCATTGATTTGCTCTTTTTTTCTTTAAAGGGGAAATATGCTAACATTCTGGTTCTGCTACTCAGTTACTCATTTCACAAAACATGAAAATGTGCTCAATATTTATGTATCATAAAAATAGAACAAAAAAGGTGTTTGTGTTTTGGGGTTTTTTTCAGCAATATTGTTTGCAGTTCTATACAAGATACCAGCTAGAGACACTTAACTACAAAACAACTGTATATCATACACAAACATTTTTCTAGGAAGATAATGGACATCTTTCCAAGTATAATGCATTTGAGTCAGTTTTCATATATACAAAAGCTACCGACAATATAAATTGTCATAGCAAAAAATTGCCATAAATTGAATAAAAAGTTTTGTAATCTTGATGGGTTTGATACTATGCAAATGATGTATCAATTTACTTTATTAATAAAACATCATTGTGTTACATAGAGACGCATTTTGAACTTGTGTTTTTGAGCTATTTTTAAATTAGGTTAGGTTTGACAAGGGACTATTTGTGGTAATGTGGTAATTAAGATTTGAACAGATGTCAGCATTAATAAGGGATTCAAATGAGGTGTAGGGAGATAAATGTACTCTTTTAGCTGCGCTGGCACATCAGGCATCATTGAGAGGAGATGACAGCATAGATTCAGCAGTTCTGTTTTACATGAGAGTTTCTGGAAAATTGTCCAGTTATTCAGGTTTTCTGATATTCATTCATTTTGCATCATCTTTAGGAATGTCTTGATTTTAAAATAAATTACTTTTCTATCAATATTTATGACATTAAAGATTTTGATTGGTATCTTATAATTGCAACAGTCTTTCATAACAGAAATTATCTTTTGTGCTATTGCTCATAACTTTAAAAAATAATCTACACCTAGATTTTCTTATTCTCTCCGTTTCCATAGGTTGCTTAAGCACATAATGCTTAAGAATAATGCTTTTCAGAAATCACAAGCTAAATTTAGAGACAGGTTCAAGTTTTAAATTCAGTTCAAAGAGACCAGTATTTATACTGTGTATGCTAAACTAGAATAAGAAGTACATAAATTCACCATTAGCTAATAAAGATGAACAAAGGTGAGCTGATTATTTGATTTGCAGTCCCCCATTTAACCTGTATCTACACTGATAAGTAAACTTGGTGAGACATCATTCCCTGCTCCCAAAATTAACTGATACACCAGCTGCCAAACTCTCCAAACCCTCAAATCAATACAGCCATTTCCAAACAAATTTGGCAGTTGTGATCAGCCATTCTAAGCCCTGAATCTTGTTGATGCTTTGGTAGCTGAAAAACCAACACCACATTGTGGGTGCCAGCACTCTAAGCCATGCCTTGGCCCTTTCTTTACATTAAGTCAGCAAATCCCTCTGTCTATAGACTGAATTTATAAAATTCCCTATTGACTTCTCCATTGCTGATCTTTTTCCAAAGGTGACTTTAATGGAGTTTGGATTAAGAAAAGAAACAGTGTAAGAAGCTGTCCTGAAAGGGAAGGTTGGTTGGTTGTTTTTAAAGATCTCTTATTAGAGAAAAACTATCTTTTCCTGGTTTTTTTCCATTTCTCATAATGCATTTCACAGCTACATTCATAGCACCATATTAAGAACCTCTTTCATTTAGAAAGTCTCATTAGAATTTTCATGTCTCATTACAAACTCAGAAAGAGGAAGATCCATGAATTTTACCCGTAACAGTTTTATGCAAATGTACTTCAACCTATCAAGCATTCATTATACTTTAAAAATAGAAAAATAACGGATTAACATACAACAACAAATTGCCTCATTACCATGCAAAAACTGGCATGTGTCTAAGCAACAACCTTTCTGCAAACTAAAACAATTTATATTTCTGACCCTGGGATCACTTATGCTCAGAATATAAGGCAAGAAGAGTACTATTACAAGGCTTGGGACATTTAAAATAGTTGTTGGAACTGGTTCCTGTCTTATGCAGAAATCCTGATATGCAGATTAGATTATAGGCATTATTAAGTCAAGCTTTGTGACTCTATGCAGTTTCTGGAAATAGAGAGAAAGCTGAAACAGCATTCAATTAAAATTAAGTAAATTGTCTCTGAAAGAACAGAAATTTCTCGGGGAAAAAGGCAAATTGACATAGCATTTCAAATTATTAATGGGCACTAGGAAAAGATAATGCTTCTTCTCAATGAACACAGAACTAAGTATTACGCACTTTTTATTTTTTTTTGTTTTGTTTTGTTTTTTATTAATGGGCAATAAGGTATCAGTTAACTTAAAAGGAACATGTTTAGAATGTGTCAATTTTCAGAAATACTGCCATCTGTCTAAAAATCTTCCAGACTACCAAGTCCATGAAACATGACCAGACCGCTCCAGCCCAAAACACAATGAGAGACCCATCCTGGCATTATGTGTCAAAAACTATGAGAACGTGCCAGACAAGTGTGCTGGTATTTTCTTATCTTATAACCTGAGACTCAATGAGATAAGAGAAGGCTAAGGGAAAAAGGTTTACAGGATTTGTAAAAAGAACTGTTCTGGAGTAATAGCATCCAAAGAGGCAAAGCCTGAAACTGTGTCTGGAAATTCACATGAAAATACAATTTACATTATATTCCTTTGCAACAGTTTACAGTCACTAGTTTTTGTTTAATGTGTATGAAGAAGTTGACAGAAACCTCACTGTGCTACGGGCAATGCTATGGACATGTAATACAAAGTACTGCAAGAAATATTCCTGAGCAAGAAAAGCAAATAGGACTGAAAATCTACATTCAAACCAAAAAGACAAAACCCAGCTCACGTATGTCAAGCAACAAGAACTGCAGCAAGGGAAAACAAGTCTAAGCATATAAGTGCTCAAATTTGGAAGCCAGTGCAAACAATGGCAATATGTTCTTGTCTTTGCAAGGACCAAAAACCAAACATGTAAACACAGCAAAGAAAGTACAGCACTAGCAAAAAAGATCAGAAACGTACCATTAGTCCAATGAATTTTTCACAGAGGACTGGACAAATACTGCAACAGAAAACTAGTAGTTTATCAGTGTGAATGGATATGAGGACTTTATTATTTTCTGGTTAGACTGACACACAGAGGGCCATATGGGCCAGGTGCAGTAATATTAGGAGCAAATAGTCATGGGCAAGCACAAGTGTTAAGAACTGATAATATTCTGATAATGTAACTGATAATCCTACTGATATGGACTGTCTTCAGTCGTGACACAATAATGAAATTATTTCAGAGCAAATTTTAAAGTTTTTCTAAATTTCTGCATCTGAAGTTAGTTGTCGTGGTTACAGAGGACCAAAACCTCACTAGGAGAAAAAGTCTCTGAAAATCTCTGAAAAATAAAAATGCCCCTTCACACACAATCTACTTGTTGGGTCTTTTTCCTTATTTACAAGTGTGATCTAAAGTATCACACATTGCTATGTCAAATCCTGAAACCTGTTCACCTGTTGATACCTAACGCAGCATTCTCTGTTGGGGTCATTTAGATAAACTAGTGGCTCATTATCAAATTGAAATACACCTTATACAGAAGATATTGTACTGCTAAATTTTGGCAACACTTGAGAAAATAACTGAGAAATCTGTGCAGTTCCTTAGCGAGTGCTGCAATACAATTACATTTTTTTCTCAGTCATTTCCAATGGATTACTGCTCACACTGACGAGTTTCTGGACACCCAACAGATTACTGCTATAACAGCTGTTTCCTCAGTGTTCATTTCACTGCCCTTTGCAAGGTAATTACTCTACCAATCACTCTGCTTTCAGCACGATAAAGAACTTTTTTATATAATTCTTCTTTCTCTGGCCTCCATTACGCACAGACAACCTATCTCACATGGGAAAGGTGGCATTTATACACAGTTACATCTTCTTATTCTTTTTCACAGTTCAATTCAGGCAGACAGATTTCCACCTTGTACCATTTGGGCTGGCAAAAACTGCCAGCACACTGTATCCCATGCTAATCTTCTTGTCCTGCTTCCTCCATATGTTTTTCCTCTGTCACATTATTTTATTTCTTGTTAATGATGAGCAGCAAGAGTACCCATCTCCCTTCTATTCCTCTTCCATCTGCTTTAAGCACCACGGACTATGAATATTGTAGTTCCTTGTAAAGGGGGGAAAACACCCCACAAAACAAAAGCCCTAGTGTTTTTGCAGAAACTTTTAAAGCACACATATTTAAAATGCCAGTAACGTCAAGATATCCCTAATGCAGAAGTTAATTTCTCATATGGCATTACATTAGCCAGTTCACAAACATATTTTTTATGTTATCCAAGTTACGTATAAAAAAACCCCACCACCCAAAGAAATAAAAAGTCCACGAAATACCCATCCTCAACCCCCATACCCAATCACTGAAAACAAATCAAAAAAACACCCCCTCTCGGTCCTGGAATGTAAAATAATTTAAAAAACATAATTTTAAAAAAGTAATAATTGGTTTTGTTTTCCCTCTGGCCACAGGTTTAGTGTAACGTTTTGGAAAATTCCCTCAGTCCTGTGATTTTAAGGCAGTCTGCTAACATCAGCAAAGTATTCCCACAAAAAATGTTAAAACTGCCGCAGCTCTCAGAAATATAAAGGAACTTCCTTTGCTTCCCCAAATTTATCTTGATCTGCTTGTCTTCCCAAAGACAGTGTGACCCTCTTTGACCTCACGATGTCTGTTGCAGTGCCTGAATTTCTGTACACCTCACAGTGATGTGAACCTGGAGAATTCCAGGATCACCATAAGCAGGATTTTGACTCATCACTTAGTACCCAGGATCCCGAGGCAACATCCCTACAAGTGTGGACTGGAAAGAGCTTTTTCCAGGTTATAACTTTATTTTCCCTCTGTATATCCCCAGGTATCATTTGACCTAATTAATGCTGTCTCATACAATGAGCAAGAAAAAGTGAAAAGCTCTGTGTGAACACAAGAGTAAAATGCATAGAAGTTAATTAAATTAAAGGATTTCTAGCTGGTAATGATATGTATATTTGACATAGTTTCATATAATGTTTTTTTTTAATTAAGCCAAAAACCAAAAGCTATGAAGACAGCAAATGCTCATAGCAGTGAAAAATGCTGAACTAGGACAATAGCACTAAAATGAGTTTGCAGTGTTAATTATATGTGACTTTGCTCATAAAGAAAATCAGAAATTCAGTGTCTATGTGACATTTTCAGAGGCTGAGTTTTAACAACTCTATATACAACATTTCAGGATAAGCAGTATTGTAATGAATTACAAGATTAAAGAGGATTCTCACGAATGCTGGCAAACACAGACAATTTCTCTGCTCTGACATACAAAGCACAGTGCTTCACTCTCTCTCTTGCTACAGCTACCTGAACAAGTTAGGAAGCCTCCCTTAATCTGCTATCTAAATATGGCACAGTCTGTCTAGAGGTTTGACTAACTGTGGCCCTAAGTGATTAAAATATCAGACCACCTGTGTGTAGAGCACTCTCTCAACAAACATACAATACAGGAAAATTATTTGTTCTAATCTATGTATTTATGGTATTCAGAATAATAATTTAAATTATACATTTTCAAATATATCCACTAAATAGTCTTTTCTGTGAAGCTGTCTTTAGCTGTAGGATGCCAGGTAAAGCAGAGATGAAGTGAAACAGGAAACACACCTGGCTTTATGTTTATTTACTAATAAAGAAATAGAAAATATTTTCCTGTTACAGGATTATGACAATCTACAGTTTTCAATTATTCACAGTATTACTTTAATGTTAATGAGGAGATATTAATGTTTTATTAGGTTAAAGGATTTTATTCCTGCTGACAAATCTAAATATGAACCTGACAATTCTTTATTTATATTCTGTTAAATATTTTCATGTTTTAAAGAGCATTTTTTTTATCATTCAGAGTCTTTTACATCCTGTGGTGGTTTTTGTTGTAATGACTGGTTATAACCACTGTCCTTTAATACCTAATAATATAACAAATATATAGACTGATTTCAAAGTTATTTTAGCAATACCACATCAGGACCACAAAAGGCATCAAACAGTCACACACAGAACCTCTATGACATATATTTTTGCAGGTTAGCTCTGAGAACCTATTTGTCTTCACTGAACTACTGCAGATGGGAATGATTATATTGGCATTGGTATAATTCACTGGAGACACTGATGGAGCACGAGACCTCACCACAGCGTTTATCTAGAACTGTCAAGACACAATGTTGGGTTTTGGCCTTGTTAGGAAAATATGTGGCCAGCAGACAGAAACTTCCAGAAAGCAGAAATGCAGAACCCCTCTATCAATAATTACACCACGGGTACATTATACAGCACTACAAAACATTTTACCATCTTCTTTAATATCTTCTAAAAAAAACCCTTAATAATTAAAGGTCTGATAAAGGTAAATTTCATCCACCAGAAAAGCATGTCAGGTGCTGTTTTATGTAACGGTTCAATGTAAGTATTGGCTTGAAGGAAGTTGTCTTTGACAAATATACTTAGATTTTTCAAAATTGAACATTACAGAAAGAATAGGTTGGCCTTATTGAAGAATTTCCAAAATTATTTTAGTTTCTAAAAATTTCTTAAAGAAAATAACTTCTCACGCAATAAAATTAAAAACAATTTTTTGGAAGATTGTGTATTAATGATGGGAAAGCAGAGACAAGAATCTGTTCTCCTTTCCATAATAAGCAACATTCATAAGTTTTACAGTATCACTCTTGAGCTCAGCATTCTTCAGTAAGTTCAACAAAGGATATGAAAAAGTGCAATGTCACATCAAATTTTAATAATTATTTGAAATTACTTATAACAAAGAAAATTAACGCTAAATGGAAAAGAGAGGTTAACAAAACAAGAAACAAAATTGAGTGTTGATAACATTATTGTAGTTTTATGATGAGTTGTAAATTTGTTATTATCCCTTATGAAAAAAGACGAAATTGTAGTATCTTTTCAATAGAAGCCAGAAGGATAAAAAACTTCTGGAACTGTTCTAAAGGAAGAAAGAATAACTTATTATGTCACTAACTACAGAACTACAGCTGCTGAGCACCTTGAGTAAATTGTTCATCCCGTTCTCAG
This sequence comes from Zosterops lateralis, assembly GCF_965231275.1. Classification (NCBI taxonomy): domain Eukaryota; kingdom Metazoa; phylum Chordata; class Aves; order Passeriformes; family Zosteropidae; genus Zosterops; species Zosterops lateralis. The sequence goes on from NC_139766.1 coordinate 37,048,617, forward strand.
AAAGCATCCCGTGTCTCGTGACTAAACTAGAAGTAAGCTAAAACCTTGTATAAAGGAACAGAACAAAGGTGATTAAAGACATGAAAAGCTGCCAAAAACAGCTTCAAGATTCTTCTCCTTACCAGGCTGCAGAAATCATGAATCTTTAAAAAGCTAATGAGCTATTTATTGTTTCTCATAATGCAATCTACAGGGGTGAGGACCCTTAAAGTAACAGAAAAAAACAACCAGTCAAAACCAAAATACTTTCTCAGACATCACATGAACTGTGAAACCCATTCTATTTTCTACATTCAGCTTGTTTCTGGAAATATAGCAGAAGGACCACTGAACAGACATTAATAATAAATAGTACAGTTAAAGAAATTCTCAGTAAAGAGGATAAATACAATTTCCTTTTTGTCACTGAGCTAAAGACAAGGATAGCGCCCGTTCTTAGAAAGTTTAACTTGAAGGAAAAATTCTTAGAAGGCTCTTAAAGGGTTACTGTGCATTGGATAATAGCAAAAATTCATTAAAAGGCTTTATTTTTGTAGAAACTTCTATTTTTTTTTTCAGATATTCTAAAAAACAAAAGAAAAGCTTTCAGATTACAGAAGGTTACTCAAGCGACCCTCAGATGCAGCATTCCCATGTAAGAAACTTAACTTTACATTCCACTTTGAAGTCTTTTTTACAAGTTGTTTTTCTTTCATTGAAAAAAAGAACCAATTCTCATAAAAGATTTCTCCTACTTTCCACAGGAGAGTAAGGCATCTTAATGTTTAGAGGGTAAAAGACAATCCACATAAGCCAGTGAACTAAGTAGAAGTGAATGCAGAGAAACTTCAAAATTAAATTGGAAAGAGGAAAGTTAATGCTTTACAAAAAATAACCCATAACCCACCACCACCATACACACACACACAAAAAAAAAAAAAAATGCAAAAAATCCCAACAATAAATAAGATAAAAGCATTTATCCCTTCATGTTAGCAACTCTTCACTTTTAAAAGGAAAAAAGACCCAACACATTTATCTTATTTACACTTAGTAAATAAGAAGTCAACTCTAAATCATCAATATCATCTTGCATAGCACATTTTAGTCAGGATCAGAGTAACTGCTGATCTACTGACATTTAGGTTTGCTAAAACTGCAGGGAGAAGAAATAGTTATTGGGCCACTATAAAGAAATTACAAAATCCACAGATAGTGTCTCCAAACCTAACATTGCTTTGACAAGGAATTAATTCAAGTTACCAAGTAATCAACACTGTTTGACAACATTTTGAAACAGTAATAGTGGTAGATTTCACCTATAATAAGGATGTCATTAAAAATGTTGACTTTGAAGAATACAATTTTGACCTATGGCCTCACTTCCATTAGTAAAAGAAATACGCAAACTACAAACTTCTGCATCAGAACTTGATACTGATGTGGAGACATCTGCTCCACTGCACCTCTGCCACCAAAATACAACAGCTACAAAGCATTTAGAGCTGGTTGATTTGAAAACAAAACAAAGCAACAGAATGGGAAAAAAAGGAACATTATTAGTTTCTGTAAGGATTTTCAAATACATCCAGGGAATTGATCCATTCTAAATTATACCTATTTTATCAACTAAAAGAACATTGAGGAAAAAAATCCTTAGACATTTTGGCAGAGTGTTCCTTATTTTGCAATACTAGCAAGCAAGTGTACAATAAGTAAATTATTTAGCTTATGATATTTGACATAAAGTTATAGGATTTACAAAGGACTGTAAAAAAAGAACATACCATAAGATAACATGAACAAGCTGTGAAATCTTCATTCGGAGATCACAATCTAATTTATTTTTGAAAGGACAAGATAACAATTTGCTTTATCTATGTTCCCTTCATTAGCTATTTTAATAGTATTATGACACTTTAGTTCTCAAAAAGCTTTCCCTGAATTATAAATTACAATAATATAAAATACATACATATATATATATATATATATATGACTTCTGTCTATGCCAATGATATTAAATCAGTGTTCTTTTCTTTGAAGAAAAGACATCCATAAGAAACATAAAATTTTCAAATACCAACATCCACATAAGTAGTAAAAAAAAAAAAAAATAAAATCACAAAGCAAATCTTCTGAGCACCCCTAACTTTTAAGACCTCAGGACTACCCTTACATTATAAGCCTGGGTTCCTATCTCCTTTTATCACCTCACACACTGACCAATTTAGAAAACAGTGTAAGTAAACTCTAATTTTTATTTGAGGAAAAAATTCGTATTTGAAAATACAAATCATAAATTTGTTAAAAAAAAATAAAAATTGCTCCTAAATTTGTACTTGAAAAATTGGAGATATTTGAATAGCCTGCTGAACCTGAGATAATACTGAATTGGCAGAAATCATGCAAACAGCAAACATTCACAACAATGGGGGCGCTTGGGGGTCTGGCACTGGCAGCAACCCACGACAAATGAGAATCGAAAGCCTTCAAAGGGAAAAGCAGTTTACAGAGAAGTCAAACCAGCTTCTAGTCTGCAAGTGTGGGAGAGAAGAATCTTCCTGCTCCAGACACACATTTTGAAATTAGTTCTGCTCACAAATTGGATAACTGCTCCCTTGATACAAAGGAACACACACGCACATATGCACATGCAGGCTTTAATCACTGCTGATACTCCACTGAGGCAAACACATTTAGAAACTGAGCATGTTTTTTAAAAAACTGCGTTCCAAAATTAATATTCTCATTCATTCTTCCATGCAAATGAAAGACTCGGGCATTCTGAATTGATATTATCAGCAAATTTAAATGAATTAACATGTTTTAGAAACTCTTTTATTCAAAGGAAAAAAAAAAAAAACAACTTCTATGTTAGCAAACTTATTAAAGAGTCTAACCAATGCTAAATATACCACACATTTTCTGATCTCAGTTAAAATTTTTCAGTATTTCAGTAGTAAATCCACTGGCATATATGCTACTTATTTTAGTTTCAAACCGAAGATTTCTGTAATGTCAGAACAAATAAAAAGACTTCCTTGCAAAAGTTTTATTTCAGAAGACAAGTACCACAAGCCAATTCAAGGCAACATTTTTTTGTTTATGTCTCCTATTCGTTCAAAGGAAATAAAATATCTTTCTAATTTACTGTTGCTTTCAAAGGAAATTATATTTTATTCTTAACCTAACTTTCCTTGTAATGCCATCATAAACAAGATGAAAAGGAAATCTTCTTAAGTTTCCCACGGAGAAACTTCTTTCCCCGCCTTAAAAAACAACACCATGAAATAAAATCTGACAACTCCCCCTCAACCACACACCAAAAGAAGAAAAAACAATGGTACTTAAAAATTAATACAATTCATGAAGCTCAAATCTGGCTACACAGCCTCACAGAGATTTTAGATATGCTGGGTTTTAATTGTTCACCAGGTTTCTGCATTTGTACTGGCCATATCTAGATCAAAACCTCTATGAACACCAAGAATGGCTGGAGCATTGGTTTGATTTAGTATAAAAGGAAGTGTACTATAATCCTATTGAGCTCTGCTGTAGTGTGTTGGCCACCACCAATAAAAATAAATCATGTTTCATTTGAAGCATTCTTTGCCCTACAAAAGAACTGACTTATCTTGACACTGAAATACAAAGCTTGTGGGAAATAATAGGGAGCTGGGTAGTGCAAGCCCTACCTCCTCCAGGAGGAACTGTGTGGGTGCTATTCTGCTGTCAGCTGGGAGAGACTAGATATGCACAAAGAGAGGGGAGCAGGGAAAGAAGGAGGAGTATTTTTGTCATTTCTGGAGACCTTTTTATGACGTAAGTGGTAAGAAAACTACTACAACGCAAATGGCACTACTTCTAAAAAAACTGAGCCTTCATCATGAAAAGAGGTATCTGGGCTATTAGAATGAACCAGAGTTTAGCTACCCATTCAGCAGGCACAGCAGTAAAGGTCAAGAACAAAAATCAACAGGAATTAGATGAGGCAAGCTCGTCTGCAGCCACAAACTGTCACTAATAATGAAAACTACCCTTATGTGTCATTTGGAAATCTCATACCACGGAATTCTGGGGCCTGAGTAGGTGGCAGGAATAAGAAAAACTGATTCATTTGCCCTCACAGACAATACTGACAATATTTATAGGAAAGCATTTTCAGTTCTTTAGTAGCCAGGCACACAGGCTCCTCTGCAGTTTCAGTCACCTGGAGATTATGCTTTCTCAGTTGTTGGTAAGAGTATGCCTGCATTGTAACATTTGTTCTGTTAATGGGAACTGAATTTCTAGACACGAAAAAGGCAGCTCTCTTAGGACAATTTACTAATGTGAGAATAAAATTGTCAGGTTGAAGCCAACAAAATTTTTAAAGAGTATTCACACTTGTGCTGCTACACAATGCGCCACAGTTACTAATGCTTAGGTAATCAATACAGAATTATGAGACTGGTATTTGTCTTTTATGGGTATCTTTGTAATCAGTTCTCTGGCATTCTACCCAATGCCCTGCAAAACACTTTAGATGAAACACTCTTTACAGAGTGATTAAATGAAAATAAAGCTACCTGTTTATTAATTCAACACTGGACCTTTTTTTCCTTGTGGAAATTGCCAGATGAGACAAGGAAAAAACTTTTGAAACAAAATGTCACATATTTGGAATCCACAAGAGGAAATAGAGGGAGTAGTGACCAGCCCACTGCTTTTGAAAAAAAAATGTGTAATTCTTTTATTTTGACAAATTTATGGGGAAAAAAAAAAAATGAGCGTAGCTTAAATCCAGGTTGGAATCTGCACATACTGTAATTTATACAGTGTTTACAAGATTCTTCACTTTAATGTTTTAGATTGTGTAGATAGCACTGTATTTTGGAGTTTACTTGTTCCTAAATCACTTCCTGAAGTATACATAAGGCTTTTATGAATACAGACATTTACACTTTAACTCCTAGCTGGGATTTGTTATGACAGCTCAGCATCACATAGGAGTCTTGCTCCTGTCTCTATCTTGTCAGCCAGACGAGATGAAAGTAGGTTTTGGGACTTAAGAGTTACTATATTGACTCTGCATCACCTTGTGTAAACTGTTTTGCAATAAAGAACTAATGCGAGTGGTAAAAAGACACTGTCATCTGTGATTTAGAAACCAGAATATTGGAAGGTCAAGGGAAATGAAAAAGAATTATAATTCCGACACTCAAAGATTATTGTCTTTGTCAAATGTACAGCATTTCACCAGGAAAAAAACATTACATTTGAAGCTTGAATTTCTTTTTCCAATAAATGAGTTCTACAATAATAAACTAAGGAATCTCTTGAGGCGAGAAAGACGTGTTACAGCCTAGGTTGCAGATCTTGTGGAACAACACAGCTTTTCCTATGTAAGGATTAAAAAAAAATAGAGAGGAAATTAAGTTATTTTTACATATTTCTATACCTGGTGCTACTCCTCTTACTCCATTAATGAACTGCATGGAATCATGGAATCACTGTGGGGAGACCAGAGAGAGCAATAACCATTGATGAAACACAAAGTACATCACATTTAAAGGAATGCAGCCAACACATGCATAGAACTCAGCAAAAGTTACACAAACTTGTGTCCAAAAACTTCATATAATTATAAATGCAACCTCAACCATTTAGACATCAGGTGAGAAAACTACTGAATTTTTAAATTAACATTCAATTTTTTTGTGACTACAGTGAATGTTTCTGATTATATTAAGAGCATTTATTTTAAAAATTTCAAGACACATCAGTTTCAGAACATTTATGACTTCTAATACCTATGAGGTTTTTTTATGTTCAAGTGAACACTTCAAAATCTGTTCACAGATGTAACACATTTATTGATCCATTGCTGTAGGTAAGTAAATTGCTCAAAAGCTATTCCTTAAAAAATATAAACAAAATTGCCTGCAGTGATTATACATCAATCTTTTCAATATAGATGTTTATAGTACACTGTATTTTTTTCCCACACATGCCTTTTTATATCAGTACTTTGACATTTTCTTAGTCAATAATTTGTACATAAAGGCCAAAAAAACTAGCTGCTGGAAGAGAAATATATTGGGGAATACATATTTGCATATGCAGTTACAAAAGGAATAGAAGGTACGTAGCCCAAGGTGTTCTATACAACTTCTATTCTGATACAGTCCATTTTGATGAAAGTTCTACACCCATCTGTTTTATTACTACTAAACATGGCACATTCATTTATTTAAAACAGTGTGATGGAGATGCCTGAGACCAAAAAAAAGCCCACAACAAAATCTCTGAATAACTGTGAGCCACATCTCAGCTATTTTGCTTCAATGATAGAAAATTTTCCACAGAAAGGCTGATCTTACAGCTGTTCTTTGCTCAAATTCTCACTCCCTACAAAGTTTACTGCACGGAAAATTCTCATGGAATATGAAAGAAATTTCTAACCTAGTTAGGTACAAGTTTGGAGAGATAACAAAAGAACAGGCAGAGGAAGAGATTATATTTTAGCTAGTCAAAATGGTTTAATTCAAAGTAAAAAAAAAATATTTGGGAGCATAAAGGTAAAAGCAGCTAACTACTTCTTCCCTTTAAAATAATGTTTGCAATCACTACACTAATATTATTGGATTTTTCTAGTATATATGTAGCATTTATTTGTATCGCATTTGCAATTTTATAGCACAAAACCACACAAAAGTCATATGCAAAAAAAGATAGAAGTTGCAAAGTACATATATTGTCTACTGCATATTGTCAGGCATTCTCTTTTTTTCTTTTAATTAATTGCTTTTCTGGAAAAATAATTTGCTGAGAAAACCTCTTTTTTGTGTGTTTCAGAATAAAAAGATTATGAAATAAACATTGACCTATCTAGCCAGGCAGGTTGGAGCAGTGAAAAGAAAAAAAGTCTTATTTTCTTAGGAAAGACAAACCAATTTCAGTCAAAGATTAGCTCTAGCTTTGATTCTATAAGTAACAGAGACTGAAGTGCTAGGGAAATGAAAAAGAAAGAAAAAAGTAAGTAAGAAAAACAAAATATCTACAGCTTCATTTTTTTAGCACAACTTCTACATTTGGGAAAGAAGAAACAAGACTAATAACCACCAACAAAAATGATACCTTTCATTATAACTCTGAAGCTAACCAAAATTATAGGCTTGGCTCTGCAAAAAATATCAGTGCAGTGAACAGAGAAAGTGCTGCAGTTAGAGGTCCAAGAAATAATGGGGAATTAATGTGTGTATACATAAAAAATACATTAAGTGCATATGTTCCATAAAATAACTTACTTCTCAGCAAACAAGCTATGAAAATGTAGCAGTCCAAATTCTCCAGAGAAGAAATAATGGAAAAGTCTCATGGTTCCTACCCGAACTGTTTGTAAACATATGTGTTCTTTCAAGGAGGAGAAATACCATGACATAGCTAACTGCCAGGCGTCAAGATAAAACTGAGGCAAAGACTGAAAACATCAAATCATTTTATTATAATTATTTCATATATCCAGTTGCACCACACATTTATTTAGCATTTTCTTTTCCCTTTTGAAATGACCTAGTTATCATTAAAGTGTTGGCAACTTCCACGAAGTACTTGGGACATAATGGAAGAGTGTTTTGCACTGGTATAAATCACAGCCTCTCATCCTAGAACCGGTGTGTGACAACTTACAACCAGCTTTTTTGGTCTCCTTGAAGGGACAACAGTCCTCAAATGTGTAATAACCACACACATTATATACATGTACATTATATAGTCCATATAGTCTATATCTCTCACCTTTCTCTGCATATACTGTTGTGTTTACAGCTATGGTGGGATGAGAATCACAGAGCAACAAAACTATGTAACTCACTAATATTAAGTATTGCTGTAATAAAGATGATTCATTTCATTATTCTAAAATATCTATGCTTTATTACAGATTTAAGAAACATCATAGTTCACATCTACCTTTATATATCTATTATAACTAAAATATTCTTTAAATCTCCTTTTCTTTAATATTAATTTCATTTTCTTCAGCTTTTCATGAGTTTTAACCCACCAACAGTGCCAAAGAATTCTCCATGACCATTCTGCCTCCAAAGCATTTACCTTTCTTTGAAAATCCATATAACAGGAGATCTTCATAAAAACAAGACATTCCACATACCAGCTGTTTCCCATGCAGGACAGATTTTGCCTTTGAAAGGTTTTAACAAGCCTGCTGGCTTTGGGCTGCCTTGTTCAGCTTCTCTCCATTGATCATGAACCTTCCCAGGGTGCTCTCTACCTGCTACTAGTTATTGTGGGGTTGCCACATCGAGAGAAAAGCAAATCCTCTTGTAAAAGCTCCAATTATATGACTCTTAGCCAGAGCTTCTTTATGAAAGCTGTCACCAGCTGAGAGTACAGCCCATGCATCTTTTTGTGGAACAAACTCGCTAAAGCAACAAGAACAAAAGAGATTAATTTAAATTCCATATTTGTTCCTAGGCGGTTTCTTTTCAGTTTTTTACCTCTAAGCATAGCCAGTGACTTTGATAAGAAAGACCAGATCCTATATGCAAGCCACTGAAGAAAAAGATTTGTTCTTATTTATTTGTGTAGATTTCCTCTGCATTATGATAGGTCCAGTATGAATACAAGAGAATGACTAGAAAATCTAAATGAAAACACCAAATGTCTACATTATAAATCTACACACGCATATCTCACAAAGATTAGAAAACTCTATCTTCAGAGTCACCAACATTCTCTATTTTGTAATAACATCAGCTGCTGATTCACAGCGATTGTCCTTCTGCAGCAGATTTATTTAGAAACAAGTATTCAATAGTAAAACAAAAGCATATGACCAATTTTTCAACTGAGGATGTAATAATCCTTTGTTAGGAACACTATAAGGCAAAGACAATACATTATAATAGTTGAAAAGATAATGGGAGATTAATAAAGTGAATTTCTCATCATTCCCTTTCCATTTTTATCCAATCATCCAACTGTATTGACAAAGCTTATATATTACACCTTGATATATCATTAGTATTAAAGTATAAGAACAGAATTTGAATAAATTAGGTCAAAAGTGAGATTAGGCAATTTCTAATTAATACAGCATTTTAGGCATATGTTTCAAAATATTCCATCTTTATTCATATTCTATGTCTTTGCTTCCACGCGGTCAATTAATGGAATTCTCTTTGGTCATTAATCATTGCATTTCTCTTTGGTTATTAACTGCGCTTTAATTTTTGTACTCTTGACCTTTGCTGATCTTACAGCAAAGATTACACAGACACTAGGCATAAACCTCCCTTTTATTTCTATCTGGGGATCAAAGATCTTTACTGTGAATTTCCAGGAAAAGGTTGCCATGCGCCTTTGGAAAGCAAGGCATGTTTCTTTTCCTGCTACTCTTCTATCAACACACACGTAATCTCATTGGAGCATCCACTACACATACACCTAGAATTACAGGTTATTGCTTGTAAAAAATACAGTAACTCATTTTTGTATTTCCTCATGTTAGAAAGAAACATTCTGTAAGATGAAGCAGGAAATAAAATTATTTTCTAATGTTATTACTACTGTTTTAGAGCACCATTGTTTTAATAAAGAACTGTAGAAACCCTTTTATTTGTTGGAATCTCTAGAACAGATTCTGGCATATTTTGTCACATGTGATACATAATAAGTAGGAGAGTTTTTTTAATGTCAGCAGTTTAATGCAGATTAAGACAGTATTTACTGCAAGTGTATGAGAAAAAAAGATATTTCTTCATTTTACCTTATTCAGTCAAGAAAAATCTGCTCCTATCCATAACAACATAAAGTGAAACTAAATACTAGCATGGAACTGATTTCTGCTTGGCTCTCCTTTAAGGATGCAAGAGGAGGACCAGGAGAATACTCAATTTTTCCAGCTCCTTTTTCATCTGTCAGGTGATGTAAGGCATCACCATCATCTCTTTCAAAGGTTATTCCATAGGGGCATTTTCACTGACTGAGCTTGTGGAAAAAGACACAGATAAACTACTGAAACAAAGGGATAGGTACAGAGATCTTACAGCTAAAAGAAGATACCACATGGGGTTTTGTTTTATAGGAGTATGGAGGGGGGGAATAAAGAGGAGTTACCACAGGATCACAAAATTGACAGGGCTGAGAGGAACCTGTGGAGATCATCCAGTCCAACCCGCCTGCCAAGGCAGGTAACAAAGGAACGCATCCAGGAGAGGTTTGGATGTCTCTAGGCAGGGAAACTCCACAACCTCCTTAAGCACCCTACTGCAGTGCTCTGCCACCCTCAACGTAAGGAAGTTCTTCCTCATGTTGAGATGAAACATCTTGTGGTTCACTTTATGTCCACTGCTCCTTGTCTTGTCACTGGGCACCACCATAAAAAGTCTAGCACCATCCTCTTGGTATTTTTACACATGTCTAGTACCATATGATAACATATGATAGGCTACTTCCACCTCACTCGGCTTCATCGTGTCTTCTCCTGGGCTGGTTCAGCCTCTAGAGTTGATTGGTGAAAAATTTTGCACCCAATAAATTGTTTTCAAACAGAAAGATCTACGGAAGATGAGGCTTTTTGCAACTGAATTATCTGCATCAACAATGTGAAATGAGACCTGGAACCTATCTGGCTCTTCCAGAGCATCCTTTGACAGGTAACAGAAACCAGGGCTAGTATACTGTCTCGAGGGGAGAGAAAAAAAAATACTGAGAGGCATCTACGCCAAAGTTAAATACTAAACCATTTTAACGATAGCACAAACGAGCAAAAAGTGAATAAAAAATTCTTCCCCATTTCAGTTAAATTTTAATTGACAGGTAAAAGAGACAAAGGGACCTGTATCTATTCTGTGTTTATGATTTTTTTTAGCCATAGATGTTCTCATGGGTAAAACAGTAATAAGAAAAACAGATCATATTGCAATTAAAAACTGAATTTAAAAGAAGTTTGCAAATTATGTGGTATTCTGCCTTCATTCTGTTTTTCATTTGCCCAGTGAGAGATCACAGAATTGTTTTTAACAAAATATTTTGGAAGGTGTGTTTTCTCCCCCTAAATTGTTTACTCCTGGTGCAAAAGCCAACTGTATACTCCTTTCAAAAAATCACTGTAAGTTAAAATATAAAACAGAATAACAACTCATCTGCTCTTTTCAAGAGAGAATTCACAGGCATGACACTGCAAAATGAATATGACTTCTTATGCAGGTTATCACAAAATTTTCCACAAAAACAATATATTAAGGGATAACAAAAGTGATGTGTAGGTAAATTAGATATCCTAAGTTTCTCTATTAAATGTGCTGTCTGTTTGGGGCACAGCTTCTGTATTCTCTTAGTGATATTTATTTACCAAACAAAAGTCACAAGAGTGGATGAAAGCAGAATTTTCCCTACTTACTACAAGTTTAGCATTGAGCTGCTTAAAGAAAACCCAAAACTTCAGGATAAAAACCTCTCTTTTAAGAACTGAAGACACTGGCATTTTTAAAGGGTGAAATTCACTTGTATGTGGAACATCAGTTAGAGGACACGAACACCAACTGGTGCATGCAATGACTCTCATTTTATCCTGTGGAAAAAAAAAGCTCAAGTTCAGATAGTCTGAATCCTATCTTTGTTCCCAAGACCTTTGGTTCTGGAGACTCACAGGCAGTCAATAAAGAGAAAAAGATGAAGTGCAGGTCTGGGTAGAATTTAGGTCAGTTGATTTACATGTAACATCCCACCTGTGCCAGCTGTTGTGAGCCACTTTGCTGACTTTGAGAGCCCTGACTGAAAGGAACAAGCTCAAGGATGAGACTGTTCCAGCAATGTGTAAACAAGTGATCTACGACAGAAATTAAATCCTCCCTAATCAAATACTTTGCATTAATCTCTGGAGAAAGAATAGTTGACTGTGTGGTAAAGTTACTTTTATTACGCTGCCTGCCTCTCTTTTCAAGCAGTACCTCTTAAAGATTACTCAAATATATAACCATATTTTATCAAAATTGCCCAACATCTGCCACACAACCTGAAAGTAGTTTTGACAGGAATTTTGGGGGTTTTAAGTCTCCAATTTTGAAATACATTATATAATATGCTTTTAAGGTTAAGGCTTTTACCACAGTGTTTCACAGAACTCATTTTTTTCTTAATTGCACAATATTATGCCAGTCTTTTAAAATCTTAAAAAATGGCATATCTCTCAGTTTTAGCCTAGGGCATAAAGATACTACTAACCTAGGAACAAAGACCTCTAAATCACAATGTAATATTGAGGAAATAAAGTCCCTATATAATAAAGGGAACATTCTTCACATATGTATTTATATATATATATATGTTTAAACAGAATTGTTGTAAAGCACTTAATTGGTCAGGACATTATTATGGTTTTGATGGATGTAATTCTTCAGATATTGGGAAAGGAAGGAGAGCAAAAGAAAACTATTTTTTCACCTAACAATTAACAAATAAAACACTACACAAAGGGAACTTTCATATGTATATTCACAAAAATGGCCAGGAGTGCTTGGTCAGAAGAGGTTAGATCAGGCAGACAGGACCTGGGTTCCTCTTGGCAATTGTGGTGCTTCAAAAGACAGTTGACCTCAGCTCAGCTGTGGTTCAAAAATAAAAGCAGAGAGGCACATCTCACATCTTCTTATAAATCACCTTAAGAGAACTGTGTCAGCACCATATTCTTCTGAATTCCCCCAAGCATTGAAAGCTAGAGAGGAAGTCTTTAATACTATCTCTGGCTGCTTCCAGCAAGATGAAAGAAACTACCTTAAGTTATACTGAAAACACGAAAAATTCTAAATTTTTTATCCATTCTTCTAGAGATGTAACAGTGCAACTTCATCAAGTTTAGGAGCTCTGTTCACCACGTCATTTTCCAAGTCAGGAGGAGATCCTGACATTTTAATCCTATGTTCCTTCAGATTTTCTAGTTTTGAATTAGAAAGGAATGTTTGAAAATTATAATAAAGAATTCCTTCTGGTTTCAGAAACAGCCACAATTTCAGCCCTTTTCAGAAACAGAATGATACAACTCTTCTGCTCCAGGGAATACCATCTGAGGATACACAGCACAACCACAAACACAGCAAGTCAAGCACAAACTATTCCCCTGCTCAATGCCCCTCAGAGATGACATTTAAAATTAAAAGACTGTATAATTCTAAAAACCTTCCAGTGACTGTCAACTCTGACTAGAACCTCATTTTCTTTAAGGATACACATTTTTGTGTAGTACAGTGATGCTGATTAGAGTTATCAGATGACTAATGAAATCATATCAGATGCATAATTTTTAAAAAACTAACTATAGAGCCTAACTTTATAAAATATTAATTATTTATCAGAATGAGTTTATTATCAGAAATTCCCATCCAGATTTCTCAGCTGCATGATCAGTCCCCACTGAACTTACTGGAGGGGAACCAATCTACTGCACACCTAATTCACTTTTTTTTTCTCCAACATCTGGATAGTACCAAAGAACTAGAGTACATCTCCCCTCCAGCTTTTTTTACATCCCATTCCCAACCCCATTTGGGTTTGCTACATTCTCCTCTTTCACTGTTATGACATCTAGATTTATCACTCTTTGATCACCTCCTTTCAAATACATGCCCAGTTCTGGAAAATTCAAATACCTGGGCCCATTAACTCTTTATGTATTAATGCCTCACAAAATTTACAAAAAAAAAAAAAAAAAAAAAAAAAAAACAAAAAAAAAAAAAAAAAAAAAAAAACAAAAAAAAAAACAAAAAAAAAAAAACACCCCAACCCTATGCCTAAGTCATTCAAAAAAGTCATTCAAAAACTGTTTTCTTGTGCTGTTTTTGTTATGCAATCTACCTGGAAATAAAGTTATGCGCAAATCTAGAGACAGCATGAGAAACCTTTTCCTCTTATGGGAAAATTCTTTACTCCTCAGAAATATTCACTGTTAATTAATCCTTGAAGCCATTAAACAAACAATTCTACCACATTTTGACATGAGTCAAGACTGAAATAGTCCAGAATTCTGTTTTAAAATGTGTGGGGGTTGACTCTTCGATCTTTTGGGCTGCCCCTGAGAGCTGAGGCACTGGCCCATAGAGATGTGAAGGTATCCACTTTCTCCTGTGTTAGAGAGACAGGAGGATCCCATCTCTATAACTGATTTGCAGGTAATACAATGCTACCATGCTGCTGGAATATGATGCAGGGGCACTTGGAACCACTTTCCTCCATGTGGAAACAGACATCCCCTGGATCTTAAGAGATTTTACCACATTTGAGATTGCTATAGATCAATATAGTTGATTGTTGATTTTCTCAAGTACTGGATACCATCATCTGCAGTGATCCACTTCCCTATGGAGTTCACAAGATCTTCCTTGAAAAGGTATCTTGCCCTCACACTTGAGAAGAGCCATCTCCAAAGACTGCAAATTGCTGCTTCTTTTTTGATACCTCTTTCAATTCCCTGATCTCTAGCAAGGGATCTCAGCTGTTGGGCTTCATGACCTTCTAACTGCTGACTGCTGGCCCTGCAATGCCAGAACAGCCAGGCAGAAATCCACCCACCTGGTGAACAGCCATAATCTTTTCACAAGTCTTGAAGTTCTGATGATGTTAGAGACCAGGTAACTGGCTTCCTGTTTGATTTGCTTCACTCCTTTCCATTTCTTTGTTGAAGGACCAGCTTCTTGATCCAACCCCTCTTCTCTTTGTTTTCCTGCTTCTTCTTCTTCTCCCCTCCTTTCTAATGAATGATACGGACATGTAGCTTGCCATATTCTTTTTTTTTTTTTTTTTTTTTTTTTTTTAATACTGGGGCAATTAATGTATTAGCTGTTGTTTGATTCCCTGTCTCAGTCATAGTGTTCTCAATTCAGTTTGAGTTCCTGCTCCAACTAGCTATTGAGGCAACTACTGCCTCAACAATTCAGTGCTCTACAGAGTACTACAGTCCTCCAAGAGTATGGAATGTGACTTGACAGGCAAAGGCCAGGGCCCAACACAGGGGGAGAAGCTGCTGGTTTTCATTGGGGTAGGCAAGGCAGCCTTCTATCAGATCACATCTCAGTGTGCCAGGGCTGGTTACCTGTTCAGGTTTAAAGTGCCAGGTAACAGGAGGTGATAACCACTCTGGGAACCTGCCCAAATCCTTCCACACACCCTCCCAGCCAGGAACTGGACGCCTCAGGGCAGATTTTAGTACCTCTTCACCTAAAATTTGTTTTCTCTTACACCAGAATGACATCAGATCTTACGAGCCCCATAGTGTGCCAACAGCATTAGTATTATTAACAGTATTAAACAGAAGACATAAGGATGAGTAATGACCATGGGAGCCTGCATTATAAAAGCAGGCACATCAATCTGGAGCAGGGAAGAGGAGGTCTATTCCCTCACTGTCCACAGAAGATAGTTCCCCCCACATAACTAGGCTGTCAGGGCAAAGCACAGAGCCACTGTTTGCGTTAACACATTCCCAAACTCAGCAAAATAAAGAGATAAGCAGTGCAGCCATCAAACTCCATGTCTCACACAGGAGCTTGCTACTAGACAACTGGTTGTCTCCCCTCCCAGGATCTTGCCCACCAGCAGCCCCTTGATGGGGGAATGTTGATAGACAGTGCTGATGCTCTGCCAGCCCTGCCCAGCAGTAGCCAAAGCACTGGGGTGTTATCAACACCTTTCCAGCTCAGCCAGACCCAATACAAAAGGAGAAGTTCACAACAAGCCGTCTCAACTCTCTGTTGACATCTACCCGCTCATTTCTGCAAAAAACGAGCATTTTGCTCACAATACAAAAATGTATGCAACCACTCAAAGGGTTTAAAGTCAGAACATGCAGTCTGATTTTATTCCTCTCAGAAATTTGTCCAGAGTAAAGAAGATAAAGCCACAACTTACAGATACATAAGCACACGACTAGGTGTATGCTAACAGCTAGTCCCAACATATCCAAGACGAGTTCACTGTGCAGTAAAATTGACACACAAATAGTGAAATCCAACACCATCACAACTCTTTAGACTTTCTAGGCTCAGTCTGCAAACCCAGACCAGACAAACATCTAAACCCAGAATAGAAAACCCTTCTCTATTTGATGTCTCTAGCTAGTGAATATTTCGCCACTTACGCAACCAAATCTCAGCTTTAATTTAAGGCACTATCAGTTAAGATTGAACACAATATCCTGTAACTGGAAATGAATGGCAATGCTGGTGATGCCCTCACTGTATCTTAGACCTCATGTGGCAATGATATTTCCTGGAGAACAAATCTTGTCCACCTGCATGTAAGATAACAGCCCATGCCAATCATTGTCCTAGTGATAAAAGTTGCCAGCAGTATGAAATCTTTATGACAGTTATTTTTCTGCTTATCAAATATAAAACCAATAAGAGACATCACAATGTCATTTCCCCATCATTTTCATCAACAATAGGCACCTTTGGGAACCCTCCAATTTTAAAGCAGTCCACTTTGCCATATTCCTTTAAAATAACAGGACTGCGCAATACACAAGTTTAAGCAAAGATAAAATAAAATGAAATAAACTTGCAAGAATGAGTCAGTACTCTGGAAGAACAGCTGCTTCAAGTGGCATTTAAGGCTCCTATGAAATTTATTGCCAGAACCCAGCAATTTGAGAAAATTAATAACGTAAGAAATATATGGTTATAAAAAATCATTTTAGCAATAATTTGTAATCAACTGATGAAATTCATAATTTAAACTCACACAGCAAATTGCATGGCTCAGTTTTACACAGCTAGAAGAGAATGATGAGATCTTATACTGTATTAACTTTTATTAGCAAGAACTGCATAAAAAATTTCATTTTAAATGAGTTAACATGATTTCAGATTTGAAAAGGTATATTTATAAGCTACCAAACACACTCAGTCTTTCAGGAAATTCTAAGATAAATGTATATTATTTATATAAAATATAGAAAAGTATCTATAAATACAAATGGAACTACTTAAAACGATAAGTCTTACTGATTTACATATTATCTTGTTTCCCATTATTCAGATAGACTTAGGCTCCCAAGCTAAATTTAAAAATCAAGATTTAGTTCTCTAAGCATGTGGATCTTATGTGTTTAAATCACCTGGGAATCAGGGAATATACAATACTTCCATTTAAGCATGGGTAGCTTTTTAAAAATGTAACTTTCTTATGCTCCTAAGCAATACACAGAGTGACTACTTTTAATTCCAGTTTCAGAACACTTTACAAAACAATATTTTTACCACTGAATGTATATACAGATATATGCATATATAGTAAAGGACGATTCATAAAAACTTTTTTTAAAACTTTGCCAGAATTGTGTTTTCTCTATAGCTGATAATAAACAAGAAGCATTATGAATAATTTTTAAGCCTGTATTAGAAAGGAGTGTAAAGATTCCTACTTTATACACTAATCTGTCCCTGGTGTTTCAAAGCTGATGTTCTTGGCGCTTCATTTCAGGAAGATTGCTGCTGATATGCATAGGTATGAATTTACAACAAAAATGCTACAGTCCATCAATGTTACCTAGTTATAAAAATGACAATGACAACTCTATTCTACGCCAGGAAAAGGGAAATTTCCTTAAGAACAAATCTTGTTTTAAGACATACAGTGTACTCTATTTGAAGAGAGGATTTTAACTGCAGTACCATTCGCTAATAATTAGATATGGTTTTTTTCCACATCATTTCTTCCACTAAAATGAATTAAATATATTTATTAAGAAGTAATTTGATACAATTTCCATTAGCTGAATTAATGAATTAACTAAACAGTGGTTTAAAATGCTGAGCAATGATTTCCAAAGTTTACTCTGGGACGCTGTAAGATTGTGATGGTACTTTCTAGTTAGAAGTCTGTCTTTTGCACTTTATATTTCCACAGCACTGCCATGAAACAAACATCTGTAAGGGTTTGAAATACATCTGTGCAGAAGGTCACTACCTACAGAGTGAACAGCTGTGCACATCCATCTGGGTAAACCCTGGCTGTTTGGCACGAAGAGACATTACATCATCAGCAACAAAAGACAGATACTGGAAACTTTATGAAAATTTGCCTTTATATTTCTAAAATTTTACTAGATAATTGTGACGTGCATGAGGTTTCTTTTTAAATTATATTCAAGCAAGTAATACCACTGAAATAGATTTTCATTTGTCTAGACAAAATTCCTTATGCCACCTATTGCTTTGTCTGATTAGATCAGATTATTCCATGGTACTTTAGAACAGAAATAACTTCACCAGATTTTGCACAATCACTTTTTTTCTTCTTTTAAAATACATATATACCAGGGAATTATTGAATTGTTTTGAGGGGAAAAAAACCCACTCCAACACTTACATTATATATTTGATAAACAAATCCTCTCATGCACGAGTAACTTCACTGTTTTGTGTATCTCCATGGGCTTCAATTAAGAAGGAATTCTAATAGTCACTTTAGAGCAGCTGGATACATGATTTCAGTGTTGGAAGAGTACCCTCATCATCATGCAAAGACTGGAACTCCAACCATGGAAAACATCCATCCCACTCAGTGGTATTCAGCAAGTGTTTCCACTATCACAGATATTCTGTTAAGGAGCACTTTCTCTCCAGACACCTTGGAAACCATACACAGTATCTAAATCCTGCTATGAAATGACAGCCATGCTGCCTCATGTAATTGTTTGCTTTTGTGCCTGAAATAATGCTCTCTCTCCTTAAGAGCTGTGATCATGGACTTTCACCTGGGGAAGACTTTGATCTTTACTGTTCCCACTCAGGTGAGGTTTACACACCTGAATTTTTAGGCCTAAAAGTCTAGAGTTAGAGCCAAATGAACTGGTGGCTCCAAATGACACCATAAACAAGCAAGGTAGATGCAATTTCAAACCCAGAAGCAGTTTCTGTTACACATCATCACTAATCTCCAATCATAGTTACTGATGTCAGTTATATTTAGTTGCTTGGGCAGTATCAACTCAAGTACCTGACATTTTAAGTGGATTGCTGAGGAAAATAATGCTTATTTTAATCAAGTAGGACATTGCTTTGAACTTGTTCATGATGTAACACTCTTGTCCCACAGATTTACCCTTACCACTAGGTTAAAATGAAAACACTGGAGAAAGATTTGGCATTTTACAAACAACAAACAAAAGTTTTTGCTTTCTTTGGAATGCACAGCTAATACAATTTTGACTCAACTGCAGCCATGATGCATTGCTCATATCCAGACCAACACTCTGGAAGAAGCCTCTTTCAGAATCTGAATAGCAAGTAAGTTCTCTATTTCTCTGCAGCCCTGGTTCATGCCTGATGTTCTGGTTTCTGAAATTCCTTTCCCAGGGAACTTTCTGTAAACAAGAGATATGTTCTGGTAACAGCAAGAATGTTTACATATTTCCACTAGGAAATATTCCATATTTCTTTTTGATGTCCCTCTGGTCTGACCAATGTGATTGAAGAGGTTTGTCTTCTTGTCACCAATTGAATTGGTCTGTGTAAAATACTATAAAAAGGGAAACACTTCCCAAGAAAAAAGGAGTCACTTCTTCAGCCTTCTGAAGTCAGAGTCTTTGTGTTGTTGTGGTGTACAGTAGTGACAATTTCTCCTTTTTTTTTATTTAACTTAAAACTTCTCACACCTCATTTTATCAAAATTGACACACTGTCTTATTTTGAAAGCACCAGATTAAAATCCTATGCTTAGAGCTAAGTAGGCTTTGAAATGCTTCATCAGATATGAATCTCAAAGAGCTCCTGCTGCCAAATGGCACATGGACCAGCTGTATGCTAGTGGATGTCACTAGTATGTTCTTCAAGTGGAAACAGCATGCATATCTAGAGAACTTGATTATGGAGGAAAAGCCTACTGTTACCATCCAAAGTCTCTGCAGCTACTAACATTTAGAAAAGTTAAAGATCTAGCATTCCTAATTATGATGACAAACATTGAAACAGCACATTTGACAAAACTTCTTCAGTTGTTCCTTGGTGCTTTTACCAGCTGTGGCTCTAGCTGCAGCTTCTAGCTTCTATTTTTAAAGTCTCCTTTCAAAATATTCAGGAAAGAGCAGAGATTGCCATTACAATTTGCTTAAAGACAAATTGCTGATGACTAGAAGATAAGCAGTGTGGCACACTTGTTACACCTTAATGCACAGAAAATATACTTTTTCAAATTTTAAATGCAGTATTTAATTAACAAATTTAGATAAGCCCAGAATGTGGAATGCACTTCAATAATGCTTGAGATCACTGCACTGATAGGGTTGCATTAGCATGCATAGTTAATGTATTCACAGCATGCAAATCTCTTACACTCTTTTGGGATAAAGATTATGGTTTGCAGAGATTTTAATTTTCCTTCTCTCTCCAAAGATGGAGGCTGTATTTTTAACTTTTACTGGAAGCAATGTGCAATTGCATCTCTGTGGATTTTCTCTACAAACCTATAAAATGGTAGCCACTAGACATAAGGAATCCAATTATTATTGGGATTCCCATCCAAATCTCAGCTCTTACTGACCCTCAAGTCAAGCTAGAAGTTTTAAAACATTTTCAGCAGGTCAACTTTATGGATTAGAGTTTCATACCTCTATTCCTTTGCTATAATCACGTAGGCTGGGCACTGCCTGGCTTGGGGTTCTGTATTTGCTTGGCTTTGCCAGCTGTGCAACAATGGAACTTCATATTCTCACAAAACTGCAACAGTATTTGTACCCCAAAAAACGCCCCCCTGCTTCTCTGTCTGCCTGTGACTGAGGTACAGAAAGCACAGCCCATTTCAAACTGAAAAAGAAATTTTTACTTAATAAATAACTAAATAAATAAGTAACCTTTAGTTACTGAACACGTTTCAGTAAAGATTTCCACTGGGGATGGGAGGGGAAGGTGGACAAGAAGAAAATCACACAATAAAAAAATACCTAAATATTAAGTGCTAATCTTCCAATACTTGTAGCTTTGTTAAGGACAAGTTTCATTGCACCAGGTGTATGTCTCCCTCCACTGAACTTCAGCACTCTGAAAGAAGTTACATGACCATGAAAAGATCAGGCAGAAAATCAAGAATACCACCAATTGCACAAAATGACAAGGGATGATGTTCAAAATAAAACTGTTGAGGCATCCCAGTTGATGTCTTCGCAAAACCAACAATTAAACCCTTACTCACTGTCCTTGAAAGTGGTAAGTGCAGCCCCAATTAAAAGTCCTACACATGTGCAATGGTGAGTTAACAATTCTTTTTGCCATTCTCTCTCCTTCAGAGCTCATTAATGCACTGCTGTTACTTCCCCTCATGCAGATCATCTTTTATTTTCACAGCATCCAAAATAACTTCCTTGCCTGCAATGTTGGGATTATTTTCTTTTATTTCTGGGTATTTCTTTATACAGTTTACAAGATTTTACTATGAGTTGCTTCACTCACTTCTAAGTGTCCATATAAAACATACTTACTTCCTCATTGGAGTTCCTATGGAATCCAAATTACAAAGAACAAATGCAGCAATCTGCTTATCTCTTCCTTTTCCCTGTTGACTATCAGACCTAATCATTCTTAGGATAAAACAAATCAGTCTAAAAGCTCCAAGGACTATATTGCTTAGCCATTCACTATAAAACTATAAAAATGACATAACTGCATGAAAAACACTTCATGGAGGCATACAAAATTTTGTGATTCTACTGGACATTCTATCTGAGTGTTCTCACTTGTAAATTTACTTTATTTAATTTTTCTATTAAAGAAAAAAACACACTTCACTCTTACTGATTTAGTCCATTTTCCAGACTGTAAACCGCATATTTCACTGACCATTTTTATGTCACTGCTTTGTTTACTGTGTCTTCCACATGCAGCATCTTATACCACACAGCACCTCTGGCTAATGCTCATTGGGTCTCCTTTCAGTGTAGGAGGATTCACAAAAACTATTCCCATGCATCAAACAACAACAACTCCCCTGTTTGTCTCTTTGGAAGGGTGCAATCAGCATCACATATGTCACTTACTGGAATTTCAGGGGGAGAAAAAGTAGCTCTATCTTGGTATTCAGGCTAGGGATTTGATTCAGTGATAGCATTTACAATCATAGCTTTTTAATATGGTGTATCAAAAATTATATTGCAACAGCACATGAATCTTTAAAGAAGCTGCTACTGAAATACCAAAGACTGAAGGATTCCTCTTCCTAAGAAGGTTCACCATAACCTGCTCAGTGTCTCCTTAAATAATTTCAGAAGTCCTTTTGAGTTTTAAAATATAATGCTTTTTCTGTTATATAACCTGCATCAATAAACATTTTTGTTCATGAACAGGATGTTAAATGTCAATTACTGTAAACATTCATTTGAATATTTTTTTCTACTAGAGTTTTTTGCATTCTCTTTCAGGTTTGTGGAATTCAACAGCAATTTTCCCTGAACTCAGCTAGTGTGATAAATTATTGAAGATTCAAAGAGATAAGTTTCTCAATACATTACAATTAATCCTGAAGTCAGTACAATTACAGCACTTTATACCACTTAATAACCTAAAATCTGATAAAGGTGTTTTAAGTTTGTCTGCAATTTTGTATCTCTCTGGAATATTTTTAATTGAAAGTGAATCATGTAAACTGTTAAGGCTGTCATAATCTTTTATATGGCTTGAACTACAATTCTGCAACCAACTGCAAGCAGGAGATTATTACACTATATTAAAAAATAAGAATTCAAGGTCAGAGAGCTCTATAGCATGCTTCCTATTTGCACTTTTCTCTCCTTTCTCTCTCTTAACTAAAATAAAATGTATTTATAAACAATTACTAGATTTATATACACCGACACTAGTATCTAACACAGATATCTTATACATTAAATGTTTCTATCTTCTCAGTTTCAGTTCCACAACAGCTGGAATCATCCCAGTCTCATTCCTCCTCCTGCGACATTAAAGATTATGAACTCTTTTGGTTGGGATCACAGCTGAACATAATTATACCTAGTACATAAATACAAAATCCAACATGGTTTTCTCCAGAAAGATAAATGGAGAAAAAGAAGGAGAAATGGGAACCAAAATGGGAATGAAACACTGCAGTTATTTCTCAATATAAACTGGCAAATGCTGGAAGTACCACTCTGAGATTTCAGATACACAACAAGAATCTAACGAAACAATAAATTTTTAACAATTAGAAAGAATGCCAATAAGAAAAGCATGATTTTGATTGCATAACAAATGTAATCGTAAGCTTGGGTCTTGAAAACACACAATATTGCTCTTTCACACAGGCAAACATTCTCTCTGTTATTACTTGTAGCTAGTTTCTCAGTGAGATGTGTCCCTGATGCACGTTTGTATACTTTTTTATTTTCCTACAAAAAGTGACTCTTATTTCCTGACTGTTTCAGTTCTTCTCTGCTTTACAAAATGTCAAATTGTTTAACACACAGTGTCTGCAGCACTTCTCTGAGCTGGATGCAAGTAGATGAAAAAAAGCTCATCCAGACAGGCAGTGCTATGAGCTGAGAGACAGCAGACATTTCACTTGGGCTCTGCTGTGCTGCTCGTTTCCAACTCCATGCTGAACAGCAGCTGTTGGCTTTGAGAAAAATCCTCCACTCTGCCTCAGTGTAAAATCAAACAGATTACATCACAGATTTTTCCGACATGTCTCTACCTCATTGCCTATTTTCACGCTTGGCAACAATCTCTGGTAGTAGAACTAAGTGACTTTTTAGGCCAGAGTGGCTCACACGCATCGCTGCTCCCAGCAGGACCTGCCTGGCTGCTCCCTGGCCCCAGCTGGGAGCCTTCCATGGCCCAAGACAATTCTGTGCTTTTTGATTCAATGTATGTGAAGAACCACTGGGGCTGTCGTGCATTTCTAGCAGAGGGCTGAGGACTTCCATTGCACGCCGTAAGAGGATGCAGAGAAATTTTAGGACCAGAAGATGTTTACTTGCATAAGACTGGAAGACCAGAACATAGAAACAAACAAAGTGAATTTGAGAGTACAGAAGCACAATTCCATCCCACCTAATACAAATTTCCTAGTTAAAAATACTATCCCACAATTTATCCCAACATTTACCAATTTTTATTCCCTACAAATCACTCCCATTATGCTGTTTCCTACTAAAATAAACACATTAATAATGTAGACCCTTTTGTTTTCTCATCTATCTTTACACTGTACAAACTTAAATGCCTTCAAATTCCCTACAGTTAACCCCATATGAAACAGCTCTAAGGGTGTATAATTTTATAAAGCAACGAGATATTCACAGCATGTCTACTCTAAATTAAGCTCCTATTATAAGCAGATGTTGTTGCAAATATCCCTATAATTTAAGAATAATCTCAAAAATTTTTAGGAAAGATTGTGCACTCTAGTTTACTTGAGCTGAGGTTAAGAAAAAATTACTAATGTTTGATATAATCAATTAAAATAAACTTCCTTGGAAATTATATATGCTTTAATATACTTTGTAAAAATATTTTGTTCCTTAATTCTTAAATGCCTGTTTCTTCTATCACCTTCCCAAACTGGTTTGGAAAAAGTGTATCACGGAACTCTGCCTCTTGACTTTGGTTGGTTATAGCAATAACTGTAACAGTGTAATTAGTGTGTATTTTAAAACCCTAAGTGGACCCAACTAAAAAGAACTCTGAGAACAAATTCCTTCACCCTCCTTTTGCTTCCCTCTTCCTGGGCAGTGTCCTGAGATGAAGGTCCTGTAACCTCCTTTGTAGCAGGAAATTCACAGGTGCTGTGATTCTCTTTTTTTTTTTTTTACACTCTTCTTTAGTTTCAAGCTTTTAGCTTTTCAGTGGTAGTAAATGTTTTCCTTTTTAAGGAAGGATTCTTTCCTGCTATTGTCATATCACCTTCCTCCTGAAGTCTCCTGCCTCATCAACTTTTACATTTTCTCCCTTCCCACTGCCCCTTTCCTGTTTCTAATCCACCCTAGCTGCACCAGAAAATGAGTTAAACTCACAAAGTAAATCACAGTAGATAACCAGGTTTTTTTATATAAAAACATATAAACCACACACAGTCTTATGCAAAGTATGGAGCCCAGCTCCAAGCAGTTAATTCCTACTGGTTCTCAGATCTCTGGAGAAAGGCAATTTGTGAACACCCATTTGTGCCTCCAGCTAGTTTCAACTAGATTAACTTTTAATATCCCCTATACTTTACTTTTGTAAGTACAGTCTAAATCTATGTCCACAAATATCTCTGTCTCTATGCCACACACAAAACAGGTAAATAAACCAGTCCCTTTCCTCAGCTTGCTTTGCTAGCAGCTCCTCTACTCAGTACTTAAACTACAAGATTTGCTTTTTCTCTGTAGTGCTTGCTATTCTTCTTTTTCACGTTGTGGTATTAGCACTGAAAAGATATCATTAGGTACCTTGACAAAACAATACACATTCAGGTAATATCCTTCCTATAATCTATCTTACACTGGACAACAGCACAGACATATTTCATGCATAAATCAATCACACAGTACAATCACTTTAGACAGACATAAAAGAGGTTTTCCATAAAACTGACCTATGCCATGGGGAAAAAGAAAGGAGGGCACAAATCAAGATGAGTGCAGGTCACTCATTAACTGAAGCAGAGAAAATCCAAAAGGCTGGCTACCTTTCAAGTCACATCTCTAAAAATCAGCAACATCAAACTTAGCTCCTGCACTCTCAACAGTAATTCAGAGCATTTGAAAGGAGGATTTATCTAGTTTCTTTTTAGTAGAAAATACATTTTTCTAATAGTAAAACTGGAAAAGAACCCAGTTTTTCAGTATGAAGCTCTCACTTTACAAAGCTTGCCATCCATCTGGATTTATACTTCAGTTACTTTAATTGGATCATCCAGGAAAAAAGGAACCAAATGGGCACTGTTCAAGTTCTGTTAAGCATCTTTTCAATGTATTTATTAGGTCATCAACATACAAAAAAGAATCTCATGAGAATTCAGAGGTGGAGGACATGGGGAGAGGAAGAAAAACCTTGAAAATCAGTAGCTCCCAAGACTTTCAAAGGGTGCAGAAGATTAGGGTTTTTCTAGTTGGCCAGGTCAGAGGAGTGTTTTCCTTCTTCACTGTGACAGAGTGCATAGCCCTCCTAATAGAGGCATGTCAGTATAAAATAAACACCTCTTGCTCCAGTCTTATCATTGTTCTGCTCCCTGACTTTTGTATAGCAAAGACCAAAGATGATTCACCTTCCAGCTCTGAAGTCAGCCCTGTTATTGACTCCACTAACAGCAGGAGCAGAACAAGTAAATTTCCCCAAGAAGGAAAACTCTATACTGCTTTTATTTCTGGCTTACAGTGATACGGAGCAGACAACACCAGGGCACATATCACCTTATGTGTGCCAAGTACTCAAGCCTTCAGCCTGAGAAATCAGGAAATGAAGCTACTACACCTGAGCTTTACCAAAATAATAATAATAGTTGCCTTCTCGCTACTGTTCTTTTGCTTAACGACATTTGTCTAGCAAGACCTTGTAAGTCACATCTTGTATTTAGGGCTGAACTAATATTTCATGGGGAAAAAACCTGCCATATAATTCCTTCCAAATTGTCTATTTCTTTCAGTAGCTTTGAGGACACTTTGTTAAGGCACTAAGGCTACCACAGGTGACTAAGAGCAATGGGAATAACCCATCAAGAAGAAAATGCTCTTGAAAATACCACTGAGTGCTAGACCTGTCTTCTTGTTACCTACATTTCATACAGCAACAGCTGGCACTTGAGACCAAGTCACAGTAATGCCAAATTTGTCATACAAAGGATAACACTTTTTGCAAAACTGACATCACTTGCTCAGATTCTGATTTGAAAAAATGGTGGGGAAACTAACTTTTATAAACTGAGAAAAACACTTATTTCCTTGCAGTCTCTCGTGAATTTGTGACCTTAGAGTAAGCAGGTCACAGCATGCCCTCAGAGCTCCTATTCACCAGTTCACTCTGCTGCTCTGTATTTGTACATGGATATTCACTGTGATAAGTCATTGTGAAAGAGACTTAGAATGTGAAACTAGTGTTACCTTTTTTAACTTGTCTGTAACTGTTTGGATGATATTGATCTGTTCTCATTTTTTCTTCACCGTTCTTGAAGAGAATCTAAAGGGACTTGATGAGAAAAATCTCTGTAACTGTGGATTAAAGGACTGACCCAAGCTCCTTGTGGATATCTTCATTATGTAGATCCTTGTGGGTCCCTTCCAACTCAAGATAGTCTAAGATTATGTAACTCCTTCCCACTGCTGGGATGGTTTTGCTTCAGCACCTCTAATGCCTGTGACTATTCCACAAACTGCAAGAACATTTCTCGCATTGCCAGGACAATGAGTTCACTCAGTTACCTCCAGTAAGCAGAACAAAGCAAGTTTACAATACAGGTAAACCTCACTCTATCACTGTTCATACAGTTTCCCTGGAAATCGCTAATTGTTAATGAGAAGAATTAATTACTCATTTAGTTCATTCAGGTAGTGAATATTTGATATTACTGATGATTAAGGAACTTTTATTTTCCTAAATCAAATGGTGTTGTGTTTCATTTAACTTACCTTTGGTGAGTTATATCTCACAATATTTAACCTGATTTCTTCATGGTTTTCATATTCTGAAATTTCAAAGCTCCCAATTTAAGACAATGACTAAGGAAAATATAAAATAACCAGACTCATCTTCCTCTCTTACTATATCAAGGAAAAAAATTAAGCTTAACTAAGCTTTTTTTATAAAAACACTGAGTTATCAATCACTGTGTCTGGCCCAAGTATTCTTTTTGTCTAGAAATTTTTGCTATTGTATTGTTTAACGTGTTAGAAAACAAACAAAAAAAGAATGAATCATTGTTTCAATACCAGGCAGCAACTATCTTTCAATCCTTGCTAACACATGGGAAATGAATTCATTCTTTACTGAAAGCACTGTCTTACTCCACTGGGGCTGTTTGTCAGTTCCTCCAGGGTGACACTAAATCAAGTTGCAAAGTAGTGTAATGTAAATCACAGCCTAATTTACTTGTCACTGTGTTGTGACACTTGGTTAAAAATGCTTTTTAATTGCAAAGATAAATTATACATTAACAATTCTTGGTGGCAGTTTCAATACTGCATCAGATTATTTCACTCTAGAGGAAGGAGCTGAACAACTACACAACCACAAGCTATGACAGAATATTTTTAAATTGTCGGGTTGTTCAGATTGATGGTGTTGGTAGTGTTGTGATGATGAGCTCTGTCCTCCACAAAAACAAAAGACATTATCAGTCTTTTATATTCAGTAACACATGAAGTATTCTGTTTTCTTGAACCTTTCAGATCACTCCAGCTTCTCGCTTGCAAATTAGTCAGACTCCCTATAGAAATATGAACTGGTTCTCAGTCATGCTGAAAAATAAGCCTTTCTCTATTCTATAATCTAGGACAGGGAAATGATTGAAAATAGAACAAAATATGTTTAGGAAAAAAAAATAAGGAAGCTGTTGAGTAATCTTTAGTGATCTTGAGTCTCATCACCTTAGGAATTGCAATTCTCTCCACACAAACTAAGTTTTTCCTGCTGGAAGCTGACACTGCAGCTAGTAGCCAGCAAGCAATGATCAGTAGTCAATGCTCTACAGGTAAAAGGCTCCAGATTGCAGTTCCTGGCATTGGACCAGAACAAAGCCCTCTGCAGAAGGTGAAAGTCAATCTTACAGCTCACCTGTACCTATTACATTTTGTGCATGCTACTCCTCAGTCATGCAGTTCCTATGTGTATCTATTACAGCCTACTACAGCATAGGTTAGACACATCTAAGAGATGTGCCTGTGCCCCCCCAGTCACAGAATGGGTCAGGTTGGAAGGGACAACAGTGGGTCATCCCATCCATCCTCCCTGCTCAAGCAGGCTCATCCCAGAGCACACAGCACAGGATTGTGTCCAGATGGTTTCTGAATATCTCCTGTGAGGGAGACTCCACAACCTCTCTGGAAAATCTGTTCTGGTGCTCAGTCACCCACACAGTAAAGAAGTTCTTCCTCAAGTTCAGCTGGAACTTCCTGTGCATCAGTTTCTGCCCATTGTCTCTTGTCCTATTGCCTGGCACCACTGAGCAGAGCCTGGCTCCATCCTCTTGGCACTCTCCCTGCAGATACTGACAGACATTGATAAGGTCCCCTCTCAGTTATCCCTTCTCAAGGCTGAGCAGGCCCAGCTCCCTCAGCCTGTCCTCACAAGAGAGATGCTCCAGCCTCTCAATCTCTTTGTCACCTTTCACTGACGTGCTGCACAAGCTCCATGTCTCTCCTACTGGGGAGCCCAGAGCTGGACACTGCACTCCAGATGTGACCCCACCAGGGCTGAGCAGAGGTGCAGGATCACCTCCCTTGCCCTGCTGGAATGCTGTTCCTAATGCACCCCAGGACACCATTGGCCTCCTGGCCACAGGGACGCTGCTGGCTCATGGACAGCTTGGTGTCCACCAGGACCCCCTGGTCCTTCTCCACAAGCTGCTTTCCAGCAGCTCAGCCTCCAGCCTGAACTGGTGTCTGTGGTTATTCCTCCCCAGGTGCAGGACCCTGCAGTTGCCTTTGTGTTTTTCACACTTCCTCTGCTACTCTGCAACCCAGGGCTTGATATAAACCTGCCAGAAGTCTGCCAAACACAACTTGCAATAAATGAGCTAAGGATATTCTGTCAGTAAAGTGCAACAAGGATGTATTACAGAGCTTATACAAACATGACACCATCAATGAAGAAACATTACACATTCACTTTTAGACCACAGAAGAAAGGTTTTGAAGTGGGGGTTTTTTTTAGACATATATTTTGATTCCACTGAGCTGATGGTCACCTCAATTTTGACAGTCTCAACCTTCAAGGGCAAAGCAAACAGACTGAAAAGAGCTCATGTAGAAGAGGAGAGAGAGTCAAGTGGTAAATCAGCCCCTTCTCATACTTGCTATCTCATCCTTATGCCAGACACTTGATTTTGCAAAAAACCGCCACCCCCTGACCTGCACCACCTGCTGCAAGGTTCTCACCAAGTGTTTCTTTCCCAGGGCACGGAAACTGCCTCACCCTGTTGGCTTGGCTCATATCCTTAAACAGAACCAGCCTTCTCCTAGATCTCCAGGGTGCTCTTCTCATTGCCCATCAGCAGGGCACAGGGTCCTCCTATGCTCATGCTTTCAAAGCCTTTGCTGCTGCCCTGCCTCTAGGCTGTACATCATCCTCACAGCAAGTGGCACCATGACACTGTTTGCACAGCAAGTCATCAGAATTAGTTGATAATGTGCCTAACAAAAGGCCAGAGCTGGGCCCTGCACTGTTAGCAGAAAGCCTCTTCTCACAAGGCACAGTTATCAGCAATGACAACGTTGTTTCATCGGGTACAAAAATGCTTCAACCATTACAGCACACACGGGTTATCAAAGTTTAGGATCAACTGTAGGAGTGAGCCTTGCTGGTGCTGCAATGCTCACACTGGAATGAAGCCTTCACAGCCACTGCCCAGGCTTTGCTGTAGCTTCTCCTGTGTACACACACCAGGAACAGCCAACCTGGGATGCTTTCCGGCACACTCTAAGAGACAGGAAACTTTTATAAGAGATACTTACACATAGCACACGTGGAAACATTTTAATGAGATATTTCTGCCAGAATGACATTGTTAGCTTCAGAAAACAACCTGAATCTTTTATGCCAAAAACACCCTAGACTATTTCTTACAAATTAATTTCGAAGATTTAGACTGATAGCAAACCACCCTCCTCTTTTCTGATTTTTCTTACTGACAATGAATAGGTTTAAAAATCAGGAGGCAGATTTCCTGTAATAATTAAGTATTTAAACAGCATGTATGAGCTTAAAAGACTTCTTAAAAAGTACATTACCATCACTGAAATATGCGAGGGCTGACACCTAATTCACTAGCTATGTCCTGAAACACAGTTGGTTGGTATTAGGTTGTAAATTATTGTTCCCAGTACACATAGTAAATCTGCTTATTAAAATTCCCTTTCTGAATATTTATGCTAAGTCTGCAACCCCCTACGCATAAGAGACCTGTATTATCACACAGAGTAACTTGGCAGTTTCAAAGAAACCTAACATAATTAAATCAAGCCAAATCAGAAATGAAAGGAAGTACAACCAAGCAAGAGGCTGACACACTGAATTTCCATAACACTGCAGCATTAGAAGCATCTAGAGCATTACAATACAAAGCTCCAAAATATTGATTTAGAAAGTCATTCAAAAATATAACTCGTTTGTATTTTGAGTTGTTGTCCACCTCAAATCTTTAACATTACATATATTAGCCCTTTAAAGTTGGTAATATCGCTACTTTTTGGAGTACATTTTCAGTGTGTGCTCAACAAAACTGAGTACTTTTTAGGAGAGAAACAGCAAGGAAACCGTGATTCCTGACACTGATTCCTGCCACCTATTACTTAAAAAACTGCTTAGTCTACTTCATAAACTAGTCAAACATAGTCTTCAAGGATTCTTCATCCCCTCATTATTGCTCTGACAGAATATTTCTGCATGATTTTTATATTTAAGGACCACTGTCACATTTTCAACTTGATCTATTTCTGAGCAATTTTTAATTTTTTTGGAGTCTGCAGCTGTGCTGGATGTTTTGCAGGTGGATTGTGGTTTTTTGATGTGAGTTGTCTTTTTTCATTTTCCTCAATGACAAACACAAGAGGATCTTTTGAGTTCCTTCTGCAGCCTCTATCTCCCCTCCCCTGGTCACCCAGGAGGTCTCTCAGCACACGTGTTTACATTCATCATTCAGACATACAGTATTCTCAGCAAGGTGCAGGGTTGTGGAATCACTTCCAATACCCATTCCTTGTAAAACTGCAGCCACACATGCCTTTTTCCTACAGAATCACATCAGTAGATTGCAATTATTTAATAACCTTATAAGACCAGGTTTTTTCTTTTGTCAACTGACATTTCCAGGCAATGAGCTTTTTTTTGAAAGAATTCTTAAGCTTGAGATAAAACACCTTATATGTATCTTTGTAGAATATGATTTAATTTTAATTCCTAGTCTCTTACTTTACAAGAGAATTAAGTCCATCATAGTTACAAACAACGAAGCATCACAACTTTGCAATGAAATTATTAGTATTATACAGTTCTAGCAGTTTATCAGTGTCATGAATAGAAAATTTGTGCATGTAATTTTCAGATGTACTTCCATATCATCAACTTTTTTGCAAAATTTGTGATTACAATGTACATATGCTGTGGAGCTGGTACTGTGTGACTACAGGAAAAAAGGTGAAAAATTACAACAGTATTAGTAGAATTAACAGTATTTGCAGAAAGCAGGTAATTCTCCCTTCCCACAATAATTCTGATGTCAACAACAAAATTTACACTATAATCAGAGTAAGCTACACATAAGCTCTACACACAAGTAAAAGTACCTCAATACCCATTTGACAATATTAAAGGAGTTTAAAAATGACTACATATACATATCATTAATGGCTTAGTAAAGATGCACAATGAAACACACACAAAAAAAGTAACTTTAAATGGGAGTTTTCAAAATGCTTTCCAATAAGCAAATTTTTCTACTCTTCAAGGAGAATTTTATGCTGATTTTGTGGAAAGTAGAAAATCTGCATATTTTTTTTTTCCCTTAAACAATTGTTTTGAACTCAAACCCAATCTGAAACATTTTGTTTGAAGTCACAGCAACTTTGGTCTCTTTCTTGCAAATCTTAGAACATTGCCAGATTGCACAGATCATTAGCTGATGCTTTAAACTCACTTTTTTGAATTTTTTCCATTTTAAATAGAAAAAAAACCATTTTTTTTCCCATTAAAAAAATTGTGAAAATTTTAAGTACATTATTAAGTATTGCTGCCAATCTGCTGCTGCCACTTCTTTATTTCTCTTCCTCCCACCCCTGCCTTTTTCTTCTCTTAACTTTGAAAGCTTCTGTTCTCAAGGGCATATATAAAATTATATATATAGTAGTTCTTGTGTTCAGGTAAGAATTCAGCAAGAATTTATAACACAGCCTTGCATCTTTACTCAAAAACATCCATTTCTGCATATATATGGACATATTATTTACAAGTACATTTTGACTGTTTTAAGTTTCCAACTGCAAATCATGCAATTTGGGTAAAATGCTGCAGTTAGATGATGCAAATGTGAGAGAGAAAGAGGCAGAGAACATACATGTGTGTTTGTGCGTGTGTTTATACCAAGAAACAAAGCCAAATTATTTTGATTTCACACCTATAGCGCCTAAATATGATTTTTATTCTGAAGTGCTCATCACATTCAGAATTCCCACTGAGAAGGTTTTACTTGTTTAGTACAGAAAATCAACTTACACTCCTCTTATTCCTGAAATGCCATATTTACAGAACCTAATGCTGTGGATGTACTTAAAAAAATTAAGGAGCTTCTCAGCCAGTATAAATTTCTACAGCTCCATTAGCTTGGAATTGCAAACAGTTAGCTTGGAAGTTCAGTCACGGTGTGGGCTTGGCTTTTTGTATTTTGGTTCTTAACCTCAAGCAAAATTCTTCTAACACTGGCAATGTACCAGTAATACAATGGGGTGTTTTTTCATGTTGTTAAATCTCACAAACTTAAAATTAGCAAAAATTCTCCAGGGTTAAGAGCCATTATTGTAGAGAAAGTTAATACTGGCTGCCACAAACCATGCATCCAGTGACTGCTGGCCTTAAATGACTGCTGAGTGAGAGCTGATGTCCCCAACATAGAGAGAACTTCTCCCATCACAGCAATCATTATCTGATATCGAATTCATGTAATTCACATTTGTATGAAATTCTGATAGCTAATTCATTATCTGATATATAGATAGATATGTGTATGTGTATATATATTTATACTCAAACTCAGTTATACCAGTCAATTAATTGCAGTATTTTACTCAGATTCCATGCTTTGCATTTTTCCCCACCTGAAATTGTCAGTGCACTAACACATTCTATTCAGTTATTGCTCAGAATTGCAAATCATATGCTCCAGGGAAAAGTGAAGTACATACTACAGACAGTTCTCAGCAAGTATTTAAGAATGCAGAATGCCAAGAATTACTAGAAAGGTAATAAATGAACATTACTTTGCTACTAGGTAAATCAAGGTCTAACTACATTTTGAAGGATGCATTAAATTTCATAAACTACAGTAGTACTGGGAATAGATGATCACAAGCACACAAGGCAAGATTAGATAGACTGGGATTCTCCAGCTTGGGAAGATAATGGAGAAAAGATACTGATGTTGAAAATCTCAAAAAATCATTAATGATACAGAGGATGAGAAGGGTACAGGATTATTCACTTTTTAGAACTGATCTAAAATCTTACTCTTTCAGTTGCTAACAAACTGTAAAGAATATATTCTCTAGAAAGCCCTCAATACAGCAAATTTCAGTACAATAAAATCATTCTCACCAGCTGAGAGAAATTAAGAGAACAGAGAAGTCTTCCCACTGCTCCATGACAAACAGGGATCCAAAGCAAAAGTGGCTCTAAAAAGCAGAAATTCAGATTGGCTTTATGCAACAAAAATCCACATATAAGAGATAGTGACAATGGAGGCCAAAGACAGCATACTTTTCTGATCAGGATGATTATGATCAGCCTATAAAAGAACAGCATCACCAAGATTTGCTCATCTGCCTAATCTGCATTATCCTAAATATCCTTTCTTGTAGTTCCAGAGCATCCTGGAGAGAAGTGACAATAGGAAGAGGAGTAGCTGTAACAAGGTCAGAGCACACAGAGGGAAGCAGGGGCAAAGAAATGACCCCAGAACAACCAGGAGCAAGACAGAGACAGCATTTCCTTCAGCTCACAGAGGAGATGAGGATGATAGTTTTGGGGATAGGGGGAGAAAGAGAGAGACAACAGTACTTCAGATGGAATTGAAGGGCTAACAAAGAGAGAAGTAAAGAGAGAATTTTTCCATGATTCTGAGAAATGCCATGGAAGCTCTGAAATTGGTAAAACACATAAGGGCACCGAAGCAGGGGGTAAGTTCAGTGGAGGAGAAAATAAGACTCTGAGCTGTCAGGCACAGGAAACTGGGGGGAATAGGGAAAGAAAACAAAGGCCAGCAGGGAAGATGGCAACAAAAATCACATGTGCTTTAATAAAGCATCACAAATGCTTTACTTAAGCTGGAGGTGGAGGTGAGATGAATCAGAGCTCTCTTGAAGGAAATAAACCCAGTCTTCCACAGCTTCAGTTCTTGCAAGGAGAACAAAGGAAATCGAATGAGATGTAAATTTGCAGCAGGTGTGCAAACCCTCCCACAAGACCACTGCAAAATACATGAAATAAAAGCATATTCTCTAATCTATTTGTTGTTATCTTGGAGTATTGACCAGCAATGCCTATGTTTTTTTCCTCACCAAGCTCATCTGTATTAAGTGTTCAGATTAATTGCTCTTTCTTTCCAAATCTCCCCTTCCAATCCAAACACTGCATATTTCAAACAGGCACACAGCCTTACATTTAGTTCTTGATTAGAAAATACAATGATTCTGTCTCATTTCTAAGTGAACAGGAATACCTATTAGTCTCATGATTACATTTAGACAGGTTAATTAAATCTGCTTAAACACAGCTTGGCCTTTAAGCTATAGTTAGAAAAAAAAAAGTCATATTTCTGAGTCACAGGAGTTAAATGAGTTCATTAGTCAGGGTTTCAGTCAAATTCTCAATTGGTGTATAAAGGCACAGGTCTGTTGAAGGCAACCATGCTGCTACTGTCTGCACAATTGAGGAACTGACTCATTATTCTGCCTCAACTGCATTTGCATCTTCAAATTTAAGTGCATTATTCTGTTGGTAATGATTAAACCAGTACAACTCTCCAGCAGGTGAGGGCCATGCCAGTGATGAGCGCTTAAGTACTAATGTAGAATCACAGCAAAAAAAAAATTACACAGGTTCAATTAGGAGAATTTAAAATTTTTTTAGTAGTGCCAGGATGATTCTAAGCTACAGAGCAGAGTTGAAGACTTAGTCCCCAACACTGAGCTACTTTCAGGAAAAAGATTTTCTTTAAAAAGTAAACATGCAGCAAACAGTACATTCATAGCTGTGCAAAATGCATTTAGTGCTGTCATACTTACAAAGGAGAAACCTGTAAAAACTACAGATTTAACCCACTCAGGACTCATTTAATGAAATGCTTCTGTACAAATATTTATGGTCTTCCAACAGAAGTGCACTTATGGACTAACTCAAGCTCCTGCATTCTAGAAAGAGTTCATTTGAAGTGGGGTTTATGTATCACCATTGCCTGCAGAAAGGCAATTCACATCTTGCTGATTATTGAAGTTGGTGTTGATATTTCATACCTGATTTAAATGACCTTGGTTGGTGTGTGTGCCTAACTCCTAATGTTTCTTTTGCTTGGTACACCATTGCACACTGTCCAAACACGTTCATGGACAGCATCAGGTAGAAATCCAGCTTTCCACCAGTTTTGCACGGTTGATGACACACTGTGGATTAATGCCCTCAAACATCTCTCCTCCCTGTCACCTCAAGCAGCTGGCAGGGAGGAACAGGGAGGCCACCAGACACACATTCCCTCTATTTCTCCAGGAGCTGGTCAACAGCCACAAGTTATTGAGTCAGCATTTCTTCATCAAAGCCATGTTCCTGACAGCTGACTTCCTGCTTGTAAAAGAGACTTTCTATCTTCAGGACAGCCCATAACTACAGGACTGAGTTGGGCTTGCACTGAAACACTGTCAGCACAACTATTTCCATTAGAACAGTATAGGAAATTATCCACAGCCAGGGTAACACCTAACAAGATTAACACTTAAAAATACCAGTGATTACACCGAGTTGTCAGATGCCAACTAAATTAATTCCCAGCTAAACATTAGAAGCTCAGACTAGTAAATCCAGGATTCAACACTGGCAAATCATTTTGTTCAAACATGAAAAAATACAAAAACAAGAGGAGGAACTGATGAAATGGTGTAGGGATACTTCTGTGCAGATCCTATGAAACTCACATTTCATAAACTCAGTAAAACATCATCACTGGAAGTCAATCTAAAATATCTTAAGGTTTTTTTTTTCTAGAGGCAGTTGTGAAGGACCCTGAAGCATGGTTTAAAAACATCTTTTGCCATGTGCCAAAAAGGTATGCAACAGGAAACATTTTTTTATTTTATTTTGAGGCAAGTAGAATACATCAAAACATGGGCAACTTCAGGAAGATTTAACACTCAACACTAAAGCAATAAAAAAACCTGTATAGATTATATAACTCAATAACTGACTTTAATCAGTTCATCATTTTATCAGCATATTTTAAAAGTATTATTTAGCCAGAACTGTAAGTGCAGCCACAAGTCTGCAGCCTCATAATCAATAAAACCCCCAAGATATGCAACACAGAATAAGCAAATTGTAGTTCACACAGGTTAATTTCAAATTGCCCCATGGAGACCTTTCCCAAATGTTTTTCATGTTTCATGGAGCTTTAATGACCAGTAAGCCAAGCTGAGCAAACAGAACTCGTGTTCAGAAATTTGGGCCAGATTTAAGTGAAGGATTGAGACATCTTAATTGCTTTATTATTATCATCATCATCATTATTTTAAAATCTGAGAAAATGTGAAACAAAATGTCTCTGAATAGTTGTGTTGGAAAATACATTCAGCACGGTTTACAGGTCTTCACAGCCCTTTTGATCAATCTTTCACTCAAGTCAGATATTCAACTTAAGATCATATGGAAGCCCACACACAGAGTTCTGTGTTTGCAGAGCCACTGAATTCCATTTCAATAGGAATGTATGTATATATTTATGTGCACATATTTCTACATATCAACACAGGCTTGGGATGAACGGATGGAGAGCAGCCCTGCCAAGAAGGACTTGGGAGTGTTGGTGGATGAGAGGCTGGACATGACTCAGCCATGGGCACTCACAGCCCAGAAAGCCAAAAAGCAGCATGTCCAGCAGGGGAGGGAGAGGACTCTGCCCCTCTGCTGTGCTCTGTTCAGAGCCCACCTGCAGGGCTGCATCCAGCTCTGGGGCCCAGCACAGGAAGGACATGGACCTGTTGGAGCAAGTCCAGAGGAGGTCACCAGGTGATCAGAGAGATGGAGCACCTCTCCTGTGAGGAAAGGCTGAGAGAATTGGGATTGCTCAAACTGGAAAAAACAAGGCTTCCATGAGACCAAACTGCAGCCTTCCTGCAGTATCTGAAAAGAACCTACACGAAGGCTGGAGAGGGACTTTTCACAAGCGTATGTAGCAATAGAACAAAAGGGAATGTGTAACTTCCCCTAAAGGTGTCTAGTTCATTACAAAATTAGAAGAGGAAAAAAACCACAATAAAACAGGTAAAGAAAATCACTAAGGATAAAGAAAACTTTACTTACTAACTTCAGTTGTATAAATTCTGACTTTATATTAAAACATGAAATTATAAAACAAGTTAAACTAATGTGTGTGGGTTTTTATTTAATATATCTAGCACAACAAATAACTTATTTTTTCACAGGAGAATCCAGTATAATAAGCTGCTTTGGCAACACAGAATTACATTAGAAAATACATTCCAAATAGGTAAATGCAGGTCTTGGACTTTCCTCAGAACTATTTTGATTAATTTATTGTCTTGCGTTGTGTGGTAATACAAAAACCTAAAATAATGACTTTTCTGCATCCTTTACATTATTTCTAGTCAAGCAGCAATAGCAATGGTATGAATTCACTTTGGTTTCCCGAAATACATGAATTTGTTTACAATTTCTACAAGTCATGGACTTGCATACAGCTCAGAAGCTGCCCTCCAAAGAAGAAAAGGATTATTATATTTTGCTCTACAAGGTTTATGGGATCATACTTTTTTTTCTTATACAAGGAGTATATTTGGCTGTAGACAGAGATGGAATTCCTCCCACCCCTTATTTTTATTGCAAACTACTGACATGTTAAAGACTAAAATTAAAATCTACCCAAGCCTGCTCTTAACAGTTACATCCCCTCCCCTTTTGTGCTCTTCACCACCAGAGAGGTTTCTTTACCAGGTAGATTTTTTCATTTCACATTAATTTGGGAATTACGTGTAATCCAACTTGCTATTTTGTTTCCTTTTCACTCCAGTACCTGAATAACCTCTTACTTCTGCACAGATGGGTGTAGAGGGATTACTGCTACAAAGAGGTGACAGACATCAGAGCAGAAAACTCATGGCCTAGCAAATCCATCTGAAAACAAGAGACACAATAGCTCAATATGGCAAGAGACTGTCATAGCCTGTAGATGAGAAGAAAATAACAGCTGCTGTCTTCCAAAAGGTAACACCGTGAGTAACATCTCAGGGTTACTCTGTCTAGAGAGTCAGATAACACAGGAAGAAAAATAATTGCAATACTCCCATATTATCCTTACGAGAGTATTGAGAGGATTTAAAAACGATAACTAAAACTATTGCATTGGGTTCTAACAGCAACATCTCAATTTATCAAATTCCTCAAATTTGATAAAATTCCTGGGTGTTCAGTCTATACTTGATCTTTAGTAGCTCTGGCTTTGTCAGCACACAGTGCAAACAGACAAAATATCTATATATCAAACCATGGAACAGAAATGAAGTGCTGATTGGGTGTATTCCCACGTCATGTTTATTTCATTACAAAAACAAACAAGAGAAAGTATGCCTAGACCAGACTGGTTTTTATTTATTTTTAAAATATGTGACTTTTCATGTGAGCAAGAGCAAAGGCTTACACTATAGTTATAAACAAATCAACATTTATCTGGCAACTCCCTGCAGCACTGAACAGAAAAATGTTTTAAGTTGCTCTAGTTCCCATTAAAAAAGAAGAGAATTCTGGTCAAGGATGAAGAATAAGATGCTATGTACTCTATGTTGAGATTTATACCTTCTGAACCAGGTGCAAAGGAGACATGAAACACTGCTGTTCTATTCTGATAGCATTTTTTCCCCACTTTAAAAGCCCAAAAGTGACAACACGAGGTTAAAAACCAAACCAAAACCCACAATGCACAGGAAAACTGGTCTCTTATGTTTAAAATGCAGATTAAAGCAAAAATGAAACAACAACCACAACAAAAAAAATCTCAACACAACCCCCACAGCACACAAATATTAAATCCTTTAGTCCTTGAAAAAGAGCTAAAAAAGTTTCAATAATGCAAAATCACCTTGAAAACTAAACTTGAAAGCCCTTTAAAAAACCCCAAATCAAACACTTTTTCCATAATATGCTTACCTCCATTTGCTGGATGAATCTCATATTTCATTATTTTACATTATCTTCCAAACAACTACACTGCTTTATTGGTGTTATTCAGATTCTAAACAGAAAATAGTAAACCTAAACAGTAACCTTGACGACACATTAGGTTTCTGTGCTTGGTCTGAAACTTTATTACATGTATTTGTAGAAATTACAACACTTTAAGGTTGTTCCTTCAAGTACTACCAAAGTAATTCTGTAGAAGATACGAATCATGTCATTCCATTTGTGAAACGGTTCCCATTGTAGGTTAATGATGTAAGCATAGCAGCAAAGCACAGGGCACTGCTCAGAGATTAACTGGCCTCTACAGTTACTATAGTCAAGTCTTGCAGCTCAGCCAGTGGTGACCATCCCCACCAAACCATGCAGTCCCTCTGAGCCTCCTTTTCTTCAGGTTGAATATCCCCAGCTCCCTCAGTCACTCCTCACAAGACTTCTGCTCCAGATCCTTCACCAGCTCTGCTGCCCTTTTCTATGCACATTACAGTGCCTCAGGATCTCTTTTTTGTAGTGAGGGGCCCAAAACTGAACACAGCATTTGAGGTGTGGCCTCACCACCGCCCTTCCAATTTTCCCCCTGAGTAACCTCACAACAATCTCAATGAGATTCTAGTGACCAGGGCTTTAGGGGTCATCAGGGTCCTGCCACTGGCCCAGTATAAGGGAAACATCTCATACAAACAAGAGACAGCAGATTGTGCACAGTTACATCCCAGGAGCATTAAAACAGCTTACAGAGTTACAGAGTTGCATGCTTTTAAGTGCCCCACATTGTGCTCTTTGCCTCTTTAAGGGATTTTACACATAGAAAATAGAGACATCCAAGTTTTAAAATTCTTGAAGTCCTAAAAACATCAGCCTCCATTTTCATACAACTCCAGACATCAATACAGAAAGTTCAAGTTGTCTTTAACATGGGTGCCTACTG
The DNA here is from genome assembly GCF_965231275.1 of Zosterops lateralis. Lineage (NCBI taxonomy): Eukaryota > Metazoa > Chordata > Aves > Passeriformes > Zosteropidae > Zosterops > Zosterops lateralis. The sequence continues at coordinate 37,089,873 of NC_139766.1, forward strand.
ACTTCAGGGAATAATTTATCTTTGTGCCTTTAAAATATCTATCTATTAAGAAAATGTAAGGACTAGATTACAATTTTGTCTAGTAACTTGCCAACATTAGACTCAGCTCTTCCCTGTTCCTTATAAACATTTCAAATATTTCTAACTTAATAAAACACATTTTTTTCATTTTTTGAACTTCACTCTTAGTGACAGAAGTATACACCAAAAAAGCTCAAAGCCCAGGTTAGTTATCTCCTAAGTCTTATCTGAGCCACATGAGTTCTGCCAGTTGTCATGTCCCCAGGGGAAAAAAACCAAAACAAACAACTGCATTCTTAAATCAACCAAAACAACTTTGCATAGTATTTAATGGTGAAAAAAACATTGCTGTAACAGTTCTCTGCATATGACTTATGGTTTTAAATTTTTTGGCTCAAGTTATTCTTCTTAGCTACAATGGCATGCCTCTGTTAGCATTAGTGGGGATTACACAGATGAAACAAAGACCAAATTTGGCTAATGACGCTACTTTGCTGGCAGAACACAGTAGACTATCACAGACACTGACTGAACTTCAAGTAAATTACTAAATTTATTCCTTTTCTAAACCATGATGACAAGATTTGACAAGCCCTTTTTTGTCAATGAATGATTCTAAAAAAGGATCTGACAAAGCCCACTGCAAGAAAGAGAGGTAACCAGGAACTCTTAACACGAGATGTCTCAGTAGAACACAGGGAGGGTGTTTCAGGACAGGCTTTGTTGATACCTGCTATTTCACAAAACCTGGAGGGCAAGCTCAATTTTTTGTTGCCAGTCTAAGAGGTTTGATACTGTTCAGAAACACACCCACCTCTGGACTGCTGAGGAGCTAACCTGCTGCACTGAACCTCGCCACTCCCACACCCAGTGTGGAAGTTCATCAGTAGCCCCTGTCTCTTCAACCAGTTAGGTAACATGGATACTGAGAAAACTGAAAGTCGAGCCACTTGAGAGACAAGACAAGGATACTGACAAATACTGTCCCTGGATGATAACCAAAAAACAATAAATCCTGTTCATGTGTACACTCAGAAGGGAGAAAAGCGAGCATGCTTACCTTAAAATCCCCTTAAAATTGGTAGTTTCTATCTCCAGAGAGACAAAAACTGACCTTCAGCTCCCTTCAGGCAAAGGAGGGAACTAAGCCTGAATCTACATATGCTCTCACTGCTATGTTAATGTCAGAGAAAAATGCTAAGGAAAAAAAAAAAAAAAACAAACCCACAAAAAGACAAAAAAAGCTCCTGCCACTATATCTCCTCTAGATACTGGATGATAAAATACTGTTCCAGGGTCACCATTAGGAAAGCTGTCAACACTTCCCCTTAGTTTGGCTTCTTAAAGATGCCATAAAGGAATCACACGCTGAGCAGCCTTGAGCAGCATTTTTTGCAGCTATTTGCATGCAGGCTCTTTCTCATTCCCCAGCTCTTTAAATCCTGTGGGTCACAAGTAAGAATATGCTCAAGACATTTAACCCTGAGGCTGAGGCAGGCTTCTGGATCACTCTGAACTTGCCTTAAGCATTAAGTGTTGAAAAGCCCAGCACTTTGAACATTCAGACCTCTTTACAGATCAAGCCTTAAGTCAAATAAATCAAAGGACAAACTCACAAATTCCAAAGGTGGATTTTGCAGAATAATCATCATAGGTCTCTATGGCATTACCAGAGCCAAGACACCACCCCCAAAGGTTCCCAGCTGGTTAAAACCCAAGCAAGGTTTCAAAGCTGACTTTTGTGCCCTGAAGTTCCACATCCTACTTGAGAAGTAATCAGAATACTCTATGCATTATGTCTCTGCTAATCTCCTTAGATTTTGGGGCCATTAAAATAAATAAAAAAACCCCCCTTAACTATTCTACAGAGCAGCCCATGTGCTCTCTATATTATTCCAGAGGTATCAATCACAGTAATTACTGTATCCTTCTATAATACATTACTACAGTAAATTTTATAGCACTTGAATGCAAAATAAAATATGGAGAGAGGGAAAGAAACAATCTAGACAGACAGTTCCATGGAAATTTGAGACTTGACATGCCAAAAAAAGATTCTGATGGTTAATTCTGATCATTTAACTCAGTCAAAAGTGCGGACTGAGTGGGGGGGTGGGGGAAAAAGCAAAAAGACAGACCCACTACTTTTTCCATGAAAGCATCATTTTGCAACACATTTCCTTTTCTTAGTAGCTAGAAACACAGTTTTCCAAGGCACGTTTTCAAACCATTAGCAGGTTTCCAACAACGATCTAAAAATACTACGCCCAAAATCAAGAAATTTCATAGACAGCAATTCTTTCTGAATATTGCACTGAATCATCTTTATTTTCTCATTGACAAATTCCATCTTGTTAATAGGTGTTAATCACAACTTCATCAGTATGCAGAGTGTCTTCTATTGTGTGGAAGTTCATTACAGGTAATTTGGCAGCTGTTTTAATGCATTATCTGTTTCAGCAATGTAGAATATATAATGACAGCTTTACTTTCTGAATTTTTATTTAGTCACGAATCTCTTTTTCCCTACAAATATTCATTTCAGATGAAAGCAAGACATGATGCTCTGGTATTAACAGGAAAGAGGAGAAGCCTGGCGTGTTTTACAGGTAAGTAGGATGAAACTGGCTGTATTTTAGCTTTAGTCTATGATAAAACCAAAATTTGTCCTTTTTTTTTTTTTTTTTTTTTTTTTTTAATTGGCCTATATTAATTCCTTTAAGAAGGACCGGAAACATATTTCAATTAATTTAACCACTTAACCCTGAAAGGGTATTTGCCTTTCCAACTGTATGATTATCACAGAATCTCAGAAGAGCTGGGTAGGAATGGACCTTAAAGATCATCTTGTTCCAACCCCACTGCCATGAGCAGGGATGCCTCCCACTAGACCAGGTTTCCCAAAGCATCACCCAGGTCTGGACTTAAACACCTCCAGAGATGGGGAGTCTACAACTTCTGTGGGCAACCTGTTACAGGGTCTCACCACCCTCACAGGGAAGAGCCTAATGTCTAATATAAATCTACCCTTCTTCAGTTTGAAGCCATCTCCCCTTGGTCTGTCACTCCATACCCTTGTGAAAGTCCCTCTCCAGCTCTCTAGCAGGCCTCCTCTAGGTACTGGAAGGTGCCATAATGTGTCTCTCTTCTCTTCACCAGGTTAACAGCTCAAACTCTCTCATCCTGTCCTTGTAGGAGAGGTGTCCCAGCCCTCTGATCAAATTAGTGGCCTCCTCTGGTCTTGTTCTGACAGGTCAACATCTTTTTTGTGTAATACAATGTTGGTTTTGTACAAGCTCTGTACATGAGCAGGATATTGAGTAGCAAAGTAGGCCAATTTTGGGGTAAGTAACTAACTGAAAGTAGTTTGCTTTTTCAGCACTTCAAAAGAAATTATTAAAATAAGCATGATATGCTGAAGGTCTCACTTACAAATGTTATTATGTTCTTGAGAAAGGGCGCACAGGTTTTCAATCTGTATGCCCTAAAGCAGCCTCTGACTCCCTTATATTTTGCAGAGCTTTTTCTCTGCCAAAGTCAAACTTATTTAAAAGAGATATTTCATGAAATAGCCCCTTACTACAACAGAAAGATGCAATGTCTTGCTTCTGTAAATTTCAGTTTAAAAGCATTACTGCTTTCCTCAAATTGTAGAGCAGATTCAAAGAGAACAATAGTCCCTAAAAATAAACATAATATATAACAGTCTTTCAGGAAGTGTCAAATGCAATAGGAAAAGAGTGATGAGAGTTCTCTAACATGAGCTTTAATGAATGTTTGTTTCTCTCATGTCAGTGCAAATATCATTTATTTTTAAAGCAATCAGTCACAGGTTTCTGTTAGAATGATGGCCTCTTGACTGATTTTGTCCAAGTGCAGACAATAAAGAATAAAAATGTTGCCAAACTAGGAGTCAGTAATGAAACAAAATTTGAAGTCAACTAAAATGAAGTACTGTATGAACTAGAATATAGGCTATAAGTCTTCAGACTAGAGGAAATAAGCCAACCATTAACTGACAAGGATTAGGAAGAAATAATTTTCCCTGTGAGCATGGTACTCCATAACCATCCATCACAGGAACCAAAAAGAATAAAAATAATACTTTCTAACAGCTCTCACTAGACAGAGCTGGAGAGGAGCTGATGCTAATGTGACAAATAAAAAAAAATAATTTTCCTAACACAGAAGTTCATATTTTGTAAATATACTGTAATTATTCACTGTAAATAAAGTGAAAAGGGCAAAAAGTTACAAATAAAAGATAACAGTTATAAACAAAAGATAAGCCATATTTATTAAAAAGTTTACAAAGTAAAATTAAGGAGTAGTAATTTTTACCTAGTTCCTAATACTGCCCAGATTTTTCAAGTGACCCTTTTAAACAGTGGGGAAATTTTCTTGAGAAACCTCTGCTTCAGAGGACTTCTAAGACACAGCACATTACTAAACTATATGAAGAAGCTCATTCAGCTCTAGATATGATCCCTCATTACCAAATGCCTTTTTACAATTCCCTGATGACTACACATACAAGTGATTATTATAAAACAGAAGGTGTTTGCAATCAGCTGCTTTTGCAGGGAGACTGATTCATGGCTTTTAACTGCTCAGCACCTGGTCTAAGGAAAATTATAAAATTATGGAATTGTGGCCCCAAATAAGTATAATGAAAGCCCCCATACTGATAAAATGCACTTCAAGAGATCACTCAGAGACATCCAGCAAAGTCTGAAGAAACCACAAATCTCATGTGCATTCAAAAAACTCCCATGCTGCTTTATTACAATTCCAAGCAGCATCTTAACCATAAACATTTCACCACCTGGAAAGAAAACCTGATCATATATGTGCTACTTCTATATTGGTTATGACATCACAAGCTCACAGGCCACTTGAATGAGGGCAGTCCCCAGCCTATGGAATTTGATTCTGGAGAGGGAAGCAGTTGGGTGACAACAGGACAGTGGTTGTTTCACAGGCTTTAATTTTTTTCCCCTTTTCAGCTAAGAGTGCTTGAATTGAATGAGAAAAATTCCAAGACCAAAAAAAAGTCAAATTAGGACTTTCTGATTCTTAAGAGTTTTGCCTCCAGAAATATGAGTGTAGTAACCTGTCAGAGCTGTTGAAAGCTGATATACTGCAGCCAGATTTTTCATGCTTGCTCCCACCTACTATTGTTCCAGACAATAGTAGGACAAAGACACCTCAAGTAAATTTGGTTACAAAGTTCAAATGATAATTTGTTTTTCCCCATATCTACTTGTCTACTTAGAAGGAAAAGGAAAATGAAGGAAGCAGACAGTTTTCCACAGCAGAAATAGTTCAGATTGATTGCTTGGGTAACCTTGAAAATTTAATGTAAGACTGAAAAATAAAAGTACTCCAGTGTGTCACTAATCTGGATGAAAAACCTCTCCAAGTTTTCTGCCAGGCTCATTTCTTCACTTTCCTCTAAAGGAACAACAGTGGAAGAATAACACCATACATGTGGAGATGAAAGATAAACACGTCTTCCTGCAGAAGGAAAAAAAACTTGTATATATCCAGCTCTGTGCAACAACAACCAGAGAGGAAAAAGCCTTCAAGAATCATTGTTTGGTAAAGCTCAGCAGTAACATGAGTCACACTATAATCACTGGTCATCTGGTTCTTATGTGACACTCTCATCTGCAATTAAGAACTGCTTTCCAGAGGAAGACTTCCTAGATGATCTTAAAAATAAGGGAAGCCAATCACACAAAGATGAAATAAAAGCTAAACATCATAAACAGAGGGACTGAAGAGTCATGAAGACAGTCTCAGTATCAGGGAACACGATAATGTTTGGTCATCCATGCTATTTCCCAGCAAGAAATGGATTTCATACTTGGAAAAAAAGGAAGCTATCTTATGACAGCTTAGCTTCTCAGAAAGGATATTGTTTATTCTCATTTCAAACATTTAAACAAATGGGAGTATCTACAGGTACCGTGTGCCAATTATTCAGACTGCGATATAGTTATATGTTTCTGACACAGTATTCCACTACTAATTTTTATGAAAATAACCATGAGTAAATACAGCATTGTAAGCTGTTGGCAAGGTTGATCCTGTAAAATCTATTTGAGTTATTGGTTACATAATTGTCTGCTGGCACATTTTCTCACCTTTAAAATAGCTCGGGCTACTCCTCTGAGAATGAATACAATATGAACACACCAACTAGTCTGTTTCTACCTGCAGGATATATACAGGTAGATCACAATGTGAAAGACTTTGGTGGGTGTTTTTTCAGAGATACAGACAGATAAATATATACACACACACTAAAAAAGGCTACTACTATAAAAGTAAAGGTTTCTTCTACCTCTTTGAAACTCTAAATCATCCTTGCTTACAATCAAATCCATAAACCAAGAATAGTACATTCAAATTTTGTTTGAAAAAGTAACAACCCTGAAACCATTTGAAATACACAGTTCAGATACACAGATATCTCCTCCATGCATGAATAACATGCATGAATTATATTTAAAATTCATTGATGAAACCACATGGTAACTATTGTTCTTTGTTTTATTAAGAAGATGCATCCCTTATGTAATTATTATTTCTACTATATTCTTTTGTTTTCTCTCTCAAACTGAAAGGTTTTTGGTTCACACTTTTTATCCCATTTGCTTATTAAGTACCAAATAAGTTGTTGGCATTTAAGTATGTCAGGGTGAAAACAGTGTGTGCAGGACTGTTAGCAACCATTAGCTCAAAATTATTTTTTTTAAGACGTCATAAATCTGACTTTACTGAGTAAAAGACTTTCAAAAACAGTTATACCATTAGATTAATGCTACTCGATCATATTTTTAAACCTGTAAGAGCTGATACTTTTGTAAGCTATTATTAGGTTAACTGTCATCCTAACCAATTTCTTTTATCCACAGCAAAGACTCAAAGTAATCAGCGGTTCAAACTTCTCACTCAGCCACTGCTTTGAAAAATCACTTGCAGGGATGAGAAAAGAGTTTGGGATCAACGCCTCCCAAGCCCTGGCCTCCTAACAGATTTTCTTCAGATGATTGCGATGTTGCCCAGGGTTTGGTAACAGACATTATTGCTACGGTACTTCATTGTGTTCACTGGTGTTCAAAAACATATTTTGAAAACAGCAGGGAGAATGAGGATTTGAGAGGTTGCTTGGAGCACAAAAGAGAACATGAAAGAAGGTATAAAGGTTGATACTGGAAACAAGTCAGAAGAAACTGACTAACAGATGGCATCCCAGAAAAGACGGACTCTCTCTACAGCAAAATTGTGTCAGTCCAGATGGTGACTGACAGCACTGATTACAAAATTCAGTTCCCATTGAAGGCAACAGAAGCTTTACTCTGACAATGGGGATTATGCCAATGAAGTTTATTTTTTTTTCAAAACCCTGTTGATCTCTATTAAATACTCTACAAGAACTTGTATAGATCTTAAATTCAAGCCCTAACACCTGGTCAACACACTTGACTGGATCATATTGCAATTAGCATGTAAGAACTGGGACTACATGGCTGGCATGTACTTAAAAAAGACAGAAATTCAACCAATTTCTACACCATATATATATATAAGTCCAGTCTAGCAGCAGATTTTAGCACGTATGCAATGGTTCTGGACTTGTGAAATGCATTTCACACTGTCCTGCATGAAATTCTTGTCTCTAAACTGGAAAGATATGGATTTTATGGATAGACCACTCAGGGGATAAAGAATTGGATGGATGCATGGATGGATGGATGGATGGATGGAAAGACTGGTCAAGGGTGCAATGTTCAAACAGAGAATGGTGATGAGCAGCGTATCTCAGGAGTCAGTATCAAGAGAAGGTGCCATTTAACATCTTTGTAGGCAACATGGACAGTGGGATTGAGCACACTCTCAGCAAGCTTCCCAACACCACCAACCTGTGTGGTGCATCCAGAGGGACCTTCAAAGCAACTCCAAGTACAAATACAGGTTGGGCAGAGAATCAGCTGATAGTAGCCCCGAGGAGAAGGATTTAGAGATGTTGGTTGACCAGAAGCTTACCATGAGCCAGAAGTGTGCACCTATAGTGCAGAAAGCCAACTAAATTCTGGGCTACGTCACATTCATGTCTATCTGTACTCAAGAGTTCAGGTTATAGGGTAATGAATGTACAGCTCCGTAGACATTCCTCAGAGTAATTTGAATATTTTAAGGTCATAATCTCCTCTTTGCATGCAATATATATGCTTAAGAAAATATTTCCCTTCACTAATAAACAAAAAAAACCACAAACCAAAAACCCCCAGAAATCAAAATGTACAACCCTTCCAAGCTGTTTCAGACATACTGAACAATACCAAGATCTCAGACTGAAGATGTTCCTCATGACACTTCACCATATTTAACATGCCCATGTTGAACATTTCAACCTGAGGAGGAAAAATTCAACATTATTTCAAATAGAGAAAAAGTTGCATAAAAATTGAAAGCAAACAAACTACACAGAACACTCCAGGATCCTACTGCTAGCAAGCAACAGAGGGTGGAAAAACATGCCTCTGTAAGTATCCATTAAAGTTTCAAAACTTCAATGGATACTTACAGGGGCATGTTTCTCCATCCTTTGTGTGTCTTTAGTCCACAAAACTGTGTCTTTAGTCTCCCTCAAGTATTAACTCATAGTGCCAAGACACACATTTATAATAGGAAAACGTGTATTAGTACAGTCACACCTAATCGAGGGTGTGTACTTTCTCAGTGTGCCACACCTCAAATTCAATGTGGAGCAGCAACATTGAACCTGTCTGGCAATACTACCCTTTCTGGCTTACCAGAACATTCTCTGTCATCAAGAAACTAATTCAAAATCATGTGTTCCATAACTCGACTTCCCATCAGCAACTACTACAGGGAACTTTAACTTACACATTATTTGTTTAAGAATGACTTTTGTAAGTTATACAACCAGGTCCATCCAGCTAATTATCTGTTTCTGACAGCAAACAACAGCAAATCCTACAGAAAGATATAAATACATGGCAAACAAACAACTTCACTTCCCCACAATACCCTTCCAGACTCCAGTAACTGATGGTTCAAGGACACTGCAAGCCAGAGGCACTGTCTTTATCCCTAATGTATTTTTCCTCCATTAATGTATTCAATTTTTTCTTGAAGCCATGTAAGCTTTTAATATCCACAATCCCTGGTTCAGAAAGCTCCATAACTTAATAATCTATTGTATACAAACCTGCACCTGCCATTTGTTTTGATAGCAGTACAGTATTTAATTTGATGATATTATTTCTATAATAAAGTGATGCCTGCATATCTTTTCCACGTTACTATTTTCTCAGGTACCTCTATAATATTCTCAGGCCTCTCATCAGTCAGACAACAATGAAACTGTTACTTAATTTGGTCTCCCTTAATAGGTTATCTTTTGTATCCCATCTGTGATGATTATGATTGAACAAGAATTGTACGATATTTGAAAGTACACAATGAATTTACGCAGTAGTCATAACAACATTATTCTCCTTAAAATGAAAGCTAACATTTTCATAAAACTAATATAAGCATCAAGAGCTCCTTCCTGAGTAGCAATTACTGTGTCAAAAGTTATTGCTGCATAGGTAAACCTTGGATTATTTACTTCCCCATAAACATTATTGTATAATTTATCCACATTTTCTTTAGAGGGCTAGACAAGGAAAGAAGATTATAGGGAGAGATCCTGAAATACAGCACAAAATTCTGCCTACATTCTACCCCAAACTTCCCACTTCCTTATTTTCTCTCTACTCCATTACATAAACTCTTTTCACTATAATGTATCTTCCAAACACCGGCCATTGAATGTACAGATCACTGTTTTATAGCTCTGTTTCCTAGACATGGAACATCTCAGTTTTCAAGCACCTGGGAATTACCTTAGCCTTATAACAACCCTGAACCATAAAAAGCTTTTTACTTTGCTCCCTGCAATTCTTCAGAAGCAATTGGAATGAATTTTTTTGGTCTTGTTTACACTTTGTTTTGCTTTGCACGTGGTTTAATGTTCAAAATCTCTGTTCATCTCGAGCAGCTCAGTCACTGCCAAATCACTGTTCTCCTAAACAAAGTAAGTGTCTTCATTTTAAGAACTGGTTTTACCCCTCTTTAAATAGATAATAGGCCACAAAACTACTTGTAAACATTGTTCTGGAGAACTGTATTGTCTGTTTGTTTTAAGCAAATTTCTAAAAGTTTGGTATAGATGCAATTTCAGTCCATAATTGGAGCCAGTTTTCAGCTCCTCTTCCAGAAGACCCATTTAACAAAAAACAACAGCCACAGCCTAAAGTTACTTGTAAAACTTCATGAGCCAGTCAAGCTTCCCAGGTACTGCCAACCTGTGAAGTCTAATATCGCTGAACACTGGTCAATACCTGGTTTACTGACATAAGATTGTGTTACTAGAATTTTGTTACATAGTTGATTTTTGTTTGTTTTTTAAATTTGCAGCATAAGCTGCCCATCATCCTGGAATCTAGCAGAGCAACTACAGCACAGTTTTGAACAGAGAAACAGATTAGATTAAAACTTAGAGACATATTTGGGATGAGAAAAAAACCAAATCCCCGCATTTTGAAAAATATATAATAAGGCCTCATTCCAAATCAATTATAGAGCAGAACACAGCAAGTAACACTTCACATTCCCAAAAAGGAAAAGATACATTGCAATCATTAAGGATGTGAATTTTACAAGAAAAATTTAGATGCACTGCTTTTACATAAGAAGTTTTGGGAAATAACCAGTACACACAGAATTCTCCCACTTTAGCAGAAATAACATTCTTCAGGCTGCAGAGAAAGGGCAAGTACAGGGTCTGTGTAAACTTGGGTGGATATAGAAGGGGTGATTGCAGTGAGACCTAACATGCCAGAAACAGCACCCACACCTCACCATGGCTTCCCTTCAGATCAAAAAGATGCAAGTGCCTTGTATTTTCAGAGCACTTGCACAAAATCATGACCCCATGTACAACCAAAGAATACAAGATGGAATCTCCTCTCAAGAAGGAGAGTTAGTTTGCTCCATGCAAATGCAAAGCGTGCTTTATTCACGTGTTTGCAGTTCACTGTAACAATTGAAAGCCCACAGGTCATGTTTGTACAATGCAGTTAACATAAAACTAAGAGCTTACTGCAATCAAAACAAAATATTCCTCGCTGGCATTACTTCAATAATTGACCTAGCTCAGGGTCTTTTTTGAACAGTTAAAATGCATCATTAATCCAGGGTATTCCGAAGCAGCTTTACTAATATGCTATAATAAATTAAAACAGGGAAGCAAGGTCGCAGTCAGTATACATTTAAAAAAAAAATAGTATCAAAACACGCCAGACATGCAGATTAGAACACAAAAGTGAAGGCATAGGAAACACAACAGCAACACAACTTAGAAGTTCAAGAAATATATTTGATAGGATATATTTTCCTTGGTGTATATTTTCATTGCTTATATGTTTCCTTCCTATCACTTCCATTCTACCATTCTGGCAGCTTCTCCACTTTCATTAAAAGATAGTAGCTGGTCTCTCAAACAACCATATCAGTAAATTGGAGACTAATCTGTGATATGAAGAATGTTACTAAATAGAAGAGAAGGTCAGTTGTTCCATTTTTGATCACATATATCAGGAGACCAGGAGACTGGCAAAGTGTATTATAAAGATGGCAGCCTTGGGCAAGTATTTTTGAACAATTCTGTCTATGGTTTCCTAAATAAATATAGACATAAAAAATCTGTATGTGAGTCTACTGTCTAAAGAGTAGACATGACTAACAAGAAAAACCAGAAATAATCAAGGGCATAAGTGAAACGAGCCAACATCATTATTTACTACAGATTTCAAGTCTTCTCAAGTAGAGGAAGAAAAAACGTTCAGTAGATTGTTGAAAGTTACACGCTGTTCAAAAACTGAACATAAAGTCAGCCCACATGCAATCTGTTTTTAAAGAGGGATGAGAGACAAAAACAAACCCCCCCAAATTTATTAAAAAAACCCCCAACTTAAGATTGTGCCCAATTTATACTCATTAACATATGCTTCTCCATGTATTCACATAGTGTTTTTCACAAAATTGTTCCATTCCTCTCAAGATTGTTGGCATATTACACTAAGAAAAATATATTTCCTCTCCCTGTAGGAAGCAAAGATGGTCTCTTCACCTTCTGCCCATAAACAAACATACACAAGTGCACATATATATGGGTATGTATGATTCATATAAGTAAAAGGAAGATCTCAAAACCCACACTAACAACTATCTCTGAAGAATCTAATCTACTAACAGTTGCTTTAAAATGCACAGAAGCATTTCAGAGTTTCAAGAGTTTCAATGCACAGAGTTTCAAGTCTCACTGAATTTTAGTTCTAAACTTAATTCAGAAAGACTTTACTCTTACAAATTACAGAACAAACATTTCCACAACACAAGGAAGTGGCAAATTCTTCCAAAATCTGTGTCTTTGAAGGGGTTATGAAGTGCACAGTCCTGGCCTTGCTCTCTGTCATGGTCTAACCCCAGCCAACAGCCAAGACCCACAGAGCCACTCACTCCCCCACCAGTGGGATCAGGGAGGACTTGGAAGGACAAAAAGTAGAGAACTCATGGGCTGAGATGCAGAGAGTTCACAGAGAATACAAAAGCAGAGCACACAAGCAAAGCAAAACAAGGAATGAATTCACTGCTTCCCATGGACAGGCAGGTGTGCAGCCATCCCCAGGAGAGCAAGGCTCCATCATGGGTAACAGTTGTTTGGGCAGACAAATACCACCACTCCAAATATTGCTCCTCTTTCTCTTTCTTCCCTCCACTTTACACACTGAGCATGATGTCACATGGTCTGGAATGTCCCTTTGGTCAGTTTGGGTCACCTGTCCTGGCTGTGTCCCCTCCCAGCCTCCCATGAACTCCACCTTCCTCCCCAGCCTGACCATATGAAAACCAGGAAAGGCCTTGGCTCTTTGCAACCCCTGCTCAGCAATAACTAAAACATCTCAATATTATCAACCCTGTGTTCAGCACAAATCCAAAACACAGCCCCACACCAGAAACTATGAAGAAAATTACTCTAAATTGTCTCAGCTGAAACCAGAAAAATCTCCCATGTTCATCTGTCATTCCCATCCATTCCAGATGCAGAAGCAGGTTGCTGCTTAGCATGATGCCATTTCCATTTCCTTGTTCCCAAAATAAAATACATTTTTCCTTCATTGCTTCTGAAGGAGACATCTGTTGTGAGTCCTGAGCACCTGAAGAAAAATGTCTCTCACATGTTCATACTGAAGTTTCTTCAAAGAAAACACCTTCATCTTCAGCAACTGCACTCTTGTGGGGTCTGCACATGCACTACAGCACTTAGAATTATGCTGAGAAACCACCTCAGTTTTACAGAAAGTAAGTCTCACATTAATAACAGCTCTTTATTGAATCATTTCTCTCAACACTTTGTGTATGAATGGTTTAAACAATGTCTCAGCATCTTTGCTGCTCTTGGTGCATCCTCTCCTCAGGGAGAGGAAGACAGAGAAGACAGTGAAAGATCACAGAAGGTAATGGATCTTGTTTCTAGTCAAATTTATTTCCCATCCCTCTGCAGCAGCTTTGCTGCTTTCCCTGATGGAATTCCACAAGTTTCCTGTCCTCCTCTGAAGCGCTTCATGCCTACATAGCTAAAAATGGCAGATTTCAAAATACATTAGTAAAAGCAGTTGGTGGAGGTGAACACCACTTTCATGTTAGCAAAGCATAGGCCAGTATATGTGTTCTGGCTGCACTTACATTGGGCCTGTATTTCTTAACTGGATTCCTTTAGGGAAAACAGAGATATAAACCAGACTCCTCTCGATATAGTTCAAGCAGTATCACTCAAAATAAAATCTGACCTCCATGGACAAGCACTTGGAGAAATTCCCACCACTTCACCATTATTGGAAATTGTGTCAAGGATGCCCAAGGATGCTGGAAAAGATTTAATCTGATGTGAAACACAGGTTACATATACTGCAGGAATATTTTGCTGCAAGAGTTTTGTACATAATTTTTTTCGTTTCCCACTAGTTTTTAGAGCCATCACAAGTATTTTTTATTCTCAACTGTGTTGTGTCTTTAATGATTCTGTAACTTTAGAGGAGAATTTGCTGTTCAATGTCATAAAAGTTCTGAATTTACATTTTTATACTGGTGTTATAATTGTAAAATTTGATCAGCAATTTGAATGTCACTTTAGTTTATACTGAGCAATTTTGCAAAAACAACATCCATTCAAGTCTGTCATTCATTTTGTACCCATAACAAATGCAACTCAAAATGTAGTCATTTATCAGAGTCTGAGAAAAATATAAATACACAGCTTGTTGACTGGCATTAACGTGTCTTTCAAGTGCATTCTCCATGCTAATGTGGAACTACTGCTCTATAGAAAAAGCAATCTAAAAATTTCCACAACTCAGTCCAATACAGTAATTTACCTGGGAACTAAGTAGAATATCAAAAACATTAAATAATCTGAAATGTGGAGGGTTTCCTCCCAAGAAAAAGCAAATAAAAAAGAGAAAAAGCTGCAAGAAATGGAAGTGTGCTGTAATGTTGAAAATAAAAGCTGAAAAACCACATTAGGCATTGTGGTCTCATATAAAAATAAACCAAATTGAGAAAGTCAACTATTGCATTAAACCATGGATTCCCTGTGTTCAAGACAGATGATTCAGAACTGGAGAATCACTGAAGGATGGGACTTCAGCACTAAATTTGCAATTTATAGTCTCTCCTCAAGTTATCTAGTAGTTATCTCTGGCTAACTCCTACTGCATCTGTACAGGCTTTGCCAGGCACAAGCAAAGTTTTGCCAAGGGTGAAGTTAATCTGCACAGAAGTACCTGCTCCTGTGAAGCCAAGAGTGAAGTTAATCTGCCAGTACCTGCTGGAGCTCTCTCTGGTGGGTGGGAAACCTCTCTAGTCCATGTGCACTGTTTGACCTCACCCCCTTGGACACAACCAGAAAGTTTCAGTGAAGTTACATAAAGTTCACTCAAATTTACATTACAATTGGCAATTTTAGCCCAGGGACTGGATGCAAAACAGAAAGACAAACCGCCTGTGACAGAAAATTGTTTTATCTAATGCAAAACTGGGAGATTTTAATCACAGTGAGCCAAAAACAAACGGGATAAAATACTTCTGTTACAGTAGAGGAGCCATTAACACTGCAGGGCCTGTATTTCCCAGGCATCAGCTCTGAACAGAGACACAAGGAGTCCTCTTCCTTTTCCTCATCCTCATCTATAAACGGAATTGTCATAGACTGCTATGAAATGTTCTTACTTGTCCTAAATATTTGTCTTCTCCTAGTACTTAACTGATAGAAAACTATTTACAGAGAGCAAAAATAAGTAAACAGGCCAAAATTTTCTAAATAAACACATCTGTTATTCTAGTTACAAGTATGAAACATTATGCTTCTTTAGGCAAATGAGCACCTTAAGCTAGTCTGATAAATCTACACTTACACACTTCAGTGAGCAATCCAATTTCTAAAGCACCTTGTAGTAATACTGGCGTCCTGACAAAATTCTAGTTTAGATAATTACTCTGCCTAGCTAAATCTCTTAGCAGGATCACACGTTGTCATAAACCACTGTGTAGCAAAGAAGAAAACTGTTCAATTGCCATTGCTTCTTAAGCACAGACTCAATGGCTTATCACTGATCAATGAAACATTTAAGTCATACAGGCCAGATTTTCTAGTCTACTGTATCCAATTTGCACTGTAAATTTCACATCACAAAGAAGCAAACAAAACAAACAACTGGCAACACACAGGAAACTACACTGGACATGACAAGTTTCCTGGCACTGAACATTCATGGTACTGCCAATGACACCAATCTCCAAACTTCTTCTTGCTGCAGTTCTCCTGGGCACAACTGTTCACATGGATCTGACAATGACACAAAAATATTCTTCAACTTCTTCAGAGAAAAGTCTGGAAGTTAGGCTTATACTGTTCTGGAAGTGGTTTCAGATGATCCAATGATGCATCTGCCAAATACCATTGTGCATTGTCATCAGGTATTTGGCTGAAAACTTCTGGCATGAGAAGGTAACTAATAGCTGGAGGGGATGGTGGGGAAAGGGACGCTGTAGTTATCTGTTAAATCCACATGTGACAAGAAAGCCTCATATTTCAGCTAGTGACTGCTTCCTAAGGGCAGAGGTGTTCAATAAACAGGATTTGACCAGAGAAAGATGTAATGGGAAATTCCTTCAGTAGCATCTGCCAAGAGATGATAAAATGACAGCATAAGGAATCACTGTCACTGTGAAACATGACCTTGAACGGAAACATGACAGCTCTGACCCTGTGGACCACAAGCAACCAGAAGAGAGTGGGATGCTGTGGCCTACATATTTCTATTTTAGCTGGACATACCCTTGATCATTTTTGTTCCTGCAATTCACTTTGTTATTAGTTTGGTGATTAAATAGCTGACTTGAACCACTGGGTGTTTGCATAGACTTGGAGCCACGTCATAGAAAAATGTGTGAAAATCATGGAAATGAAGGTAAAAAATTTGAAAAATAAGCATGAAGTCCTGTTAAATTCCTGCAATAGATTTTCTTCCTCTTTACATCTCAAGCAAACCATCACAAGCAGGTCTTTCCCTTGGTGCTTCCTACAAAGAAGAGGGAAAGCATTTCTCCATTGAAGACATATTTTTGAAGACTACTCAGACAAGTGTATCACACAGTGAAACCCTTCTAATGTGACAATTGTCAAAATCAGGTTGAAATCAACGAACCATTACAGAGCTTGACTTCAAAAATCTGTTTACATTACGTGCTGATTGCGGATGGGATAAAATCAATTTTCCTCACAGCCACTGTTAGGGGGCTGTATTTTGGATTTGTGATGAAAACTGTGCTGATAACACAGGGACATTTTTGTTGCTGCTGAGGAGGGCTCACACAGTGTCAGTGTCTTTTCTGCTTCTTATACTGCCCTGACAGTGAGGAGCCTGGGGCTGTACAAGAAGCTGAGAGAAGATACAGCTGAAAACAAGTAACCAATGGGATATGCTATACAATATGGCATCAGAGCCACAATAAACCTGAAGGAAGAGGTGACATCAGGAGCGATAGCATTTGTCTTCTCGAGTAACTTATGCATAATGGAGCTGACTTTTCTGGAGAAGGCTGAACACCTGCCTGTCCAGGGGACATGATGAATTGATTCTGTATTATTTGCTTGCGTGTGGGGGTTTTGCTTTACCTATTAAACTGTTCTTACCTCAACCCACAAGTTTTCTCATTTTTACCCTTTGGATTCTCTCCTCCATCCCACTGATATGGGAGTGGAGCACAGCAGTGTGGTGCTTACTTGCCTGCCAAGGTTAAAACATGACACGCTGGAATTCTCAGACAGAAAGTTCAGAAGGTTGCCATCTCCTAATGAAGCCTTTTCACATTTTAAAGAAACTGTTAAAAGAATGGGACTGCTAATTCTTTCAGTCAGCACAGTTTGGTCTTTTGACCATGTGGAACACTTACAATACATTTACAATTCTATAATGTAGAAATTTTAGTTTGGGATTCCTGAGTTGCATTGTACTTAACTTGTTGATCTCTGAATTAATTTTTTTCAGACTAATTTAAAGTAGCCAAGATGCCTGCTCCTGGCCCAAATCCACCAAAATAGTCAGTACACACAGAGTTTTGCTGCAGTCAATTGCTATAAATGTGTGCATCAGCATATTGCTAAACAAAGACCATAAGTTACCTGTCTGAGCTTTAAAAACAAGAGAAAAGCTGAATTGTTCTTTCTTCTATATGTGAACAGACACCTGCCTACACAGACAGCACACACAGTGTAGTCTGGCTCCCGATCAGGATGTACCTATAGTACCACTGCAATCCTTCAGAGACAGACACAAGAGAAATTCCCTGCACAGGGCGATGAGGAAGCTTAGGAAAGAAAGAGCATCGCCTCCCAGTGAGGGAACAAAACATAGCTTGGGTATCCCCCCAATAACTGAGTAATTTTGTACCCCACCGCTTCAATGGATCATGGAATCGCCTTCATCACAGTAATCTTTCTACAAGTCCAAGTGTCAGCAAGCACTGAGGTTTCTTGATCTTTGTGATTTGGCTTAAGCCAAAATGACTATGCACAATAAATTAGCTCAAACGCATTACAAGTGCCGAGTTAAATAGAAAGAAAGTTAAATAAAGAAATCAGTCTGTTTTATCCTGTAAGATATATTCTATTTAGTAACACTCCTGAAAATTGATAGGTATTAAATTAACCACAGGAGGGCTCCCTCTGGTATACTGAATACAACAGAAGCATACTGTTTTAAGATAAAATACAATTTTTGGCAATAAAGTAACAAAGGTTTTAGAACTAAAATTGTATTTTCCTCACTAGGCTCCAATACATACAAGGGAATGAAATTATACATGAACAATTTAGGTAAAAGAATTGAATTACGTAAGTGCTAACTGTGTGACTTAAAACACCTAAAAGGCAAACTCAGGTTGCCAATGCTCTGCATTTTGGGGCACTAAGCTCTGTTTTGTCATGCCAGGTACAATGACTCTTGGAGCTGACACACCAGCACAGCAATCAGCACAGCAATTAACAGGACTATAGAATAAAAGAGTATTGAACACACCAGGTCCTGGCTGCTGCTGGGAGGAGAGAAACGATGACTTGCTTGGCACAGCTCATGCACAGAAACTGAGCAGAGAAAGTGAGGCTTCATATTATCAGTATTTTTTATGGTCTGACAGGTAATCTCCCAAAATAGTACAAATAAATGTCAGCAGCAGTCAAGTAGCTGCCTTTTTAGACTTGAGCCTGTTTGTCACTCTAGACTTTATTTACTCCTCTGCTAAAGAGAAACAAAACTCTCCTGCCGCATAAGTTTGTGGTGAAAGCAAAGGTAAATAATTGAGAGAGTGGAACTAAATACATGAGTAACTGACAGTGTCCTAACAGTGTAATAATAGAGATTGGTGCATATTAATGTCCTAACCAAACCACATTCTGTACAAGATTTTGCAGCTATTGAAATCAACCAGAAAAGCAAGGGAAATACAGCTCGGGGGGTGTGAGGGGGAAAGAAAGTTGTGCTCTCAAGATGCTGCTTTTATATATCAGAAACAGAATTCACCAACCCAAGCTTTGTACTTTGCTGGCATCCACAGTGAGTTGACAGGGTTAACTGTCCTGAAACATCTATGATTATCAGAACCTGTGTGCTAAACAGTAGGAAACATTGCATTCTGGGGTAAATTTAAATATTCACTTCTTTCACTCCAGGAACTGACTGCTTGCAAGACAGAATTCAGGCTGAAGTTGCTTTCTGGATTCCGAAGACAAAGTTAGTACTTTTTCATTACCACCAGGCTTAGTAAGTCGATTTTGTGACTGTTTGCCAACTACAATAAAGGCCTAGGATTTGTAAGGACTAAGTTCTCCTTATCCTAGTGAGTTCATTTAAATCCACACCTCAGTATCTCATGAGAAAGGTGTACCTTTGGGCCTAACCAGATGGAAGCACAGGCTTCACAGGACAATGGAAAGAGGGCTCCATGATTATCCCATGGAACAGCATTCCCCCCTCACAGCACAGCTTTTAGTCTCTTTTCTGGACACCATGCATGCACAAAAATAAAAAAGGGCCAACACCATCACCAGTTTTTCCAGAAGAAGTGCCTCAGTCAGGAGGTGAAAGCATTGCCCCAGAGCATATGTGAAACAAAGACAGAAAGCTACCCTCTTTCCTTACTTTACACATCATAAAGCATTTCAGGAATACACCTATAAGTATTACACAGCATCTGTGACTAAGAGATGCTGCTGTCCGATCCAATTTTAAGAGAGGAGATTTGACGCCAGGAAGCAGGGATGTGACAAATGAAAAAAAAAAAAAAAAAAAAATACAAAATCAAGTTGAGACATATTAGGGGTTACTTCACTAGACTGCTCTCCTTTCAGTCACCACCCACACTGGCCTCTTATAGGAACAGAAAGAAACATGTATCACAAAAACTATGTAACAGACACTGGAAAACTGCTGCAAGAAATTTGGTACATTTACATGAAGTTCTGCTTTGTATACTGACAGTGTATGACTAGACAAGGGTAAAGACTTAGTGCAGCCATACAAAGTAGCACGAACTTTAGACAGTATGACATAACCAGCCTTAGAGCAGGACTACATCCTACTAGTTGCACTAAATTGTTGCTTTTCCTCCATAGAAAACAGAACTGAAATTACAAGTTTTACCAGTATAACTTAGTATAGAAACACCTGGTCTTGGAATTTTATCAAAAGATCACACAAGGTACTTATATCACATATATAATATCTCGATGACAAAACAAAAACAAACTCCTCCTCCAAAGGTAAACTAACTGTAAAAACTGTAATCAAAACTCAAAACCACCGTAATTTTTTATGGATTTTAAGACTTCTTTTTCAAAAAGGTGATAAAAATACCTCATTCAATCTCCCTTATTCCCACAGTACAGCAAGGAAGGCAGTCTTGGAAATATTAAACTAGATATAAACTATTTTTTTCCTTGTGTCTGCCATTTATGTCAAACTGCATCTCATGGAAATCTTGTTGCACCACATAACACAGAACTTTTACATGTACATTTACCCTTGAAGCTCCACTTTAAATAACATGATAAACCAGAAGCAAATAACAATAACCAAAATATAAAAATCAAGCCTATCAAGTTCTGAAGTGAAAACATGACAGCTTTAAAAATTTCATATGAAACAAAGGTTCATAGAGATTAATAATGTTTATAGAATTAATGTAAAGTGATCAAAATCATTACTATTGTCTGAAATAGTAGTTGTATCACTTACTAATCTTTCAATTTTTCCTAAAGAAGAGCTTCTCTACTCAGAAACAGAATTTTCACAATGGAAAAAAATTCCTATGTAACTTATTGCAGCACTATTTTCATGAAAAAAGTCAACTTAGTTTGTCACATTAGAATTTCTAGATAGCAGTAAAGAACGCAAGTGCCTCCTCTAGGCACTGGAAATGACACAGTCCCCAGGGGACACTGTTCCACCATTGATGGAAGCAGACTATTTTTGCATTGTGGACTGCTTTTGAACAGCTTCTGTGCTTACTGCTGTCAAAATATCAATATCTGCTCCATCAGAGTGCCATCCCTCCTTCACTCCAGTGCCGTGGCAAGCAGCAGAGCTGTGGGAGAGGCTGACACAGCCCTCATTCACAGGCAAGTTTGGGGATGTTTGTTTCAGCAATGAATGGGAAAGCTTAATTTATAAGTAATCAAAACATTGTTTCACCATGCCATCGCCACAAAACCACCTGATGATCTATAATATGAATTTAATTGTGCTTAAAACAAGACGGCACATTTATAAACACCACTGTCTAGGCCAGAATACCAACTAGGCACTCATTTTACCCACAAAGTCACAACCAGTTCACCCTGTAAGTAAATTATTGAAGTCATAGCCAGCTCTGCCTCTCTTCCATGGTCAGGACACACCACAACAGCCCAACTGTACATCACCAGCATGATGTGCTGACACTACACACATACCTTTGTAACCTAACAAAATCTTGGAATATATAATAAAAGTCTGCTGCAGTTTCAGTAGCACTGACCTCTAAACTTGTGTTAAGTCACACCAAATATCAAGAAATTGAATACCTCAAGGGCAAAGCAGAACTGTGCTGAGTGTTTCAATTCTTGCTACTAACTTAATAGGGAAAAAGAAGTTACATTGCTACTAGGATACTGTTTCTAATGCAGTCTTTTCTAGTGTGACCTCATTTCTACAGTAGTCGCAAAGAAGTCTTACAATTTTCTTTATATTTCAGGGAGTTGAACTCAAGCTCATATTTCAATCCCTGTTCCTTGTAAGTATTTTGGGTTATAATGTGCACATCAAAAGACATAAGTAACCTAATTGCATTACTTGTCTGTACTTCAACCTTCCATCCTCACTGGGTAATGACATTGCCAACATGATTTCAACACTTACCATGATAACAGAATTACATTAGAGTCAGCTGTAAAGTTCAAAGTTTCACTGCTCATTTTTATTGTTTTTCCATTAAACACTCCCATTACTGCTCAATTAGTATTCAGACTGGGACAAAGTGAAGGGAAAAAAAAAAAAGGGATAAAAAAAGGAAGCTAGTAAAAGAACTTTTCAGAAAACTTAGGATGTAAAATCTTTGGGAGTCTCATTAGCAAGTCTCTCTAGTCCTTGACATATGCTTAGCTGTTTATTTCTTACACCACTTTATCCAGAACCTTTATATATATATATATATATTATTTTTTTTTTTTTTTTTTATAAAAAAGCTCCCTTTCAGCATTATCAAATCGTGTTCTACTTAGAGTGCACTCTTGAACATCAGAAATTGTGTCAAGGCATGTGTGCTCTAAAGAGCCATGCATCACACATGGAAATCATTATTTGCATTGAATACCTTAGCTTTCCTAAGTCACAAAGTAAATTAGAAACAGCAAAGACTGCAGTGTGCACCTTGTAAATTAATGACAGACACTTATGATCATGGGTAATTTTCTTTCAGCAGAAATTACTTCCAACTAAATTTTAGCACCTGACACCTACGGCATTTTAAAACCCATGGAAACATAAAGTAAGCCTCAAATTAAGTAGCTATCCTTCTTCC
Organism: Zosterops lateralis; assembly: GCF_965231275.1. Classification (NCBI taxonomy): domain Eukaryota; kingdom Metazoa; phylum Chordata; class Aves; order Passeriformes; family Zosteropidae; genus Zosterops; species Zosterops lateralis. The sequence continues at coordinate 37,112,652 of NC_139766.1, forward strand.
TCTCTAGTAATATTCAGCATATTTCATTAACCAAAGTTATGAAACTTTGGAGGACTGACTTCTGCAATGGATACCCTTATTAACAAAGAATCAAATGTGTTATTGCACAATTGCAGCCATTGACCATATCACCATATCACCATGGGTGATGACCCTTGAAATGAAGGCTACTAATACACTAAAATGATAAATGGTGCCATCTAATACACTCTAATATGACGGCTATGTAAGTGGTAAACAAGCTAAAAGATCACACAATCCCATAATTTCTTACCGGTGATCTATGAAGCATTCATGTTATATTGAAATTACACTAACGATTACAGTGTAGGAGCATTGTACTGCTCAACAGAACAAACATATGCCTCGGTAAATTACAGGCAGGGTTATAAAGAAGTGCATTATAGCAACTCCCTAAAACTAAACTTCACTTAACGCAGGTCGTACTGTGATTTATGAGCCATACATAAACCCATCAAGCCGAAGAATAACTCAAGCAAAAAACAGCTTGTGTCAACTGCTCTTATTAATAACAGTTCTCGAGAAAACTAAACTGAAAATACTTTCAAGTTCTTTGTGACATCAGTCTGACAAGCAGTTTAACACAGGTCACGATGCTGATATTCAGAAGAGAAAAAACCACTGCCGGTCACTTCTGCCGAATTTACAACAGAGGAGGAAACAAAAAATCTCGGTGCTTAGACATCTACACGGATCCCATGCGATTCCAGCGGACCTACAGCCACACACCGGCTCGAGAAGTATCGCAGACAGGCAGGCAAACAAAAGTTGCGGTAAAACCTCCACCACTTCTTGTAATAAAAATCAGAGCCCAGCATCACCAAGGCAGAACAGAAAATCTCCTGATTTGGGAGGCAGCCCCTGTGCCCGCTCAGCCCTGCCCTTCCCGGGCAGCCCAGCCGGGCAGACAGGGATGCTCTCACAACTTTGTTTCCCCGGCGCGGCGGCAGGACGGGCACAGGTGCTCCTGCATCCCGCATCCCGCATCCCGCATCCCTCATCCGCCGGCGGCGAGAGCCCCAGGGGCGGCTGAGCCCTGAGCGGGGCTGTGCTCCCCCCGGGCAGGGCTGGGCTGTGCTCCCCCTGGCCAGGGCTGGGCTCCCCCCGGGCGGCTCCAGACCCACCTGCGCCTCGGCGCCTTCCGCCGGCTTCAGCAGCTGCTTCTCCTTGTACAGAGCCCAGAGGCCGATGTCGGGCAGGAAAATCAGAGCCGCGGTGAAGAGCAGCGTCATTTGCAGAAACCTCTTCTGTTTCCTCTTCATGGCCAGAGCCGGGCTGCTGTGCGGGCGGCGGTGTCTCCCCGCTCCCTGCCCGCCCGCAGTGCCTCGGCGGGGCCCGGCCGGGCGGGAAACTTGGCCCGCCTCACACCGGAGCCCGGGCGGGGCCGGGGCCGGGCCTGAGCCCGGGGCAGCTCATGGACCCCCCTGCCCGAGGAGCGGCACACAGCCTGCCACGCGGCGGGAGAGGGGCGGCCAACGAATAAATAGATATATTTAAAAAGAAAAAAAGGAGGGAAAAGCCCTCAGAAGGCGAGTCCAGTCAAGAGCGCGGAACGGAGAGCATCCCCTCCTCACGGCCGCGCCTCCCGTCCCCCCCTACCTGCCCCAGCCCGGGCGGGGGGCGCGGCATCATGAGCTCATCGCGCGCAATGTGCTCAGCAAGAGTTAAAAAAAAAATAAAAAAATAAAAACTAAAAAGCAGGACAAGCGGGCTGATGCCGGCGCCGCGCCGGGGGTGGGCAGGGAGGGGCGGCCCGAGCCCTCCGCCTCCACCTGCGCCCGCCGGGCCGGGGATGGGCATGGGCATGGGGATGGGCCGTGTGGGGCCCGCCCCGCCGCGCCCCCTCATCCCTCATCCCTCATCCCTCATCCTTCATCCCTCATCCCTCATCCGGCCCCATGTGCGCCGTCCCCCGCGGGCCAGGCGGGGAGCCACAGCCCGGAGCGGGGCCCGCGGGCCGAGCCGGGCGATGCTGCTGCTGCTGCCGGTTCTGCCGCCGCCGCGCACCGGGGCCGGGGCTGGCAATTCCCGTTCCGGTCCGTCCTCCTCGGCGCTACGTGGAATGCGGGGGGAACCTGCCCGGGGGCTGCTCCCTGCCCGGGGTCCGGCCCGGATTCCCCGCAGCGCCCCTTCCCGGAGCCCGCCCGGCACAGCCCCAGCCTCCCCCGGCCCGCGGGGCGCTCAGGGCACCCCCCGCTCCGCTTCCAGCACCCAGGGAAGGGATGATCCAAGCCATGTCCATTTGTGCCCGGCGTGGTGCGGTCGGACCCGTCTGCGCTCCTGGTCCGAGTTCAGCTGCTCGTTCTGACTATACAGTGTAATTACCTTTTCTTCCCAAACCAGCTCCGCTCAGCAAAACAGGACACTAACCTTAGGACACTAAGCTCACTGGGACCTCCTGCCCTCTCAGCTCCGTCACATCCAACAGGGGAAAATGTGTATCAGACTCGTAACATTGACATGTCCACAATGAATACTGAAAAATAAAGCTGCCTCTAACTTCCTTCCTTTCTGCCTTGCATATAGAAAGCTGTCACTTCAGCTATAGTCCTTGTTTCTATTGGTGGCTAAAGTATTTCTGAATGTCAGAGTTTAATCCTGCCGTGAGAATTTTCATTTCTGAATGTCAGTGTCTTAATCCCGCAGTGAGAATTTTCTTTCTGTGACCACAATACAGAATGGTGAGAAGTAGTCCTGTCCTTTTCCATGGATGGGATCAGCTCTGTCCATCCACAGAAGTGTCTTGTTCAGGAAGCATTTCCTACATATGCATTATATAGTAATAGAGGCAGTAGAAAGGTTATTTTTATGAGGGTACCTGGAGATAAGGGAAAGCTTGAAGGCAGAACAGGAAAACTCTAAACAAAGAAGGTGGGATGGGAGGAAACAGCATAATGCTCTTTACATGGGACTGGAAGGGAACTTGCAAGGTCAGCTCCTCCGTGGCACAATCAGCCACATGTAAGTGTCATTCTTGACAAGTGTTTGTCTAACCCATTTTGAAGTCCTCCAGCGATAGCACCACTTCAGCCTCCTCAGGCAATCTGTTTTGACTTGCCTTGCAAACTGTTCCTTAATGTACGCCCTGAACCTCCCTTGCTGTGATTTCAGGGTATTGCATTAGCCCCCAAAGGGACAGGAAGCAGAGTATCCCCCTCAGTCTTTACACAGGTAGTGCCCACTTCCAGAAACTGTTCTTTAGACACTACAAGACATCTCAAGAGCTGCTGTATCCTCCTGCTTTCATCAGGACTGTCTCCAACTGATTTGTATCTTATTTCAAGTCCAAAGCTAGAGCTAATAAGCTACTTGGGATCTTGTAATTGTTTATAAGAAAAAGAGAATAATCATGCAAACATCACAGTGTGTACTCTTTTTCCATTCTTCCATATGGAATGCAAGCTTTGGTTGTAACAGGAGTATAATTTAGTGATAAAATTTAACCTCTGGTTGGTTTTGTTTCTCTCAAGATCACCTAATGCATTGTTTGTATTTCTATGGCTGAATATTTCTCCATTTTGTACTGTCTCTGTTGAATATAACTTTCTGCCCAAAATATTTATCCAGTTTGTCAAAAAGACTTTGAAGCCTATCTTCCATTGACATGTACAAATGTAATAAATTTGTTCAATTCTGCAATCCAGGTGGTTAGCAAGAATTTTAGTTCCTCTCAGAGCTCTGCAAAATGCATGTTCCTACATTTAGGAGAATGCCATCAATACTTTACTCTCTCTGTAGTTTCCAGACAATTTGAAATACCTAAGTAAACTAATCTTGCTTAGAAGATTGTCATATGCAAGACTTGTTTTATTGTCTTGGTGGTAAAGGATGTATTTTGTTGGTACCTTTTCACCCCTGCCAGTCTATAAGGATGTCACAGAAGATCACCAAAAAGGCTATGCAAGCAATCACAATTTATTGTTGCAGCTAACCAAGAAGTAACTCAGTTCAACTGAATTTGTAAAATTTGGGTTTATATTCAAGAGCTGAATCCATCCAAAGATTAAAGTACTCAGAAAACCAAAGGGCATTGATCTTGTCAGAAATCCCACTTTTTTAGTTCATCATCCAGAGTTAGGAAATTTACCAAGCATATGGGAAATTTTGATTCAGCTGCTTTTTTGTCTGAAGACATTCAGCCCTGATGTTCTTCCACTCAGTGCAAAAAGCATAATAGCTAAAACCATCCTAAGTATAGAAATGATTGCTATGAGATCATATAATAATTGTGTAGAAAAAGTAGGACTACTGGCAGGAAAGATTTAGGAGATGTTGCATCTGGAATTCCACAGCTTGCCAGTTATGTCTGCCTCTGGAGGTTGAAGTGAATGCAGACATTGACTCTCAAGAGATGAAATTCAATTTAATTTCCTGGATCCTGAGAACAATTTTGTAGTAAGGGTCATAGGCCACAACTGGCAAATTCATGTTTGCTTTGTAAAGAATTAAAGGCATGTTTTTCAGTAAACATTTTTTTCACATAGTCTTAAGCCACCCAGCCCTATTAGGCAGTGCTGAATTTTTAAAGCACTAAGCTAGTTTAAAGGAAGGAAGGAAAAGGAAAACATCACTGTTGTGTGAGTGAAAAGCTGCAAATATACAAGACATGCAGCAATAACTTATGCTTGCCCTAGAACAACTTGTAGTGGAGCTACAGAATATACCATTTCTTCAATGTAAATATGTTCATCAGGTATTAGATGTTTGGAATCTCAAGCCATAAATGGTAAATAATGAAAGAGCAACATCCTGAAACCATTTGCATGTTGGCATCACAATTTAGTGTATTGGGGACATATTTTCATTTCCACTCTTCCATGTTCTCCTAAGACAAAACTTCCATTAAGATTTCTGATATGACCTAGGACAGAAGAGTGTAAAACACCCTAGCAGGGATAAGATCTACAAAGCAAGATTACCATGAGAAGCTGAAGTCCTCCAAGGTAAATTTTCTGACATTCTGGCTTTATGTATAGAATTACCCGGAAGGGACCTGAGGTCATGGCTAATCAATTCTTCTCATGCAGGAAATCCACTATTCAGTGCATTTATTGCAGAAGAAAACTCTGCCCTCACATGAAAGACAAAGCACCCACCTTCACATTCACTGTTACAAACATCAGAGGTTGATGTGCTCTAAGCAGAGGATCAATCTAGTAAAATTATGGTTAACCATCTGTAATATTACCGTATAAAAGACTGTATAAAGGTAATGGAATGGGAGTTTGCTTTGATTATAGTATTTACCTCTGGGTAACACAGGATGTAAAATAACAAAGTCTGTTCCCATGGCTTTTTTCAATCTGCTTAGTGGGAGACAGCACTGCAAACCAAAACTCTCAAAGGCAGGAAGAAGGGCAAAGGGATCTGTCCTTTTGCTAGTACAATCCTGATCCAGAACAGAGTTGCAAACAATCGGTGATTCTGGTATTTAGGGGACTGACATGCTTTATCACACCTGGTTTTCATCCTCAGACATCCAAGGGTCTCTCAGAGCACCTCACATCCTCTGTCACTTGTCTTAAAATCACTTAAACCTCAAGAGAAAGGCATGATGCTGATAGCATAGTAGAAATGGAAATTTGATGTGAAACAAAAAGTATTTTTTTACAAAAGTTCAAAATTCAAGATCTTCCAAAGTCCCACAGAGAACCTTTATTTTCAATCCCTTCTGCAGAGAAAAGTTTCAACATACTCACCTCAAAAAATGAAACACTTGTATGTAGACTCTGGATATAAATAACAATATATATAATGCTTTTTTAATTGACTTTCTAAATCTTTTGATCCTTCTTTGTCTCCAGTTTTGTCATCAAGTTTCAAAATCATCATCACATATTTGTACTGCTGCTGTGGGAATATGTCTTGTATATCTCATTTGTTGAGGTTTTCTTTCAATCAAACTCTTGTTCTCAAAGTTAACTGAGAAATTCAGCTGAAGGGGAGAGCTAGGAGCCCACCTCTGCATGTAGGAAATCAAGAAATTGAGTTCCCAGAGAAAACATGAGAGTAGTCCCTTTTATCAACATTTTTGGAATTTATTTTTTTAAGTTACTAGGTTTGTCAATATTGCATAGAGCCAGAAATTTTACTTGAGAAATATACTAAAAACATTTATTAAAATTGAAGCATTTTTAAATCTGAAGACCTTTTTAGCTTAGTGGAAATTTTCTAGCCATAGTACTCTTAAAGATCTTAAATTACCTTAAAAAAAGTTTTTTTAAAAATGAAAAAAACCTAAATCATATGAAAATATTATTGGGGAAGTTATGTGTCCCATACCACATCTCACACCCAAACCTTTGGCATTTAGAAAACAGCATCGCTTCCAGAATTATAAAGTTTTATTAAAATTCAGAAGAAAAACTCCAGAAAAGTCACATAGAACTTGAATGAGTCATGATAACACCATGAATTATTTCCGCTTTCAGAACTTTGTTCTGTTTGACTAGCTGGATGATGGATGATTGCTTCTTCATTGTTGCTGTGCCACTACAAACTCAAGAAAGCAAACAAAAATGCTGATGGATCAGACTTTTTGCCAGTTACCTCACAAGCTGCAGATTCACTACTGCACAAAAGAAATCACTGAAATGTAAGGGTAATCAGAAAAGTTTATTTTGAGAGAGAAAATCAGTACAATCAAATATTTCTAAATAGCTCAGTAATCATAAAACACTGATGTCAGGAAAAATAGTTGCTCATTCTTCCTTTCACACAAATCCACAGTAATTTGGGCCTAAATATAGTACAGGAACATGGCATTTGCAGAAATTTGGATGAAAAAAGTTATCTTCTTTTAGATCATCTTCTTCAACAAACAGAAGCATCAGCTTTGCTAGAACACAAAAAAACTCCACTCTGTGATAGTTAGGAAAAGCATTTTGCTTTGCTGAAGATCAGCACTCCTTTTCCATCTTCTTGCTGTCCCATTTCAGAAACCTTGCTATATATTTTTGAAGTATCTAGTAAGGCCTCATATCAACATTACTGTTTCCACATGCAAGAGTCTCCTTTGTCGGATAATGCACAGAGCTTTCACACTTTTATCACACAATCTCATCCAGGTTGGATCTAAAATAACATCATATTACTGGAAATAAAACAGTACATTCTGCAAAGCTTCCTTAACAAGATTGAAAGTCTCATCTCCCCAAACTTGTAAAATGTGCAGAATATATCAAAAGGTAGCAGATGTCACCTTCAGTTCTGATTTTTCACTAGAGGCATCGCCAACAAACTTCAGAGATGTCTACGCTGATAAATAGGAGAGCAGAATGGGCTAGAGGGTGCTTCACACTTCCTAGTTGCTCATTTGCCTTCTGTTTTCTTTTGGGCTGATGCTGGGCTGGGCTAAGCCTGTGTCCTGCACTGGGAATCATTTATTTCAGTTAAAACGTTAAAAGGATGAATGGGTGAGATGGCACCAGGTTGTTCATACCTCTGTCATCCCCATGCACTCCAAGTCTGCTGAGCATCACATACCCCAAACCCTTGTCGTGTTTCTGCCATTCCTTGGGGTACATTACATGTCTTTGAGGTCTGAAAAATATCCCTTTTGTGGCTTGCACAGAGACCTCGTGTCACCTCAAACACTTTAATGGCCTGCATCCTTTTCTCTCCCTGTTGTGTCAGAGCTCAAGACAGAACTCAACAGCTTGAGAAGTGGGCACACTAAAATATTGATTCGCTACTTAGATTTCAAAATGACATGTAGTATTTCCCCAGCTTACCAATGGTTGCCAATTTCTGTGGCAACCTAGGACAATGAATGCTTTATAAATACCTTCTGCATTTGTAGATGAAGAAATTGTCAGGAGAATTTAAATTAAGAACATAATGCTGACAGCTCCAATTCCATCACATGTATATGAAAACATAAAGCAACTAAGAAGCTGCACATTTCTATAACTTTAGTTCATTGAATTCTGTTGTGTACTGTAGAAAGGCGTAATAGATGCCACAGAAAGCAAGATGATGGTCTTTTATTTTGGGTGCAACCCAGCAATTACATAACCTATGTTCTAATGACTGCATAGTGCTCCATCATTAAGGAGAAAATTTCATTTTATTTAAAATTATAATCACCAAATCCAGTGATTTCTGATGAGCTGTGTGAATGTGATTTGCAATATTGATTCTGCCATATTCAAGGAAGAAAATAAATGCTGAAAGAAACAATGCTCAGGATAAGTATATTAGAAAGTATTTTTGTAAAGGATATTAGTAAGCTTTTTATGCTTTTTATGATTAACATTTGACATGCAAATGCTGAAGAGCAGAGATAAGCCAAGGCAGAACATAAAGGGCAAGAATGCCACTCAGAAAAAATGCTTACTAGTATCTTTATTACCAATAGCTGCCGTCAGGTTGATCTACAACCTTACTAACCATGTATTTTGTATTTCCCATGGAAGCTGTTATTCATATTTCAAAATAGCCTTCATAAGAACTGGAAGACTTTTCCAGATATTCAATTCAGACATCACAAGTTGTCTTTTCAGTCTCAGACTCCATTCAGTCTCACAGGATATTCCACTGTAGTAGGACTCAGAATACATTAAAGGCTCAAATGGAAGACATACAGACATCACCGAATATTATGGAGGAAATAAAAATGAAACTAACTGAAGAGTTTCATCACATGCTGATAGAAAATTTTGAACTGAAATATTAAATTTCAGTGAGTTTCATATTAGCACAAGGGTGAGAAAATAAATTATTAATGACTATCAGATGTAGAAAATGTAACGTGTCTAAGTGGTCCTAAATTTAAAGAATCTGAGGGGTGGGTAATTTTTTTTTTTTTTTTTTTTTTAAGGGAGTGTTCTCTTGATACTGTGAATAAAAGACTAGCTAATAACTATGAAGAAACTGAGGGCAAACAAAATTTTTGACTCCAGAAGATCAGAAGCAGCACCAACTTTTGGAACTGCAGTAACTTTACTTGAGAGCTGATTGTGTTTAGACAACACTGAAATGTACATGGGGAAAGCCAATAACATCCTCTGCTGCTGTGACGTAAAGCAATAAGCATTTTGTCCTGTCCTATCACTTCAGAGTTAGAGCTCTTGAACACATTCAAATAGCTTGAGATTTTTACTAAAAGTGACAACAAGAACCCCTTCATTTTAGCTACAGCAATCAGGAGTAAATGAGAGGTGAATCAGGCTAAAGGTAATAAACCAGTAGTTTTTTGTGTGGCTTGGCAAACATTTTTTTTTTTAAGTCAACATTCTGAAAGATAAACATTTTTCCATGCTATTGTCCAATCCTAATAAATGTAATTTGGAAAATTCCCCACCCATTATTTAGTAGAAACATTTTTTTTATAATGAGGATACTGAGGATCCTCCATACCTTGGGGAGCTAATTTTAGTCCTTTAGTACAATATCAAGACAATCATTAGATGTTCAAGGATAAAAAATAGCTAAGAATAGAGCCAAATGGATTTTCAAAAAACATTCATCCTGAAGTTAATGATAAATTTAAGAATAGCTAATGTTAAGAGCTCTTTATAAAGTGATTAATGAAGTCTGTCAAGTAGTAAATCCTAAAATCTCTGGAACTTTTTCCAAGTACATGCATCTGAAAATTCATACATAGTAGAGGAGAAATAAAATCAAATAGGAAGAAGCTTTCTGCTGTAATTATAGATACTCAATGGGAAAAAAAATTTCTGAATTTGAGTTAATTTGGAAGCAAATGGATTGGTTAAAAACCAAAACAACAGAACCCCCACTCTCACCAAACTGAAAAGATGAACATTGTAAAGGAACTTTTAAAATTTAAAATAGCAAAAATCCTAAGGTTCTTTTTAACAAAGTTCAAAGAAAGTGCACCATTTCAACATTAAGTACTCCATTTCAATGTATTCGAGTGCTTTTGTTTAGCCCAAAATAAATTTTGTTTTTCAGTTTTTCCTTCCAGCCATCATTCTCCTTCTCATGCCTACCTGTGTTCCAATGCTTAGTTGAGGAGTTTTCACTTATGTCCTTCCCATGCTTTAAATGACCTTGTATTGAGAAGCTTGGCACATTGTGAATGTACAATATTGGAGTGTATTGGCCTGATTCATGGTTTTGACCTGAAGAGTATATAAAAAGCATATCATAATAAGAAAGCTAAAGAGTCACTACAGTTTGAACACCTCAGCAATAGGTAGGACTTTAGAAGTTTCTTATAAAATCTTCAAGCTCATCTTCTTAAGGTTTCACACTTGAGTTAAATACTTTCCAGCTTTTTGGAAGTCACTAAAGCAGCTCGCATTAGTGGTATTACACCTAATACAAATGTTTCAAGCTTTTTAAGACCATTTGGCATCTAAGGCTGAGAACCAAAGACAGCATCAAGCCTATGTGCATAGGAGTTAATATGACAAATCAGGCTACTTCACAATGAAAGGCCTCTCTTCAGATAACATTTATGTATAAGAACAAGTTAAATTGACATCTCTCTTTTAGGACTCATAGTATGGCATTCTGCTAGCAGAGAACTTTCTTGCCAAGAAAGCGGGTCCCATCTGTCATTCACTCTCCTTGTTTCTCAGCAGAGTTAAAAACCTGACAGTTTCCATGAATAACAATGACACATACTCTTCTTTGCAGAGAGGCACAAATTTTATTGATGAAAACAAGGCAGGGTGGGGGAAATCCCTCGGTGTTTAAAGAGTTTTCTGAGCACTGCTTATGTGTGGTTTTGAGTGAAGATGTAACTGCTGTTGTGTGTGGCAATGAACTTTCTTATTGCTGTTACAGGTAATTGCTGACCTGGGCCACTGCAACTAAGGACCCGTTTTCACTCAAGTGTGCTTTGTAACCAACACCCTATGCTTTAACAAGAAAGATTCTATTTTATCTGGGCTCCAACAGCTTTTAATACATAGTTTTTGGCCATGCAGGTGCATCTGCACTTAAGCTACTTAAGCACAGTTTTTGAACACCTTGAAAATGTGTATTAAAAAAAAAATCACAGCAGAGAGGGATGTTTTGGAGAGATGCTCACTGAGAGCATGTAGAGAAAGTGCTTTTGCTGCTATCAGTGATTTTCTTGGTAGCTTTAACAAACAGTTGCATAAATACAGTTATTGAGGCACATCTATACTACCTAATTTTCAGAAAGACTACACCTTTGATAATACGGCAGAAGACAATGGGGAAAAAATTCCAAGAAAGGAAAGCTTCCCTAGGTTTTGTTATTAATAATGCAACAACACTATGTCAGCCATTGGTCAGTCTGGTGTTGGTCAATAGTTTATTAAGCTCATGCATATCCCGTATGAAATGTCTTTATGAAAGAAAAGGGGAGCCAATCTGCATACAGGCCTCTATTTAGCTGCACTTTTTATTATTGGCATGAGTTATTTGGTATTTTGTTTTTCCTTCATCTCTATTCTTGAACTTCTGACTGTATTCTGTCAAGTTAACTAGAAATATACTTACATCTTTAGGGGAATATGCACTATTTCAGATTATAATTTAGATATACTTTTTTATAAATCTATCTTTACTGTGTAATATTCAGCTCTTGTAGAGGCTGATCAAGCATCAGACTTTTGTAAAAATGCTGCTGAATATTATGTTAAATCTTGGCACAAAAAGAGGTATATGATGCAAAGGAAATTTTGAGAGCCATCAGCAATAAGGGAGAAGTTGAGAAATACAGGAAAAGATAGAATATCTTGAGGACTAGAATAATAGAAGTGAAACTGAGTTGAGCATACTTTGAGAAAATATCATATATAAAATGTCCAAAAAAAAATCATGAAAATTTGGAACAAAATTTTGGTAGACTAAAAATTTATCAAGAATTAGTGGAAAGGAACTTTTTTTTTTTTTTTTTTTTTTTTTTTTTTTTTTTTTTTTTTTTTAAATAAACTTGTTGCATTTGTTTGACTAATGCTACTCCTACCTCTCTCTGAAAATCTCCAAATCTCCAAATTCTGTATTGTGCTTCCAGTCAAGAGCCAGGAGCACTTCCTTACCTAGTTTTCCAATTGTTCTTTTAAGAATTAATATTTCTAAACTGGATCCTTTTGAAAATGCTTACAATTGAAGGTTCTGATGGCTTAGTCCCTTTGACAAATCATCTGCTAAATGAAAAGAAAGGGAAGCAGGCATAGCACAGAAAGAAATATCTTTCTGCCTAACTGAAATGCTATTGAAACCAAGGGTCAAAGTGCCTTTTCAGGGAAGCAGTAGTGCTGCTTCTTCCTGTTGGGTCACTCACTATGTACTGAGTCCCACAAGTTTACTATTTCATCTCTAGCTGATTCAGATCAAAGGTCCAGAATCAGAAGACAAAATAACTCTTTAGGTGTTTGTTGCTTATTTCTGAAGCAAGAAATCTGCGTCCACAGCCTGAGTAGTTTCAGTCAGTGTCACTGTAGAAGGGCACTCTTGATAAGCTGGAAAATGTCAAAGTTGCTCAGTGTATATCATGATAAATTCAAGCATGAAAATTCTACTTTTGGTGGAAATTCGCTTCATAAGGTTCCCAGTCTAACAAGGTCTCAAATACTGTTTTTTTTCATAGCTGGAATGTCAGGTATTCTGCATGGCAAAAGTGGAGCAAAAGCTCCACTGAAGTTCAGCAACACGTTACTCAACAGTAAGTTTCAGAAAATTATCACTCAGCCTACTTTAGAAAGAGGGTGCCTGAAGTAAGGTGGAAATAGATTTTACACACTTTTATTTTATTCATATGGCTTAGTCACAAAAGACTTAAAATTCTGAAAAATTGAACTTCATAAAGTGACTCATGCAGTAGTTGCCAATATTTTGGAGCAGAATCTGTTTTGAAATATGGTCTATCATGGGCAGGCTTGGTTAGTAATACTCCTTGGTTAGTACACACCCAAATCTCTATCAGGTGTAACAACTGATTAGTCCTTGCTATACACACAAAGCATGTCCTAAAGCAAATAACTTTTATTTCAGCTGCCTGTGTCTAAGATACAGTGAGGGTAACAGTGTGAACTCTGTTATGTCCTCATTTGAGGGAATACTAGGAGATGAGTAATATGTGGCATGTCGGTGTGTGCAATCATTTTGTTGTGTTTCAAAATGCATTAAAGGCTATTTTAAAGGTATTTTTCTTAAAGGCATGGGAGGAAGGAGTTAGCCCCTTTGTGGAGGACAGCAATAGAATTTAATAGCTGAGGCTAGTTAGGAAATGACACAGTATGAAACATGAAATTAATGGTATATTACAGCTTTCAAGATGGAATCAACAACAAAAAGCTTCACCAAAGCAGACTACAATTCTGCAGTTTTGATATACATCCTGAGATAGTTCAGTAAGAAAACATTTTTATGACTAGCAAAAGTTAATAAACATGAAAGTGATGATGAGTTAAAAGAACTTTAGAAAGTTCTGTTTGATTAATAGGAATGTATTAAAACAGCTTTTCAATTGATCATGTAAAAGATTTTTTTTTGTCATGTTTATATTTCTAAATAATATGTCAAAAATGCATTAATTTGCAAACTGGACTCTTGATGACTTAGCACCCTTTCTACTCTCAGTAAGTATTTCTGCATAGAACATCATGTTCTTTTAAAATCTTGTGGCTCTGAAGTTATACTACACATAAGTAGGGTAGAGATATTAATATAAAGACATTTAAGTTTAAGATTCAAGTAGCATGATGAGTGTCAACAGTGCTGTTGCAGTTACAGTTGGTAGCTCCATGGTGGAGCCAAAAGCATGAGCTTTACACTTACTGCTGAGTGAGAATCAGAAACGCAATGCATGAGAGCATCCAGCTTCCTACAGGGTAACTTAGTTCCAGCATACCCTACAGAACAGTGATTTCTGAAACGAAGCTGCAACTGGGGTGTGTCAGGAAGTCTGTTTCATTATCTGAAATAGCTTACTTGTTTTTGTACTGTGCCAGTCATCAAGTTTCATTGCTGCTGAGTGTAGATTATATCATGTCACAGCAAGGGGAAAATTTCCATTTCAGAAAGGAAATCATACAAACAAAGCAATTTCAAAAGAGTTCAGACTATAATCAAGTGTCCTGGGGACAATCAGCATCTTTGATTTTAGATAAATACTTTCTTATGCCAAAGAAAAGCGTCATTCAGTAGAAAGCATCTTAATTGAGATGAAGTGCATAAGTCATTCATTTACTAAATTATCATTCCAAAATTAGCTTTATAAAGTAAAGGGTTCTTTTTTTCCTGTTCACAGGCATATTTTAAAACACAAAGAACTGTATACATCAGTTTTTAGTGAAGTATTGATCTCATTTCCAAACCTAAAGCTGTTTTGTCCTTTGAAATTATTACTTTTTAAGCATTATAAACTTTAATGTTCAGATATACATTATAATATGATTGTATTAATTTCATATTAAATTCATATTATTTTGTGTAATAATTACACAAAATAATATGAACAAAATAATTACATAAAATTAAAACAATTCTAGGTTATTTTTGTATTAGCAATGTACAGTTCTTTAATGAAAAATAAAAAAACATCAAAACTAAAGTAATGAGTGAATCTTGAATATGCTCCCCATGCCAAGGGACACGTATATTATGCTCCCCAGTTCAGGATAGGTTATTCTTAGAAGGAGAATAAGTTATTTCAAATGCATTTCTTCTTGTCACATTGGGGATACCCAAAACAAAATGCACTATTAGCTTACTACCTTGCTTGTGAATTGGTGGAAACAGAGTTCAGACGGCAAATATTTAATCTGGATCGACCACTGTCACAGACAGTTTGGTTTATTTTTTGCAAGCATAGAATAGTCTCTCAAACCAATTAAAAGCATTTGAGAGAGAGAGCTGCTTGTTGCAGAGGACAGTACAGTCATATGGCATTGTGAACCTTCACTTCAAAATCTTACCCGAAGGACTCACTTTTGTCTGATTATAGAGGGTTACTTCTTGTTCTAAAGCAAGAAAAGAGTACACTCAGTTGAGGAGCCCAGGTTTTAATTCTTAGTCACATCTGGAGAAGATTCCTTTGGCATTACCCAAGTTTTGCCTGGATGATTTAAAGAATTAACAGTATCCTCCCATGTTTCTCTGACAGTGTCCTCACTGGTAGTTAACACTCTACAATGACATTTATTTCTCATTTAAGGGTAGTAACACTGTGTCACTTCTGCAACTTTCTGGAACTGAATTTTCAGGGCTGTGACCTTTAAAAATACTTATAGAAGCAAATGAGCTATGAAAACGGGTTGTGTTTGTTTGTATGTGTTATAGTCATTCAGTAAACTAGCAATTAGGGAAAATACACAGATTTAGGTTGCATATGCAACAGGCGTGCATATCCTCTACTCATTTTGGAAGGGGTATTTCCTATTCAGAGGTAGATACAGAATGCTAACAGAGTACATTTTCATATATAGCTGTTGGTATATCATACCCAGTCCATCTCCATTCATTGAAACATTCATTCAAACACAAGATATTGAAACATACATTGAGAGTTGGTAGTGAATTTCCATTTGTCTTAGTGTTAGAGGTTAAGTAAGCTCTGAAGTAAGATCAATCCTGAGAAGTACTGCTTGAACTAAAATATACCCTTCTAATTTGTAAGCCCTTCAGTTAAGAGATGTATCTACTTATGCAGTATTTCAGACGGGAGATAAGAAGCTGGAAGCATTATTACAGCTCAGGTGGGAGTGAAGGCTCATGGAAATAAGTGTAAGATACTGTGCTAATTGCCTGGAGCAAAAGTAAAAATGCAGCACTAAATTACATGAAATTCTAAAGTTGTGTGTTGTCTCTAATGACATACTTTTGCCAGAGTCCACTTCAACAGCAAAAGATTTCAGTATATTAGCAAAGGTTTTATTGCAGCACAGTTTACTGTGAGTGCTACGGACATGCTACTGTTTGCATAGCTGGTAGAAAGCATAGGATCTGTTTTTGCAAAAGAGTGTACCACATCCCTGTAGGGGAGAAGGCTAGCCAGTGAGATCAGCCTGCATTTCCACTGGTGATGATAATGAACTAGTGGTCTCAGAGACTAGTTGGACATCAAGGAGGCTGTTGTATTAGCAACAGGGAGAAAAATGTGCTGATATGGCAAGTGTCGTGCAAACATCTACGCAGGATATTGCAAACAAGTTCAGCTGAGCTGATGAGGAATATAAAACTGCCTGTGTAACCAATGCCAGTTGTTTCGGTAAGGAAAAGAATTGTTATGACTCATGAGAATATCAAAGGAGTTGCCTGAAATCTGTGAGAAAAAGTCAGACTAATGCGGTGCTAAAAAGTCACCAATATGCTGCTAACCAAGATAAAGAAGGTGATATTAAAAAAAAAAAAAAAAAAAAAAAAAGGGAATCACACTCTACATGAATAATCTGAAAATCTGTACCTCAGTCAAACACTCATAATGTAAAACCTCAATGCATATGAATCACTGAAGATATAGAGTTTTTAAAAATATAAATATATAGAAAACTCTGGTAATTAAGAAAGATGATAAAAATAATTGGAAACTGTTATTTAAAAGAAAATGTTACCAGGATAAGGTAATTCTTAACTGGTTTTCCAACATGCATAAAGGAAAACGGGATTTTGAGAAATACAGTTTGATTAAGGCATATATGATGCCAAACAGGGAAATTATAGCAATGCTAAATAAAAAGGTAACATTCAAGCTCAAAAGACATTGCAATTCCATTTTAATTCAGACCTCATTGTGTTCACTAAAGATTAATAATAACAGAAGTGGATATTGTTTCAAACCCTACAGACAAATATCAATATTGCAGCTGCCCACCTATTTCTCCACAAAGAAAAAGAATATATTCCCAGAATATATTTAGAGAGAAAGATGTCAAAAGAAATTTGGAAACTCTTTTGAAAAAAGATGGCTGCTGGACAGCAAGTATCATGTATAACAATATCAAGGTAAGAATGACATCCAAGGCACGTCCTGGTTCAGCACAATGGGAGGACAGTACTTAAATATAAGAGAACAGAGAGAAGGAAATGGAAAATAAATCAATAGACGTTTAACATATATAGGATATAGATATCTGATAAAGAAATTTAAAGGCATTGTGAAAAATGCATGGTAGGATGGGCTTAACTAAACTTAGTAAGATTTAAATGTTATCACATCAAATTGGTCAGTAATTAGGTTTATATTCTAGGGCGTGGCAAATTTACACCTTGCAGTAAAAGACCTTGCAACTGCTGGTTTTTTCCCGTCTGCCTCCCTCCCTCCTCACCACCAGCAGAGGTAATTCAGGTAGTGCTTAAGTATCTTCACAGGGAGAAAACACTCCATGAAACTTAAAAAGGACAAGATTAAGAAACAGGCACTGTAAATCAAAAATCACAGACGCTCATATGAGAAGATGTATTTTTAACAATGAGTGGGATTAAGCATTGCCATGCTTTAATTAATAGGATGGGTGGACCCACCTCCTCTTTTTCTGGAAGACTTGCTTTATTCAGGAATATTTTTTCATTCAATCCAGGGTATCTTGGTGAAAAAGAAGGACCAGTTACTATAAAGGTCAGGCCGAATGTTCCAATAATACCTGCATTCAGTGAAACTTTGAATAATATCATTCCAATAGCCCCTTCTCATGTCTTACTTATTAGAGGAGATGAATCCCTGGCTGTATGCCCTGGGTCTGCTTCATGTTGTTAATCACTTTGTAATTTCCCTTAGAGAATAGATTGACTAAATTGCCTCAGTCTCAGAATATTCCTTTCCCCCTTTATATCTCTATGAAACATCTATAGCTTTTCTCTGTGCTGAGAAAATAACTTTTCTTCTTTTAATATTTCAAGGTTTCAGACATATCTCAGTTTTCTTAAATCTGAAAGAGTAGACATGTCCTTTGGAGAGAAACCCCAAATTTGTGCAAGATTTCTAAAACCCTTCCTCTAGTGTAACTTGGAAACTGCTTCCCAGAATTTCAGTTCCTTCAAATTCTTCCTATTTCTTCACCTCTAATAACACCTTGGAGAAAGTTACCTCTATGAAAAATAACTCAATAGAAAAAGGAAATTTTCTTCCCCTGGAATACCTTTCTGCTGTAAGTGCTTCAGTAACCTTTCTAATTTGACAGTTGGAATGGAGAAAAAACCCATGTTATTTTAATATAGTTTTATCTGTGCTGTTGAATATAGAAAAAAGCAGAATGCAAATAATATTTTAAAAAATTACAGCTTGTGTCTGAAACATGACATTTCTCTCTGGAATATCATGTCATGAGCTGATAATTCTAAAATTAAATTAAAGGACAATTCTTGGTAAGAAAACCTAAGGCAGAAATTATATACTTTGCTGATAATCTGGTGTGAAGCTGGGATAACCAGCTCCAATTTAAGGTCCTTATGATAGAGGTCACTTGCATCAATATATTTTGAACTTCAAAGCACATGCTTTGATGATCTTTCACAATGTGGAAGACTTACTAAGGATTTATAAAATGAATCACAGCAGAAAAGAACTTCAAATGGAACTTACAACAGCAGTAAATATAAGCATAACTTCACCTTATTATAAATTTATGTTTAAAGACCAAAATCCACAGTTGTTAAGATTGGAACTCTTAGGAACAGTGACCACTAAGGATGCTCCCAGGAAAGGCCCCTTCACATCACAGTGCATCCAAAGCTCCTCCATCTGCTGCTGGGGTGGTGAAAAAACCTGTGGTTTCAGGCTTGCTGCCATTCCTGTTGTCATCTAAGCAGAAGACTAACCTATAAAGTACAGCATATACAAATCTAGGTTAGTTACTACTTTATGCAATATATAAAATTTCTTTCTATCTAGCGCTTCAAGGCACAAAACATTTATTTGATTTTTCTTGGGACTTGACTCAAATTTAAACTCTCCTTGAGGGCTCTCAGATGAGCTGCCCAGAAGAAGCTCAATGGAGCTTGAACCATTGCAGGTGCTGAATGGATGTGCTCCCTTGCCAGTTGCTGTAACGTGTAGCAAACTTGCCTTTATTGGCTTCTGAGGCAGTGAATCTGCCCTAGTATTTCCCCACAGCCCCAGGCATGCTGCTGATCATTTAGATTTAAGTTTATTGGAAGTTCTAAATGCCTCTCACTTCAGCTACCTGTAGATTTTCAAACAGATGCAGCTGGCAAGTTGACTCAGAAGTCCACCTCAAACTCAATCTCAATAAATTGCATTTAATCTGCCTACTGTTTGATACAAAAGATCTTAGTTAAAAATACATTCACTGGCTTTGAAGCAGAACGTGGATGAACAACTGAGGACTGTCTGCAGCTGCTTGTAAAAAATATTGATTTTCTGTAGATAATAAAGTATCTAAGTATTTAGAATATATTACTATTTTATATGACCTTAGGAAATAACATACTACAGCTTTACAATTAAAGCCAAGAAATTTAGATCCAGGATGTTAAGGTATTTCTCTCAAAGTATTTTGGGGTTTGTCCTTTCTCATAATACCCTAGAGAGAGGTAATTATATTTCTGTGTCAGTGAGACAGATAAAAGAGATATTGTAAAATGCACCTAGTTACTCTACTTCTGTTTTATATACATGGAACTCTAAAATTTATATAGACAGTAATATTTTGTAAGGGCTGTTTCAGTTTGTCCTGTATTAATGCAGTCCACCTCAAGTGTGAAGCAAAAACTCTAAAATTACCTTAAACATGACTCTACTTGCTTTCAATGGAAAACCAGGCAACTTCAAACACTCCCAGCAACTAATTTTAAAAAAACGCCTAGTAATGTAGACATATCTGAAATAATAATCTAAAGGTTGACCAAGATAAATAGTTCTAATTTAAAAACTGTGTACCTGACCTAAGCTGCTTTGTAATTTGCTCTTAAAAATGAGGTTTTTGGAAATAGTTGGTGTAAAGGCAAACAGTTTAACATATGATGATTCATGTCTTTAAATTTCAGGACTGATAGGGTTATTCCTAGGAGTAAAGTTTAATTGCAAATAAATATAATAGAACTTATTCATAAACTGGATGGATTTATCCAGAGCATTGGGAAGTAAAGCAAAAGGAAAATACCACACCAGCAAAATAGGAGATCAGATTAGTCCAATACTGAGGATTCTTGCAGAGTCCAATCTCACATTTAGAAAATAAAGTCTTTAGTATTCAAAAGTCATTTTCTCAACAAATTTTGATCAAGTTCAAACTTTTAAACTTATTTTACTCATAGGAATACTTTTACTGGTGGAATTTACATTCCTTTAATTCTGTAACTTTATGTGCCAATGCACAGATTGGCCTTGGGGAACAACTGGAATTCAAAACGGGTAAAGACCAGACAGGCTTCAGAAGCAAGCCTAGTCTGTCCTACTGACAGGGGTCATTTCCATTAATATTATATCCTAATAACTATGCCCTTAGACTGGCACAGAGCCCTGCACATTAGCTTTTCTCATGAACCCTAGGATTGAAAGTTGTTTATAAAAAGGCTAAAAGCATGACACATGGTTATAAAAAAAGCACACTTCATCAATTAAGATTAATCTTTCACTTCAGTGCACATACTTCCAAAACATCCCTATTCCTTTAGGCTGAAGGTGAGGAAGAATTGTATCTTGAAGCCAAAATTCCCAATTAACCTATTTTTCAATTATTTCTAGAGCAGCTCTCTCTGGTGCATAATGGTTATCAAGAAAAATATATTTAAAAAGTGGATATCATGAACTTTCACTGTTGCATCTTGTTTTGTAATGACCATAGTAAATAGAAATATGCATGTCTGAACAGTGCTGCTGTTCCACAGTTACTTGGCCCTAAAGTAATTCTTATCATCTTACAAGTACTAGGATCCAAAACAGCCTCTGAGGAGGGAACTCGTGTTTTGCTTTCACAATTGTTAGAAATTATATAATAATCACAATTCGCTTTAGTTATTTCTACTGACTGTGAGAAATAGTTAAGTACAATTGGCTATTTGTCCAGAAATTACCAACATGTAAATAATCCAAATGAGTTCATCTGGTTCCTGTTGCAGGACAGAATAACAAATGGGCTCATCAGATGTGATTAAAGGTGTGTGCTTGGTTTTCAGGCCTGCAACAGGAACCAAATGAAGGAATTGGCATTATTAGTGTAAATTAAATGTTACACTGTAGTGACACTGCTAAGGTGAGTAAAGATTAATAAACTGTTTTTAAAACCATAAGGGGAATAAGTTTTACAGCTTAAGCTTTAGCTTAGCTTTAACAGGAAATAAGTTTTTGAAAAGAAAGGCAAATAAAACAGTGAATGATGCTGACCACCAAATGCAGAGATTTCTATATGAAAACTGATACATCTGTTTTATTTTGCTTACAAAAGAGTGATGGAGCTGGCAGAGAAAAACATTAAGATGGTGGGGAATGAATGATGAGTTGGAACACAGCATGCCAGTTCTAAGAGAAATGTTTCATTCTATCTAGCATTATAACTGAAAGTCCTCATTTTTTTGTATTTTTTTATATTTGAAGAGAATGTTGCTATTTCAAGAATTATTGAGAATCCTTCCCTTAGCTCTGACCCTGCAAAATAGGTCAAGGCACCTTGGATTCTCAAATACTTCTATATGTCAAAACCTAGAATATACCCATCTGTTCCAGTTTTCATCTGTTTAATTTCTTCTATTGCAGTTTGCCCTTGTTACAATGTCTTGTATAACTCCTGTGAGGAAAACAATGGCAAGATATACTTTGAGTATGCCCAGGTTTTTCAGCCTTGAATCTGGTTGTTAGAGCAATTATTTCTCTAGACTGTGAGATATCTATGAGAGAAATATTTCTCATACCTTGTAATTGTGTGGTAAGGATGTTAAGAATGGAAATCTTCATACTGTTTTCCAATACATTTCTCTCCTGAACTCTGAAGCAATTTTTAGTAAGACAATGATGACTTGTTTGTACCCCGACACTGATATTACTGTTTAAATTGCAAATTTTAAATGGCATCAAGGACTTTTATTCAACTATTTTCTATAAACCACCTTTATTACCAATGCTTCCAATAATGTATGTTTTCAAACTGTACAATTTCACCCATAAACAAGGAAAAAACCCAATTACTTTTGCTCTTATGTCGAATTAATGGAATATGATTCCTTTAAAGCAGTTACTCATTTATTCTACTTTGCAGCAAATCACTTGGGAATGTTTGCTGCTTTTAATTTGCCAGGGTTTTCTCTTCTACAAATCAAATTAGTAACTGAGTCTCTTGTTAGGCAGAATAGTAATGAAACTGGAGTTCATGGGCAGTTAGGCAGAGCTGCCCTAAGTCTTTGTTTCTGCTGGGGTCTGCTGCTTGCTAACGAGATGCCATCGTAGGACAAGAGTGCCTAAGGCTTCTGATATGACAAAAGAGAGAATTACTGGTGCTACAAAGCTCACTAAGCATCCAAATTCTGTGCTTTATGAGCATATGTGAATCTCAGCCATGTAGTTTTATTCTTTTGACTGTCTCTTGTTCTGCAGCTGTATTAAAATATCAGCAATGCTGAAATCTTCCTCTGAAATGGATCATAAAGCACCCATACTTGTCTTTCTATATTATGATGGTCAGGATTTCTGAAGAAAAAGCTTGGGTTTTTTCTCTCTCACAGTGATCCTGTAAATTTTCTTGTATTCACCATAAACACTTGAATAGCCCGCAAAGTCTAAGGCTGATTAGTGTATAAAGCAGCTGTAAGGTCTGACACCAGCTTTACAAGAGAGTCCTTTTCTGATGGAGCATCCCGGTTGTGTTCCGTGGAGATGCAGGACTATGGCATGTGTATGTTACGTGTGACACTGCCCTGAGCGTGGCATCAAGAGAGTTCTGAGCTACAAGTAGATCATTAAAAGAAAGACTCCAAAGTAACCACTTCACTTTGCAGAGCTTTTCATATAAAATGTGTAACTATGCTATGTAGTAAATCAGACTGACAATGATACACTTTCCATTTCTTCCCTGTTCAGTAGTGCCATGCTATCCCCCAGATTTCAACTATTCATTCCAGGATTGTCTGTCAAAGAAGGAGGCTATTTTATCTGAACAGGTACAGGAGCATATTTTTCTTGCAGTCTTGGAGATCTGGACTACAAGGATAAGATACTAAAAACCTTTCTTCACCTGAAGCGTTAGGAAATTTTCCCATAGTGAATAAACTGCAGAGCTGCACTTCTTGAGATACAGCAAAAATCTTTAACATGGCACAGTCTGTTTTCTCTTATGAGTTATTGAAAGTAATTTACAGATTACATGGGTAGGCAATTCGGAGTGAGGAGTTCAGTTTAGCACTTCATTTACCATGGCATTTTGTGTGGAGTACCATGGGTATGTTTGCCGTTTCAGAGAAGAAATACTAGAGTCTACTATGAATCTAACTTGCAGCAGATGTACACACTCAGCACAACAGATACACATTAGTAAAGTGGGAAAATAGTTATTTCTTCTATTTATCTTGAAACCTTGTCGCATGAAATTACCGAATAAAACCCATGGCAGAAGTCTAAATTAAATCACAATTTCTAGCTTATATTTCTCCCTAAAAAGCAATTTTCTGTCCTGCAGTTTGGGGAGAAAGGGGAGCCTCTGAGTCTTGTTCAACCTAGTAAGTTGTACAGTATTCACCATTACTCTCTGTAGGCAACTTAATTTCACTCTTACAGAGCACTACACTTCTCTGAGGGCTATCCCTATGTCTGCTCTTCAGTGAAATTTGCTTTAAACATCTTTTCAAATCACAGAATATGAGCAATTGGAGGGGACCCATCAGGATCATCGAGTCCAACTCTTGGCCCTCCACAGAACACCTGAAGAATCACACCATGGGCCTGAAAGCCTTGTCTTGATATCAGATTCTTCTGCTTATGGAAGAAATTGCTTCCCTCCATGTTTAAAAAACCATTTATTTTCATTCCTCATCTGAGGAATAGATTTCCCATGTCCCTTTTGAAGCTTCCCAAAGTAATTCTGGGATGCATTTCAGTAGTAACTACAGTTCACTGCATGTAAGTAAACAGGATCAGAAGTTTGATTGATCTATTTTTAGTTCAGAAGAAAGCCTCGGTCAGACTCCTAAATGTGTATCTTGTTCCAAATGGTCAATAAAACCATAAATGAAAACATAATCCGAAGTGGATAAACATCAGATAGTATATAATTTAAAGTACATGTTTTTGATATCATATATGACTGCCACTTACAGCAACTACTTTCAGAACTTATAAAAATGAGAGAAAAACCACTCTGATTTGGTTCTGTGTCAAGGACAGGATTTGGTTCAAAATACTGTTACCAAATAGTGACTTTGTGACAGTCACCTATATCCTTATAGAAATATGAGAAACTACTCACAGCTGCTTGCCTTCGATTTAGCAGTGATATATAAAAATGTGAATCTTGAAAAAAAGGAAATGAAAAAGAGCAGCTGACAAGATAAAATACATCATGGAAAATAGATAAAGGCACCACAGTAGCCAATCAGAATAAAAATAACATTACAGCAAAAGCCCGTCTAAAAGGCCCCATCTCTGAAAAAGGAGGACATTTATAATGAAAGAGGAGGATCATACAGCAAAAATATATCAGAGATAGGAAAATTACAAATAAATCAGACCAGGAGAATCATTACCTTTCATAACATTAACATGAAACCATTAACAATACAAGACAAAAAGAAGATCTGAGGAATGTTTTAGTAAATTGTCCAAGGCTATGAATAATTTTACAGACTTATCATAAGCATAGAATCTTCCCAATAGCTGTATGGCCTTGCAATGCTGTGCCAAATATCTGTGATTTTAGGGTGAATGCATCTGGAGGTACAGAAAGGAATGGTATGGGAAGAAAATTTGAGCATTTCAATACAGAGAAGCTAAGAGAAGCTGGTACACAGATCATTCTTTACAGGAGAGAAATCTGAAGAATCCTTGCAGTCAGACATGCTAATAAATCATTTTCAATAAGAGATCAATAAATTGAATAGTAATAAATCACTCAGATCATGTGATATTTGCTCGATATTTCAATGTGAAATTGCCAGCATGTTAAGTAGATTACTTATACTTTCAATCAGTTTACTGCCAGAGGAAAGGAAGATCACTGCTGGAATTTCAGCTTCCTAGAGGAATTTAGGTTATTCTGCAACAATGCACAAAG
Source organism: Zosterops lateralis (assembly GCF_965231275.1). Classification (NCBI taxonomy): domain Eukaryota; kingdom Metazoa; phylum Chordata; class Aves; order Passeriformes; family Zosteropidae; genus Zosterops; species Zosterops lateralis. The sequence continues at coordinate 37,137,773 of NC_139766.1, forward strand.
GAAATTGATAAATTCTGTTACACACATTTCAATTAGTAATTTTTTTTAAAAAATTAAAACCCTCTAGACATCAAACAAAAGGTGATGAGGCAAACCATTGAGTAGCTTCTATATAAAAAAATATATAGGCAATAAATTGTCCATTTTAAAAAAGATATGACTTGGAGAGAACCTGATAGAGAGCACTATGAGCTTATGAGGACCCTGAATTAAGTGGAAAAAAATCTATTCACTTTTTTGTGCTGAAACACCTGAACTACCTGATGCCCTTAAACTATCAAGCAACAGTTTTAAAGCACGTGAAAGACAACAATTGTTAATCATCTAACTTTGTCATGGCATTCAGCAGCAACCAAAACAGGTTAAGAAATTATTAAAGAAGTAATAAAAGAACATCCATCAAAAGCTAGTGTATATGATGTGGGAGAAAAAAATTAAAATAAAATATAAATTATTGACTTTTGGAGGAAATACTGAAGGATCATGCCTCTAGTCTAGATATATGTTCAGTGTGTTTTCCCTATGCACCTGTGACTGACTCCTGCCAGACATGGGATTCTGCCAAGTAGGACCATCATTGCTACACTTGTAATGCTACAGCACTTCAGCAGAAGAGGATTCTAAGGCGATCAAATCATGCTCAGATAAACCAGGACAGTCAAGAGCTCATATAATATATTTGCATTTTGCAGTCTGAATATGTTTGTCAATAGCTGGAATAATTTAGTTAATATTTTTAATAAATCTAGTCATGGCTATGTTTTTATTATGTGGGAGGTGGGGTTTTATATTTGGGAGGGAGTGTGGATTAGCTTTTTAAAAAAAACCAGGACACCTAGTATGCATCATTTCAATTTAGATGTTTATGTTCATTTTATCATGTTACAATTAAAGCTCAGAGGAATGCAAACAATTTTGGCTAAATCTGAGGGAAAGATTATATAACATTCAGACAACGTACAGGGCTCATGGCACAGTTACTCAATAGCACAATTCAGATATGAATTTGAACATGATAATCATTATATGTTTTGACATTTGCCAGTGCCATGCCTGACTGTTACTTACTTAGAAGGCTAGTTTTATGTAATTTTTATTCTCATAATGTATCTCTTCTGACATTCCTTTGCCTTCAGTCTGGATGTTATACATTCGAGTATGATAATCATAGAACATTCAAACATTTTATAAAGGCACACTGAAATATTATTATGACAGTATGTGTGTAACTATCAAAATTTAAAGTAAGTTTTATGAATTCTTTCTCTAAAAATATTGTTCCTGACATTTATATGCAAGAGCCTAGATGTCCCCTTCAGAAATACATTTTGAAGAAAATAAATGGGGCTGGAAAGAAGTATTTTTTCCAATGTGCTGTCATCACATCTGCTCTATACAACATCTATAGTTAAAGTTCCAGCCAATACTTCTAATACTTACCTGCGTCCCTTCCTTTAAAGGGAAAAGAAATATTTTTTTGTTTGGTTGAGAAAGCTGCAGAACTTCTCTTTAAACTGATGAAGTTTTTCATAGTGGCAGATGCATTTTCAAGCAGGTTTTAAAGACATACAATAGGTTATAAATCCCTCTTTCTTTGTGTGGCATTTTGTCTGAATGCCATGATACCGCGCTGAAAATCACATACCTTCTAAAATGTTGCAAGGCAAAATGTATTACCTCTGCAATAGAGACTGCTGCCCTTTAAGAAAACACTTTTCCTTTGATAATATTTTGAGATATGTCCTGCTGCTGTTCCTTTCAGAGTGCTGCTTTATCTTACTTTCTCGATGCCCTCCTGTAGAGGTAGGCTTCCTTCCCATCAAATCATGCAGTGTGGAGCACATCAGGCTCTGCAGAGTTCCTTAAATATTTGCTTGAAGGTCAGTCCTGCCATCCAGAAGAGAACAAAAACATAGTTTTATGATTTGCTACACTTGAAGAAACTTGGAATAACAATAAAAAAAGAACACAGGAATCACTTTCTCAGTATGATGGTGTTAATTTGTAACCCTGTACCTCTATAACTGGTGGAGGTGGAGGCTTGCCAACAGTAACAGCTGGATGCTCAGGTCTGCATATTTCACTTATTTTACAAAGCAGTAGAAAGAAAAGATGCAGGCAAGTCATATGTGAAGAAAAAGGCTGGGATTTTTCTGCTGCTGACACTGTGCCTTTGAATTATGAGCAGTGGTTTGGTGAGAAGCCTTGATCCTATTGAACAATGGCAAAATTCCATTGTTATCACTTAATCTGGCTAAATTATTGTGGGGTGTCTGGGAACAAATTAGAGAAACCTAGAGTCTCAGAGAAGCAAAGCCTTTCCTGCACTTTGGTTCTCTTACTCTTTATGCCAAAAGCCTGAGCATGAATAGAAAACACGCTTTAGGAAGATTATTTGGAATTCCAGAAGGAAAGAGAGCAGGACTTCAGTGCCACTATTTACCTAGAAACAACATTCATACATATGCATGCAACAAATATGTCATTTGCTTAGAAACACGCTTTAGGAAGTTTTCTAGGAAAATTTGACAAAGCTATGGTATAAAATTTTAATAGTTTCAGATAACTACAGTGTTTGAAAGAAAGCACTTTGCTTTCACTTTGTGACTTGAGGGAATTTTCTCTCCAAGAAACAATAACTAGCAACATTAGAGAAATATTTGGCACATGATACTTCACTGAGCCTACAATAATTGGAATCCAAGTCTAAGTTCCCAGAAGCACAAGAAGCCTCTCTTTTATAACCTATAAAGAGGTAGGAAACTTTGGATTATTGCAGTAAGACTGAAGCTTTTCACAGAATCCTCATAGAGTCATTGAATGGCCTGGGTTAGGAGAGATCTTAAAGATCATCTGGTTCCAATGCCTCTGCCATGGGCAGGGACATCTTTCACCCCAACTTCAGAGATTTCAAAAGTATATTTATTGTATATTTTGCATCCCATACTGAGCATTCAGTCTTTATGATCAAGAATAGGTATTAATGACCAAAAAATTTGTGGTAGAGATAATTTAAAGAATATTTTTTTTCTTTAAAATTAAGAACAACCATAGAAGGTGCATTGCCAAAGTATGGCAAATTGTTTCTTGACCACAGTGGGACGGCTTTATATAATTCCTGCTTTTAAGTTGATTCTGGAAGTTGTTCTTTTTTAATTATCTATAAAACTCTTCATTGCATGTCACCACAACACTGCTTCACTTACATTCTGTGCTTGTCTTTGCTTTGTGCACATCATCTTTCCAGTTTTTTCTGCCTTCTTTTAATTTTTTTTGTCTCTACAAGCAAATACAATTTTCATTTTATTCAAACGATAAAGTGATTTTTAGTGATTCATCAGGCTCATAAGTCAGTGTTACCATGGCATCTGAGGCCTTCCTTATGATCTTTAGGATCATACACAGATGAAGACCAACGTAACAATAAGATGGGAAAAAGTTCTTATTTTCTACATGGAAAACAGAGAAACCACTCTGCTAAAGCACTAAAGAGAGAAGCACTGGGCTGGTTTTTGCAATTATAAAACTTCCTTTCTATCATTATTTTTCAGTGATATAGAATCATTGAAGTTGGAAAAAACCTCTAAGATCACTGAGTACAACCATTAACTTAGCATTCCTTAACCTGAGCATGTATTTTCACTTCTGCCTCAATGTGCATAGATTGAGCTTTTGCTGTCTAAGCAAGCAGTATTATTAGAAGCTTATTATATGTAAAAATACATTTTAATTCAGTTTATATTAGTTTCTACCTCAATTTCAATTATATATGCATCACTTTTATTAATTTAATAAGCATTCTTTGCTTGTAATTCTAATGTTAACGAAAGACAACGAAATTGCTTTTAGGAATTTACCGTTACTGTATTTTCTGTGAATTATCAAGTGTATATTATGTACATCAGTCATTGTTTTAGTGCTGAAAAAAATTTCAATTACAAGAATAATTCACATTTTAATAATGCTAAATGGTGTTACATTATGTAAGAGTCCATTATCAAGATATATCATATTCGGATTTCCTTTCATTTAATAACAGAACCAATGAAGAGGAATAAAAAGAGATATAACTTTAGTACCTTCATATTTTCATTTCTGTTAAATATCACATTGGATATGGTTCACATTTATCAATTTGAGTATGGAGCAGCTATAGGCTGCTTTTGCCTATGTAATTTCTTTCATTATTTTTCCCACAAATCAAATAATATGAAAAGAAAAAGGGGAAATAAAGATAATAGTTTCATAAATATCTTAGGGACAAATCAAAAACTGCATCACAAATCACTGGTATATTATTCTTAATTAGTCTTTCATCTAGAGAGTGAGAAATCAGAAATTTTCCACTTTTTTTTTTCCCTCAAAATAAATCAGACAAGGATTTAAATGATTTCCAAGCCTTGTTTCCATATACTTCCTTGCTGTATTATATAAAAAATAACAATTAAGATGTTGGTTTTGGGGGTTTGTTACTTTATTTGTGAAGAGGTGCATGTATATCAAAAGAACAGGTGGTCACAAAAACATTCACTAAACTAATATCTTATCTTTAAGAAGCAGTCATCCTTCCTTTGACAACTAAAATATTTATTTGCATTTGTGATTTTTTTTCCTCCAGTGCTTTCCAAGCTGCCTCTGACCGGGTTCCCTTTTCCCTTCAAAACACCATGTCTTTTTAAGGACAAAAAATCCTTATAAATCTTACAAAAATACATAATTAAGTCTTTGAAAATAAGGCAGGCTTTGTCCCTAGAATGAGGAGGTGCTGTTCTGGTGCCCAGGCACTACAGAGGCTGGGAGGGGAGTGAGCTGAAAAACTATTCCATGGAAGGTTGGTGTATGAACCTGAACCTTATTGCTGGTGGCAAGTGGCCAGGAACAGCAACTTCTTATCCCCACAAATGTGTTCCAAGTTTTAGTCTGACCAAGATGAATATCCCATCCCTTGGAGAGCCTAGGAGAAGCAGTTGTGTCATTCTCTCAGGAAAAATGTACACATAACCAGAGGTTTCCTCAGCAATTTCCCTCTCTCACTGCTCAGTGAAGTCAGCCTGCACAGTTCTTCCTGATTTCCTTCCTCCCATGTTTGGGGATCTGGATTACCTTGAACAGCCCAACCCCAATGAGACCCAAACTGTGAATTGCTCAGGTGCTGAATATCAGCATCATCTTCTCCATCTGTGTGTTTAGATACCAAATAGGTATGTAATGATCTAATAACCATATCAGCAGCTATGCTTTGTGGAGCTAGGAAACATCTGGTGAGATTTTAAACCTGATTACAAAAAGTGGTTGAGAAAAATGAGCTTACCAGATGCCACATTTCATACCTTTTTAAATGTCGGTAGCTGAAGCCTGATTTCAGAAAGGAGGACAGTTGTACATCTCTTAGCAGCATTACCTAATGTCTTTTGGCTTCAAACTGTGCCATGTAACTACTGGTACAAGATAAATTTATTTCATCTTGACTGCTTTGTCAATCAGCATAAGAAGATGTTGTGGTTTGAAAGCAAAACGAATGAGAGGCTCCAAGTCAGAGATATAATTTAATAAGAAGAAAGGTAAAAAGGTAAAAATAAAATAAAATCAATGCAATAACACAAAGGACCACTGACAGAGTCAGAATACAACCTGAGCAGGATGGTGGAAGCAGTCCAGGTGAGGGGCTCTTCCTGAAGCAGTGATCCTGTAGAAAGGTCTGGTAGCTCTGCTCCTCTGGGAATCCAGTGGGTCAGGGCTGCTTGTCCTGTCCCAAATCCCAGATTCTATCCAGGTGAGAATGCTTGGCTCCTCCCCCTGGGTGGAGCATCTCCCAATGGGATGACGAGTTGTGAAGTGGGTCCTTGATGGCCCATTAAACAGAGATAACTCCTGGAGGGAGTTACCTGTGAGTCCTGGGCCAGGCGTTGATGGGCCATGAGCAGAAGACACCCCAACACTAGAGCACTGCCCCACTTGGTTTAACAGTTCATGAAGATGGGGATAGAATAAATACTTTGTGTACATCCCACACTACAACCCAGGACAGAAGATACTAAATCACAGTAGAAAAAAACATTGTTATACAGTGATTATTCTCCTGGGATGCCCTAAAACAGGAAGAGCAGTCAAGAGTTTCATATAGCACAGGACAGTAATTATCTCGTGGCAAGTATGGTCCCTGGAGATCACTTTAGAGCTCTTTTAAAGGTATTGTAGAGAATAGTGTGTATATATGTCGTAGTAGAAGATGACAGAGATGGCACCTTACAGTGACAAAAATGAATTCTAGCTGGCTGTGAGGTACACACTGATTAATTTAAAGTGTTAACAGCCAATTGAACACTTCTTCAGTTGAAGCATATTTATTACACAGTTTAACAACCAGTTAATCACACTTTGAAGCTGTGGCATAAGAAAGAAGTTGGAAGGCAACAACGTTTTCTTTTTTCAGTCATTCATTTAGCTTTATATAAAGCACTCTTTGGTTTTGGCTCTCAAAACTACTTTGAAAATGCAGAGGCATTTTTTCTTTTTTTAAAATTTTAAACTAAACAATACACCATTTTTGAGACAAATACAGAAAATCGCTAAAGAAGGTTTGTTGAAGCTATGGTTTGAGTTCTGGGGAACATCAATAACTGACCTAAAATAAAATCAGTTTACAACTCCTGCAATAAGGTATTCAACCGTGTTGCCATATGCCTTATTCCTACCTTGCAATTCACATTTGCTTACAGTGCTCTAACACTAGGTTATTTTAATAACACTGGAAATCTGAATATGGTTACTGTTTCTCCTCCTAAAGCAAGGACAACAACTGAAGTATTTTTTCTTTAGCCTAAAAATTTCCTTTTCACTCAATCTATTTGATTTCTCTTTCTGTCAGAATAAATTGTGTCATAAATATAGCATTTTCCCTTGAGTGTATGTGTATATGTGCAGGATTTTTTTTTTCCTGAACTATCTGGTCCCCTTGAAAATGGGACCTCCCTAAAGCATACAGAGAATTGAATATGCATAAATACTTGCATACACATTTACTGTATGGAAAAAAACCAACAACAACCTTTAAAAATTACTACGATAGTTGAAAAAGACAGCAAATTATTAAATTATAATACAAAAGTATTGATAGGTCAGTGCTAAGTAGACTTTAAAAGTGAATTCTGTAATTTGATGTTTAGAAAATGGTTACTCTAAAATACATCCTCATTTGCTGATTTAAGACAGGATATTATTCTTAGTTATATCAAGAAGACAAGCTTAGTAAACACCTGTGGATGCAATATGCATTCTCCATGCATAATAAAGTCAGGGGATCAAAGAACTACAGTGCTGCAATATTGATTACTCTTTTGCATAACATGAAAATAAAAAAAAAAGTGGTCATAACATATTTCCAATTTTTGTAAGGTCCCCTGGGGCATATGCTGATCTTAAAATGGGACAGGGGGGAAAAAAATCCTATGATTTTGAGGAAATTATTTACAAATAATATTTATGAAGTGACAGTGAATTTGTATTTCCATCTTTTTCTGTTTCTGCAAGTAGTCTCGTTAAGGTAAAAAAATAGAAAAGACATTACCTTGTTGCCAGCATTCTTGTCAGACTTTTAATAAAGGACTAAAAAGCATATTAATTTCTGAGGAGCATAAGGACACCTTAACAGATATAGAGGAGCTTTCACACAGGAAGAAATCAGAAATTCATGCCAAAAAAAGGTAAAATTCATCCTTGGAAAAGGGCCAGCACATTGTCCACATCCCATTAAATTTTGCTATAACAACTTCATTGAGTCTCATGTAATGTTGTGCCCAATGCCTGCTCCCAGGATAGATTTCACACAGGATAATGGAATACAGAACAAAGGCCAAAGAAAGCATTAAGATCTGTAATGGTTACAGAACATAGATGAAATATATTCTGCCTTGACATAAATAAAGTTTGAAGAAGCATCAGTAGATGCAGCTGCAGGTTAAGGTTTTGAATGAACCAACAGTATATTTTTATGTCCTGAACTTATCTGGAGGCACTTGCTGTGCCTGTGCTCTTCTCTTAACACTTATTATTCCCTCTTTAGTATTCTCTTCTTCAGATCATCAGTCCAACACATCAAGCATTATAACCTATCCCCCTACAACCCATCCCTGCGTCTTTGCAAATTAAAGCCCTGCTTACAAAAGGCTAAAGATCACCTCCAACAGACAACCCAGGATCACCTGAGTTTAAACTGCTTCACAGTTTAACCTTTAGTTGAAAACAAATCTGTGAGAAGAGGGATTACTTTTTTTTCCCCAAAATCCATGGGTAGTTTCTGAAGGCAAATTCCAGTGTTCATGTGTAAGTAGAAAACAAGAACCAGAAAATTATAGTTTTAGGAAACAGAGTGTTTTCTACATTTTTAACAGAATTGAAGCTATTTTAAAAAACAGCCCAAAAAGTCCCAAAAGGGTTTTGTGTTAACGAAACTGTTATGTCCACAATCCATATATTTTAGTTTAAATTAATTTTTTTTTTTTGTAGCTCAGTGTTGAAAATTTTAAAAGCCTCTCAGCTTTACCAGTGGTGGTGTTTCATTTTACCACTGTTTGTAATTATCTACTTACACTAACATAACAAATGTGGTGCCTCCAGCAAAAAGCTAAAGGTTGATGAGAAAGAGAATGAAAAAGGACCTAAATGTTAGAATAGTCAGCAAGATTTTCAAGTTTGTTAAAATTAATACAAGCTATCATTAGAGTACTCTACAGTTCAGTGCTTCATAAATAGGAAAAACAAAGCAGTAATGTTTTTTTGTAGCTTTCAGCTTGACTTTTATGGGGTTTCATCTTCCTCTAACAAATAAGGATGCGAAACAGCTCATAAAGATTCCAGTATAGGCCAACAGTATAATAATTCACTGTGTGCATCCTGAGCCACTTACAACTTGAATACATCCAGAATGATTGAAAAAATAAATCCTAATTACATCAAATACAACAGCCAAGAACAAAGAATTATCTCTCTGCTCGAGGGTGAAGGTGGATAGCTCTTCAATACTTTGCCTGCCTCATTGACTGACCCAGTCTTGGCAGAGCAAAATAAAAAAAGTTTCTTCACTTCTGTCTGCTGAGTCCCACATACTGAAGAAAAAGAGGGTTTCTTCCAACTGGTGATTGATATTTTCCAAAATGAAATAAAACATCAAAGTATAACTTAATAATTTATGCAGCAAAAAGCATGGCAAAGTGGTTCAGACTGAGTACTGAGGCTGCTTCAGAAAATGACATTGTGGGAGAATCAGTGCCAACTAACTTCAGATTTTGAAAGTTTATTCAAAATGAATGAGTGCATTAGTTACCATATGATTTTGTCAGGATAGAAGGTAATTCCCACAATGTTTTAAGTCATTCACAGCCTTGATCATTTGTGGTGAAACTTTCTGTATGTGCCAAGAAATCAAAAGACTTGGGAATATCAAAGAGGGTGAAAGTATTCTTTGGTATTACACTGAGTTACTCAAATGTTATTTAAAAAACATTTGAAATCCTCAATGATTAATTTATTCAGAGAATCATAGAGCATTTCTTAATAAAGGTTCTGTGCAGGAAAGCATACACCTCTTACTCAGATGCCTATAGTACAATCATATCTTACTACACTAATAAATATTTAACTGATTTGACTCACAAAAGTATGTAAAAAATCATGGAAAATTAAGTGCTTTGTATATAATAAATTATATTGTATATAATAAATTATCTTTGTATATAATAAATTATCAAGAACTATTTAAAGTCCAAGTAGAGACTGTTGAACAGAGAAGGGAAATATTTGGCCTTCATAGATCTGAAGGTATTTCAGGCTCTTCAGTGATGTAAGGGTTTGATAAAGAAATATATATGTAAAAAACAAAAGGAAATAATTCTAAAAATGGACATAATAGTTTTACGACCCACATAATGTTTGTAATATGAAATGTCCAGATACCAGGACTTCTTTTTTTTTAATGTAAGGTGCCAGATTCTAAAACAATGCAAGAGAGATGTTTTGGGTTTTTTTCTAAAGTGCTAGAAGTTGCTAGAAAAATGTGTATAATCACTTTTTTATATATAAAATGTAACATTAAGAAGAAGAAAAAGCATCAGATCAATCCAAAATTAAATTTTTCAGTGGCAATCTGAGAACTTCCATGCAAGTCAGCAGCACTTCTCTTCTCTGGAACTGTGACACCAGATCATTACTTTTACTATGTTCAAAATCACTGTTTCTAAAGAGCATAACTGAAAATAAATATTCTTTCTTTTAGGTATGAAAGGTACGTTAGAGGAACTGCAAACATGACCTGGAAAGTCGACTTACTTTTACTGACATTTTACAAAGTTGCAACAGATAAAACAGGATCTGGTCTTTCCCTTTTTGGAGAGAAAGAACAGTAGTTATCATTACCCAGAGCTTTTCCAAGTGGGATCTTTTTCTCCTTTTCCACTACATGAATAGGAATCTTTCCACATGCTTTACGCATGCATTTTTATCGCTGAAAATATTCAGAAGCCAATGGAAACAGAAATCAATCTCAGAAGAACAGAGGCATCAAACAGAGTAACCAAAGTCCAGATAAGTGTTCCTTACTGGTAAATGTTTCACCCTGAATCACTCAGTGACTCAAAATTTGTGCCACTTTCTGCTCAGCTGTGTGTTATGATGTGACTGTTCATCAAGGAGGAAATCCATAAATTCATGAAATATCCACAAAACAGAATTTTATTAACATATTATAAGACTAGTGAGAGATTCTGCCAGCATATTCCTGTAAATATTTATAGTTCTCTGACAACAAATATGACTGAGATTCAAGAGTACAATCTATAAGAAAAGTCCTGTACCCCTGGTGGAGGATGATGGTGGGGCCAGTGAGTTGTGGATTTATTGCTATGGAATTCTTTCTCCTCTAACCTGTAGAACAAAGATAAGTGGCAGACAGAAATCTACAAGGTACAAAGTTTTACAGTGAAACAAAAACAAACAAAAAAAGAAGAAGAAAGTATGCCATTTCCACTATAATGAAGACCATTTGGCTTCAGCTTTAGAAACAAGCTATTTTAGGCTCTCAAGTGACACAAGGGATTAACAGACAATGAAATATATATTAAAAAACTGAAAGCAAATATGTGTAAAAAGGTCCATAATATTTCATTCATCGATATGCTTTAATCCTGGTGAGGATTATAGAGGATTTACAATTTAAAATTTAATATCAAATTGCCTTATTAAACCCCTGATTTTTGCAACCAGGAGTGTCCATCTCCTCCACAAGCAGAGCAAGGGGAAAACCTTGTCTGGAGATCAGTCCTGGGCCTGTCCCCTTGACCACTGCTTGGTCACAGTCCCTGGAAAGCTACTCTTGTTTTGACAGGGTGCTGAAATTGCTATGAAAACATGCCCTGGTTATGGTTTGAAGGTTAAAGAAGCTGAAGCTTGTCATCCAGCACAGAAATAAAATACCAAGTGCCTTGTGAAGGGAAGGCAGTAGCTGACAGCAGTTTTTGTGGAGTGCCATCTTCTCGTATTGTCAGGTACCAGGCTTTATTCAGAAATCTGAATCTCTAAGAATGCTACAGGCAAAAATCCTTTCCCTGTAGTGCATGTCCAGCATCATCTTCTCAGGACATTTAAAACCTTGGCCTTACAGTCTTGTCTCATTAATTTGGAACAGCAGAGCACACAGGGAGAATTCAGTTTGTCTACCTTGTCACTGTCCAATAAATAAAATTCACAAAAAAAAAGTCACAGAGCCCAAAATATCCAAACAACAAAGAGTGGCAATTTCACCTTTCTTTCATTTGGGATATCTGTGAATAAAGACCTCATATTCCCAGTTGTGACCAGTTCCACAAAGTTTTCTTTACCAGTTTGTCAGTTTTGCTGAATTTTAATATGCTACAAACCTAGGACAAAATGCTGCCTCAACTTCGTCTGACATCAATATAGCTTTAATGAATCTGACCCTGTAATTGTCAGCTCTCAAAGCCACCAGCTCTGGTACAATGAACTGGTACATTGTTTAGCATATATTTTTTAAATCTCATTTCATTTTATAGTAGATTTTTCGTCTTAAAACCTTACACTTTTATTGAGCAATTAAGCTGCATCCTCAGTCAGGGGGAAGAAATGCTCATAAAATAGAAATAAGCAAAGCAGTAATTTCTAGACAGAAGTTGCATTTTTATTTCCTCCATCATAATAGGAACAAGTATTTGCTTTGTAAAATAAGATGCGGAGTCTTCTAAAGAGCTAAAATTACAATTGATTTGTTTAATTCCTTTTTTCCTTAAACGACATGAAGGTTAGAGTTCTTGGAATAACGAACTGCTTCTGGCATACTGGCCTTATCAGATGAGTCAAATAAAGTGAACAATAGTTGTTGAAATCTTTTTCCATGACCATTTTGCTGACTGATGGCTGTTTTCAATACATCACATGCTGATTTTTTTTTTCCAGAAAGCACATTTGTTTTAACATAAACATTTTAAAGGTAACCTTGTTGCTGCCATCTAACTATTAAAATCCTACATCTGTTGTGAGCAGTTCTGATTTTAAAGCGAGATAACTGGAGACCTCTTTGTGATGGTTCAATGACTATCAGTGATTTTTTTTTTAGATGAGGTTTAAAAGCATATTATATATATATATTATATATATATTATGTCTTCAACTATAATAATTACAAAATTTGGTTTTAACAAATGTGATTTTGAAGGAGACTGCTATTTGTAAGACAGCATCAATGCTTTTTATTTCACCTCCGTTCTTACTAAGTTGCTCTGGAAGCCTGTAAAGTATATTTCTATCCACTACGAATAAGAAAGGAAAAATGTACACTTAAAATAATCACACAAAGCTGCCTAAAATATTAAAACCCCCACTAACATGTATTTAATTTGAAGAAAATATTAAACTGCAAAAAAACCTGCTAATCTATGGAGACATTCTTGGTTTTTTTCACTGTTAACTAAATTTCACTGAACAAGTAAAACAATTCAGCAATTTTTCTTCTGGAAGACATTAACAACCTCATTTAAATATGTCTACATTTATATTATGGATACCTACCCACTTAAGTTATATGTTCAATGAATGCAAATACCTTAAAATAATTTGGATAGTGAAGACATCCATGCAGCAGTAGAGTAGTCAGAAATATATGGCAAGAGTTGGGGTTGTTCAGCCTGGAGAAAAGAAGCTTTGGTAGAGACCTCACAGCAACCTCCCAGCATCTGAAGGAAGCCAGAGGGAAACTCTTCAGAAGGAACTGCACTGATGGGACAAAAAAGGAATGAGTTCAGACTGAAAGACAGGAAATTTAGGTCAGATATACAGAAAAAATTATTTACTGTGAGAGAGGTGAGGCGCTGAAACAGGTTGCCCAGGGAGGTTTTGGTGATACCAAAATCAGCCAGATAGAAACTTTCCAACACCGTTTTGAGTATTAGAAAGAAAGTGCTCTTTATTACAGCATGCTGGACAATTGGTAGATCCTTCCTCCACTCAAGTGTGACAATTATTGGAACAGAGTTTTTATCATACACACTGATTACATATTCATTAGCTATCCCACTTCCCTGACTTTATTTGACAGTCACACACTTATGACAGAAGTCTGACCCATAAGTCAGAAGGCCTTATATGGTTCTTTGAGGGTCTGTCTTCAATGTCCAGTGTCCTTTTCAGGTGGCTGTTCCTTGACCTCTGCTTTTAGGTGACCACAATATTGTCATTCTGCATAACTTCTGCTTTGTCAGCCTTGCAGAGCTGAGCTGGTATTCTTCTTGCATTTTGCATAATTTCTGTTTGCCTAAGTTGCATACTTTATTTCTCCAAAGCTGTGTTGTTGTGTTCTACTGTCCTTGATAAGAGTAAATGTTGCTCTGTTCTGCTAATCCTTATCAAGTGAGTAAAATGCTGTTGTGTTCTGCTGTCCTTATCAGTGGATGCCCCATCCCTGGAAGTGTTCAAGGCCAGGTTGGATGGGGCTCTGAGCAACCTGGTACACTGGGAAATGTCCCTCTGCATGGCAACAAGGTTGAAACATGATGATTTTCAAGGTCCTTTCCAACACAAACTGTTCTATGATTCTATGCTTAAAAATTGTTTGAGGCCTAAATGCAGCAGAGATGTGCTTTGGCACCCAGAAGAATCCTGGAACCAATAGAATAAAAATAGTATGCCAAGCTCTTTAATCTTTATGTACATGTTACATAAATGAATTATTATTTCAATAATGGAACTTTCTACGGGATTATAATAATAGTCCTTCCTAAAGAAAGAATCTTACTGATTTCAGTCCCTATCTGAAAATAAAGGCCACATGAAGCTGTTGCACTGCTTGAAAGACATTCCATTACATTAATTCTTCTGAGGCATGAGTGGAAGATGCACAAAAGGTGCTTTTATTTATTGTTATACTCTAGTTTACAGCAGATTGAAAATTTTCTGACTACCTAAGTTTTTAACAACAGATGTTGATTTTATTAAATCAAAATATATCAGCAAAATCGATCGACTTCACTGATATATAAGAAAAAAGTTGTCAAGAAGTTTCTTTGAAATATAATACATAATATAAATAATTATATTATTATTATATTATAATAAAATGAATATTACATTAAATAATGAAATGAAAATGTTTTACTATGCCCTACTAAATAGGAGTGCGATGTATTTGCAACAATGTTATTGTTTGAAGTGTTCCACTAACTTCCAAACTAAGCACTCAAATCTCAAGAACAGGTTTTTTTTCCAATATACACTAAATACCTATCCTGGGGTGGCCCCAAACCAGGACAATACCCCGCAGTAATCATTTTGGAAGGATCATGTTGAATATCTTTCCAAAGATATTTTGGCTGCATGAACTTAAGAAAAAAAAAAAAAATCAAAATCACTGTACTTATTTCTGATGAAATGAACATTCCAAATTTTGACCAGTCTGAACTGGAGTCATGCTCCAGTTCATGCCTCATCCCTTTTACAGTGCACTGTATTGCACTGGGTATAAAACTGAAGAGTTATAACACTGAACTCTAATGACTCTTAGATCAATAAAGCACCGTGACATGCTGTAATCCCAGGTGAAAGGAAAATTGAGCTGGCAATTGACATCTCGGATCTGCCAGTTCCTTACATTCACAGAGACATTATTATTTAGTCTGGTTGAAAGCAATATTCTAATATAACCAAAGGTCAGGGCTGAGTAATAAATCTGAAGCTAGAGTCAGTTTATCATAATACTGTCATGTAAAAGTCACAATGTGTAAGTAAAGGTCAATTTTAGCAAGTCATATTCAAGTGTTTTTCCTGTGGGCTATGGTAAAAAAATCTTCTTCTGTGTTACGTGATAAGTAAATACTGAAAGGTATAACAGACACTAAACAACATATTGAAATTATATAATTTTAATCCTGTTGTGTATCAGATTTTCAGATTGCATCATCATTCCAGGTTATTCTTTTAGTTTTTCAGCAGATCCCCAAGTTCCCCTTACCATACATTCTCCTCAACTGATAACCAGAAAGAGCATTAGATCATTATACAGCTGTTTCTGTGGACTTGCAAGGTTTCCTTGCTTTTTGTTTCACTGAAGGCACTGAGGGATTCTCATACTATTTAGGAAGAGCTTGATTTAGGAAGCAAGCTAAAGAAATACTCTGTGCCGTGCTGTGATTCTTTTTTGTAAACTTTTAAATCAATATAAAGTTATGTTGTTGTACTTTTCTGTCAGCAAAGTCTAATGGTCTAACAGCAGCACTCTAGTCAGGCAGCTAAAAATATGAAAGCATTCACATACCATTTCTTCTTCAGACTGCACATTTCAGCTGGAAACCTTTTCCGTGAATCAAGAATTGCAATCCCAAACCTGTGGTCTTGAGAAAATACCATCAATGTGGGAGCTGCTTTACACTGAAAAATAGTGTGACTGTTACTTTTGAATATTACATCTTGATGAGAACTAAACCCAAGATCACATAACAAGCAGTAATACAGTGTAGCCTCATGCTTATAATAGAATGCAATTGAATCCTTGTAGTGGTTGGGTCAAGAATTAGTAATTAGTGTGCAAACTACTAATGTAAGCCTGGTTGGTTTTTAAAAAAATAAAAAATAAGAAAGAAACAAACCCCTCCTAGGACACAGATTATAGTCAGTGTCCATTCTGGATTTCTTACTAATTATATTTACTATAAGAACTTTCCCACTGCTGTAGATATTTGTTCATAATTGCTATTATCAAACCTTTTGTGAAAGTTTGCCAAACATTATTACTATTTGTCAGCTTTTTTCCTTCCCTCTTCCTATGCCTTAGCAGAGTGTTTAATATAGAGATGGTGGACATCAACAAGAATTCAATTTATGGAGATTATTTCCTCTCCAATCTTTTATTTCAGGAGCAGAAGAGGTTGTGCAAAATTTATATTTTTTATCATGGCACATTTTGTTACACAGAAGAAATTTCCAGAACTCTGTCTTTTCACTTCCATTAATCTAGTCACAGCAACATTTTCTTCCTAGTCTAATCATATATAACTTTTACACTATTTTTAATTATTTAATTCTTTAAATTGAGCTGCATACAACTATCAAGACTCCTAATTTTTTTCATGTGACATCCATTAAAGGTACTCATAAAAACAAGCAATAACAAATACCATCTGCTGTCTTTGCTTCCCTCCCTGTCTCACCATCAGGTATTTGTACACATGGATAAGCCTGAGCCTTTTTTTCTCCAGGCTGAACAGTTCCAGTTCTCTCAGCATTTCCCCATACATATGGTGCTTTGCTAGACTGGCTTCGGTTTGTCCTAGTGAGACACCAAGACCTAGACAGAGCACTCCAGACATGTCTCACTAGTAGAGGGGAGAGGAATCATCTATGTTTTCAAGATTGGAAAGTAGGAAACTAGTTTTAAATCTAGGAAGCTAGGAAAACATTTTTCAAAAGGAATTTTATTTTTTATATTTTTCCAATATCCTTGTATTAGTATATAACATACTGTTTTGCACTTCTTGGCAGTTTACTCAAGACCCATTATTGAAGAACTGTTACTTAGAAAGATGTTAGTTCTCCTTGGAATATCTACAACTAGCTAAGAATTTTGTCTGCATGTTTATCAACCCAAAATTTCTTGTCCTTACAATCTGCAAGATGCTTTACCTCCCATGATATCTGTGTTTTACTTACTACATCCTGGTTTTGCAGAGGAGGCTTTCCCTGATCTTTTTCCTCACATACATGTGCTACACTGAAATCTATTATATGAACAAAATATTTTTCACACTGTTAGAATTACTTTTCAATCATTAAAATAGTCTCAGGAATGAATAGTAGTAAAAGAAAAAAAGATTTAACAGAAGTTTTGTAACAAGTTGTTATAATTTCAACCATAACTCTTGGATGAAATGTGCTAAACATTTGCATACCATAACACACCATATTTCTATTCTTTTACAATTCCTGGTTTCAGGCATAATCAGGATCAATTTAGATATAGACATAGTGGGGAAAAATAAAATATTAATGGGGAAATAAAAGCCATCTCCCACACTAATCAAAGAAAATAGAAATATAAAGAAAATTTATAGTTACACTTGATGCTCTTTGTGTTTGTGTTTTATATTTGTTACAAAGAAACAGCTATTCAGACAGCTCTAAATATCCTGTTCAGTAATCTTAGAATTTATGGGTACCTGCTGGTTCCAGTTACATAATATTTTGAATATGATGGCTTAGCTTTAGCTTATTGCCATGCTACCACTGCAGGCTCCATTGCCTTTCAAGTACTTATCATAAATGCTGCCATTAGCCATAGCCTTCCTCATGTGATACTGTTACTAATTTTTCCAGATTTAACAATTATATCACTGTTCTTCATAATTTCACCTGTTTTATGCAATGAAAAGGTGCCTTTGATTCTATCTAGATCAAAATAATTTTGGTTTTGTTTTCATTCTTCTTTCTTCTATAACTACATTGCTTTTGGTTCATGTTTTGACAGAACTCAACTAGAATGCCAAATTATACATTTCTTTGAAGTGAAGGGCATTGAATCAGGTTAAATGTGGAAATACAAGCTTCCTAATTATGTATGTTACCACTCTGCAGAGCCATTAATCTTTTAAAAATAACACACTTGTGCTTCAGAAGGCACTGAATGGGTTGTTGGCTCTCAACAGAAAACATGAACAGCAATGCAAATGCACAATCACTGTTGCAGAGGGAACTTAGGAATGATTTGGGCTTCAAGCTCTCTCATTTGTGAGCAAGACCCAGCTACTACTGCTGAAGAGCATGAAATTGAGCTGTCATTTCTTACTCATTATATTTTATAGAGCTAGGAATCATTAGGAATCAAGAGTGTGAGTAATGAGAAATGGAGTTTATTTGTATCAAATTCTTACTGTTATACCTCTCTTTCCAATTTAGTATTATTCAAATTTGTCCAAAATTATTCAAGTATGTTTTATTTTTATTATATCTTCCTTGTAAGTCAATATCACAAAGGTAACTTTCATCCCATTCCCTTCTCCCAGTGATCCACCTCTAAGGCATTCCTTAAAATCTAATTTATCTCTGATTCTTAACAAGTATTTTAAGACTGTTCACCTTTTCCAGATATCCCCTGCCTTCAGAAATCAATAACAAGTTTATGCTGTTTGAGACTAGCCCCACAAAGCCCCTTTAGCCTGCTTTGGATAGCTAAAGGTCTTCTATAGAACCATAAAGGATTTAGGATTTAGCAGTTCTCCTCCATCATTTTAGCTTCAGATAATCTTTAGTTAGCTGCCTATGGGCACTATTACATCGGAAACTTAATTTCCTAAATTCAGCAAGGTGGTTCTAGAAATGTTTTTTAAGTTGCCTAAATCTGGATAAACATATTATAAAGAAAAAAATGTTAGTAAGTTAATCAGTTATCACATAATCTAGACTTTGAGATACATATCTTAATTGTAAAAAGGGATAAATTTGACTGTATCGTGCACTTGTTAGTATTGGTATAAGGAAGAGTATCTAAAGTGACTTAACTAATTTCTTAAAAAATTTATTGAGAAATACACAAAAGTAGAATAGGAGTGTAATTTAGTCTAGCAGTCAAGGATGTTACTTTTAATAACAGGAGAGAAGGAGGGATGAAATACCTTCAATTTGATTGCAGCTTGAGAAAATTTGGGTTGTTGTGCCTGGAGAAGAAAGCTGGAGAGAGACTTTTGACCTGGGCAGGAAGTAAGTAATAGGACAAGGAGGAATGGCCTTAAACTGACAGAGGGCAGGTTTACTTTAGATATTAGGAAGAAATACTTTACTGTGAGGTGGTGAGGTTCTAGAACCCCTTGCCCAGAGAAGTGGGTGCCCCATCCCTGGAAATGTTGAAGGCCAGGTTGGATGGGCTTTGAACAACCTGGCCTAGTCCATGTTGGGAGCATTGGAACAAGATGAGCTTTAATGTCCCTTCCAATACAAACCATTCTATGAAAAGATGACTCTCACAGTAACTTGGATAATAAATTATAGAGTGTATTCATTGTAATTTTAATGCAACAAGGTAAAAAAAACCCCAAAACAGAGTGCTATACCACCTACTAGAAGGAAAATTAACTTTCTCCTGGATCAAGCCAGGAGCATGTGGTTTTGACACCAGTCACCCAAGACCCTCACAATTGTAATACTTTTAATGTGATTTTCTTCTTCTCCACAGACCACCTGGATAAGTGGTAGGTCTTTCAGAGGAATCACCTACTGCCTTCACACTACTGATCCTGATATCAAGGTTTCGATAGTAATGCACTGTATTTTAAATTCAGAAGTCTAAGTGGAATTTCATGGTACTAAATTTAGTGTTCTGGGTCTCTAGTTCCACAAGCACTGCAAGCTAAAACAAGACAATTTTTAGAACTTGAAATTTGGGACTCATTTTAGGTATAACAATTTAGTTCTATTTGTAGAAAATCCTATGATTACCTATAAAGCCCAACATATTTGCATATTTTTCCCTTCACGCTGTAAAGAATGTAGTGAATAGAGCCTTACTTATATAAGTAGGTTTTTCATTGAAACCTATGAATGGGCACGGTAAGAGAGCAAAACAAGACCCAAAAAATTACTTGATTGTATTTAGGAAGTTCATAACATAAAGAAAAATAATTTCCAAAATGACCCTGGAAATACAAGCTAATTCTTAGTACACTTATTTGACAAATACTGCATGACTGCTCTGGCAGGCTTACAGAATGCTTACAAATGAAGAGGAAGGTGGGACTGGAAAGAAAGCTGATTAATTAGCATTTTTAGTCTAGCTTCATCCAGAGCAGCCACACTGTTCCACCTGAGCACAGCCTGACTTACAGATCTTAACAACCTTTGTAAATCCAGTTCTGGAACCTCTCCAAGGTTTCAGATTTTCTCCATGACATTGATCATTTGATGTTTCTGCAGGGACAGAATAAATACGCAGTGGCAAACTAGGGCTAGTTACACCCCTGCCTGGCTTCTACAAGGAGTGCTGTAGTGGTTTTGGTGGTTTTGTTTGGCTCCTGCACACAGATTTTCCCTTACAGCACCGTCAGCACAATTTTGTATTTCAATAACTTGACCACAGGAAAAAATTGGGAGTAAAACACAGTTTGTACAGACTTCACACTTGTATCAGAGTTTGATCTTATAGAGGTGACTTGACAATTCATTAGGTAAATTATTTTTTGTTGTTACACTGCCTTCTAAGGAAAGTTTTGGTCTTGAAGTTTCTCACCAGAGGACTGTGCAGGACCACAGTGCTGCAACAGATAGCACAGAATTCCCCCTTCGAGGAGGTACTTAGGCATTCCCACATAAACCTGAACTTAATTCCCACAATTCATCAGGTAAATTATTTTTTGTTGTTGTAAGAACTCTCTCATTGTTTCCAATAACAAAAATTAAATATTTCTGGACATGAATAACTGATACTGAATATGATCCAGGCCCTTTCAGAGCATAAAAATATTTTACAAATATACACTGCTTAAACCCTTGTTGAATGTAGCATGCCCCCTAGTGCAAACATTAAAACTAAAGACTTAATACCTGTCTTACAACAACTTCTCAGAAAAGGTAGTAGAGTAGCTACTGTTGAACTTTTGCTCTCAACATGTAAAAGATGAATTTTTGCATTATTAAAACTAAGACCTATCACTCTAACTGCTTCAGAGTGTCTATGTTGTGACCATAAATTTGCCACTGTAGTACTGCTCCAGGAGTTTATCTATGATGTTATATAGAAATAGAACACTAGATAGACACTGGGTGTTGTGTCCACCATGAATTTATATATATATATCTATATATAACTAATAATGTGTTACGGACACATATTGCCAGTGTCTATACAGTAGATATACAGTTATAGAGATAAATACTATGAATAAAAATGGTCTCATACCTACTTGAAAGCTTCCACTCTGTTCTAAAGACCTATTGCATAGTGTCAGACTAGACAGCAATGAGAAATGAGATAATAATGGTAAGATGAAAATGAAAAATAGCAAAAGACAGTACTGGCAGTCCTTTTGGTGTTTTGTCAATGCAATTACTCAAAGTGTGAATATTTTTTAAAAGACTGTACAGTATGAAAAAATGCTAAATATGTGAACAGAAAATAACTGAACATAATTTAGAAATCCTTTATAACATGCATACCTTATAGGCCTTCTTTCTAGAAAATGAACACTCTTGTAGACTTCACAATTATAGCATCAAAATGCCTTCCAAAATGACTTCCAGCGTTCTTCACATTGTTACATGTGCACAGGTCAACACATTCGCAATAAGAGGAGTGGAAATTTGCTCAGATAAAGACTGTCTGATGAATGACTGTAGTCTTCCACACAAATTCCAAGAAAAGAGCTGCATATGAACAAGAAATAAAGGAACAAGCTTAGTGGCTTCATTATGGAGGATACAGCTTTGGCTATGCTGGAGCAGCAAATGTCATCTAAAACAGATATTTACTACCAGAAAACTTCAATATTGAGATATTGCATTTGTTAAATGCTGTTGACATCAGAACAGAGATATCCAGCAGTCTCTACATGACGCCACAGAGAAAATTTACCAACACTTCTAACCTTTCTGCAGTTGTAATCCCTAACACTAGGAAGGAAGACATCTGAATCAGGATTTGGCTGAGTTTTCCAGCAGTTCAACTACAAAATTCCAAGACTCTCGCACCAAATTTTCTCAAACTCTATCTTATAATGCAATTGAATTGCATTGCCTTCTAAGGAAGCTTTTGATCTTGAAGTTTCTCACTGGAGGATTGTGCAGGACCAAAGTGCTGCAAGAGACAGCACAGAACTCCCCCTTTGGGGAGGTACTTGGGCATTCATTCCCATGTAAACCTGAACTTACATTAACCCATTGAACTCTATGTTTTGGGGGCTTCCCCCACCCCTGAACCAAATTGTTCTGAAATAAAACCATATATATATATTTACAAACACTGATAATTCAGCATTTTTTCACTCTAATACGCCACAGAGGATCTATGGATCAATTAATAAGACTTGAGTTACCTTTCAGGAGTGGGTAGTGATGTGGGGAAACACATGCAGCTCTTACCTCACGTCTGACAACAGCATCTTCAAAATAAGTGGCCCTCAGGCAAGACACAGCTGTAGGGAAAACATGAGTCTAACAATAGATATCAGAGATACAATCAAACCTGATGAAATTAAAATATCTAATTTGCGTTATTGACCTCATGATCCAATTTTCTTTTTAACAAGCACTAGAATTCTGATGGAGTTTCTATATAAATTATTCAAAATGCCTTGCTTAAAAACAGCATCTCTCTGGAAATTTCAGTTCTGTTGCTTCAGGTGTGGGTGGTGGTTTTTTGTTTTGTTTTGTTTTTGTTTTTTGTTTTTTTGTTTTTTTTTTTTTTGTTTTGGTTTGGTTTGTTTTGTTTGTTTGGGTTTTTTTTTTTAAGCTTTCTCTATAGAACCTTACTTATAACTGCTTTGATTTTTCTGCCAAGGCTCTCTAGATTACAGTCTTCTGCCCTAGGAGACCCAGGGTGAGAGATGGCAACCAGCCTCTTATTATACAGAAAAAGCAAGACAAAGTTTTGCAAAGGGGAAAATTTTCACAAAGGAAAAAAAAATTCACTAAGGGGAAAAACTGCAATGGGAGAAGTAAACATAACCTAGTAGAAAAATATAATAGACTTACAATACATTGTTTGGATCCAGAAAATTTTGACTTTTTTTTCAGAACCTATAGAAGCTCCAAAAGAAAGGGAAAATTGTTAATATTTATAAATTACATATGATATAAATTAATATATAGTCTATTATTCACATCAAATTAATATATGAGTATTTTACTAGAGTGGTGGTTTGTTTTTTTAAATTGAAGATATTTTCAAACACTCACTTTTTTTGATTCTTAGGTTCTTATATATATAAGAACAAATTATCAGCTTTTAAGTAACACTTATCACTCTTATAAAGGTGAGAAGAGAAATGTGAAAAGCAAAAATAAGCTTTTAAAAATATCTTTACATTTTCTGTTTTTCATAAACCAACAGCTTAAGGGAGTAGAAAAATAAATTTGTAAGGAGATATTAAAGACCTCATAATATAAATATGTAAATTTTCATTTATTTCTTAGGCAAAGCTTTTTTGGTTTTTTTGAAATAGAAATCAAACAATTTTTTCTTGCACATACTGTCCTATAAAACTGTGAAATATGTTCCAGAAAATGTTTTAAATAATCTTAATTTTTGAGATGTAGATCCTTATGAAAATACCTTGCATACAAAAAAATACTGTGTTTCATAATAAAAGAATATTACTATAGTGACAGTTCAAGTTGTTATGGTAACAGGGTCTGTGAAAAGGGTAAATGAGCTTACAAAATGTTTAGGTATTTTTCTTTGAAGAATTTTTATATTCAGTTTTCCCATTAAAATTCTTTTGCACTGATTCTGAAGATAAAGAATGGAACAAAAGAATTGTAAAGACATAGGGTGATCATTAATGTTCTGAAATATAAACACTTACTTTGTTTTCACTCTTTATATGTTAACACACATGTAATATTGGTAAACTATGAAAGAAAAGAGATGGTAAGGATGGTAAGGAAGCAGAAGCTAGAAGGAAGAGAGAGGGAAGTCGTGGGCTTCTGGACCACACTGGCATGAAGTTCAGAGCAGTCTGAGGGTTATTTTTTGTCACAGCTCCAACAAAGAGAGATAGCTGCAAGACAGGACATTGATGCTTTTGATTCACTGACCGCTTTGCAGTCCTAACCTGATCTTCTGTGTTGCTGACTGTCAGGGTCCACAGACATATGTGTGGAACCTGATGGTTCGTTTTGGAGATCTCAAAGCACAAAAGACACAGCAGGGGACAACTCAGTTTGCTTAAACAAAAAATGCACTTTTATTAGTGCCCACAATGTGATAATAGGGAAAGAAAACGGAGAATAGTGAGAAAGATAGAGAAAGAGAGGGAGGGGATTATAGCTACCAACTTGGAGGGACGACGAGTCCTCAAGGCGTAGAGATGCCCATGGACGCGATCTTCTCCAGTGGGGTGATCACGAAGGTGTTCGGAATTTTCAGAGTTCTTATAGGTTGGTTACCAGAGCGAGTGGCACGAAGCCAAGGAGAACCAGGCAAGTGGCACAGGGCCAAGGCAGCACCTGTGTTAAGGTTGGGTGCTCAGGAACAAGCGGCAAGCTGTGCCCTTCTAGCACGGTCAGTATAGTCAGCTCAGTCCACTGTAACGAGCTCTATTGTTCTTGCATTCCGTTCTCGTGGAGATGCACATCAGTCTTCGGCAAGGCCCCACCTCAGCCAGGCCAGGGGCTCTCCCCAGTCTCTTCGGGGGTCTTGGTCTTCAACCATCGGAGACAGTTGTGAGGCATAACACATCCACAGACAGACTCTGACACTGACCAATGTGAAACAGACCTTATTAATGTTGAATATATAGTGCTCTGCCAAAAAAGAGCAACTCTATTCTTTACTTTGTTCCTTCTCAGCAATGGTTCAGTTGGCTTTTTGAGCTTCCCAGGAAATAATTTCCATGCTGAGAGTCAATCTTCCAGATATCGAGTGGAAATAAATCATACTTATGATACTAAAGCAATAAAAGTTCTTGTGACTGTCCAAAAATGCATGAGAAAAGAGAAATGATAGAAATACTCTGGTTTACACACTGCAGATTTTCAATAGATGGTCACATATTTTGACCTAAAATCATAACTTTGACTAATATTATGATGTAACCTATCTGGGGTACATTCAGAGTAGAAAATTTGATCAAAACATGGGAAAGCAAAAGATTATTTTGCTGAAGATATGTATTATATTTTCCTTCTATTATTTTATATATTAAAAAAATCCTTTTCTAATTTAGTTTATAATTTAAACATTCTGGAGAAACAGAGAATCACTTCTAATTATTTGGCTACAGGTGAGGTCTAGGTTATTTTTATATAAGTAATTTATACTGGAAACAACAGCCACTACAGAAAACAGAGTTTTTGATCAAGAGTCCAAAAACTGGATCTGAGATGTGTTTGGAAACCTGGAGAAAGCTATAAATACATATGCTGATATCTCATCTGAAGTTAAAGAAACTACAGATTAAATGCACTCCTTACGGAAACCCAGAACCTTAGCTCCATGAAGTAACTTACGACTGGACAGTACTGTGACGTGACAGAGCTTATTAAATACTTCTCTGTAATTAGTGCAGTATTTGAACTATCACCTAGTGAAGTCTCAAACTATACCAGACACCACCACTGGCAGGTCATTAGGAAACTGGAAAATCTCTCTTAATGTGGGGACTCTACCAGAATAACAGACACTAAAGATAATTTCTGGATGCACAAAGAGGGAGTTTGGTAGACTCATGCATCCAGTGTTGATGCACCTACAGTGGGTGTTGCTAGTAGAAAGTAGCCTGAATTCCATCACTTGAAATACTAGTCATTTAAAACAAGAAAAAAAACAACAACAACAACAAAACAACAAAGCCCCACCTTACTTTTTTTTTTTAAAAAAAAGGGTAGCAAATTCATATGAATAAAGGATTAAAAAAAAATCTAACACATTACATGTTTCCCATTTCTATTATTCATGATTCTGTCCAGCTGCTATGTGAAGCGTTTAAACAGTAAACTCTATTTAAACATTCAGAAGTAAAATATTTATTCTGTGTGTAAAACTCCTTTTATAGAACAGCAGAAATTCTCATGATATAATCTCAACTATTGTGTGTTTCACTGTATGTGGCAAGAAATGCTGCTATTTATAAAACCTTTAAAAATACTTCATAATACTACAAATAATTAATTTTACTTTTCTGCTTGTAAAATGTGTGCAGTTAGGGGTGTCTGCAGAGACAGAGGATTTAAAGACCGTTTATAGCTTTCTGTAAACAGAACAGTCTCAGGAAATGAGCGCTTGTTATTGCTGAATTAATTTTTGAAAAGTGGAACATTTGGAGAGCAGTAGGTACATCCCTTATGCATGGAAAAATAAGTGCATTCAGTTATAGATCAAAATAGGCAGCAATTACAGGTCTAACTTTTCTATGGTTTGATACCAGAATATTCCTGAAGGCAAATTTGTTGTATACACAGAATTTAACAAAAAATTTTCAGAGATTAAACAGTTTTCAACTGGCCCAGAAGTGCTTTGGTAAATCCCTTACATAATTCTCACCTTCAAGAAGGCTGCATTGATTATTCCTTCACTGGAGTGAAGTTGCTCCAGTGCAGTGTTTTTAAGACCATTTGTCATAAACCAAGGCTCATTCACCGCTGTGGAAAATATTTGGGTACCTTTTGGAGAGACTTAAAATCAGAAAGATAAGTTTTGGGAGTTTGATGCTGTAGAACAGCATAAATTCTCTTGCATGATACAAAAACATTAAATATTTTTTCCAGGAAGAATTGTAACAATATTCATTGGAGTGCCACTTTCTACATAAGTGGAAACATGAAATTAAATGCAGGGGGTTTCTTGGACGCCTTTTTTTTTTTTTTTTTTTTCTTTTTTTTTTTTTTCTTTCTTATTTTTGTTATTTTTGACCAAATTAGATAAAAATGCCTCCGAAAAATAGTCATATGTAACCAGCTAATAATATATTAATTCAGGTATTAAAATTATTTTTCTATTAATAAACCAGTAAATTATACTTCCTTTTTCATTCTGTTATTCATTACTTTCTGAAAATGTTCTTCATGTTATATATTCACATAGGATAGGACATTGTAATCTGTTCTGCAAAGTGCATATATTTGAACCAAACCACAGTTATGATACATATAGTTTTATCAGGAGTGCTATATGTGTAAATAAGGCAAAGACCTCATCTACATGAGAATCAAAGGCTTTCTATGTAAAGAAGCTAGATATAAATAAGATTACATTTAATTTTCTTCAGCTCCTGGAATAATCTATGAACTAGTCTGCCATGCGCTGTGCAACTGAATATTCAGATTATTTAGGATCTCTATTATTCCTTCCCTGGTCTATTTTTATATATACACAGAGTACTTTGTCTCAAAAGTGCAAATATATGCAGTGCTATTTTACTGTTCTGAAACCTATGTTTATATATTCCAAGCTAGTTGGAACTTTTTCAAGGACCTTCATTATCTCAGACATTTTGAGAATATTTTGAAAGCTTGAATAAATTGCCTAAGCACCAAATGCCTAGGGCAGTTAGGCAGTGTCTGAAGACTTTGTGAATTGAGTGACTCTTAAATTAGACATTTGCATGGTTGGTTTTAATTAATCATCATATAAAATGAAATTAACATGCACCACTTATCATTTGAATAGCAGTTGGCAATTTTTTTTATTTTGTAAATTCTTCATAGAGCACAGAGTTCAGGAGAAAAGAGGGAATCCCAGAGGCTGATGTCAGGAATAATCTGAGGTGATTTAGTTGGCTGTTGTCCAGGGCACAACATGCATTTTATTTCACTCTTTATTGGCCATGGTTTTTTAACTTACACATACACAACCATCCACTCCTGGATGGAACAGTAATAGTTTTGGAACAGTAATGATCTTGCTAAAAATTTGCTGTAATACTTGCAGAGAACCTCATTCTCAAGTGCTGTGGGGTCGGATGCTGGCTCTGAAGGCATCAGGTGGTGCAGGTGAAGGGCCCTACTGTCTCCAGTGAACATTTGTTTGTACCGCTAAGAATGAAATTCCTAATGCTGCTTTAAAGTGGATTGAAGGACACACAAGAAGAGCTGTAAGGCTGGGAGCATCCCTAGATGAACACTGAAAAGTCAATTTCTTCCTGTCTGGAGGCAACCAGCCCTCAGCTAGGATTCAGAGGTACAGATCTTTCCTAACAAAAAAAGGAGTCAATATCAAAAGTTGGTGCATACCCCCAGCATCTCCCGAGATAACAGCTATCACTGCCATGGTGCCCAGAGCTGGGAAGCACTTTCAGAATCACACAGATGCACTTTCAAAGGCCACACAGAGAACATTATCTGTGTATGCTTGAACAAGCCTATCCCCTACAGTTACAAGAGACTGGTTGTATGGTCCCGCAGCACACTGATTGTCTGGGCTCATTAACATCTGTTCCTGATGACATGTTTCAAAAAGGCACTTTGTGTTTGTTCTGGAACTGATAAAGTTTGGAATAATGCAAACTGATTTCTGACAGACTGTGTTTTTGTTCTAACTGCCTCTGTAGGCACACACCTAACATCTACAGCTCAGTCTTATATTCTGGCCAAGACAGATGTCGTGGTTTGAAAGCAAAACGAGTGAGAGGCTCCAAGTCAGAAATACAATTTAATAAGAAAGGTAAAAATAAAATAAAATAAATGCAATAACACAAAGGACCACTGACAGAGTCAGAATACAACCTGAGCAGGATGGTGGAAGCAGTCCAGGTGAGGGGCTCTTCCTGAAGCAGTGATCCTGTAGAAAGGTCTGGGAGCTCTGCTCCTCTGGGAATCCAGTGGGTCAGGGCTGCTTGTCCTGTCCCAAATCCCAGATTATATCCAGGTAAGAATGCTTGGCTCCTCCCCCTGGGTGGAGCATCTCACAATGGGATGATGAGTGTGAAGTGGGTCCTTGATGGCCCATTAAACAGAGATAACTCCTGGAGGGAGTTACCTGTGAGTCATGGGCCAGGCGTTGATGGGCCATGAGCAGAAGACAGCCCAACACTAGAGCACTGCCCCACTTGGTTCCAACAGCTCATGAAGATGGTGATAGAATAAATACTTTGTGTACATCCCACACTACAACCCAGGACAACAGATTGCTGCTACTAAATAAAGTGAAAAATATCTTGGGGTTTTGCTTTCTTTCAGCTAAGTACACAAATCTGTTAAAGGTGACTTGGGCACTAATTTTAAGTTGATTGTTTCCAGAAGAACAGCAAAACTCAAATAAAAAAAAAGCAGGATAAGCTGACAGCTTCTCTTGCACTGAGGACCTTTTTCCCTGTGAGTCACACGGCAGAACACGGACTGAATCCTTCATGCCACTCAAGAGGGTGCTCCTGAAATCTTATTTCCAATAGAAAGAATTTTATCTTTAAAAAAGATTTGAAGAATCACCTAATTTGAGGATGAGTTAATTACTACATTATATTTGAACACTGGCCAAATTCTAGAAGTAAGCTGAAAAAAGATTTCTGAAATCTTTTTAAAACCAGCTCTCTGTCTGTTCTTCACTGCGCCCAAGCAATACAGAATTATTACTCTTTTGGATTTATACCACTCCTACCTAAGCTTTAGTAGCATGATTTAAAATAAGACTTCAGCACCTGAAGCACAACTTAGACAGAAGATGGGGACTTAAGTCAGAATTTATAGTTCTAGAAGTCCCTGTTTATCTACCTCAGCACACTTAGAACGCTTCAAATCATCATTGCTACCTCCACTTCTTTATCCCAATAGGTTCTCAGGAGTTGAAAGTGGTTTTTTGGTGTATTTCCACAAAAAATCTCAGTCCTGACACACAGACCATATGACCTCCCTCCTAAATCTAATACCATATAAAAAATGGTTTCTTTTTTCCCTTGTCCCTTTGATGCTTACCAGTTGAAAATATTCACAGAATGCCTTCAGAATAAAGCTACCCATAAAGTCATACCAGAGGTCTCTTAATTCTTCTAAATATTGCATGGAAAAATATTATCAAGAGCCTTCATGTAGCAACTCAATTGTTAAAGCATCTAAAGATAGAACAAAAAAAGAATATGTACAACTATGGTAGAAAAAGAAAGAAAGAACTTACATATGAAAGGAAGCTCTAGGTGCCAAAAATATAAATATTTTTTTCACAAAGCATAAACTGGGTAAGATGTGTAAAATAATACACACTAGACTCCTCACAGTAATCAGCTACCATTGATAGAACACAATTGCAATTACTGGGTTGTTTGGTTCATCCCTCCCCTTTTCCCTGTCTTTAATGTTTCTTTTTAAAGGAGAACGGTCAAAAGAATGCTCCACCTCAGAGTTCCAAAGTAGAGAAAATTAAAACTTTGAGCCTACTCTGGTAGATAAGTCTGATAGATATGCTCTAGAGAGGGAATGAATATAATATTCATTTCTATACTGAAAATTTCCTCACAGGTTTTCGTTTCCACTCAGGAGATCAATGACTTAAAAGCAAGGCACTAGCAGTATTTTGTAACAATACATAACTCTCTTTTTTGATTTAGCCCTAGTTGTTTAAACGTTTGTTATATTCACAACCATACAAATTAAAAATGAAATCCCTCCATAATAATATATACCTAAATCAAGTAGAATAACCAAAATAGTCTAATTTTGAAAACTGCTTGCTCCTAATCACCCTTTTCCCCATGAGACTCACCTACACATAGCAACATGCTCCAAGCAGGAGAGAATTACTAATGCCTCACCCAAATCTTGCTGTCAGGAAATGTTTTCTCCAATCCTGCACCCTCCCATCAGGCAAATGCTTCAGACTAATCTTTTCCTTTCCCCTATTTCTGCTCAGTGGGAATGCTTCCCAATTTTATTTTTTTTTTTTTCAGCAAATGTTCCTCAGCTTTTCATGTACACTTGAGAGTACAACACAGATTTGCCCTACTCAAAGTGCCGTTTTTTGCTACTTTGGTAAGTGCTAATAAAACAACTTTTTTTCCTTATTGACACCTTTTAACATACCATTCATTTTAAGCTGCCTATATGCTTGTAAACAGCTAATATTGCTGTAAATTGATCCACCTGACATCATTCTTTATGATGTGGATAGTCAGGATAAGAAAAGGCCAGGTTAATTGCAAAGAAAGTGTGTTAATTAAGTAATTAACACATCACATTTCTCTGTATCAGGTAGAAAGGAGGAGAAAGATGACGGGGGAATTGAGTAAAGTTATAGCAGAGATTGGTTTATGCAGCACGGAGAGCAGGGGCTGGCTTTGATAAGACACCACATCTGTGTGTAATGCACTCTGTCAAAACCTAAATCTCTACTAGACTGCATGAATTAGCTCATTTATCTGTCTTCTTGAGAATGCAAGGAGTAGAAGTCATACTCTCTTAGTCAGGTTAACTTGCCTCAGTTACTACAAGCCTGGGTGAATCTGGCCTTTCCTGAATTGCAGAGCCAAAGACCTCACTGGGGTCTTCATAAAAGAAAGTTCTACTTTAAATCCTCACTATCTACATCTTACAGGGGGCAGCAATGTAGGAAGGAACAACCTTAAAGCAACTTGATTACTCACCCCCAGAGAGATGAATGCTTGGCTGCTATCAAAGACCTCTATCTTATGGGGTTTTGGTTTTATTGTGGGTTAGTAAGCTCTTATACCTCATATAGTATCATATTTGTCTCTGAGCAGAAAACCTGTTTCGATCCAACATACCTGTAAGAAATGTACCTGTTAACCAGTTTGACCCATACCCTCCAAACTTTCCATGAGTATTTTTGGCTTCAACCTCACATTCCCTATACAAACCAAGGTACCAGAAAAAATCCAAGTAGCATAAAATACGAGATTTAAGTGGAATTAAAGCATTTAGGGCAGTTGTTGAGAATGTGAGTTTTAATTTTGTGTCACTCTTTTCCAGGCAAAGAACACAACAATTTACAGAACTCTGTTGGGTAATTCAAAATATTTGTAATCTATCCACAGAATGAATTTATTAATGTCATTTAACCTCTGAAATGCATAATGCTGTCTGCCACTCATACTTACTGATGTGAAGAGATGCAAAATCACTTTCAGATAGTGAGCGTGAGGGGCTTAGCTGTCTTACAAGTCATGTTCAGAAACACTGACCTTTTCTGAAATAGGGAGGAGAAATAAAAGCTGCATATTAAAATCCCCCACTCTAAAACAATAGTTTACCTTTTTGGTAATTTGTCCGCTCTCTTCTACCCAGTCTTCTAACTTAATGACTTGTGATTCAACACGTTGGGGTTTTTTCCCCATTATAGAAATTACTTATCAATTTGAAAGTGAATACTTTGTGTCATACCCCTACAAAAAAGCAATTCCATTATTGATAGTCTTGTCACAAAGCAAAAGTGAATTCAGGGCATTTTTTCTTCTCCAGCTTTAGTCTTAATGTGTCTATAATTCCTCAGTTTCTCTAACACCAACATAAATTCCAGGCATTGAAATTCCCAGATTGCCATGAAAGTTTCTGTAAGCATTGAAGGACGCGTTTGGTTGCTGTTGCCCCATATATTAGTAATGTCAAATTCAACTCACTCTGGTGATACAACTTTGTCCAAGCATACTTTGATTAGAGTCTTTTTTCACTGTTAGGTTGTGATGGTAGAACAATCATGCCTGTCTACAAACCACGTCATCTCATGCCTGTCAAACAATGTTCTACATTCTGAGCTTTACTTATGAAACCAGAACTAGGAAAGAAATTGCAAGGTCTCAGCACATGATTAAAACCATTAAAATTTTTGAAATATATATAAAAATTGCATTTATATGTGCAGTACCATACTCCTCAAATTTTGCAGAGTATGTTTATACTTGGTCTCTTTTATGAGACTAAAAATATTAAGTACATAGAGTGTATCAAAACCCACTTGGTTTCTTTTAAGTAGAATACTGTTGTGCATTATGAAGATATGGTGTCGTTTATGGGTTTTTTTTCTTCCCTATTTCTTTAATTTTATCTCTAGTGAATTCTTTTCTCTATTATCTTGTTTCATTCAAGTTACGTTCCTAGTATTTTCATACTGCTGTCTCTGTGTCATGCTCAGGTCTCACGGTTTATCTTCTTCATTTCAGCAAAGTACTTCCAGTGCCACTGTAAGACTTACCATGGATTTATACAGAGCTCTTTTTCATATTTTAAATCTTTGAAGCTAAAGCTATTAGATAGTTTTGTATTACACAACTCAAAGCAAGGTCATAGACCTCGACCTGTATAAAACAAAAAGAACATTATTTCTGTTACTGGATAGATAAGGTGTAAATCTGTGGTCATGGTTTAAAAGATGTAAATCTATTTGCACCCTAACTTCCCGACACAAATTTATTAAATGATGGACTGAGCAGCATGAATAATTATCCTTCGATGTTGGCCTTTAAGAGTATTACTTTCACTTAGCAGTTTAAAATTTATGTTAACTATTCTAGGTTTATGTCTAGTTTATTTCTAGTTTTCATGTTCATACCTTTTCCAGGACAGAATCTATGGCTCATCTTCAAGTCAGTTTAGCAGCTCCAGGAATAATTAAATCCATGATTTTCACAGCTCTGTTACTATACTACTACTCAGTTAAAGAAAGAGCAAGGTAATACCTACTGTTTTACTTTACAGTTTTTAGGTTTAACTATCAAACTACATGATCGTGTTTGTTAGTTTTTCTTCATTATTAAAACTATGGATAACACAGATTTGGAAGTACAGCCTCTGAGACTTGTCAATTAAATAACAGTTTGTTAAGTACATTAGATAAAGAATTGTCTTATGTAAATTATGCCAAAACGTCCCAGCATTGTAATTGCATCATGATCTATTAATATTGCAAATATGCACTAACCTATCTCCATGGTTAGTATTCATACAGCATGATACAGTGCAGCAGTTGTTAAGCCAAAAGATTATGAACACCAAGTATTTCAACAGAAACCCAGCAAAAATGCAACAGCAGAAAGCTGAAAGGAGGTGAGAAGCAGCAGCAAAAAGGAAAGACTGAGAAGGGCAGAAAAGAAGTCACATGAGAGCAGAAGTAAGTGGAAGCAATCAAGGAACATCATTTTATAAAAGATTTCATAAAAGGTGAAATGAAATTGGTCCAAGTTGTCATATCTGACATTCTTTTCTCTTTGCAAAGGTAATGTACCAAATTTTTTTTTGCTACATTTACTGATTAGTAGAGGCTCAAAATTCTTTCAAAGAATAGATGAGTTTTAAAAATGAGATAAAGCCTTAATCATAGGCTTTATGAAGTAGATGGGAATAGTTGATTACATATCCAACCTCAGAAGACACATTAAGTGCAGCAAATATGGGAAATGTTATCTGAAATGGAGACGTTTCCAAGAACAGAAACCAGGTGAACAAAACTACAGAGAACTGGTCTGTGTTGTTCTTTTAAAAGTCAACTTCCAAAATCAGAGTTTCATTTTCTTATAGAGACAACATAAATAGTATTGAACCATTTTCTTACTTTTTACTAAAGCAGGATTGTCGTCATGAATCACAGAATATGATGAGTTGGAAGGGACTCTCAAGGATGATTGAGTCCAACTCCTGGTCCTGCACAGGAGCACCCTAAGAGCCACACCATTTTTTGGAAAGCATTTTCCAAACACGAGCTCTGTCAGGCTCGGTGCTGTGACCACTTTCCTGGGAAGCTTGTTCCAGTGCCCAAACAGCCTATGGGTGAAGAACCTTTTCTTGATATCCAAACTGAACTTCTCCTGAGGCAGTATCACACTGTTCCTTGGGTCTTGTCACCGAGTGACACAGAGAAGAGCTCAGTGCCTGCCCCTCCTCTTCCCTCCCATGGAAGTTGCAGACTGCAATGAAGTGTCCCCTCAGTCTCTTCTACAGGCTGAACAGAACAAGTGAACTCAGTTGCTGCTTATACAACTTCACCTCTAGACCCTTCACCATCCTCATTGACCCCTCTGAACTCTAATATATATTGTGGCACAGAGCACAGTCACCTCCCTGGACTAGTTGGCAATGCTGTGCCTGATGCGTTCTAAATTTCAGTAGTTTGCTGCTATTATCATTATTTACACAGAAACTCAGTTTCTTGTGGAAGATTCTTTTGCAATTGTTTTTGCAGATATTGACTTCCTCCTTTGCAAGAAAAGTATTTTACATTTCTTGAAGTAAGTGTGACAGGTGTTTAATCAGAAAAGATAGAACCATATAATCTCACTGTATATATTTTTTATTTTTACTTTACATAAGGTAAACAAAGAATGAGAGCAAGAAAATAATAGCATTCTCATTTCTCAGGGAAAACCTCTGAAGAACAACCTAGGTTCAGACTCTGTAAGTAATTACCCTTTATTAGCCAAAGGTTCTTCCAATAAATGAGTACCAAAGTATGTTCATGGCAATGGAGATAGTTATGCACCTTGCACTGTCCCAGTGCTTTAATTAAGAAGAACCTTGCTCCTATAAACAATCCTGTGTTTTGATTTGTTTTTCTAATACACTTTAATTATAAGCTATTAGCCTCACTGACAACAATCAAAAGCCCAATAAAAAGATCTTGAAGTCCAGGTAGTCTGTGACATTTTGTTACTGACACTTGGATAGCACAGCGTGTCTTTTGCTGTGGGATGTTTTAAATGAGGGAATTATAAACTATAGCTTCTCTTAACTGATATTTTCTGTATTTAAAGAACCTACTTTTGAAGTCAAGTGTTGGGCACAATCCTGCTTTCACTGAATTCAGATGTGATTCCTCTCCTGTACCATCTCTCCACCATATACTGCTCTAAAACATGATGAAAACCTAGGAAACGCTGAGCCATGACCATGCTGGGAAAGATGTCCTTTGAGCTGTGGGTCCCAGATTTTGAGAAGTTTGCTTAGCTTGTCTCATCTTGATTGCGCACATTTTCTGAGGGCATTGGTTAGATACCATAAAATAGTGAAAAAAAAAAGCTTATGTTGATGCTTCTGTGGAAAAGCATATAATTTGATAGGTATTGGATATTTGGATTAATAAATGTCTTTTATGTGACATGTAATTGCCAAACTAAGGGTAGCAAAACCCCAAGTTAACTGCTGCTGTAATCTCTATTGACTGCTTAACAGGTAGATTTATAGACACAGTCCATTTCCATCCAGTCAGAAGCTGTAAAAGTGCACCAATCATCAACTGACATTTCACTTCTGCCTGAGGACAGGGGATTTACAGAAATGGCCATAGGTCAGTGTCTAATGTCTTGTATATTAGGCAACTGGTACATGAACTCAGATTAAACAAAAGATTTTGACATACAAGCACTTTTCACCTCAATATGCATGGTCTTCTGTGGTAATTTCTATAGTTTTTCTAATCGTATTACTTATTTGTATCTAAAAAATCCCACACAAACAAAAGAAAATTAAAATTCAATAAGTATGCTTGGAAGGTGATAAAGACATCTCAAATAAAACTTTGAAAGCCTTCAGGGAGAAGGTAGCTCAAAACAATTATTCACAGCAAAATTATTACTGTATACAAGTCACAAAAAAAATTGGGAAAAAAATAAAAATCAGTATATAAATGATAATTATTCTATTGATTTATTACTGTTTCATATACAATATTCATATAATAATCTTTTCTTGTAAAATAGAAAATATTTGTGATGAATTCTAGGGTTGTTTTAAATGATAATAAATATCTGCTTTTGACTGAATGCCTAAAGTCTCTCAGGACCTCTCCTGGTTATGTCACTGGTTGTTACACAGACACCTGTTTTTGTATGGAATGCTAGGAATTTAGGAACACTGATTTCTGATTTTTAGAATTTTCATTTTTGTTTTGACTGCTCAAAGGACTCCACGTCTGAGATTCAAAAAAAAAAAAAAAAATATATATATATATATAGTTAAGTCATTCCTTCTTCCCTTTATAGAGTGTATGAAACATGTTTATCTCTTGGGAAGAGTATAAAAGCATATGTGAAGCTAGAGAAAACCTCTGGTGATTAGTTATTTCCTAGAAGTGTCTAATAGTATTTTTCAAACCTGTGGAGAATCATTCCTTCAGGACTTTTTGCTATCCTAGTCAGGTTTAATTCTCCAAAGCTGTGTTAGTTTTAATTCCTTCAACAGATACACAAATCTATGTTTCCAGAGAATGTAAAAAGCTATTTGGAAGTATTAATGGCTAGGCAGTAAGTTATTCAGCTATTTTGGTATTTACAGATATGAAGGTTTTAAAAAAATTGTGCAGAATCCTTGTGATAATGTAAATATACTTGTATTTGGTATTATAATGCTAATATATAAGAAGCAATTTTCACTCTATTAACAGAAGTCATAATAACAGTAAGGGTCTTTCAGCTGGAATAATCTATTATCTAAAAATAAACTAAATTTCTGTACTAGAGAACTAGCTGAATGAACACAGCTGAATTTAGAGTTCTTAACAGATTTTAGTTCTTTGTGGTTGTCATTTTCTCCTCAAGGTTGGCATGGCATCTGTGTGCTATTGAACACAATACTAAGTGCTTGATTAACACATCAGATTTTTCAAAGCCATCTCTAAACTTTACATTTCAAAATAAAGTTTTCCTAACTGGATTTCTGATGTAAGTGGCTTTTCCAAGAAGACACATGAAGAATTCTGACTTTAGTGATACAACATCTGAACTACATGGAAGTGAAATATAGAGGGAAATGTCAGACTTGGACACCATCAAAACTATCTGCACTAGACAGGTGGGAAGTGTAGTGGTTTATTTCAGGCTCCTGATCCCCTGGATGCTCCCACTGACAGTGGAATCACATTCTGGGATTCCTTTCTCCCAGTAAGAATATCATAAGTTAGGAGTGGAGTGTTGTGGTTTGAAAGCAAAACAAGTGAGAGGCTCCAAGTCAGAGATATAATTTAATAAGAAGAAAGGTAAAAAGGTAAAAATAAAATAAAATAAATGCAATAACACAAAGGACCACTGACAGAGTCAGAATACAACCTGAGCAGGATGGTGGAAGCAGTCCAGGTGAGGGGCTCTTCCTGAAGCAGTGATCCTGTAGAAAGGTCTGGGAGCTCTGCTCCTCTGGGAATCCAGTAGGTCAGGGCTGCTTGTCCTGTCCCAAATCCCAGATTCTATCCAGGTGAGAATGCTTGGCTCCTCCCCCTGGGTGGAGCATCTCCCAATGGGATGATGAGTGTGAAGTGGGTCCTTGATGGCCCATTAAACAGAGATAACTCCTGGAGGGAGTTACCTGTGAGTCATGGGCAAGGCATTGATGGGCCATTAGCAGAAGACACCCCAAAGGCAGGGGCTTGGGAAAACACGAGCCCACCTGGTTCCAACAGTTCATGAAGATGGTGATAGAATAAATACTTTGTGTACCTCCTACACTGCAACACAGGACATGGAGTCACTCACATCCCACCACCCGGAGGAGTGGAATGCAGCTGAGAGGTCACTTGCAGCAGAGAACTTGCAGGTTTCCCATGGTTTTCCTGTTGCTCACAAGTGTTAACCTGGGCTGAGAGGTTAACGCTCTGCTCAAACCCCTCAAATACAA
This sequence comes from Zosterops lateralis, assembly GCF_965231275.1. Classification (NCBI taxonomy): domain Eukaryota; kingdom Metazoa; phylum Chordata; class Aves; order Passeriformes; family Zosteropidae; genus Zosterops; species Zosterops lateralis. The sequence goes on from NC_139766.1 coordinate 37,176,503, forward strand.
TGCTTAGGTCAGGTTTCTTAAATAGAAAGAAACAGTAGAGGCAAGGAATTCGAAAAATTCCCTGTCTTCCGTGTATATACACCTGGATTTTCTGGTAGATTACAGTGCAGTTATAGAGGTGGTGTTTGATTTCAGGCCCCAGCTTGGTATTAGCTACACACTAACATAACATGGACCTGGATTTATGTAAAGAAGAGTTTTTAGTTGACATATTGAGTGCTTACCTGTGTGAAAGAAATACGGCCACAATCCTGTACAAGTCATACATGATTAGCCATTTTACAGCAGATGATGACAAGACTTGGTTCAGTTGTGATACTAAAAAAGAGTGAAAGAGAAATTTGAGAGATGAGGATGACCATATAAATGACAATTTTTTTTTAAGATTCTTTGCCTTAATGTAATCATTTCCAACCAAGAAAAACCATGAGGCAATAAAAGGCAATACTTAGAACAAAATTTATCCAAAACTTCCTAGCAAGCCACATGATACCCTATTATGCTAAATTTACCTGTATTTTTTCATGGCCTATATAATGTTAATAAAAAGAATGTTTTTATTTTAATGTTGCACTAAAAAATGGAGTTTGAAATTATATAAATAGGTATATGTTATTAGGGGAAATACTAAAGGATTTAAGGATTGTGATGTGATCTGTGAGGAGTTAAAGACTAATATTTTATTCCATAATTCCTTCTCTATTTTAAAATGATCATAAATGGCTGTAAAGGAGCTGATGATAAAACATATTTGTACTAACACTGCTTCTTACATGATAGTTCACTGAGGCTTAGAACTCCACAGAAACTCATGAATTTGTGGTATAAAAAGGAACAGCCATATATTTTTACTCAATGGAATTCAGCTTTTAAACCCAAACTACAAGAACCACTTAATTAAGTTACCAGCCTACATTCTATGAATCCTCCGCAAGAAAACGAGAGCAAATACCATCTCTTCAGAAAGACCTCAATTAAGAAAACCACATGCAACATTTTCTTGGGGACAAAACATTTGGGCAAGAGATTCCATTGCTTTTCAAAGATTTGCAAAAATGTACTAGAGTTTGGGTTTCACCCCCCAGATATTTGCCTGCATGGGCCAAACCTTTAACACCATAAAAATAAACCAAACTATTTAAACTAATTTTACATTGTTATAGCAAATGACTCCATGCCAGGTCAGTGCAAATAAGGAAAAGCTTAGCTGGTCTTAGCCTAGGAAAAGATAAAGTATGTCAAATGGATGTCTCTCAAGTGTGTGATAAAAAATGCATCTTTGCTCCCTGCAGCAGTACGGTATCTGACCTAAGAGCATTAGAGAAGGGAGACCATATTGAAGGCTTTCATTTCCCCATAAAATGCTGATCATGATAGTTCAGACATGCCAGATGGAAGTAGTAGTGATAAATGGTGTTGATGCCTCAGGAAAAATGAGCTAGTAAAGTTATATTATGTTCAGTTGGGATTTTAAACATGTAATATATTTAAAACTGTTATGCTCATGCAAAATCATACTCCTAATATTTCAGTGCCATATCATATATGGGAGAAAAAATTCCTGCCACCATTTACTACTATGAAAAGCAGATTTTCCACATCACACCAAAACATCTCTACACACAGCACCCATAATACTTTTTAATACATATAAATGTATGTATGAAATGATGAACAAGTATAGGAAAAATCCAAAAATGTTATTCCTCTTTATTCCTTATGTATATCAATATATATCTGAGAACAGTGAGATAACACAGTTTTAAAGGAGATAAGATAACCTCACATTTCTAACAGGTTCTTTGCTCCTTTCTAAAATTAATTAGGAATTCTCTGTCATTTGCAATAGCGGGTACAAGGCTCTTTTTAATTCCCAGTTTGACCTGGATAGCAGTTTAACTCCAACTAGAAGATATGCTAAGAAATTTTACTTATCTAGACATATTTTATGTCTTCTCTAGAGGCAACTCTATGGAATTTTCTCTTTCAATGTCAGAGAATTTTAGAGGGAGAAGGCAGATATTCTGTACCCTATAAGTGAGTCTGTTTCAACAAAACCTAAGGACTCAGAAGGTGGCAGGTAATTTGCCAAAGCATCCTCTAGTTGTGTTCTAAGAACTCTGATCACTTTACTATTCATTCTGTATACATTCCTTTTTACTAAATTGCCTTCCACAAGCAGCATTCTCTTAGTCTTCCATCACAGAGTTGAAACAACAGAGAAAAGAAAGGAAGTTAAAACCAGCAGAGTTTTGTTCAGTTGTTCATTTTAGTCTAATAATCAGAAACACCTTTTCCTAAACATCAACTTTTCATTTTGTTCAAATCTGGAGCTACCTTTTTTTTTTTTTTTTTTTTTTTTTCTTTTTTTTTTTTTTTTTTTTTTTTTTTTTTTTCTTTTTCTTTTTTTTTAATGTGTCTGGGTACAGAATGTGCTGCAAAAGCACACGACTAATTTGGTTTTGGAGAGGAGGCAGAGTGCTTACAGGGAGACAGTTACATATCCAAGTCAGTGAGGACCAACCACACCTTTGTAGAAATCAGAGTGTTGTTGATGGACAGGGGAAAACATATCCAGACAATACATTCTTGAATATACCACACATACTCCCTATTCTGTCCAAAACAGAAAGAAATTGACATATTTTATATGTCAACCTATATTATCTGTAAATCCTTGAATAACAGAGCTACAAGAAGAACTCTGATTTGCCATGCTCTTTGTGTATATTGCTCAAACTTTTTGCCCTCTGGCAACTCGAAATGTAATTTCCTTTGTCTAACTCTTCTTATTTAATTTTATTAATTAAAGGGCAGTCAAATTTAGAAGAAGAAATATTAGAGGTATATAAGAAATAAGACAGTGAAAAAGCCTATCATGTGAAGATTAATTTTTCCAATTTCAAAATGTATATTGCAATATTTTATAGGTGACAGGTGATCATGGACAGATAGTCATTACAATTTATTACAGAAGGAAGTTGTTAAAATGACAATATGGGCAGGTATTAAATTATGTGAAGAAGTTACAGAACATAATATTGACACTCTAGCAAACTTGTCCTTTTAAAGTTTCAATCACCAAAAGAGCATGATCCAAAATCTAATTCTAAAAGACAGAGTTGGAATCAGAATTTCCTGTTGGGGAGGGGGAAAAAAATGTTACTTCCTCCTATTAATTAAAATTTATGCTTTGTTACACAGGAATTGTGTAAAGGTTTTTTGCTTCTCCTTGTTTTGAATTTATTGGCTGCTACTCCAAGAAAGAGAGAATGGGTGTCCAACCCCAATTTATGCCTTTGCAATTTTTTCTCTGTCTCTACTTTTGCAACCCCATCATTTATCAACAGCAGCCACATGTTATTTTTGAGTGGAAAAGGAATGTTCTTTGGCACTGATCAGCCTTGAGTGAAGTTTTATAGCAGTCTAATAAATTTCTCAATAGCAGGGCTTATAATGAAATTGCATAAAGTACTCTGACCTAGTCTGCTAGTTGGCACACTAGGCACTGCTGAATGGGGTCCTTGTTATGAACTAACAAAAGGAACTTGAAATTTTTCTTCCATATTGCTGCTAGCACTGCTTATTGCTTTTACAATTCTGCAATCAAAGGTCCATGAGTTTGGATATTATGGGCTTTTCTTCAGGCTTTCTGTGCTCCATTTGGTTACTGGGATCCATTGCAAGAGCAGGCCCTTAGATCATAAGGTATTGGAGGAAGGATTGAATTGTACAATGGGGCACAGAGGAGCCACTGATCAGACACTCTAAAGAGATGCTCTTGCAATAGGAACACTAACAGACAGTTAAAGTGAAGTGTCAGTTTAATGCTTTATCATGTGCAGAGTTAGCAGGGGTATTAAGATCTTTCTGAGATATTTTTTAATTTTTTCTCTGCCTTTCAAGACTGAAAATGTCTGTCCTAAAGGAAGGATATTCATAGAAACTTAATGAAAAATCTGCTTCTGTCAAGAGCACATTAATAATGAAATACTGAAAGGAGGGAGAAAGTGAACCATATGCTAGCCTTTCCTTAATTTTATTGCCAGAATTTTAAAATCATCTCCATAATCTCCAACTTTGAAACGAACCCAACCATTCAGACAGGTGATGCTGCATTTCAGACCACTACTATTTAATAAGCAAATGCTCCTTTTAATAATTTGTTTATACTTTAGCCTTCCATACAATCAATACAGAAGCCCTTCCAAACCTCATTTAAATTAAAGTGAGATAAAGTGAACCACGACTCCTGACCGCTCTATAAAAAGCATTTCCTTAAGTTCATGCATGCATTATTCTCTATCTCTGGGTAAGGAAGGGACCAGTCTCACAACAAAGCACAGTTCATTATCAAGAAAGCTACAATCTAATTGTATTTAGCTAAGTTTTCATATCGGCCTGTTAGAGAGTACTGTTGCTTGCTGTGCATGCAGAAACACAAAATACAACCTTTTCAATTGTAAAACAATATACCTCAAGACAACACAATCTTCAATTCAAAAGTATTACCAATTTCCATGCATCTTACAATAAACATAAAATAAAACCTGTTTTGACATATATGTTAGGGTTTCTTAACATTTCTACTTTGGTGCCAGCTGGTGTGTACTGAGATTCTCTCCAAGTAGCACCACTGACATGAAAACCATATAAGAGACAAGACAGGGATTCATGTGAATCCCTGTGGAAATTTCCAGAAATTTCTGGTGGGACCACTCAGCCCAGATAAGGGAAGTTGGTCTAAAACTGAAAAGAGAAGCGAGTCCATCTGTGTTTGAAATGGATTCCAAAACACAGTCACAGCATTTTTAAATTCCTTTACTTGAATATATTCACTCAATCCTTTTTAAAGCAGAATTTAGTTCCTGGAACCCAGAATGTCATTATGATATTCAATCTTGATGGGATGAAATTTATTTGAGTACAAATCTGGAGAAATTTCTCTAATACCTTATAATAAGCACCATATTGAGAAAATAAGTGAAATATCTACAATACTCTGCACTTCATGGGGGGAAATTCTGGTTTCTGCTGAAGCCAATGGCAAACCTTTCTTCTTTCAATGAAGAAGTACCTCACCAGTGAGATAAAATACAGAGCAAATTTGCAAACCCTTAAGCAAGGATTAAGTAAATGTAGTCTTCTATAATCTTTGCACAATTAATGGATTTTGCATTTTTCCTCTGTTTTCTGAAACCCCCCATTTCACTCACTGATAATGACACAGTGAGAGTATATTTTTTTGTTTGTTTGTTTTTAAACATTACTATAATAATACGTTTTAAAAAATTGACATTTTCTCACTCATTGTACTATTTGCATTCTTACAAAGTCTAATTATAAATATGCAATGGAACATAAAATGTCATGTGAAATAAGCAAGAGAAATTGATTTCATGTATTTTTAGCATATCTCATGACTGTTCTACAGAATATAAAAGGGAAAGCATTTTCAACCTTGTTTGTCCAATTACAACACATTGCAAAAGCATAATTACTGTTCAGAAACTTCCAATTTTGTCTACATGAAATTGAATGTCTCTTAAAACAATATAGACTTGTATCCATGTAGGAGGTCTTGGTTTATTAATCTATTGTTATGAATAATAAGGTTTTGATTAACTACTCAGGACTACAGTCATGCTATGTAGGCATTGAAAATCATGGATGTCTAGTCCAGAGGCAGAAGTTACCTGGATGAATATTCATGGAGTTAACAAAAATTCCTGTTAAATTTCAATTCCATTGCTTTATTAATACTATCTGCTTATATTTAAAGTACTTCTGAGGACAATATCAAACATTATTATCTGAGAAAGATGATTAAATAGCTTTTTATGTCCAAAATCTTCATGCATGACTGTAACATCCATATGTATAAGTTCAATACATTTCCTTCTGTCACTTTAATACATTATTTAACTGAACAAAATTCAGTAAAACACAGACTCCATAGTTCACTTGTCAACATCAACTAGTTTGCACAGGCTTTTCCAGCTAATCCATCTGAATGTAGTCCTTCTTTGCATTTCCTGAGTGAACTTATTGCATCTCAGTTTACCCGAAAGGCCAGAGAGTTTAGATATGAAAAACATGAATTTCACATATGTTTGCAGATTTTGTGTCTACTGCTCACAAGACCTAATAGCCTGAACAAATTCTATACAATCTCATCCAGTCAGCGCACAGCTGTCTTTCCTTACGACCTCTCCAAGCCCCAAAAGAAAACGTTTTCTATTCTTATTGCCTTAAATAAGGGAGGAAAACAAGGGATTGGAGAGTACAAAACTAAGTTACTGAGTAAAGTGAAGAGAAAGAATTCCCCCCAAAGTTTTTTCGTCTGCTCTGTTGGAAGGGACATGGTGGCCTCAAGTTGCATCATCATCATTCTTAGTACAGTACTACTATGTTGTGGTTTGAAGGCAAAACAAGTGAGAGGCTCCAAGTCAGAGATACAATTTAATAAGAAGAAAGGTAAAAGGGTAAAAATAAAATAAAATAAATGCAATAATACAAAGGACCACTGACATAGTCAGAATACAACCTGAGCAGGGTGGTGGGAGCAGTCCAGGTGAGGGGCTCTTCCTGAAGCAGTGATCCTGTAGAAAGGTCTGGTAGCTCTGCTCCTCTGGAAATCCAGTGGGTCAGGGCTGCTTGTCCTGTCCCAAATCCCAGATTATATCCAGGTGAGAATGCTTGGCTCCTCCCCCTGGGTGGAGCATCTCCCAATGGGATGATGAGTGTGAAGTGGGTCCTTGATGGCCCATTAAACAGAGATAACCCCTGGAGGGAGTTACCTGTGAGTCATGGGCAAGGTGTTGATGGGCCATTAGCAGAAGACAGCCCAAAGGCAGGGGCCTGGGAAAACACTGCCCCACTTGGTTCAACAGTTCATGAAGAAGGTGATAGAATAAATACTTTGTGTACATCCTACACTACAACCCAGGACATAATATCAGAAAACCTGAGCAAATCTCAAAACTCATGGCCAGGCTACCACAACACATGCAAAACATATCAAGGACTGCAGATGCTTAAGGACTGCACACTTATTTCCAAAAATCTTGTTTTGTGACAGTGAATATTTTTGATGTTTGATTAAAGATGACATCGATGGAAAGTACCAAGAAGCAAATTCTGAGTACCAAAAGGATTTTTTCCACATGATCAAATTAGAAGATGAGAGTATTCACAGAATATAATTTTTGGAGTTCAGAGAAGATAAAGACAATCTAGCTGTGTTGTGCCACAAAGTACGTTGCAATGATCAGCTTCTCCTTTGGAGATATGGTACATCTTGTAAAATTACTAGGAGACGTGTGCAAATGAGAAAGGAAAATACCTACTTACCCTTATTTCCTAGGCCTTTATATCTGCTGAAAAAAAAATAGACTGTAATGGCAAGGTATAAAAATAAAAATCAACATTTATTTTAAATTAAATGTAAAACCCCACAGAATGTAGGTGCTTTTTTGCCCCTTTTTCCCCGTCCCTCCCATTGTAGCTTTACTCATTAGCCAGTTTTCTCCTATATCCTTTTGTGCAGAACAGATATGCCTGCTCTGGTTGCTTGGGGGTTTAATGTTTTCAGCTTAGCAAGGAGAAATGTGATTGTGAGTCCTGAAGCAGGTATTTAAATATCTGATCAAAACATTCAACAATAGATGCAATTAAATAGGCTCTAATTCTACTTATGTTATTCAATGTAAAGGAAGGAGCTCTATTACTTACTGGTTTTGTCATTGCTTAGAGAAACGACCTTAATTTATTATAATTTCCACCTGGAAGATTACCAAATTGATTTTGAACTTAAGTAGCCCTGTGGGTGCAGAGACATTTATTGCCAGATTACATGAAGCACACTGATCACTTCCAATTATAAAAAACTTATTTTTATGAATACATAAGTTTAGTTATTAATAAATAGGTCCTACAGTTGAACTTTTCTGTTAGAATCATCTTGCTTTCGTTCAGGTCCACCAAATCCTAATCTTCCACTCAATAACTAATCAAAGTATATTTACAAATGAAAATACAAGTTATATAGTGCATACATAAAGATATAATTTTGTGTACCATATGAAAAAGAAAGTAGAGGTTTTTGTGACTGGGCTGAATTTTGCCCAGGATAACCAGGTTCATGCAACTAGTCTTAAGAGAAATTTTGCAAAATATTTAATGACAGGATGTTTAAAAATAAATTAGGTTTTATAACTCAGCATAAAGAAGAGCACACAGCCCAGCTCACACTCCAAGTCATCATCCAGTGTATCACAGTTCAAATATTCATTAAAATTTCCCAACTTCAGTAGAACCTTCTGGTTACAGACAACTATTTTATATGAAAAAGTTATTACACAAGGAAAAAGATAGAGTTTAAAATTACAGTGAACAAGCAGCAGTGGATCAAAATAACAGCTCTACCTCAGACTCAAGCCATGCAATAGTTTCACAAAATATGAAAAGTGTAAAGACAAGTTAAAAATGAAAAATCTCAGTAAGGTAGGTATGCATATTAAAAAAATAACAAGCATGCTCAGATTAAAGAAATTTTGAGGCTACAATCACTAATCATAAATGACAGCAATGTCTATGATGCCAAATTTGAGAACTTTAACACGTCCTTTAATGTCATATATAATGCTTTACAAATAAACTTAATCAAAATGCAAAATGTATTTCTATTTTCTTTATGTTACCTCCTCATTCCTCTCTAAAGCTTCGTGAGGGATCATCATTCTTGAGCTGGAAGAAGATCAGGTTACCTACATTTGAGACCTGATGAAAAACCATCCATTTTTGAACTGCATATCATGTGAAAAAAAATTTGCTGTCAGAAAATATCTCTACATTTTGCCATGTTACACTGCAGTCAATTTTTCAGACTAGTTCTGCTTGGTCTACTGAGATGGCACAGTAAATACTTTTATGAGCACCTGACAAAGAGTTTTTACTGGAGAGAGACCCAAAACAGTTAAAATTTTTGGAATGGAGAAAAGGTATGTGTGGATACACATGTACATGTGTCTGACTGTTTATAGGTAAAAATCCTTTCTCTCAGAGAATTTTAATTGGATGCTTTTCCTGTTCTTTATTAAAATATGGACTTGCTGATGTCTCATCTATTCTTCATAATGAATATGGTTAGGAAATTAGAAGTCCAGAGGCAATGCCTGGAAGGGGATCTTTAACATTCAGACAGGATTCCTGCTCAAATTGGAGCATTCGTCATGCTTATTGTGGTGATATCATAATCTGTGCACAAAATAACTAAATCTCATTCAGGGTTGAGTGCAGTACACTCCTACAGAAATAAATGTGGTTCAAAGCTAGATTGAACTTCTGCTGCTGTCCAAATACCTATTAGGTTTCTTGTCACTTCTCTGTGTTTTTATACAAACTACCTACAAGAAATTCATATCTTTCACAAATAATTGCGTCCTGATTCATCACTGGAGCCAACTGAAACCAATCCCACCCCAGATTAAAGCAGTATGGGTTCTTTCTTTGTGTATACATAAGGAAAGATTAAATGTTCCTTTAGGATTGTTCCTTTTTTTTCCTGATAATATGATTTATTTATTTTTTACTATGTTTCCCAAAGTGTCTGCATTGAAAGTTGTTTTTCTTTCCCAAAAATTCCAATGTCTGAACAAAATTCTTTACTTGTCTAATGTTTTAGAAATATTGCATTATTTAAAAACTGTAGAGGTGTCAGTGTGTCTCTGCCTTGGCCAGCCCTGGCACCACAACAGTAAAGGGAATGGTTTGGTAGCAGGATGAACCTCACCCATCTCTTGGGTTCTGGTTTGCCCAAAGGAGTGAAGTGACAGCAGCAGGAAAGAAGGAAGGACTCTGTTCAGGGTTAACTGCTGGCTTTATTAATCCCCAGTGGGGATAACCTCAGCTCAGGGTGTCTGCTTCAGCAGAAGTGACCCCTTGGCAGAAGCAGCGGGGAAAGGCAGGAAACCCCCCCAAAGTAACACCTTTTACTGGGGGGAGGAACTCAGGGATGGGTCTAACTGAGGACAAATCAGGGAACAAGGGGGTCTGGCTCTGCAGGTAAATGACACACATTGTAAGAAATCAATAACTCGGGTGGGGAGACAACTGAAGTCTTGTCCCATCACTTGGGGCTCTCACTGGAACCTTCCAGACTTTTGGGAGAGACCCCAAAGTGACAGACAAGACCCAGGGGCTGGATAACTTATGACTGACACATAGGGTTGGGGTAAAACCGAGAATGATTGGATACAGGTGACATGAGGCAAACCATTACAACTTATAAAAAACAATATAAAACAAGGAACAAATACATACATAAAACACACCACTAGAAAAAACTTTTACTTCAACTGAATAGTCAAATAATTTCATCATTAGCTATTAATTTGGGATCCAAAAAGTATTGAATACTTACATGAAAACTCCAGGATTTCCAGTACTTCCTCTCTACCTGTTAACTTTATCCCACTTTCTCAGAGTACTGAAACCATTACTTTTTTCATCATTTTCAGAATACTGAACATATAGGAAGCATTACCAATAATGGGACTCCTAGTGAAATTCTGAGCAAGTTGGAGTTGTGGCTGCCTAGGTGCCATCAGCTTGGATGTCTGAAAACACTCTAAAAAGATACATGACAGCAAAGTCTGCAGCATAACCAGACACAGTTAGGAGGAATCACAGAGGGAAGTTAAACCCATTATGGGTTCACGGACAAGCCATCTAGGACTAAGGCCTACATAAAGTACTGAAAACATCTCTCATGACCCTAGGCAGACACTAAACTTGTCAGGCTCTGGAGTTCTTTTTGTCAGGAGTTGCATGAACTTGGATTCTGCTGCAGGTGCACGCATCACTCACTGCCCCTTCTGGAGAAAATGGTTGTCTGACCACCAGAAGCATTTTCTGAGCTTTATCTTATAGTCATTGCTTTCCTGATTCAAAGCAATGGAAGAAAAGCAGAACATCCTGTTCATCCAAACTGACTCCCTTGACTTCCCACAGATGAATATCTCCCTTGACTTCCCACAGATGAATATATGCCAATTCAATCTTTGGCAGCTGATCACCAACCAAGAAAGTGGAATGACAAATAATAACAACTTAAACATTATGGAACAGATCACTTTCCACAAAAGCAGGTGTTTGCCACAGAACATTTTTAGGTGTACTCACCTGCCAAAATCACTCTCCTGAGGAAGGTAATATGAGATAACTATCTGTGTCTATGCACTGATTCTCACTGGTAATACAAGTGAGAGTTTACATACACAGGAGTCAGCATGGAAATGTTGTAAAATTGATATCACACTCTTTTCAGTAAAACTACAGTGAACCATTCTGAACCATTTTTATTTTGGTAGATGGCACTTCAAATGCTCCTCTCTTAATTGCACAGTCTAAACCAACTGGTACAATTCATTTCTATGCAATTTCTGAATTAAAATCAGCAATTAAAATATCACTTTTACCAATACAGGACTCAGTCTAATCACACTGGTGCAGCATTAGTGAGTTTATACTTTGTGAAGTTTCCTAGAATGCTTTCTGAACTGGGGACAGGAGAAGGTATGTGATGTGCATAAGAATCTCAGAAAGGTTTGCACATCAGGCACATCAAATCCTTAGGCATCCATCATAGCACACAGTGCACAATGTGTAGGCAGCATCATCCTTTATTGTTCAAAGTTTAATGCAAGACACCATGGGATAATCCAATCTTACCTGAAAGCAAATGAAAAAAATTGAAATTTCTATTAGACTAAGAGTTACCTGAATACTACAAAAGAAAGAGTATTTAAGACAACTAGATGGCAAGAAAAAAGAAAGACAGTATTTCTGAAGGTTTTATTTCCACAGAGGGGAAAAAAAAGCTTAGACAGAAACTTTTGTGTTGTGTACAGAGTTGAAAAGAAAAAGTGAGAAATCTGAAGCTCTTTGGAAGATTTTTCTCAGACACTCTGGGGAAATTTTCAAAAAACAATACAGAAAAGGCAGGCTTACATTTTTACCAAAAAACCTCCACCCAAAATATAAAGGCCAACCTCCCCAGTATCTGAAGTTTAACAGGTCAATAGAAACACTGTAGAACTCCTGAAATATTAAAGAAAGTTCTTACTTCAAGCACAAGTGAAGTAGGAGGCTTACTGAAAGCCTGAGAGTAAAAGGATATGACTGAGCTCAGAAAATAAATAAATTCCCAAGAAGAACTGGTGAATCCAGGGAAGAAAGGCACAAAAATGCAGATCTGAGCTGCAGGAAATTCTATCAGTCAAACTTTTAAATTTAACTGTTGCCACAAGAAACATCATACCCAGAAGCAAGCTGTGACCACTTCACCAGCTGTGCTCTTTTAAGCCAGCAGTGGATGCAAAGGCATCCTCTAACCTCTTACTATTAGCAGGTAGAGAGGCCATTTGTACTCATAAAGTGAATTGTTAGAAAGGATAGTGACAATCTAGCTTAAAATATTCCTTGTCCATTCTAAAAGAATGTGATGAATGTTTGCAAATGCTTCAAGCACTGTTTTATTGTAAGATTAAATGCCTCTTTTTTGGATGCTTACTGTTTTTGAGAGTCGTATCTGCTCACACTTAACAAAATTATTCCTGTCAAGTCCAAGAGTTCCATTTTCTGTTGGACTTCTTTGATGTCATCAGCACCTCCTAAGCAAACTACATTTCTTTTTTGTTTTCGTGCACTCCAAAGGCTCATTTTCAAAATTACTTCCTTATACATAATTGTTCATTAGGATTTCTGAATCACTTACAGTAATCGACATTTTAGGAATAAAAGTATTCATCTATTAGAATGGCATTTATTAGCACCCTATGCAGCAGTAGATTATAAAATTTACCATCATGTAACAGCATAAAGGATCCAGAACACTCTCTGTAAGTGGTGCTGTCTTAAAGACTTTTAAAAAATGGTCTCTGAAACCCACAAAAACACTCCATCTAATCAGTGGGTCCTGGCTTTGGCTCGAAGTTGAATGCAAACAGAAAAAGGATGGAAAGATGGAAGGATGGAAGGACGGAAGCCTCCCTTACAGATAAAACATAACAAGTAAGGAAAAAAAAATATCTCATTTCATAGGGTTCTCATGTGTTCTTGAAAAACATATATGTATATAAAGTACACAGATGGGTAAGAAAAAAAAAATCAATCCTTTTTGAAACAAAATAGCTCAGGGACAACTGTTGTTTCTGTGCTTAGAGGTCACTTCCCATTTCTCATCTCTTTCTGTACCGACAACTGGCTCCATGTACTTATGGGAACAGCCTTTGCCACCCCCTTGCTCAAACAAGAGATCAGAGATAAGGCCACGACCCTTGGACTCTCCCTTTATTTAATGCTTTGAAATCTCTTAGAGATCCAGCTTAGAGCAGTGAATTTGGGATTGCGTTGATGAATACTTTACACACAGTGTTGAAGGGATGAGCATCTTTGGACTGAGGAAAATTTCAATAATCTGCTAAAGCAAGCACTGGTCTAACAAGAAAGCCAACAACTACATGCCTTTTGAAAACTTGGAAACATTTCATTTACCTTACTGTATTTTCCCCATTACCCTGGCAACAAGCTCTCTTACTGGATGTGTACTACTTGACACCCAACCTTTGGTTTAATTCTACATTTCCTTTTCATTTCAAGTTGGATTTCCCATAAATTACACAACAAAAGTCTCCAAGGGTGAAGACTTGAAGCAGAACAGGTGAATATTTGTTGCGGTAATTTGTTGTCCTGATGACATTTGATCATGTAAAAAGTTAATTTCCATTTGGTGCAAGAGCCGTAAGTGCTCAAAAATAACCTGGAAGGGTTTCATTACCAAATCCAATCTGTTACATGAAAACTAGCATAGAGAAGAAATATTGTGAGGCCAATGCCATTCAGAAGATATAGCTTTATATAGCTTTTATATCTAATAACTGCTGAAGCACATGGTTGTAAAGTGAATGGAAAGTACATGCAATTTCCTGTATTTTGAATCCTATCATTTGAAGAAATATTTTGCAAGAACTTTTAATGTCCTTTAGTACCAGTAGCAGGGTTTTTTAAATTATAAGTAGATCTTAAATCTGTCTCTGGACAGGGTAAACATTCTTAACATTCTTTTTTCTATGCACAAGTTCATATCTAATTAGCTTACTGAATGTATTCACTTTATTTTTCTCTATAATTAATCCTCTACTTAATTTTTTTCATATCAGCACATTTCAGTGTTAAGCTGCTATTTATAATGAGTTTGAATTATGTCCTGATTTGGTTCCTTCCATTTATATGTGCACTTCATATTAAAAATAATATTATGGTAATTCCAATTTTTGTTCTAATTTCTGGCACTGCTTCAAACCAACAATTTATAAAACACTAAATGAATTACACATTATGAACTTAGGTAAATGATACTAGGGAAATACAATTATATACACCAAGTGTCCATTTGCTCATACAAAAAATCCATTACAGCATTCATAGCTAATGGACATACCTCTTCCAAAGAGAAATCCTGTTTTTACTTGAAGACAATTGCAGATTTCTGTGTGTGCCAAGCTAGCAGTTTCTGACAGGCAGTTCTTTGCCTCTTCCACTAAAGTGGTGCCGAAGGCTGTTTTTGAAATTTCTTAGCACAGTTGTGTAAGTGCTTGGATTCTGTAGGTAAATCCCCCACAAAGCTAGGAGAACAAGACTTAGAATTTTGCATTGACAAATTTAGTGTGAGTTTAATCTGCAAATTCACTTGGATTCACAAGTTGGTTTGATAGTATGTTACAAAAATTTCTATATATTTTGCCTTTTTTTTTCCTAAGGTGGTCTGGCAAGTATGATATAAAGAAGATGAGCAAGAATTCTGTGACATGGTCAATCAAAAAGAAAACCAAGATGTTCAAATGTACTGAGCAAGGCCTTAGAATATGCAGTGCCTATATTTTGTGCTATATTTGCAAAAATAGATGCTGGGTGTTTTCCTGGCTCAACTCAGGTCAATGAAAGTTTTACCCTCAAATATGCTAGAATCAGAAACCTCATCCTTTGCTTTATTATTCCAGATGTTACATTCAGCACAAAACAGGCATTTTAAATGAAACTTCCTGAAAGGTTGTAGTCAGGTGGGGGTTGGTCTCTTTCTCCAGGCAGCAACTGACAGAACAGGAGGACAAAGTCTTAAAGCTGTGCCAAGGGAAATTTATGTTGGATATTAGGAAATTTTTTTTACAGAAAGGGTGATAAAGTACTGGAATTGTCTGCCCAGGGAGGTGGTGGAGTCACCATCCCTGGGTATGTTTAAAAAGAGGTTGGATGTGGCACCCAGTGCCACGGTTTAGTTGAGGTGTTAAGGTATGGGTTGGACTGGATGATCTTGTAGGTCTCTTCCAACTTAGTGATACTGTGAACCACATCACCAAATATCATGTCAGCATCTGATAACTTCATGAACACTAGACAGCTGTCATTCACATTTTTGCTCTTCCTTCTACAGCTTCAGCTTTAACCACATTGGCTTCCATTGCATGCAAAGATCTTTCAAGTCACCTCTGTATGTGACAAACCCCATGGTTCTTATAGATTCAACTAAATTCTGAAAACAATGGTGTTTACAGTTCCTTAATTTTCTTAGAGGTAAAATTATTAATGTTAGACACAAATATAATGGGACCTGCCGTCTAGGAACCATCTTTCACATTTACTTGAATTTATTTTCTTGCTCACACCAAAACAAGATGACCACCAGTTATTCTTAATGCCACATTTACAAAACCTCTCCTGCACGCTTCCAGTGAAGTCTGTGGTAAAGTCAGGCTGTTGTACACCAGTGATCAGTTCCTTTTGTCAATATGAAGCACTGTTTCAGTGCTGAAAGCAGATAATTTGACATTATAAAAGGTAAAACCTCTGAGCTTTGAATAAGCTTAAATCTACACTTCCTAGATGTCTTCTTTAGTGGATTAGAAAGAGAGTTTTTGTGATTCTGAATCATAAATCACAGTCTTGTTTGAAGTAGACTTACTGTTTTGGGGGAGTACAATAATACTCTGACTGACATGCTAATATATGGTTTTATATGTTGGCTCCATTGTCCACTGTTCAGGATAAGGCAACTCACACGAAGTTTTTTTGGGTTTTTTTTTTTCTGTTCGCAGCAGATTGTAAATAAACCCAGAATGAATGCTGAAAGGAAACTGCTTGTACTACTAAGGTTTGAAATGTAGAAGCAAACACATGGACTTTACATTTTAGCAAAATTCACCTAGAATCATGCTCATCAGGATTTATTCAAATCTTTGATATACTTTTTTTAAGGTATTCTGAAAAGCAAGAAATCTGATACTGAACGCCTGACATCAATATAATCAAGCCTTATTTAATTAGGTAATTTTTAATACATGAAAAAAAAAACCCTGAAATGCACAAAAAAATGATAATAAAATATAAAAAAAATACTCTCCCTTCCAAAATGCAAGCTTAATCCTATTATTATAATTTAGAGCTTTAATTCTTGTATTGACATGACATAAAACTTGGAGAGAGAAGTGGATAGACACATTCAAAAGCACAAGTAAAGGGAATTATTTTGTCTTGCTTGGATCACTCTCCCACTTGTGTGGTGTGATTTAAATGCCTCAGCTCTCCCACTCTTGCCTCCCCTCACTCCCAGTTTCATCTTTTGTTCTTGGTACACAGCCTTGGAAAATTTGTAGTCCACACTGGTCTTCCCTGATGGAACAAAAAAAACTTCAGTATTTTTCTCCACTTAGATTAAACTGTACTCTGATATCTAAAGAAAATAAGGATAGACAATCTTTAACAAGCATGGAAGAAACTGCACCTTTGTATTTCATGGCCAATAAGTTGCTAACAGAAAATAGGAGAGAAGTACCAGTCAAAGATAATATGTTTAAGGTTTATCTGAAAATAGTAACTCTGGACAGCTTGCTATCAGGAATTCAGAGAAGATATCAATACTTCTATATCTGATTAATTATTAACATTTATTTTAGATTAGATGAGAGATTTAGGCTTACCTGATATGAGTCTTCATGTTTATACACTACATGGAGAAGGAGGACAAGATACATCTATTATTTTTCTATTAGTTTTTAAATTCCCTGCTAGATTTGCCAAATGGTTTCACTGTCACTAACACTGGCACTAATTTCAGTAAATATTCTTCCAGCACAAAGCTACATGATAAGCAACTTATTTGCAATAACTCACTGATCTTTATTATAGCTGTCAGGTAATGCTGAAATTATAGCAACACCAAAGATGCTGCCAGAATCTCTGAATCTGTTATTTTAACTCCAAATACTTAAAATCTATCTTCAATATTTTGAGCCTACTGCCATGGTATAAAATTTTGATTATTAAAAAAAATTGACTATTATTCTCATTCCACTATAAACTATGGAGTGAAGAATTCAAACATTCTGATGGATTTTCCCAAGTTGTTTGGTCTGCAGCCCTTTGATTGCCCATGCCTTTGCCCCTCTGCCACAAAAGGCATCATTTTAGAAACGTTCAAAATCAACTTGGTTTTGAACATCCAAGCAGCTGTAACAGGACAGAGAATATTATCACCACACCAGTGAGCAGCTACTAACCTACTACTAGGTTTTGTGTTTGCCTGCTGAAATACAACAAAATCCGCATAAGTTTTTGTGATACAGCCATGCTATACACTTGTTGGAGTCTGAATCAGGTGCACAAGGTGGAAAATGAGTATCTTGTGGCTCAGATGGCTCAGATTTAGAGAAAATAAATTTCATCAACATTTCTGATAGGCATCCTGGAAAGACAAGATATTTTAATAAACAAGCCAGACACTTGGATAGAATACAATATGATAAAACATATGAGCATTTACTACTCCGATTCCCATTTCTGTTCTGAACCTATTCTTATTCCTTCAAAAAACCCCAACCAACCATTCAAAACAAATTAAAAACAACAACAACAAAACAAAAAGACCCCAAAACAAAACAAACCCCCCATGAAACAAATAAACCCTCCAGTCCTGAAGCACAGAAACACAGGAAATAAATGGAAACAGGAGCCGTTTATCTGGAGAGATCAAATTTAAGTGCCTCCAAGATTACCAGTTGCAAGTGCACCTGTCAGACAATTCCTATCATTAGTAGTTGTGTCAGAAGGTAAAGATTAACTGAATCACCCATTAGCAAAAAACAGGGAAATAATAAATAGTTTCAGAAGTATTGTAAGGCCTTCAAGGGCGCAGTTACCTGTCTCAAACACTGCCAAGGCCACAGAAGGAACATTACAAGATAAGCTCCCACACTGACCACTTGTGATAAGCACAGAAGGGAGGAATCTGAGACAGGAAGACACTAATTCCAGCCCTGGCAGAAGTGAGATCTGGTAAGAACATTCTGGTTAACATATCAGGGCAAGAATTCCCACTGTGGCAAACTACTCATACACATATCACTGATCAAAGATGACCCCAAGTTATGGGAATACACCTCTGCGGACACCTGGAACTTGGACTGTATAAGGACAATACCCTCCAGAAGAACAACTCTGGAACCCCCACCACAAAGAAGCCCAGAGTGAAGAAGAACCAACAGGACACCGGTGGTGACTATCTTTTGATAGCTTGATTTCTCTCTCTCTCTCTGTGTCCCTCTCTCTTCACTACCCTAGCTCTCTTTCCCTCCTCTCTTTCTCCCTTTCTCAGCCTCCCCTCCTTCCTCTCTCTCTCTCCTTCTCTCTCTTCCTCCCTGCCCCTCTTCTATTTCTTTCTCTTTGATTTCCTTCTCTCTACCTCACATTTACTGTTAAATAAACCCCATACTACTGACTGGCATATGGTCTTGTTTGCACCTTCCTTTGGGCAGAAGCATCGCTCACTAATTGGATCTTAACTGGTGGCTGAGAATTGAATGTTTACATATTGCAATACTTGTCAATCAGAAATCACATTGCATTAAAGTGCAACATGGCTTTAATATATTCACCCTTTGAGCTCTGACTGATCTGTGTGTTGCATAAAATTAATCTTTGTTAAAACCCCAAATCTTGCTAGAGTGAGATATAGCAAGATTTACCACAATGCTCCCAAAGTAGAATTTTTCTACAATTGCAACACCTACTATACATTTTGAGAGTTGTGTCATAATTATGAAGGTTGAGGCATGCTCATATACATTATTTCATGTATAACCTTTGATAAATAATTGGCCTGTGAGGTTGCCTGATACAGGCAAACATATTACTGTTGGATTTTTAGCCTCTATGATGAGCTTCAAGCTTTGGCATTGGTAAATGACGTCAAATTCTTTTTTGATGTGAATGGAATTTCTATAACTGAATTATTGGCATTTCTCTTATGTTATATAACAAAAATAGTTGGCATATTTGTTGACAAAGTGCTAAAGGATGTGAAAACGTAAAAAAACCTTACAGAATACAGAAAATACTTTCTGTGCACCATGCTGGCCATACCCAGCTACTGTAGCCACAGATTGCTGCTAAAAGTGATGGGCTGGTCCTGGGACACACTGCAGCGACCTAACATGTTACATGTTGTACATCCTGCTAAAGCACAGACAATAAAAGAAGATTCTTCTCTGTCTATAATATTAAAAAATACCCTGTATGTGCTCCATCCCCATTTAAGGCACGGCTCAAAGGGTAAAGGAAAAAGTCTAAGTTCTAGTCTGGATATTTTATTGCATTTGCTAATTCAAGGCATAGTTTCTGTCAGAAATAAAAATTTCTAATTAAGCTCTGAAAATGATTTCTGCAGAAGCTGCATTTATCTCATGTGTTTATTTTATAGTTCTAGGGTACCTCTGAGCTATCAATTTATATAAATGAGTTGCACTTTTTTCCCAAGTGATCATTGCTAATCGCTACTCCTATATGAAATAATGTTTTTTGCAACAATATATTTGCAACAATTTCAAAGCTTATTGCAGTTTTAAATAATTTTTAAATGAAAATATGCAGCTGAAAGCAAAATGAGAAAAAGCAACGTATAATCTATTTTCTCATCTTCACTTTTAATTTTTTTATTTGAAATACCTACAAAATAAGGTAGCCATCAAGGAATCTGGAACAATATTTTTTTCTTTCAAAAGCAAGGATTCTTACAAAAACAAAAATTGGAAAAAAATCTGTCACTTACTTGACTCATTACTAGATCCTCAGAGATCTTTCCAATCCCAGGGTAATAAATTTGAAGCTTCTCATCTTGTAGCCAATAGCTGAAAAGAAACAGAGCTGCTTATCTTTCTTTTTTAGTGTAATCAAAGTGAGTTATTTGCTATTTAAGTTTTGTCACTTCATGATAGCATAAGAAACATGAAATTTTTTTTTAAGAAAATTTTGGGCAAAATTTTGAAACTTCCCTTTTGCAAAGAATTTAGAAATTTTGACATGATTTACTGATGTAAAAATGTTTTTTTAAGAAGCAGAGCTAAAAATGTTTTAATTACTTCAAATCACTGACAATGTTTTCACAGCCTCTTCTTTGCATAAGGAGGTTGCTGATTCCAAGGATGGGTTCATTCTATGTTTGCTGGCACACCATGGCAAAAATGCCCTGCACCTCTTTTTTCTTGATACCACACTCCATTTTGTAATGCTACAAAAATCTTTAGATATCTTACCAATTTGCTCATGAGTTTTCTCTGTTAAATAGTGAGAAATGTGGTCATTTCTTTCTATCTTTCCGAGAAAAATCAAACTGAGGTAATGGTTAAGACTTTAAAATAAATATGGCAAACGTACATATGGAGTGATAACTGCCTTCCTGAAATGAGCCTGTATTTTCTTTGAAATGTGACAAATGAAAGTTCTATTTGACACATATGATAATAACATACGATATAAAGATAAATTTTCTTGCCTGCAGTAGGAAAAGTATATCAAAATACAGTACATTTCAATAAATTGCAACATATCCGTACACATTCTTCTTTCAGTATGTGATGAAATGCTACATTTTTTCAACTTGGTTCAATTTTCTTTAGGTTGCTACTAATAAATTTATTAAATAAGTGTCTACACTGTAAATAAAAAACTGCTACTATATTCAGTGTTGTTTTGTGTTGGAAAACAATTTGTTTTACTTCCACCCCCAGATCAGTATGCAATACAATATTTAGGCTGTCAGAACAAAATTGTTGAAGTACATCTTAGACAGTTTTCTGTGTAATCTTAGATCTAAGACATACAATTTTTTAGTCTTTATGCAGGTTTTGGATAACTGAATTAAATTATTAGTTAAATATGAATAACATTTAAGCATGGCCTCTCTTTCTGAAACTGTGAATGCAGCTCAGTTTGTTTCAACATTAAGC
This sequence comes from Zosterops lateralis, assembly GCF_965231275.1. Lineage (NCBI taxonomy): Eukaryota > Metazoa > Chordata > Aves > Passeriformes > Zosteropidae > Zosterops > Zosterops lateralis. The sequence continues at coordinate 37,197,841 of NC_139766.1, forward strand.
TAAACAATAACAACATGTTGTATTTACCATGCAAGGGCATCTTTAATGTTTATACAACATCTATAATAACGATACTAATTCTGACTAGAGCCTCTAAATGCTACTCAGGAAGGGAAAAAAAAAAAAAAAAAAAAAAGAATAATGAGTATATTAATTTTCTTTTTAGTAATCCATGAACCCAGTAATGCAACCAGAACAGCTGGCATTCTTGCTTCACATATTGGCAAAAACTGAATAAGCAGAGTGTAATAATGAGATCTCTTGATATTAAAACATCATTTAAGTTATGACAGTTATTGTTATGAGTGTGTTGTAAAATAAAACATTTCAAAAACAAATTATGAATTAAACAATGCTCTATATGATAACAGACTAAAGCAATTTATGTAATCCATTGATCAGGTAGTAGTTGTTTTACTCTGAGGCTAGGAATCATTCTGCCATAAAGGGCACCTTAGGAAGCTTTGTAGACTACACAGCTTTTCTCATCCCTTTTTCTATACGCTCAGGTTGCTTCCAGAAGAGTAGGGAAAGTTGTCCTCACTTTTACTGCTGGGATATGAATAGCAAAATTCTCCTTAATTATGCATGTACTCTCACTTTAAAAACCTCAGATTATATGTAAAAATAAAAGATAATACATATAAGCAAAGCATGTCAGAATTGGAAATACTAGCTAATATAGCCCTTTTAATCTGCAGCGGCAACAGTTGAAGAAGGATTCTTCTTAATTGGCTTCCCTGGCCCTTCTCTGAAATCCAATATGTATTTTCCATGGCCAGAGTAAAACCATGCAATGAAGAAGCCGCAGGAAAGTCCCGTTTGGCTCTTCTGGTTTTTGAAGGACGGATCTTTAACACAGAAATTTCATTCAGATCCTGAACAGAATCTGCTCCCTGGTCTCACCCAAGGCAGAAGCTGATTTCTAATGCTTGGGGAGCCTTGTTTCATGATCATTAATCTGACACAGCACTCTTCTGAGTTCTATTCTAATTCAAAACTTTTACTAGGTAGGGAAGTGCTCAGTGTAGTGAGGATCATAGTTAACATTAGATTATTTATATCATATCCAGTGAGAAACATTAATAGCGTTAGTTTGGTTCACTCATGATTTTTCTTTTTTTCCAGAAATGTTTAATTTTGAAGAGGTTTAATAAAAATTAGACTGACACATTTATACAAGAAATATTGAATGTCACAGCATCCCTGAATAAACATTTAGGGTGGCATGTCAAATTCTTGGCAAAGTCTAGAATCACTCCAATTTTCCAGAAGGGATTGGCATATACATAATGTCACCATTTATCACAGATCTGCTGAGCTGCATTTTTAATGAAAAAGAAATCTTGTACCCTAGTAATTCTACACTAAGTATATTTACATTTTATTCAAATATAGACTAAATTTTAAGGTAAACCATAAATTGTGAAAAATATAAGTCTTGGGGTCATACTTAGCATTAAATTTAATGTGCTAATCCTATAAAATCAAGAACTTAAAAATATAAAGACAGCTTATCATTTATAGATCTAGGAACTAAGGATCCAAGAATCTTTCATATATTTTTCTTTAAAACTATACCAAGCAAAGTAGTGACAGCCAGAGGAGAGATAGCATAATTTCTTTCATTCAACCCTCGACATCACCAATAACCTTCCAAAATTTTTCTCTCACGGCTTTATATGAAAAATTAAAATCACAGCTTGACTTAAAAAAAAAATAGATGAGCAAAAGTAAAAACATTCACAACATTGTAAAGGAAGATCCTCATAATTTTTAATCATAGAGTCAATGAAATTGCATTGACCATAAAAATAATGAGCTTCCAGAGAAACATTCGTCTCTGAACTAAACTCTTCGGTTGTTAGACAGTGTTTCTAGTCCAAACAAATATTCAGGCAATTCAGGCAGGTATCTTTTTGACTCTCGCTGTTATTATTTGTCTTTATCCAGAGAAATGGGTCTTTTTATAGAGGCCAATGATCTTGTCTTACTCATTTAGAATACATGACCTAACAACAAAAATGACTCAATCTCCCTTCAAGGCAGAAAGAATAAAGGTGTCTATGGACAGTGGCTCCAAAATACTCTACTTAAAAATAGTGTAAAGTGAAACAATCTATATTAGCAACTATCAATAACATATGGCCAATCTTTCTCACCAATGGCATGAATTCCTAATCACCTCTTCTCCGAATAATAGTTAAAATATCACTATGAAAAATTGTATACAACATAATCTTTCAACAGCATTGACTTGCTTGTGCTTCTTACTTGGACCTGATGATGGTGATATTTCATACTAGTCATGCTCTGGCTTCAAAACACAATGACTGCTTTCCTCAAGATTGCACCATCAAGTATTAAAATTTATTAATTTATGGAGTGCTTTGGAAGGCATTAGTAGAGTATACAGGCATATACTTTTGCATGCATTTCAATGATTCTGGTGTACTCTTGTCTTCAAAACTGTTTCTCTGGACTATTTGTTCACCATTCAACTGCATATAAATGTAAAGTAGGGTAAAAAGAGCATTGAAATGCATCTATAATTTTTTAGACTGAATGGAGCATCAGAAATGCACTTGAGATTATCAAAAGTTCAGTGGAATATATCCAGATGGCAGAATGCACCCATTGTACACAGTAGATGATCTGTAAGAGGAAAGCCCACTTTTAGACTACAGCATCTAATTTTCCAGCTTATACGTGATAATTCCCAGGGGAGATACCATCTCCATTTTGTCCATCACCTTTGCTCCTTTCCTCTATCAGTGCATGTTATTTCTATCACCTATAAATGCACAGTGCAAAGATCCTAGTAAAATGCATTTTTCCTCTGCTAACTATTTCAAAAAAAGGACTTTTTATTATTATGAAAAACAGAAAAAAAAAGATAATAGTAAAAAACCCCAGTTATTTCAAATGTTCTGTTCTGCTTTAAATATTTTGGGGGCTAGGGAAATACCTGTAGACACTTCAAACAAAAATCATAGAAATAGAATCTCAATTGAGATAAAAAAATTCATTCTAAAGGAGTTTATAGGGTTTCCTGAAGCAGTTTCTTTAATGAACCTTGAAATCTGACTGGTTTTTTGAATAATGACAAGGCTATGGCAAGGAGAACCTGTTCTATACAGAAGTCGCATTTATTTCCACCTGGAATAACATTAATGCTGCTTTTTAGAGGACTCACTTGTCCTTGTGGTTGATATTTCAGTGTCTGGGAACCTGGAGGTTTTGAGTTTCAGGACAGGACTCAATCAGATTTATGCTTAAAGTTGTCCATTAAACAGGAAAGGGAAATCAGGACAAACAACAGTGGAAAAGAACACACAAGATTTTTCTGGATGAGATGGTCAAAGAGTGAAGTGGTAATACTGATTTTATCCTTTCTACAGAGGTATTCCTAATGGAAAGTGAGCTGGATAGCCCTACTTGCTTTGTTTTGGTCCTAAGAACAATTTGACATCCAAGGGGGAAAAAAGAGTACAAACAAGAAAGTAGGGAACCACCCCAGTACAAATCCACCCTATTCATAGCCTAAGGATCTGTACTGCCTATACCAAACACAGAATATTAATTTGTGCCTTCCCTTGAGCTGTTGGAGCATCTATTATGTGATGCATCCCAGGTGTTTCATGTTTGCTGTTCATCTCTAAAATTTAGGCTGGTGTCCTACCTTGCTGTAGAGTCTCCCCACTTACTAAATTATTTCTGTGTTTTCTAAAAGTGATCCCATTGAAAGCAGTGGAATAAAGTTCATTAAAAATTCTGCTTAATTATGAAGTATAGCCACGCAAATGTTTCAATTGGAAATTTTAGTGTTTGTTTAACAATTGACTTTATAACTGAACTTTTAAAGTTGGAACTAAAAACATTTACAATTCCCCCAAAAATGTAAAATATCAGATTTTGATACTCTCTAGAATATATTTTTGATATTTAATAGATGAACTTTTTTTCAAGCAAATTAAAAATAGAACTTTTACTTTGTAAACTGCCTTTTACCATCACTCTCCAAGAAACCTCCACTGTCAAAACTAGAAAGAATCCTATCAGCAATTTCATCACAACTGTATTTTCCCTCCACACAATTTTATTTCATAGTATGTATAGAGGCTATTTAGGGCAATATACCAGAAAGGGAAATGATGGCTAATGAAGTTGTTCCATCACCTAAATGTTTCTAATAATTTATGCGTCAAAAGTAGAAAAGGTTTAACTATAATGGGTTACAGCTGCTGCAAGAATATCTTATCCATCAGAAATGATGTGCACAGTGATGGCCTAGTGAAGTTAAATACTAGAAATAAGAAAACAATTCATGGCAGAATGTTCATACGTTTTCATTTTCTCTTTTAAGAAGACTGCAGTAGAAAAAAACAAAATCTGTGCTCTGAAATAATTCACTTTTCAGCACTATTAGCTGAGTTTACTCTGGCATGAATACTGATGCTTTGCAGAGCACATCATATCTAAGACCAATCATTTCAAGGGTGACTATGGGAGGGATTTAATTTATTAGATTTCTCCTCTTTCCTTTAATATCTCTTTTGGTAGGGAGGATCATTTAGGCTTTGTTTCAGATCAGGGCTTTTTACTCTTAGTCTTCATTAGTGATGAAAATCTGGAGACCTACTACATATTCCTTTAATATAGAATAGAATTATTCATGCCTGATACAGTAAAGTGAAAAGAAAAAAAAGAGAAACAAACCTCCCTACTAAGAAAAGGACATTAGTCATTTCTCTCTGTCATTTTTTTGGCAGTTGATGTTCTATGTCTCGTAAACCATTCCACCTAAAACAGCTGAAGCTGGAAAACTAATGTAGCAGGTCAGGGAAAATAGCCAAAGCCAGGTCAGAGAGTCTGAACCCATGTCACTAGTCCAGTCAGTCTTGTGTCACATCACTTACTCTTTATTTTTCCATGCTAATTTATCAATACCATTGCTTCTAAGGAGTATTATCCTCTACAGGCTTTCAGAAGCCATTGCTGCAGATATATAAGAACCGGAAGTTTTGGACACAAAAGAAATAAGGAATTTTCTCAAAGGCACTTTTTAGAAAGAGTTTGTAATAAGAGGATATAATAGAACTACAATTCATGTCACAGGAAGCAAGAAGAGTAGCAATGAAAAACAAACCAGTAATGTGAAGCAAGGGAGATAAAGGACAAGAGTCAGTTATTAGTTTAAATATGTGAGGCAAGACCCATTGTTAAAAATGTGGCAAAGGGTTTGAATTTGATTCTGCAATATACGAAGGCAAAACCCTCAGAGTTGAGCAGAGAGAGATAAGTGGAGAAGATGATGTATCAAGTATTCACATTTTAGATACAAAGAAAGAAGGGACAAATTGCCCACAAAGACATGAACAGAGAGGAGGAAAGGGTGGATTTTGTTAATAAAATGGTAAGAAGGCTTACTGAGATTAAAAAAAAAAAAAAAAAAAAAAAGCCAGGAATGGCACAGACTGGATTAGTCAGAGGAAAGAAAACAATGAAGCTCATCTATAAAAAATAATAATCATTGATCTATTCCTACGGTACACCTTTTGTCATTTTTCAACCACAACACCAGAACAGCAGCTGTGCTACTTTCAAATGCAAAAATCTTACCACTGGTTTCTTAAATTTGCACTGGCACATATTTAAAAAGGCGCCACTTACACTGTCTTTAAAGCACTTTAGAGAATAGAAACTTCACAATCTGTGACAGCAACTAGGAACTGTTAGTCAGTAGCCTTCAACTAAGGATGAATGCAACAAGGAAATTTTATGGAATGATCTCCATGTCACTAGCACAAAAATAGTACTTAATACAGTTGTCTTTCTCCAAACTTACAGATTATTTATCTACAATCTCAGAACTAAACACAAATACTTTCTGAGCAGTCTTACCATGCAACTCTTTCTGTGATTCATTGATTTTTTTTGGAATTTATTATCTGATCATAATACAGAATGAAAGAAAAGTGCCATCCTAAATCAACTATCTGAACTAAAAAGAAGATTTTTAGAGATGAGAATTAAACCCAGACATATTAAAAAACCTTCTCAACACTATTTATTTTTACATGACAACTACATATAGTGAAGAAAACTTGGTCAAATTTACAGTGAGCTTTAAGAGATTTTAGAGTTCATTAAAATAACCAGGAAAGAAAGATCTTTTGTACATGAAACTACAAACCCATTTACTTGTAAAACCATTAGCATATTTAAGAGTATTTCTGAATAAATGATTCCTTTCTCTAGTCACTTTACATTGTATGATTTTCCAATTAAATTTTCTTTTCACATATAAAATTTGCATACTCATTTTTGTTGCTAACCGTTAAGATATAAAAATAGGGAGCTCCTAACAGCCAGCTAGTGGCTCTCAGTTGGATCAATATGTCAGAAAACGCTTTTCCTTCAAACAAGATCAAATAATTAACACTGCATTATCCAAACAGTTTCTATTTATATTTCCTGTGAAGCATCCAATTCTCTAATGAGATGCACAGCTCCTCAGGGTGAGATGAAGTTCAGCACCAGGTTCAGCAGAAAGCTGTTGCTGAACCTGAACACTGATTTAAGACTAAAGCGGTGTCTACATCTACGTCGTAAGCAGTGTAATCTACACAGTGATCTATTTCAGCACAAGTTTCCCCTTTTGAAGTAACACCTTAAGAGTAATTCTTCAGGACATTTCTAAAATAAGATTCTCTTGTTCACAGATGTGGAAGCTGAACTTGTATCCCCAGAAAATGCAATCTACATACAACAATGAGTGGGAAATGACCAAAGCCCAGCTGGACTGATACACTTTCTTTATCATTTACTCACATTCTGTTTGATGATCAAACTTTTAGACTAAAAATAGGAATGGGTCCACTTGCTCAATAGAGAGGAATCTCCTGTGCATCAGTGTAACGCAGAGCATTTATGGTTTCATCAGTTTTAAAAGATGAGGAGGTAATTATTTCTCATTTAAAATGAACATAAAATGAACATAAAAAGTGAACAGTAAAAGAGAAGCCCTACAGATGTTAATTTTATTTCTGTACCCATATTTCAGCTCTTTGAGGCTCAAAGTAACTTAACATTTTCTAGGTTTTGATTGCCCAGGCAAAATCCTGAGAACCCTTAATTGTGATTTATAGCTGCACTTTAAATAAACATATCAAGGAACTTTTAGAAATGTCCAGATTTCCGAGTTTTTCAAAATCCTTTTGTCCTATACAGAAAAGGAGATGTCTTTTAAATTCCTGCCATTAATTTTAGGCAAGTAAGAAAAGTTGCCTTTGGGTTTGGGGGAACATCTTGGCATTTTCCTGCAAATATTAGAAGAAGACAGCATCGCAGGCAATGCAGAGACTTAAAGCATCAAGAGTCTCATTAGACTCTGTGGACATCTACAGTGAAAAAAAAACACCAAAAAACAGTCAGATAATGAGACACGAGAGTTTAGTAATGAATACTACGCTTTCCTTGGAATTTTCGACCATTTAATAAAAGACACAAAGCCTTATGAAATTCTAAAATGTGATTAAAAAGAATAAAAAAACCCAAAAACCCCTCCAAAACCAAACAAAAAAAAAACCCCAAAAACACAACAACAACAAAAACTTTTGCAGTTTTCTGTGTACCTAAGGGACTTAATTATCAAGATATGAAAATATATTATTAGATTAACAAAGAGTCTTCCAAAAGCATAACAGAATCAGAATATGATTTCTTAAAGACTAGACTAATATAATAATCAAAGTCCTGCATTGCTAGCTGCATCTTTTCCCTGGAAGCTTAATGTCTAAGTGTACCTGATAGACATTTCCTTAATGTGTCTTATCAGTCTGTCATACAATTGACATGCTTCTTTCCCTTTAAAATTAAATCAGATTTATTCAGTGATGTAAAAGGCTCCCACTTTTCTGTCAGTATATCTCTGCACACAGGAATAATAAAGTTAAGAGTTTCCAGTCTGGTTGGGTATGAGCAGATACGGTGGAGCGACAGCTTTTTTCTTGAACATAAAATTCAAACCCTAAATACCTGGGTTCTTTTTGGCATTTATTTCTCTCTCTATGTTCGCGTGTCTTATATATTTATATATAAAAAATATATATAAAATAGTGCTGAAAAGTGAATATGTCTATACAATTTTAATATAAATATTAAAATATATTATAAATATAATAAATTACTATATATTTATATAAAATTTTAATTTTTAAATACAAATATAAATACTGAGGGTGTGCACACAAAAATATGTATACATGCATGTATCACATATTTAGTCAAAGGAACAGTGGAGAGCTTACACGAATCATCAAAGTTTTAAACAAATAGAAGTATGAGATGAGCATTTGGGAGGTGGGACCTCCAACAACACATTTGTTGAGACACATATAAAGAAAGTTGACTGGCCAATTGACTTAATATTATAAAAACGACATAAAAAACCTGAACTGGTGGACAGAATGTCTTAGAATAAAAAGAAACAATTACTACGGCACTTTCGGCCAAGCTCTTTCAAAGTGTAATGTTTAGGGATTGAAAAATATCAGTTGTGATGTGAAATTTTGTTCTATTGTGCCCTCAATATGGGCTGTGTTTAAAGCCCATTTAAAACTAGTGACAACTTCAGTTCACTTCAGGTTTTCAGAGAACAGTGTATTTTGTTGAAAGAGGAGAGATACAAAAAAATTCCTTTTTTAGTTTCTGTCATTAAATATTAGAAGTGTAACTGTACCAACTTTAGTGTTTTAAAGTTAATATTTTAGGGTAATGATTTTAATTATCTATAATTTTGACAAAACAGAATCTTTAAGGATGAAATTTTCCGTATTTTGTTGTATCTTGATTTTAGCAAAAACAATTTAGAGAAAATTGTTTTTCCCTAATATTAAAATAAATTATTACTGATGATAGATTCTCATCAACTATTAATTGGAAAGCTGTAGAAATTCTGTGTTTTGAAGGCGTGCATTTAAAATATAACAGGGACTGTTCTCACAGAAATCACGAGCTAGCTATGCCTGTGGAAATTTGCCCAAATTGCCTGCTTTTGAAAACATGTTTAGAAAAGTGTATATGTGTTTATAAAAGACAGCTTTATTGTTACTGATAAATTAAATTTGTATTACAAATGGTCCAGACAGAGGCCATTGGATATTTTCTTTACAGCATCTGAGGATCAAGTGTGATCCAAGTCTGCTTGTTAACACAGATAATAGGAGCCAATCTCAGGCTCAGTTCTTCCTTCTTCCTTTCCTCCTCAGCTTCCCTAGAATAAATCTGAGGTATTGCAGAAAAACCACAAAACCACACTCACAATTCAAGTAGCTGAAGGAGAACCTGTAGAACCAAATAATATTCTTTCCTTAGCTACTTAAGTCCTATGTGCTAACAAGCAAGTTATTTGAAATAGACTCCTCATGGATGGCCATTAATAAGGTCATATAATTAGTGATGACCTGATTTCTGACCTTTGATCTCGATATGCAGCGCTACTGAACAGTAAATGCTCCAGCAGAAAGGCAGCAGTGGCTTTGCTTTAAGCTACTTGTCCTGGGTTGTAGTGTAGGATGTACACAAAGTATTTATTCTATCACCATCTTCATGAATTGTTGAAACCAAGTGGGGCAGTGTTTTCCCAGGCCCCTCCTTTGAGCTCTTCTGCTAATGGCCCATCAATGCCTTGCCCATGACTCACAGGTAACTCTCTCCAGGAGTTATCTCTGTTTAATGGGCCATCAAGGACCCACTTCACACTCATCATCCCATTGGGAGATGCTCCACCCAGGGGGAGGAGCCAAGCATTCTCACCTGGATAGAATCTGGGATTAGGGACAGGACAAGCAGCCCTGACCCACTGGATTCCCAGAGGAGCAGAGCTCCCAGACCTTTCTGTGGGATCACTGCTTCAGGAAGAGCCCCTCACCTGGACTGCTTCCACCATCCTGCTCAGGTTGTATTCTGACTCTGTCAGTGGTCCTTTGTGTTATTGCATTGATTTTATTTTATTTTTACCTTTCTCTTATTAAATTGTATCTCTGACTTGGAGCCTCTCACTCGTTTTGCTTTCAAACCACAACACTACTGTACCTTGGAGCTGTTTGGAATGTTAAGTAGTCTGGAAAGCAGGTCATGGGTGGCTCAGTTTGTCAACCAAGCTGAGTAGCACTTTGACCTTAATCTCCATCTATGACAGTGTATGACAGCATGTCACCTTCTCATCTTGCAAGGTGATCTAAAATAAATATTTTTAAAACAAACAAAGCAGGGATGTTTGCTGTCGAAAAGCAACACAAGGTAGCGTTGAAAATTCTGGAATTAAAATAGGTTGTTACCATGCAAAAGGAAGTACAAAAAAGCAAAATTTAAATTCACAACTTCATCCGTTGACTCCAATCCTGCTTTAAGCCTTTGAATCTCTCCAAGTAAAGCAAATTTAAAAAAAGAAGGAAAAAAAAAAGTGCCCTGGGCATTAGTATAATGTGAAGTTGTATTGAATGATTAATAACCTATATGTTATTTCCTCCTTGAAGTTCATAATTAATGCATAACACATCAATGGATTAATCAAAGGACAGAAAAAAAAATCTCGATTCAACTCACTCTCTTCTAGGATTATCTCGATTCAACTCACTCTCTTCTAGGATTTTCTAGTATATAGAATGAGAATAGACTTTTCCTCTACCTATTCTCCAGAATATAATATCTGGAAGAGTTTTAGGCATTATTCAATTGTTTTTTATTCACTCATATATTTACATAGTAAAAAAGACTGATGCAAATACTGAAATTTAGTTAACTTTGTTACCTTGTTGGCTGATTTTGCTTATAGTTGTGATTATAGAAGTTCAACATGCATCAGATTCAATATGAATCAAATTCAATATGTTACTTGACATGACATTTTCATTCCTACAGTAATGAAAGTGAATTAAATATATTTTTCTTCTATAATAATTATGCTCAACTTTCCAATCTAGGGTCAGAGAAAATTTTGTGCATATGCATAAACAGCTTTCCATTCCTCCAAAAGAAAGACTAAATTTTGTTTTTCCTATTGCTTTTACCTTCTCTTCTTGCTATTCTCAAAATTACCAACACAATTCACAAGATCCCTTATTTTCAGGAAATTGGTAAATACAGACTGCCATTAAATGTTATTTCATGACTCAGCTTGCTGAGTTGACTGCAAAGTTACCTGTTACTCTTCACCTGGCAGTATTTGAAACACTAAGAATCTGTGTTTGAAACACTAAGATCAGGATCTTTTTTTTCACTGTTTGAGCTTTAAAACTTGAAAAACCTGCAGATTCAACAAGAAGTTTGGTTAAAATCAACAATTCTTGCCCATTCTTGTAAAAAATATAAGCTATTAATTTTTTTCAAAGGCTTTTGACAAAGCAGAATTATCCAAACATAGATAGAAAGAAAAGTAAAGAAATTTCAGATTATTTGAAGTAGTTGCATATTGCATTTCACAGGAATGATTAGGAAACATTCCAGTTAAGGCAGATGATGGCATTTATGTGAAGTGTGCAAACCACTACTCTGTGCTCATACTGTGAATTTGCTTCAAAAAAGGATTTATAAAAGGAAAATACATAATTGGCAAGGCTGCAAGTCAAATTTAATCAGGTCATTAGTTCAGAAACCCAACGGAGAGCTTAATTAGATATGAGTTATCTAATAATTGTGAGTGTCTCTGAGGTACATTTGTTTGGACATCTATTACTAAAGGTCCCTATCACTGTTCTAACCTTAGAGCTAAACTAAGGAACAACCCCTTTGAGTCCTATATTGGCTTCCAGTTATCTACATATTATATCAAATTATTAATGTGAATGTCAACAGAGATGAGTTCTTTGTAAAAGTTCTGGCAAATTTTTAGTGCTTGTATTTCCTGTTTTCATTTATGCTTGGCTTGAGTAAGTTTGGTACTACATCTTTGGATATCTTGCAATATCAGATACTCACTGGTGTCCCCGGCTAATTTGGCTTTTCACTCTGACCTCAGATAAAGCCCTTGACTCTGTCTATATTAAATATACTCAGGCATAGCACAGTTTCACCTTGCTTTTCACCAGCACCTCTCTTTCTGACATAAAATCTATCTTCAAATCTAGAACACTACCAAATTTCAACACAGTAGATATGAGTATAAAATTATAAAATATGTTCCATAGCTTTCGTATAGTCAGCTAATGTATTTCTGCCTCTTGGGCTCTGAATTTAGCTTATCCAGTATCCCTGTCTGTCAGTACAAGGAAGAGCACACAGTTATCCTTCCAGGAAGAGTAAACAATACAGGCACACTATGCATTTAAATTAAAAATTACTTGTAGAACTAAAGGTAGAAATCTATTGCCATAATTATGGTAAATATCAAAATAAATGCCTGATATTCTGCACTCAAAATTGCTACAGCAGGAAAATGTGCTTGTGCTACTTACTGTCAAATACAGCCTTGTGAATATTTGTAAACATTAAATGCAGTATTTTTCTTCCTACAAGTACCAAGAAATATAATAAATTTTTTCCCAAAAGAGATATTTATGAGTAGATTAGACAAACACTTGTCCCTGTAGCAAGTAGGTGTGAAAGACCTTTCAGGATCTTCAGCAACGATCAGTTCCTCTCTTTCTGATTTTACATGTATCTTACTTGGAAAATTTAGTTTCTGTTTTATCTTCGAGACAGTTACTGTATTGTAATGAGGTAATCATCTCAGAGAAGGTTCTTGAATAGAAAGCTTCTCAAAGGCCTGTTTTAGTCCAGAAACTTGTATTTACTGCACTGAAAATTAAAAGGAGAAAAACTGAGACTGAAAGAAAAAACAATAGGACAGTTTCCCTTAAACGCAGATGAGATGTTATGAAGAAATAATCAAGCGGAAACTTCTTTGAACTTCTCTGTTTAAATCAATACAGGAGTATTCTATCTTTGCAGCGATAACACAGGAAGATTCAGTCTTTCTATTGGGCTCAAGGCAAAATTCATGGGTCAAAACATAATCAAAAATTATCTCCTAGCTCCTTCTAGCCTTTTTTTTTTTTCTTATTCCCCCCACTCCTAGAGATGAATTCTCAAGTGATGGTCTCAGAGCCTCAGATTATCTATCAGAGAAAAGCTGTCTCAAGCAGTGAGGACATCTAATCAGATATTGACAGATAAGATGTTCTGGGTGATAAAAATAGATTTGAAATCCAAAGTGGCATTTTCTTTATTAGAATCGTGGCCTAACTGTTAAAGTAATGATATAAGATAAATTATACAGTCTAAGTCTTCCAATCAATTTATTCGCTTTCCTAAATATAGGTTGCCTATTTAATCCAAGGTCAAAAACCCACAGATCAGCAACATTCTTCATGTTTTCCTCTATATTGATAAAAATAAATTTCTTCATAGTACAATTTCTACCTGATTTTAAAAACTTGCAAGTTTCAAAGTTATATAGAAAAATAGGAAATACTGACAGAAATTATCATACTCCACATTTAACTAGTATATCATTCTAAGCCCAGTGTCATATTTAAGAGCTCACTTAAAGAGATTCCTATAGCTAGAAAACACTACTCAGCTTCAAAACTCAGTTAAGGCTTACCTTAAATTAATGCAGTAAATTATTAATTCCACAGAATTATGTTACATAGTAAAGAAGAAATCATGAATTAACAAGAATTAAACTGTCAGCAACTAACTGTAAAAGAGCTAAATGCAAGTGAAAATAATTCCATCCACTGAGAAATAAGTAGTTTTAATATAAATATATAAATCCAGGTAAAAAAATTCACAATTCATAGCACAATCCTACTAACAAATGCTATTGGTTGATGAAGAAAAGGGAGAAGCATGTCTTCAAGCTGACACCTGGTATGACTTCAGTATTGAAACAAAGTAATTTAACTTGATATAAACATATTATCCTTATACTGATGATGACCTTTATGCTGCTTTGTTAAAGCATTCAAGCCTGTGCATTAATTATTTTCCTAAAAGCACAGGACACTTTAAAAGGAGGGGAAAATTATCACAAATACCAAAAAAATCATATATATGTATTTTCCTCATATTTGGCTTTGGATTCCAGAGGACAAGAGTGACTATCAAAGGGGAGTTCATGAAATCTGCTGCAATGTAGGAGAGAAGGAGAGATGGGAAAGGAAAACTATCATTTTTGTACAGATACATCACATATATGCACATAGGGTTTCATCCCAGGAAACATCCTTCCCAGCAGGATAAAGACAAAAAAGTCATTTTCTGGATGATGCAGGATCAGGCAAGGCTAACATGAAGTGTTGTATCACAGTGAGAGTGGTGTTGAAGGAGGTGGGTGGGTTATGCCTGGAATGGAGATGTGGTCACACTGTGCAGTGCAGAGAGCTCAGACTGTGAATATAATAGATGTTTATAATAGATGTGCAATAATGACAATCAAATAGGAGATGCAAGACATAATACACATCCCACAATATCATGGGTGCTATTGGACATATATCTCAAATATCAGAATACAAGAGAAATGAAAAACATATAGATTTGTGTGGATGAGTTTAAAAGTATTGCTAGAAAAAAAAGAGAGTTCAAAAAAGTAAGACAAATGAATGAGGAAGTTGTCCTCTTCACTCATGGCACAAAATGCAATGTAGATCAGTATCTTGAGGCTATATTTACCTGGCCGGTGCTAAGACTAAATTACAGCTGTGATTCAGAATAGCTTTTATAAAATATTTTAGGTTTATGGGGAAAGTGTGTTACAGAACACTTGGAAATGTAAAGTAGAACTTTGTTTTGGATAACTGAAGTATTTTTAAAGTGCTGTGGTCACGTAATCTAATTCACATGAAAATGTGACTCATTGTCACATGAGAATGTGACTAATTGTATGCTAACTTTCCTCTAACTGTTAAAATTATATGCAAAATAGACATTTATATTTTCATGCAGTGATGTGCTGACTCAAATTCAGTCCCTGCTAAGGTAGGATATGATAAAATAAACTTCATCTTTTCAATTCCATTAAAAAATGTTTTGGTGTAAATATTGTGAAAGCAATCAATAAATTTAATGTTCTGAGCAATTATTAGATAGTTTAAATCAAATGTATATACCCATATTGCATATGTATAGAAATTGAGGTCAAAGCTACAAAAGTAAAAATGCAAATGAAATATCCTTTAACTTATTAATATACAATCAAAACAGCATAATGAAAATCATCAGAGCTAAACTAATAACAATAATAGCAACAATAGCAATAATACCAACAAAACCAATCCTTTTATGAGATTCTAGTCTGTGCCAGTATTTAACAATTCTCAGGAGAAATATGTTCACTCCAGTCTGCTTACAACATCCAAATAAAACCTTATCAAGGTAAAGAAAGCATTCCAACACAAGATACTAAGACATTATTCTTAGTATTCTCACAACATTCCTGAAGATTTTGTTTAAACTATCAAAATAATTCTGGTAAGGCATGACTTGTAATTTACTGCATATCTAGAATTTAACTAAGCCTGTGCCTTTTCCTTTGTAATACTCACAAAGATTTTATCAGCTTTGACTGTTTATAGGCTTTGTTGATAGAAGAACCTCTTTATAAATAAAGAACACCAATTAATTAAATCTCAGAACATCCATTTTGAGCAGACAAATGATATCTACTTTACAGATAGGGAATTTCATGAGTTCACAGAAGTCAAAACAGGGTCATATACGGTCAGCTGTGAAACAGCCATTGAATTAAAGGTTAATCTCAAACTGTGGCAAAGCTTGTATTAAATTGAGAGGAGAAAAATTTTATTCCAGTTTCCAGATTCGCAGGGCCAGGCACTAACTTGTAATTACAAGGAATTTGAATTAACACTGGCTTGGTCTTTTTTCTCCCAATGTAGATAATTTCCATGTTCTTTAAAGTTCGCTCTCTTTTACAGATCAATTATCCCCAAGTATTTGGTTAATCAGTAGATACCTGCTCTGGCTCTCTCTACAAAGCAATGAACTGTCAAATAAACTGCATAATTGCTACATCCTGATCCTAGTACTGTTATGCTATAGTTCTAATTTTGATAGATTTCCTTTAGCATCTTACATTTACAGTCCAAGGTACACCATTTATAAAATGGTATATCATTTAGGCAGGAATGCACTTTATTTTCAGCTGAAAGCACATAAACTTTTTTTGATACTTTCAGATTCCAAAAGCAATTGTATCATTGATTTCAATTCACTCAACAGTTTTGATATTTAACTCAAATTTGTTTTTATTTAGAGATATTTTTGCAGCTTTATTTTGTGTTTCTTCCCAAACCACCTATGTTGCCTCTTTAATTAACAGGTTGCATTTACTAAGATTTGTATCTTCAGGAAAATGCTAACAATGTGAATTCATCTCATGTGTAGAAATCATCACTGAACAGAACTCAGACTGTACGTATGGACAGTTTTGTAAAGTTTTAAGACATGAGCATGGTTTTGAATGCTTTTTAATGATAACCCCAGAAGAGCAGGTTTATTTAGTTCAAAACAACACTAATTAGTAATTAGTTCACTAATTTGAACTAATTTTGAAGTTTAGTTCAAAACAACACTATCTCCCAGCCTTACGTTATTAGTGTCCCATGCACACCAGTAAACTCCAATGTTTCATTATGTTCACTTGCATGATACACTATCAATCTGCCAATCTGACACCTGTCCTAGCACTGGATGGCTTTTCTCTCCTTACTGACATTATCTGAACTCCCACCAATGGGTTTCAGCTGGAAAACAATGTTTAGACACTTGTATTCTACTTTAAGTAGGTGAGCCTATTAACCTGGCTCCTTTGTGTAGATGATAAGATTGAGATGTGTACTCAGCTAGAGTGTCTAGTTAATTGTGCAGTGAAAACATGCTACTAAACACCAATATCAAAGCCATTTACAAATCCCAATTTAATTTCTCTCACTGCAGCTAAAGGAACTAGAATTGTTTTACCTTAGGTCCTGACAGACAGCAGAGGAGAAAGTAAACAAACGGTAGTAGGTTTTAGCTTTCTTTTAAAAAGAAAATTAACAAAACAGGTTTTCAAACGTTCACATCTTCCAATTAAAAAAATAAATAATTAAGGTGCTATCTAAATTGACATAAACAAATAGTGCAAAAGACTGCAAATGCATTTACTTAATTATAAATGAAGCTTAGTTAATAAGCCAGACTCCAATTCAGCTCAAGTAAATCCAATCTAATTAGAATTGGTGAATTTCCTATGTTTATATAAGGTCCTGGATTCATTTGAAAAAATCCTTTCTTATGATCACCACACATGATGTATTACATGATACAGCTATTAGCCATATTGTTTTGACAAATTTTAAGCAGAGTGCTCCCTTAACCATTATAAAATGTTCTATTAGGAAAAAAAAAGGTTCCATATGACCAGACCTTTCAAGAAGACTCAGAGATAATTCTTTATTTATTCTCCTTGGGCAACTCCTTATTATCCACAGCAACTCATAGTATCTTCATGCTCAGTTTATCAATTTCTGTTAGACAGTGCAGAATATTCACTTGCAGGAAGCAACAAAAATACAAATGATGGCACAGACGTGGTTTAACCTTTCTTAAGTTAATATGGCTCTTGGGTTAAACTTTTCTTTATGTAAGCAAACCTCTACAACATTATTACTCTTCAATGAGCTACTTAAGCCCTTTTTCTTTACACTGGCAAACAAATTTTTCTTCCTTTTTTTTTTTTTTTTTTTTTTTTTTTTTAAGAATAATGCTGACGAAAGTCAGAAGTTCAACAAATACAATAATAAAATGAAGTTTTCCCATAGTTTTTTTAACATTTGGAAATGCCATCCTTACAGATGCAGCATGTGTCACAACACCAGGGTACCCAGAGCTCCGATTGGCTTACAATGATTTATGGCAAGCAATAATTCTGCATCCTAGCAGTTGCTGGAGTAAGGCTGTGCTTGAGGCCTATGAACATACGTATTGGAATTAATGAAGCAGCAGTTTATGCTGTTGCAAACAGCTGGGGGTGCTTAACTTGTTTTTCTCTACAGAATTTTTGGATTTCATTTGTTCCTGGCTGTTACGGAATGCAAAAAAGGGAAAAATGGTGAATGAAGAGAAATGGAACTGTGTAAAACAGCAAAATCTAGACCTAGGTCAACTATTAAAATATGCTCCTCAGATAACACAGATAAATTTGGTTTTTACATTGTTTATAGTTTACATTGTTTTATCAATTCTAATTTTCCCCCAAAATGCTGTATTTAATATCAGCAAGATTAAAGACAGCTACACACATATCTGCAAAATACACCAGGCAGCATGACCACAGACCTCCCCCTTTTTGCTGATCAAGTCTTCCTCAGAACAAGCCGGAAAATAAAACTGGGACTTTAGCATGGGATGGCATGCTCCTAATAGGGTTCTATTGTTTCTAGCTAATAGTTTCTGTGCTATTACTGTGTCCAAGGCTCTTAAAAAGCTTGGAACTGCTCTGTGCTGGGAGGATACGACACCTCTGGTTTGCACCTTATCTGGAATTTCTTTCCTCCTGAAGCCACTGTTGTAGATAAATTATACTCAGAGCAAGAATTTGTGATAGTTACTGTGGGCAGCCCCACAGCTCCAGCACATTCTTAGGGCAGCTGGTATATTCTCACTTTTGAAATTCTAAGCAAAATAAAATTTAAAAGAAGAATTTATGGGGCAGTAAGTGTAAAACAGTGCACCTGAGAAGGGATTTTATTATCCAATTGCTGAAGAACATCCAAAAAGTCCTGAACTGCTGCTGCAGAGCACTCATTAAGATCAGAAAGAGGGAGGCAAAGATGAGAATTTCAGCAGCTGAAGAGAGGTTGAAGGGCAGCTGCAGAAACTGGAATGTATGTGATGCTTCATGCAGAGACTGTGGGTTGTGCAGCTGTTTAATTCTCTATGGAACATTCCTTTTCTCATGAATATTCCTTTATTCACTGTATCTCCTCCAAAGGGCTTGGCAGTGCCACATCACAGGATCCTGTCTAGTACTCTTCAGAGTCTAACTTGCTCCGCTTTTTATGTCAGCTAAAGCTCTGAAATGATTGCTTATAGCTGGGGCATGTTTTGATGGCTCTCCTGTCTTCCTTAGGCTATTCAAATGAAGGCAGCAGCTGCATTTTGCCATTCACAGTCATTTATGCCTAAAGGCTCATGTTTCCTGTCAAAAGCTGGAACCGGTGATTGTATATGATTTTTGTTCTTTAGTTTCATCGTACATCACCAATGTGTTTTCCATCTAGTAATGACTTTATTGATCCACTCTTCAGTCTTTCATCTTTCCATGCATCTAAGCACATGGTAGCAAAACTTTCACTGATCATTTTGTATCTTAAATTACACATAAATACATATTATAGAGCTATTCAATAATCACTCCGTATCAAAGGCTTACTATACAAGGGCCCAGGACAGCCAAACATCCTTAACTGTCAGTGGAAATAATCACAGCTAAAAAGGAACAGAACTAGGTTGCTAGTTCAGACCAACAGCTTGGTGTCAACCATCTGCTTGGTCTGTTTCCCATTGCAGATTCAAAATTTAAAAAAAATAATTAGAAATAATAAGCAAACATGAAAGAAAAAGAAATCTATGATCAAAACAGCAAACCATAAAAAACCTTTATTTTTTCTTAAAAATCAATAATTCCTGTGCAGCAATTTTAATCTTTATATTTATTTTATTTTAAGACATATATTTTATAATTAAGAACTTTATATTCTTACATTCTAGACATCCTGATCAAGATAAACTATAATATCTAAAAATACTTACTTTACTCTAATACACTGCTTTCTTTTTCTCTCATGGTTTTCCCAAGAATCAAATATATCTGTGGTGAAATTAAATCTTCTACCACATCCGTTCTTCCAGTTTCTATCACATCCTATCGCCTCACAGCCCACAGTGCTGGATTTCTAATATTGCTAATATCACTCCCATAGCAACACACTAAGATATCATAAACTTGGCATTACAGCTCCATTGCTAGGTTAGGCCTAAGGTGGAGCTGATTTCAAAAAGCAGCTCTTATTAAAGCATATACATACATTTAATAATCAAAAGTAATTACTGCTGGGGTACGGATAATGGCTTTCAGAGTACTGCAAAATAATTTCACAAAAAGTTGTCCCTTTTCAACTCTGACCAAAAGAAAAAGAACTTGTTTTGTTAGTTTGTTAGAATATATTTCCCCAGCAATGCTTAAAGAGAGAACTATATAATCACAGGGGTACAATTAATGAGAAAAAAAGTATTACTTATGTTTTTCACGTGCTGGATTCAGTCCATTACACAGTGGATATAGCACAGTGTAAAATGAGGGCAAAAACTACGTCCATCCTTTAGTTGCAAATCTTGACTGTGCAAATGAATGCACAGAATGAATAAGCGAATGAGAAGGAATTCAACTTCAAATGCTGCCAAAATAATTTTATCAATAAATCTCTTTACTTTTAAGCACAAAATGTAATATATTAAATAGAACACATATCATCTGCTCACCATTCTGGCATGTCTTATGATATATAATGACTAGGGACAAATGGGCTACACTTGTTACTTCCTGGCTGGAGTTCTAAGAAAAAATTTAAGAGTACAATGCAAGAAACCATATACAGTCTGTCCTGCCCCATGCTTTGCAAATGGGCAACTATCTCAGAAATAAAGGATGTTATTTTAGGAATAACTAAATCTACAGTGGTTTTACTCTGTACACTTTTCATTGGCATCAGGCATGATCACAAAGGAAAATATTTTTAATCTATTGGTCTCAACACAGTTTTTTTTTTTGAGGTTCATCAGGAAAACTGAACATCCAGATCTCTTGACAGAAATAGCATGTGGAAAAGAAAAATCCACTTGTCTATTTATAAGATATATAAGAAGGTTCATCGTACAGCTCTAGATAATAGGGAAAGCTCTGTAAGGATGAATTCAAAGTGGAAAAAAAAAGCAGTAAAAAAGGAGCAGTTTTCAGCAGAGAATACCTCAGGATTTGTTCTAGTAGCTGCTTTGTTTAGTATATCCACAGCTTGTCTAAGAAGGTGAAGAACCAAAGTTTCACAATACAAGGTTATTAAGGATAGTGAGTAAGGAGCCAAATATGCTCAATTTCAGGGAGGAAAAAAGACTGAACAATTATACAATAAAATGGCAGTTAGAAATAGGTGTAGAAAGACAGTGATGCACATAGGAAAAAAAAATCTGAATTCCACATACAAAACAATGCTATGCTTTCTCAGGAATGGTTTTCACTTTTTTGGCTCAAACCTCAGGAGCAATGAAAAAAAAGGAATTGAACTGAAGAAACAATAAAGAAAATAACAAAGTGGAATGCATTGTTATGCTGTGATTGAAATGCATCATGCACTGATGTCTTGAATAGATGGATTTCTGATGGATTTCATCTCAGTAAATCTATGGAGTAACTGAGAAAAGTTCAGAGAAAAGCAACGGTATGACTTAAAACTAGAATTCTTCAGTCTGGAAAAGAGACAGTTTACAGGAAGATGAACACCCATATACTCTTAAAAAAAAACCAAAAACAACCCAACCAACACACAAGAGAGGCAAGAGGAAAACTGTAATTAACAGCATTTTCCAAGAAGTATGAAAGATCAAATTAAACAAGAATGCAGATGGAAAACAGTGGTGGTGGGTTTTGGTTAATTTTTGGTTTTTAGTTTGAGTTTTTTGGTTTAGCTTGTTTGTTTGTTGCAGTTTGTTTTTGGTTATTTTATGACTGCATGGTCATTAAACATTAACCTGTGGAACTTCTTGCTGTAAAATCTTGAAGGCATTAAAATGACGACACTAAAATCTTACATGGGTTAAACCTTCCTAGAACTGAACAATGCAAGGACTGCTAAAAAGCTGAGAAAATAACATAGCTTAATGATTATCTGAGGCACAAACTGAGGGCTGGAAGAAGCGTGTTTGGGAGCTCAGGCTAACACCTAGAAAGACACTCAGTGACCTTTGGGAAAATATATTAGATCTCTTTGGAAATGCCAGCCATGCTGCCCACTGGGTGTCTTTCTAGGCTTCTGAAAAACTTTAAATTTTTAAGTGCTTTTACTTCACATATATCCTTAATTTATTATTATTATAATGATTATATTATTTTTATTATTTCAAAACAGCAATATGCCCCTCTACAGTGTTAGAACTACTTGTATCAAGCTCATATCAGGCCATGGCCAACAGCCTGCACTTTCTCCTAAGGCACAGGGTCAAGCAAATACAAAACTGGAGAAACACTACAGTTTGTGCTGCAGGACTGAAGAGTTGGAGAAAGCAAACTTAGGCTGTATGCTACTCGAGAAATGAGTTCTTGCCCACAAAACCTAAAATTTAAGTTCTGCCTTACAAATTGTAACCAGTGGAATAATTCAGCAGGCAAGACAGAAGCAAGGCACAGATTCACGTTTATTTAGTCTATAACTTGTCCTTCCAACATGGATTAAAGGAACTGACAACTCCTCACTTCTTTCAGGAAAAAGAAACAGCAGTTTTTCACTGTAAGGGATAGCATATTAATTATTAATTAAAACATGAAGGATTTTAACAGTTAGAAATCTTCAGTTTAATATCTGAGTATCAGGCAGATGTATATATTGAAACTCACTGAGAAAAGTATAACCTGGAAAATACCCTGGAAAAGAGAATTTCCACTTATGCATGTTAATAATCTTAATTGCCTTGGTTTGCAGTTATTATTTTATGTGGGGAAATAAAAAATTTGGGTGGTTTTTTTTGGTCAGTGTTCTTTCAAAATAAATATATTTGCATAACAAAGTGAAAATGTGAATTGTGGAGCAGGAGAAAAAGATTTTTATCCCTAGTTTCTTCTTTCTGCATCTTTGTGATATTCAACCGTTTTTTCTGCTTTTTTCTGCTTATAATTAAATATGTCTGTTATAATTTAGACTTGCATTTACAGACATGCAGATGTTGGAGCAGCATGGTAAAGGTGATCCTTGAATTTCAGATCCTACATGAAAAGACCTTATAGTTATAATCATTATATATATTCATTTAAAAATGAAATCTTAAAAGATTTTTTTTTCTATCTGCTTGGATTAACTTGTTTCTGCAACTTAAAGTATGAAGATATTCTGACTAGATGAAAAAATAACATTTCTGGGGCTGAACTTCATTCTCCACTGGGACACTATGCCTGGTCTTGGTTGTGTTTCAAGGAATTTCTACTTTTACTTGCTTGGGAAAAGTATCAAGATCTAAACCTGATATATCAAATACACTGATTTACCCAGCTGTTCCAGAATCATATCACTTCAATTTAAGAACAAGGTGATATACCTAAATATGACAAAATTCCAGAATTTGATTGAAAATGAATCTGTAAAGACACTCAGCAAGGTACTGAGATCCAAAACTAAACTCCTCAAAGGTTTAACACTGGTTACTGTTTTCATCAGGCATCCAGTAAAACCACATTCCTAGACATTTCTTCTTTTGCAGAAGCAAAATAATACCAGTCATGGGATTTTAGTTTTGTGGCTCATTCACCAGAACCACTGTAAAGGACTATAGTTATTTTGAGTGAATACTGTACT
The DNA here is from genome assembly GCF_965231275.1 of Zosterops lateralis. NCBI lineage: Eukaryota > Metazoa > Chordata > Aves > Passeriformes > Zosteropidae > Zosterops > Zosterops lateralis. The sequence goes on from NC_139766.1 coordinate 37,221,471, forward strand.
TACCATACGTATCCTCCTTCATTTACTCTGAGATCAATGTTATTCTAAAATACACAGGGTTTTTTTCTTCAAACCAAGCAAAAAGAGAGGAAGATCACACGTGTTTTGCAATTTTAGTTCACATTCAATACAGTTATTTTCCAGCTTAAGATGTCAAATACTGGGTCTCATTTGTCACTACTCTTTCAGTATATTTAGTTTTGTGGACAAGTGTTTTACTTTTTCAGATAAAACCATGATTCTCCTATGCTACTGAAAGGAGTTTTAAAATACAGATATATATTTTGCATGGTTGTCATACATTTACTCCCAAATTCACAGAAATAGGACTCTCTCCTCTGAATTTCACAGAAATTTATGAGCTGTTGTCTCTCATCCTCCACTAGAAATTAGCTACTACAGGATAGTAACAGGCTCAATGCCACACAAATTACCATTTCACACTACCATTTAAAACAATTGTTTTCTCATCAAAACTTGTTTAAAACACAACAAGGAAATTTTGATTTTTTTTTTTTAATTGTTATATCTTAAACTAATCTGTATTCTCAGTGACAATGTATTCTTTGCTTTTACCTACTGTCTTTAATGGTTATTTGTTGCTTCTGTAATATTCACCTGACAAAAGCATGTTTCCTGCATTTACTTGCATTATTTCATCTAAAATGTTCATGGCACTCCTTTGATTAACTGAAAAGTTGAAATTATTTGGCTTGTTGAGAAGTCTGTTATAATAACTTACTGTGGTATTTTTCACCAATACTGAGACAATGTTGTAAAACCTGATGCATTTGAGCCTTTCTTTTTCCTGAAGAAGTGATTTTCCCCCCTCAAATAGCTCGATACCTATTTCCATTCAGTAACAAAGTGAATGAGAAAATAGGTGAGCAGCTGAAATAAAATATCCTGCAAATGAAGAGTATCCTGACAGAGCAGCATGTTTAAACACCACAAGCAGATTTCAAAGCATTGGCTTTAAAAATAGACTCAGAGAGGATGAATGAGCTAAATATTTCAACTAGTAAAATTTATATTTGGTTTAAATATTTTGACAGAGTTTTTAGTTTAGAATGATTTTTCTCTATTTCTGTGATAATGGAAATTGTAATGAAATACTTTATCTATCTTAGTGAGAAGGCTCATCTTGTGTGACTGGTTTTTGATAAATAGCAGGAGCACAGACTGGAAAAAATTGAACTAACTAATAGATAAACCTACTTATAGATGAAACCTGGTATGAATCTTGTAACTAGAAGTTGTCATTGATACAATAGGCAAAAGATCAAGTAATTGAAAAAGTCTTTAGTTTTCTTTTGGTCAGAACAGTAAATTTTCAATATCCTATAAGAATTTTTGGTCATATTAACCTAACCATCCCACACACCAAGACACCAATGATATTTTCTAACTCAGGTACAGAGTCAACAGATGAAGAGAAACTGCTCATGTAGGTGAATATAAACGTAAAATTTATTTTCTTCCTTATACTGAGCTATAAAAGACACTCCTTGCCAGACTGGATAAAAAAATTGCTTTCAGTTTCAACTATTGTGATCAATAGTAAACCTTGGTAAGATAGTAAAACATTTTCTATATAGCATGTATTTCATTCCTATGTGTGATACACATCCCTTAAAATATCTGTGGTTTAATTTTCTTCAGTGGTTTGCATTTTTGTAATAAATACATTCTTTCTGCTAAGCATATTTTATGTGCAGCTTAACTGTTACAAAAACTGTAAGACTGTAGCTAAGCCCATTTAGTAATGAAAGAGATGTTTTGATGGATGTAAGAAAGCATGGGATGAAGAGGATAGGACAGGAAACAGCCAGAGTTCTTTATTACTACTCACTTTATTCTTTTTTCACAGAGGTCCCCTTTCCAATAAGTACAAAGTAACTTCTCTGTCTACCATGCTATGTAATACATTAGCATGTTACAATCTAAACAAAATAATTTTAAATAATTCTGTGCTAGCTCTACCTTTATTACTGATCCATATGATACAGGTGTGGCACACAATATGACAATTCTGAAAAATCTGATTAACCTGAAAAAAATAATAGACAGGTCTTTGTAATCAATTCCTTCTTTTCCTAAACATAGGGAGGCATACGTATAAAACTTTAGTTTTGATATATATTCTACTTTCAGTTAGAAAAATACAAACGTTGCTCAATTTTGATTAAATATTCTGATATTGTCCTCATAAACCATGCCCAAAGGTAAATACGAAAAATGTTCTAAATGAACTTGCAACCTTTTAGAAAACAACCAGTAAAACCCCCCAAAACCCCACAGATGATAAAAAAATACCTAAATTAAACTGCTTATGTTGCTTTATTCTATTAATAAGTAGCATAAGAACTGAAGACTTGATAAAATTTGCTTTGATACAAGAAAATTACAACTACTGCTCTTCACAAGTGATTTTCTAAGCTTTTAATATAGCTACATTAATGAAAGAAGCTTCAGTGCCATATATAACATACGGTAGAAGACTCAATATGTATCTTTGATGTAATAATACTAATACCTTTGTTTTCAGCTTCATTCAATCATCTCCCTGATGAAAGAGTCTGCATGCTAATTTATAATCTGTCAAGAAGCTTTATTGATTAAACTAGATTTGTTGCCTGTCTCTTGCCTGTTTAGAAAAAATCTTTGCTCTCAGGAGAAAACCTTGTGGCTATTTTACCATTAGTCATAGCTGGTTGTCTTCTGCACAGGAAAGACACTAACAGCTCTTTGTGCTGTATATGGAATTTTATTAATGTCGCCAGTTGGAGTAGCGAAGACATATTTAACTCTGAAATATTTACTACTGTTGTTTTCTTTTTTCAGAACTTTCATCATTTGTGAGCATTTTTATGTGTTAAGAATACTAATGACCATGGGAAAAGTGGAAAGAATAAAAAATATGGATTCTTAAGCTCCAACACAGAAAAGCTTTGATTAATTCCCATATATGTTTTCACGTGTCATTGAATTTCTTTACTTAGAATAATAAATAACAGTAATAAAACATTAAAGAATGGTCTATCCTCACTGTACTTTTCATTTGGACAGAAACATTTTGCCATGAATGCTTGCCAGAACACACATTCTTGTAAAACTTCTTTAACAGTTTTGCAAAGTAAGTACTTTCACAATGCTTGTATCAGAGAATCACCAGGGTGTTGGTAGCTTTAGATAAAATGCCCTGTAAAAGGAGGGACTTAGGACATTCCAGTTCAGTAAATACCATATAGAACCACGTTTAGACATGAAAATATTTACCATGAGACTTCTTTACGTGAAGCTAAAAGCCATATAATCAATGGTTCCTACTGTTTCAGTAATATGTGCATGACCATGCAAGTCGGTGCCTAGGAAAATTAGAAAAGTTCTGGCTGTGAAACAGAGAATAGATTTTTTGTTTTTTACCAGAAGAATGTACCCCACAACAAAAAAACTCCAATGAAGTAGTGAAAATAAACCCATCAATCCACTTTAAAACATCAAAACATGTAAAGCCATTTAGTTTGATATAAGAAACAAAAATTGTCAATAACAAAATTATATGTATTGCCATTAATTTGAATCTAATCAAAATGTCTTAGTTATACAAGTTCTTGAACAAATATTTAGAGAAGTAGAACTGTTCTCACCCAAAATTTTAGCACAAAATATTATCTGCTCTAGAGAATATGAACATATTAACTTATTTTAAAATTACTCTAATTTTTTCAGTGATTGGGAAAAATACAGTACAAAACTCATATATTTAGCAACAGAATTACTTTCTTCATGATGAATTATTTACTGATAAGCTTGAAGTCTTCCTGGTCAATGAAACAGAATCCTAACTTAGAGCCATTCTAGGAAAAATAATTTTAAATTTGATCTCTGAACTTCAGTGTATACCAACAATTTTTGATTGTTTGATCATAAATAAATCAGGCTTAAAATTTCTTTTTTATTTAAATTGAATTTGACTCAACTTAATGATCGTAGGAATTCCAAGGCAGTGAAAACACACAGTGATGATGTGAGCCTTAAGTCAATGCAAAGCCATATAGAAAATACAGCTGCTATAAAGTACATTGATACAGAAATTTGAAATGTATAACAAATCCTGTATATGTGCTTGTCGTCTTAGGTTTTATGTTGGGACACTGGGAGGTTTTTTAGGCTCTTGTACAATGTGCCCCTGTTTTACCAGCCATGAACCACTGCAGGAGGTTCGAGAGTACCTGAGTAAATATCTGCATGTTTCTCCTTCATCCTCTTTCCAAGTGTCTTCTTGATATAGATGAGCATATCTATTTCTCTACCTATTTTGCTACAAATACCTCCTTCCTCTAGAACCAGGGAAGGCTTGGCTCTGTTTTATTCCTGAATGACAAGTCATCAATGTTACTTGCATAGTCTCGATTTAATAAGTAGGGTCACATCAAGTACATTATATCCCCCAGGCAGCAAAAATTTAACAGCTCCATAAATGTGTCAAGATGACAAAAACCTCATAAAGTTGATATAAATTTAATATGAGTGACCACTATTCTAGATTTTCCCGCAGGTGTCAGTAAAATTACTTTTTTTTCTTTCTTTTTTTTTCTTTCTTTTTATTAACAGCTTCATGAGTTACCACAGAGAAGAATGCTTAAATTACAGTACAGTGCATTCCTATTTATTTTAGAAAGCATTTTAATAAATTGATATCCATATCCTGTAAAACATGCTGTTGGCAGCCTTCTTTGTTTTGTTCAATAGCTGAGGTAGAAATTTTAAATAATCAGAGCAATAATTCACAGGATAAAAGATAAAAAAGGATAAAAAAGATAATTTATCTAGTTATTAAAAAAAAAAAAAAAAAACTATGAAAAAGTTGTATCTTTGAGAGCTTCAATATAGCATTTTCAACTCCACCTGTCCCCCAAGAAAAAAAAGTCAATGTTAGAGAAGAATATTCAAAAAATTAAAAGTTAGACTTGAATTCCAAATCTCTTAGTCACAGCAAATGCCTACCTGTCAAAGACACAAACTTGGTTACTTTCTACATTTGTCTTGAACTTTTTTTTTCCTGAATTTTAAGGCTTACTGTTAAAAAGAAATTGGGTAGCCTGATAACACTGGAGAAGATAAGGTGTCTGAAAACAGCCCAAGATCTTTATTAAAATCAAGAACTAGTATGGTATGTCACACTGTTTTCAGTTCCACACCAAATCACAGACTAATAAATAACAGGAAGAGGTACTTTTCATTTTTTTCTTTCTTCTTTTTCTTAGCATATGCCCCATGTTGAGAAGAAATTTGACAGTAGCAAAGAATTTTACTAGTTTTGTTCTCTCAGCATTTTATTTCCAGAATCAAGACAATCCAGTGCCATTACAACAGAATCAGAGAATACCCTGAGTTGGAAGGGACCCACAAAGATCATTAATTTCAAATCCTGGCCCTGCACAGGATAGTCTCAACAATCACACCATTCACCTGAGAGCCTTGTCCAAACACTTCTGGAGCTCTGGCATGGCCACTTCCCTGGGAGCCTGTTCCAGTGCCCAGTTCCCAGCCTGCTCCAGTCTTCCTCTTGGTGAGGAACCTCTGTGTGAAGAACCTTTCCCTTGCCCTGCTGGCAATAGTGTGCCTGATGCACCCCAGGACATCACTGGCCCTGTTGGCTGCCAGGGCACTGCTGACTCATATTCAACTTGCCATTGAGCAGGACCCACAGGTCCCTCTTTGTGGTGCTGCTCTCCAGCCTCTCATTCCCAGCTTCACCTGTACATTCAGGGTTGCACTGTCCCACATACAGAAACTGGAACTTGCCCTAGAAATTTTAATTCAAAAATCTGACCATGTTGTAATCCCATCCTCTTCAAAACAAGTCTCTACACTTTATGAAACCTTGACTGCATGAATCAAACCTAGATGTCAGTAGAACCATGATTTTACCTGTCTGCTTTTTTAGTCCAACTCCAATTTTTCTTTTGATGGTATTTAGCGATTGTTTTGCTTCTCTAGTCAATAGGATTGACAAAATCAACAGAAACTGATGTTGCTATTTTGATAGATCAGTGAAAAGAATCTTGTCACATTAGTTACCTATATAGAAATACCTATTGCATACAAAGATGTTTTAAATAGACTTTTTTTAAAATTGCATAAGATTGTAGCTGCTATTGCATTCCATTAATACTCTCATTAGCACAGGTTGTCCATTATTACTGCTGTTATGTCAACTACTTTTTGCTGCGAGACAAAACTAAACCAATTTCAACTTTCTCAACAGAAGATTTGCTGTTCATACTAAGAACAATATGAAGTTTCTCACAGAAAAATAATGGATACTTCCCACAGGATTAGCTGAGTCTTGACAAAACTGTTAACAGGAAAAGAATTAAAGTGTAGCATATTGCATTGAATTAATAGCACCCATCTGAATTGTAAAAATAGAAGGTAAGTTTTGCACCTGTTTCACGCTAGCTCCTGGATCATTCACATTTCTGAGGGCTCCATATCTTTTCTAAATTTGTGTCTTCTGCCATAGGCAAGGTCTTCATCTGTCAGCTGCTCATTAGTTTGGGTTTATTGAATGGATTGCAGAAGCTAATCCACAGGTTTTGCCACTGCAATGAGTTATGATTAGAGTGTTACCATATACCTCTTGAATGGAAGTAATTTCTTAAATTCCATATACCTCTTGAATGGAAGTAATTTCTTAATTTTTTACAGAACAGGACTGCTTGCAATCCTGCAAATACACCTTCATGCAGATACAAAACATTATGTGTATTATCTAAATTAGTCCCAGTAAACCTAAAGTGATTGAAGTTATTAAATGCAACTATTATGTGAAATTCACTAAATATGGACTATATTACCTTAATTATAGTAGTATTTTGCTAAGGTTTATAATTAGAGAAAAAGTACACAAAACCATGATTTTTCCTCTACAAAACAATGTCTAGACTGCAACAAATCCATTAAGGTCCTCCATTAGCTCCAAAACACAATCAACAGAACAGGAAATGGCATTGTCACTCAACTCAATAGTGACATGAGTCCTGACACTAAAGATCTGTCTGAATTAACACTGAGAACTAAATAATGTAACTAATCATTAACAACATCTCATTTAAATAACTGGGCAAAAATCCCTAATACCAAAATCTAAATGCCTAAAACGAAACTACTTAACAGTTATTTCAAGCAAGTCATTTAAATAGAAATGATAAGAATAAAGATGCCTCAGAAAATAGTATTTGATTTTTAAAAATAAGTTTCCGAATTCTAGCCATCCCAGAAAGCAGGTAATCTAAACTCATCTCTGATGACATGTAAAATATTTTTTCAATATTGTTCCTTTGCAGATTTTTTCATTTGCCTCCTTGGTTTTACACCTTCAGCCTCTCAATTTCTTTACAGAGTGTGCTGTTATAATGAAATATGTAATCAATCCCTCTTCAATTATAGTGATGCGTTTAAAAGAATTGGTGAAATAAAATGCTCCCAGTTTTAGTATCAAAAGAGATAAAAATGGCAGAAGTATTACAACACGAATTATATTTTCATGACATGATTCTAAGTAGGAGCATAACGTTAAACTGACTACTCAGGTCTCTTAAGCTGACCACTTCAGATGGTGTATCAACTCAATATTTAAATGTTAAATAACCCTGACGCAGCAATTGAATACCAAGTATTGCACATACAGTGGTAATGGACACAACAGAAGAAAAAAAAAATCCTAAAAACTAATAAATGGAAGGTTCCATTTTAAAGGATAGAAACTATTTTTTTAGGATATGTAAGTGCCTTATGAAGATTTTCAGTACCTATTAATATTAATGTCTTGCTAAGTATATTCTGCAGTTGGTTAATCAGCCTCTCAAGCTGTACCTTTTTTGCCTCTCATTTGGTGAAACAACATAAAGAGCTTATATTCCAATCATAAAAAACAGCTGGGCTTGTCTCTCAGCTTTGCTCAGCTCCTGTAAGCACCTTGAACCCCAAATCCCTGGAGTTTAGTTCTCTTTGAGCCCCACATTGAAAGTAGATCCTGTGCGGTTTTTCAGTGGGATTATATTGTACACATTTTCTTCTTTTCCCTAAATGCCTGTCCTGGGTTGTAGTGTAGGATGTACACAAAGTATTTATTCTATCACCATCTTCATGAACTGTTAAACCAAGTGGGGCAGTGCTCTAGTGTTGGGCTGTTTTCTGCTAATGGCCCATCAACGCCTGGCCCATGACTCACAGGTAACTCCCTCCAGGGGTTATCTCTGTTTAATGGGCCATCAAGGACCCACTTCACACTCATCATCCCATTGGGAGATGCTCCACCCAGGGGGAGGAGCCAAGCATTCTCACCTGGATAGAATCTGGGATTTGGGACAGGACAAGCAGCCCTGACCCACTGGATTCCCAGAGGAGCAGAGCTCCCAGACCTTTCTACAGGATCACTGCTTCAGGAAGAGCCCCTCACCTGGACTGCTTCCACCATCCTGCTCAGGTTGTATTCTGACTCTGTCAGTGGTCCTTTGTGTTATTGAATTTATTTTATTTTATTTTTACCTTTTTACCTTTCTTCTTATTAAATTATATCTCTGACTTGGAGCCTCTCACTCGTTTTGCTTTCAAACCACGACGATGCCACAATATGAAGAGAAAATACAAGGAACACTACAATAAGGACAATAGTACAAGGACAAAGTCCAGCTTGCACGCAAACCCCCATGCTCATATCAGTGTTCATTTGGTAAGTAACCTCTTTACATGAAGCATGTGTGCTCATCAGTTCTTCAGACAGCAGCAGCCCACTTCAATCTAAAGAAACCTATTCCAGTCTACCTCCCCTGACCTACTGCAAGGACTGTGAAGTTCAAGATAATAACACACTCCTGCCAGCCAGACTGTCCTAAGACATATAATAGTTATTCTCTGAAGATGACTTAAAGATAATGAAGTGAGACTGTAAGAGGTATTTCTAGTTGAGTTTCCTTACTTCCAGCTCTAAACTTAAATTCAAGAATTTATGGAATTTGACCTGTACAATCATTTCTCTTATTGCCCTGTAATTATCAGAAGTACAGGAAATTTCAAACCATTAGTAATAAAAGTAAGATGAAAATGAGCAACTTAATTTTTATTTATACTAGATGTTTTCCTACATATTTAGTCTGCTGATGGGAATATTTATTCACTCTATCACAATAAGTGAAATGAAAGAAGACAAACAATTTTAAATATTAAGAACAAGAAGAAAGTAATCAAAACACAACCTTGAAGACAATGACTAGAGAAGCATAAAAAGACAAAAGAAGCATGTAAAAGACAGCTGAACTAATTATAATATTCTATTTTTAATTCTCCATAGCAACACATTGAGCTCTTTCATCTAGAAATTTTACTTCATTCATGAAAAGACATCTCAAAAAAAAAAAAAATTCTTCTTTTGAATGCAAAAAATGCATGAGATTTTAAAAACAATTTTGATAGGATTTTCATACATTGTCAAAGAGTTAAAAAATGAGTACAGCAGCTGATGAGATTTTTGTGTTTTACATGACCTGAGAATATGAAAACTGAAAAATACTTACTTGCATACATTGATTGGCTAACAAGAATAAAACTGATGCAATATTGATGAGATTTAAATAACTACAGTAAACACATATGAATTAATTAATGAAATATAATAATGAATAATTAATGAAACATACCAATTAATTAATGAAATATGTTAACTTAGTTTCTAGAACCAAATTCCTCAAGCTGGATGATTCCCAAATTAATTCACATTTTTCAGGATCCGAATCTAGAACTTCTTTTCTAAGTTAGGCATTTCTATCTTGTACCAAACTCACTATTTTTAATCAGGTTCTCTTATACTAAATAAATGAGTTTTGCAAGTTAATTTCTGGATACTGGAATTTCACTCTTGTTCAATTAAACACTGCAAGACTTACCTGTCTGTTAAGCCTACCAGATGGCTCATAGCACTTTGCTTGGAATGCTCACCGATAGGAGCTAGGAAAAATACAAGAAAAATAACAATACTGCGCAGGGTGAGGAAGAGTTAGAGGAACTGCAGCTGTGATAGAGGGAGAAAAGACACAGAACTGCAGGCAACCAGAACTCATTGGCTTTTGTGCCCAGGGAGCAGCTTTTCAGCCATTGAAGTTTCAAAGCTGGTATCCCAATCTTGTCAATAAGCTAAGCAGAAGGAGTTTTTTTTTTTTAAAGATAAGCAAGATAAATGCAGATACAATGGAAAAGTATAGAGAAATGAATATTCTCTTTAATTTGGAAGGTATCCACCAGTAATGTTAAATCCTATAACAACTCACTTGCCTATATTCACAATAAGTAAATTCAGTTTGCCTAACCCTTGAATAAAAGAATATGCAAAAGGTAAGAAAAAATTCCAAATAACTTCCTTGTCATGACTTAAAACCCCTAGCTCTGACCAGGACAGCAAACAATTCTTTTCGATGCAGAAATCTGTCATTCAATAAAAACTGGGCTTTCACAAGCTGAATTTTCTGTCCCATATCATTCAACAAAGTGACTATAATCTCCTCAGTTTAGTTATTCTTACTTTCTATTAACTTGGGAGAGATTAGATCATTAAATATTTGAAAAATGTACTGTGCATCTTATTCGCTTTTTAAATAAGAAAATATAATAACAGTAATAATAGCAAATCTAGTAGACCACAATGATAGTGGATATGAATACTAACATCTTTGAAACACAGACCTTCAACAAGAAGGGAAACAAAATAAAACAAGAGGTCAGATCTGTGGCTTTCAATTGTAATTTGTGGAGTTGGGCCAATGTTAGAACTATGAATTATTTTGTTTCTATTTTCAGGCCATAAAACTGCTGTTTCTTATCACAAGGTACAATAGCGAGCTTTTTGTCTATCTTCAGTCTATTTTTCCCTATCTTTGAGAATACTCCAATAGAGCAAGGTCCACACCTTCTGTTACTGAGGCAATCACAACTTCCTTTCATTTACAAATGCATCATTTAATCCACTGTAGTCAATACAATGGATTACATCAATGTTAAACTGACAGGAAGTGAATAAAATGAATGCCATGTCTTATATCAAGGAAAAAGTGCAAACACAGTAGGCTTCAAAAATAATTTACACTGCATTTGCAAATATAAAACCAATGCAATATTAGCAATTGTATTTTACAAAAAAAAAAATCCTTTCAACATTAAAAAAATCACAGATTGGTTTATATTCCTATTATAGTGATTGAACTAGGAGGACACATGCTGTACTACACAGCTGTTGCAAAGCTTTCTCTTTCAGTGAAAATTTTTGCCTTTTTGGTAGGCAACTAAGTGGTTATATAACCCAAAGATACCAACTAATCCTTCCTCAGAAGTTTTTTACTTTCTGCAAAGTCTAACCCTCAGACCACAGAGGCCCAAAATACCATGAGACTTAAACAGGAGCTATTTTAGGCCAGTATTTAATTGACTGGAACTCAGAAACTAATTAAAGATTTGCATGAAACTTCACAGAAAAATCAAGCTTCAATGAAAGATTGTTTGAAGGAAAAGTAGGGGAAGGCTTTTTTTTCACATGAAACAGAGAAAATTACTTGCTACTAAGAGTGTAAGAGCAAATGGAAGCTCCTCAAATGGTTTCGCCTTCACCATCTTAGTGGGTCTCCTTTAGGTGTTCTCTAATGGCTTTATATTCAAGCCCTCTTGAATTGTAGAGCCCAAAACTGCACAAAGTAACTGAGGTGAGGTCACATCAGGGCAGAGCAATGTGATAACCACCACACTTGACTAACTAGCAATTCATCTATTCAAAATCATCAAGGACAATTTTTGTGGCAATATCTAGATTTTCTAATTTAATATACAAAAAGGCAGGATATTTATTGCAATTTGTTTTCTATTTGATTTGACAGAATCACTATTTGCCTGTTCTTTCTGTGTCACAAATATCTGTTGCTCAGCATTTCCAAAGTGCAAGTGCTTTACAAAGCATGAATATTATGGGGAGTGCAGGAACCTTGTTTAAAGCTCACCAGGCACCTTTGTAAACATCTACTTTGGCTATACTGGAGTCGGTGGCATGACTGGAAATAATTGATTGGTACACATTAGATGTAGGGGGTGTAATAGTTATTAGTTCCATGTATGGGTTATTCTAAATGTTAACAAGAAAGTAGCCAATTATCAAAAAATGTAGAACTTCTTTTAAGCACTAATAAAAAGTTTGCAAAAGAAGAATGTAAATCAAAGAAACAAGGAAATAATTTGCAGTTGAGAAATGGAGCCTTTGAAAATGAAGACTTCTGAAAACAGGATCAGTACAGATATTTTCCACTGGAAGAAAGGGACATAGAATCAAGAAGGAAATTAAATGTGTGGCTGATGATAACTATTGACTATTAATTCAAAGCCTTAATAATACAATGTTGGGTTTTTTCATTTATCGGTGACCTCTGTTTGCATCTGTTTATTTTTACTATGTATAATTTGTGATGATGCCAATCCTCTAAGAAGAAAAGAGCTAGCAACGAACCTTTAATGCAGTTAAAAGATTACCAGTATTAAGTTTAATTTGAAAATCTATGGCTAGGGAAATGACTTTAAATGATAGTAGGGTACAGTTAGGAATTTCAGGTACAATAAACTCCAATATTCCTTCAGTGAACTTTACAAATCAAAGAGAACTGCTTTCACTTGGTATTTGAAATTAATTAACAGATAGTATTTTTGCTGTTGAAAAATATTGCTGATTTCATAATAAATTTTCATTTTATTTCAGTATATTATTACATATACATTACAGTACCATTATGCGGAAATATAAGGAAAAGTCAATTAAGGAAGCAAGCCAAAGTAGTATCATAATGCACTGATTCTGTTCAAAACCAAGAATGGTACTGGCTTTTTATTAGTTTTGCTACAAATAAAAACACTACAGCGCAGATCATATATAATCTGTGAGTGGATTTTTCAGTCCTATTTTTAAAAATTTTCTATTTTTTAGAAGTTATATATGCATAGATACTATAAAATAGACTAAAAAAAATCAAATTAATCTTTCTAAGAAATTGAAATAACGTTCTAAAGAATCTACCAATATTGTGATCAGATATCTCTAAAATGGAATAGAATCATTCATTGAGAACTATCACAGATGACTTTGTGAATATATTTATGAACAGTTATTACCTTTTTATTGAGTGTTTTATCTGCAATGTTTAGTATCTAGGAGACCAAAAGAATCTGTCAGGCAGTGCTATTATTTGACTATTCCTAGACATACCTAATGTGTGTCTTCCCACAGGGCTGTGCTTTGCATTGGCACCTGGGAAGGTGTTGATAACACCCCAGTGCTTTGGCTACTGCTGGGCAGGGCTGGCAGAGCATCAGCACTGTCTATCAACATTCTCCCATCAAGGGGCTGGTGGTGGGCAAGATCCTGGGAAGGGACACAACTAGACCAAATGACATAAAATATCCAGAGGAGTGTGCCATAGCATAGGACATCAGCTCAGATATTAAAGCTAAAACAGAGAGGCATAATGGGAGCTATTTGTTATTTGTAATGTCTGTCTTTAGGAACAACCTCTCTGCATGCTGAAGTCCTGCTTCCCTGGAAGTGTCTGAACATCACTCATGGATGGGGAGTAGAGAACAAAACCTTTTTCTTTTTTTCTCTTTGTTTGCACATGCACAACCTTTCTCTTTTGCTCCAGTAAACTGCCTTATCTCAATCTACAAATTCTTTCCCATCTTATTTTCTCTCCCCAGGTCAACTGAGAAGGGAGAGTGACAGAACAGCTTGGTGAGCACTTGACATCCAAGGCAAATCCACCAGACCCAACCACATTTTAATCAAAATGCATTGACACTGTTCCATGAGTGGTCACAAAAAGACCCATTTCAAAGAGCAGGCTGTGATTGGCTGTTCCAGGAAACAGTATATGGAAAAATACTAAAGGAATTGTCTCCACTTCCCCTTCCCCTGATTAGAAAACAGTCACAATGTCTGCAAAGAAAATTCCCCTGTGAAAGTACTTTCAAGTTAGACTATGTAAGAAAAATGAGGTCACCTTTTCCACTGTAATTGATTATCAGTTTTCCATATTATAATTTGTTTAAATTCTTTGAGCCAACCCACAATTTAAAGTCATAATAAGACTTCTGCATTATGAAACACCTTCTAATGAAAATCTTCATAGTGTGCATGTTTCGTTGTACAGCTGACAGCTTTTTTGAAGAAAAAAAAAGAAACAATAATTCATAAAACTTATGTCTTTTCAGAATAAAAGTACAAAATTCAGGAAAACAGTCTAGCACAAAGGCTAAGCAAAAATTTATCATTTCTTTTAACTCCATTAGCCATCTAGTATGTGATTTTTCCTCTTACTATTCATCACAAGTTACTAATCAAAATTACTAATCTTCCACTAGCAGTTTTTCAACACTAAATTCTAAAATGCTTTTATGAATTTTAATTAATCTTCAGCATAAATAATCCAAGGCAGGCAGGTATTATTCTTAATTTACAAATGAGAGCGACAGCATACAATGAAGTGACCTTGCACAAGTTTGTACAGAAAAAAGTCTGAACAGAAGCCAAGTTTACATCTCAGGGGTTTCTTTCAAAGTCTAGCAGCCATACTTCCTTTTTATGCTTCTTGCTTATGTTTTCTAAACTCACCAGCTACTTGTGCTAACTTATTTTCAAAACTATATCAATTTCTGGGCTAGGAAAAAGTAGTACCTTTCTACTCTATAATCAGTAAAAGTTGTTTGGGTTTTATTTCCATCTTGTCTCTTTAAAGAGTTAAATATTTATTTTCATAATCACTTCTTTGGATCCTCTGAGCTTGTGCATAAAGGAAAATATCAGGCTGTAGTTTCTGCTAACTGATGAAGCCATTTTCCTGTGCTAGATTTCTCCATGTAACCTGTTGCTGCATGATGCTTTCTGAACAACTGAGTTCAGGAATTGACCCAATAAACCTAATGTGTTATCTTGATGACACAAGGTAAGTTCAGATTTTTCAATTCAGCAGTGAAAGGATCATAGTATTTTTTGAGGTAGCTTTTAGAGAAGAACATATTTCCTCCTCTAGTATAGTGCTCTGTTGGGCACTTACTGCTTTAGTAGTCACTCAAACAACTCTTCAAAACTTTATTCTGTGTAGTGACAATCACCTACATTGCTTTCTGTCTCCTTCATATATTTATTTATGCTCATTTCTGAAAAATAGATTAAATAATGTATTACTGACATCACAAATAGTGAAAATACTATTCCCACAAAAATTCCATCAAATTCTGAAATATATTTCAGTTACAGTAGTCCTAAAGTTACATTCATGAGCATTCTGTTATCCAGTTTGCAAAACTTTTCTTCTATCAACTCTAGGGCCAAATGATCTTTTTTCAAAAACTCTTTGTTTCCTGCTTTGTTTCTATGATGAAACCAGACTTTTTCAGGTAACATCAGGAAAATAATCATCAAAAATACATCAGGACCCCCCTGAAATCCACAAGACCACTTGGTGAAGTGAGGTGAACAAGCATATTAGAAAGAAAAAGAGAGAGAGAGAAGTCAAAGTCTATCCTGGAGGTTGTAAAACAAGTTCCAACACATTGGAAGAATCTTCTTATACAAAGGATACAAAACCAACTAAGGAAACTGCTGTCACTGTAAGGAAGAGTAACTCACATATTTCCAATATGCAGCAAAATCTTCAAGTATTTGTGCTATAGCTGAGGACATTAGTGCATTCTCTGCTCTAACAATGTGCTGTTTGGCAACAATTGTCATCCGATCCGTTTAAGACACATCAGACCCTCTTCTCCAGGTTTAGAACTCATATGTGGAGATGTAGCCATGTAGATTGGCAATGATTTAATCTAAGTATTTTTTAAATCAAACTGGGGTTTTCCTTGCCCCAGTGAAAGTCAAGCAGTGCTGATTTTGGTTTTGTGTTTTTCTAATTTTATTAGAAATGAATCCTCTTAGACATGCAATTCTTTGTGAACAAGGGAGTTTACTCAATGTCAATGTTACTTAGCTAACCCAAGATGAAATGATAATAAGGTGTGTAAACTGAAACTATTTCACTGATTTGTTGGCAAGGGAATCACTGGTATTCTCAGCTGTGAGATCAAGGAAAACTTCTGTTTACATTAAAATAAGCAATACCTTAATATTGGAAGCGATGTCAGAAAAAACCAAACTAAACATACTTAATTTAGGTCTCCCAACCTAAAAGTTTCTTAAGCAGCTTCCAAAATGGGTAGCATATATAGCTCATCAAAACCTTTATGATGAGGCAGATTTGCGAGCACATTTTGTTAAATCAGTTTATAATTAAAAAAAATAAAATCAATACAGTATTATTCTTGCTCATATCAGAGTATCTGGTATTGTATTTTAGAACCTACTGTGACTGATAGTTTTCAGCTCAATTCTCTAATTCATTTCCTCAAGCATCCTGATAAAATCCATTCTTGCTCTAACAGTTCACTGACATTAGTCTTTAACCAAATTCCAATTTTGACATGCCATCAGCAATACAGAGAAAGTGAAAGCAGGCTGCTGAAGGCTATGAATTATCTGTAGGTCTACCTGCACAAAGCATTTTGTCATTCCGCCCAAACCAGAGTAATCTGCGACATGTATCAGTTGTAATTCAAGGTGACCTCCATCCCTGCACTATGTTATTCACCACACATGTAAAAATTAGATGCTCCATCCCCATCTTCATGTCATAACTATTGCCTATGAAGATTATACCTTCTTGAAAAATTTCATTGATTCCCAAGGGACACGCATAGACATTAACATTCTTGTCAAACAGATTATTGGATTTTCAATCTCCTAAATACAGAAATCTCAAGCAGATTGGTTTTGCCTCAGGTATGTATTCTGGTCATGAAGGTAATTTTTTTTTTCTTTATGCCTTGCATTTGATTACTGCAATATATCTTAGAATATACAGCAAAAAGGAAAAAAAAAAAAAGAGTCTGAAGTTGCTCAAACACCCAGTAACACATCATATACATATAAATATCACTTTTGGGTGTTCAAGATTTACTTCCTATTTTAAAATGCTCAAGTGAACTAAGATTATGTTTTTACTGTAGGCAATAGCAGAACTACAATCTTTGTAGACATACCCAATCTAGTCTAAAATTAGCTGACTCCTGTATGCTACCATTGTTGCCATAGCAGCCTAGAGCTCAGGATTTGTTATCAGTGCCTCAACATAGTTTTTGCAGCCACAGGGAGACTCATGCACGTAAAGGGTGCGTAAGTCAGGTATTTTGAACTATATCACATAATTAAATGTAATGTTATCATTTTTAAATAGGTTAGGGTCATTCTTAACTGAATTCCTGTCTGGATTCAGTTCTCACGGTGACAAGGCCTACTGAATAATTTTATAAACTATTCTGAATATCAGAAGTTCACTGTTTTACCCTGAGTATTCATTTTAAAAAAAAACCAAAAACCTAGTCCCCCCTGCCATTTTTTTTCATTTCTAGATTGACTGTTACTATAAAAGATGACTAAGTCATGGTTTGTAATCTAAATATACTCCACCACACAAAGAAAGCTTTACCGATTTAAACTCAATTGAATGTAGTAAAACAGCAGAACATTCATCCTAATTATAAATAAATAGACGAGTCTAGCTGCAATAGACCAAGAAAGTAGAATGATTTAATATTTTTAGTTATTTTGACTTCCCAGTTTCTAAGAGTCAATACTCTTGGGATAACTTGGTTTGTTTTGCCTAGGAAATTTAAATGCATTATCAATAGCCAATACTGCATTTTATGAAGTTTCCAATCCCATATGTCTTTGGTAGAAACATGATAGTTATTTTTTTGTGTCATTCCAATAACAGAAGCTCCAATACAACCTTGCTGAAATATTCTTAGTAGTATGAAACCAGGAATGCATGAATAGAATTAATATGAAACCAGGAATATATAAATAGAATTTTAAATATTTCCTGATTATTTCAGGAAATACTTAATACCACCTTTTCAGCTTAAAGAGGCCAGTTTGGGAGAAAACGCTGTAGCTGATTTTCAGTAAGCAGAGAAAGTAAGATGAATTTTACAATAAAGTATAGTAGAGTATGAATATAGCAATCAAAAGCTGTTGTCATGTAATAACTACTCTTCTCTTAACCGTGCAGTTACTGCTACTGCACAGCTTGGTAGCAATAAAGTCCTAAAATTTTTGAATCATATGGCAAGAATAAAAAATGTAAAAGAGTAAGAAAATATATCTACCACATCTCAGAATGCATTCCTGAATCTCAGGTCTAGCAAGACATTTAGAAACCTGAAGTTATCTGAAAAATTCACAGATTCTTGAAGAATAATTTAACACATTGTAGGAAGGAATCTGAGCTCCCTGAGGAAGTTTATAACTTGCACCTACATTTTTCTTTGCAGATCTATTTCTTCAGAATTTAAGTCTGAGATACAGTCATCGCCCCCTGAAAAGAAAACTTTGATTTTTCATCTTGCAATAGAGACCTGCACACAAAGGCACCATCCTTCACGTGGCAAATGAAATACCTAGTGGAATTGCAGACAAAAATTGATGTGGAGAAGAAAAAAATAAAGAGATTGTCCTTCTATTTCAAGCATTTCCTCCTCTATTACAGAAAAAAAAACATGGAATATGGAAAAATCTAAGATAACCTACAAGACAAAAGATTTTCCCTGTGCCCTCTGTATTCTAGCTGTGTCAGAGGTTCATGCAGCATTACAAATGCCTCACAAACACAAAGATACAATAAAGATGGAGAACCTGAAGAAGTTCATATAAAAATATATAAATATAAACATCCTTTTGATATACTTATTAACTCAAAAATAAAGAGTGGTTTCTTTTTACTTTTACAAAATTTGGTTTTAAACTTTTCGGTTACATTAAATGAGTTTCATTGATATGATATGAAATACCTTGCTTGTGTTATCACCCTTTCATTTCCTGTTTTCTCCAGGGTAGGGTATCTTCTGTCATATATAACAACAATAATTCTTCTCTCAGGTATTCTATCAAATATTCATTCATTCCTATGGCTTTATCATGGCATTAATCATCTGCCATCCTCTGCTTTGGATTAAAAGAGTTCCCTTAAAAGTTTTTATTGTGTTTTCTTTCCTTTGTTCTTTGTATTACAAAAATTTATTTTAATAAATTCCAGTTTGAGTCAGGTAACAGCATTTTGTCTCATGGTTTTTGTTTATGGATATGATTGATGTGATAAAAGTAATTAATGTAGATAACCATAACATTGATTATTGAACTAGACAAAACATTTAATGCAACAAATACTAAGCATGTGGTTGGATATCTCCTTTAGACTTTCTACTGAAAACTTATGTCCTAAAGAGCACTTTTATACAACTAATAAATAAGTTGACAATGTTGAACCAATTAAAAAAAGAAATAGCAGACAAGGACAGTAATTTTGCCATCTTTTACTTCTAACTTTATGTTTCTCCCTTTCCAGGAAAAGGAAATTTCAGGCTTTTAGACAGAAATGCATTCCTCTCATTGTATACAGCACAGTCCTTTTTATTTTTGTCCAAGTGCAGCACCAAATCTTCCTCACTTGACAAATGCCTTCCTTTAGGGGAAAAGGAAGGTCTAAGACACAGATATGGATCTATTTCCTATGTGGCATTGAATTTTTTGTGGACAGTTTCTTATGATTTATTTTCAATATGGATAAGATATGAGAGTTTGATTCAGAGATTTTTAGGGCTTTTTTTGGGAATACAACATAGCGAAGACAGTAAGTTTTGCTGTAACGCATACAGTGGATATGGTACTACAATAAAGTTCAGCAATCCATAGCAGCAATAATCTGGGATGGTTTGCCCTTTATATCAGTGTAATTCTCTTTTGGTGAGGATGAAATGAAAGAGTCAAAAAGATTGAACAAAGATGCTCAACTTTCTGACAGCTTTCCAAGGATGCTGACATTCTCCATCTCTTTCTCGAAATCATGCTTACTATTTGCAATGTGACTGCATACTTTCTATATACTATGGGAACAAAAAACCCCTATGCATTTAATTTAAAATTAGATCATTTTCCAAAGCAGATATACCAGAAAAGCTTTAAAGGAAATAGAGTTCTCATATACTCACTAGCACAAAGTAGCTGGACTGTCTGACAAGTATAAACTTGAAGGTAATAACAGGAGTAGGGTTTAGTGCCCTTCATGACCTCGTCATGTTCCGTCTTCTGAATATCCACCTGTGCCCAAAAATGCAGAAACACTTTGACAATTGACATTTTGATCTGTGCATCAAGGAGAAGCAGGATGGCGCATCCTCCAACAGTAATTGATAAGCCAGAAACCAAGAACAGTTGTAGAACAGCCTCATGAACAGTGTCACTGCCCCAGTATGTCCAAACAGGCTGAAACTGAGTATCTATTCAGGGAGCTCAGCCAAAAATTGCATAAGCTGATCAAAACAAGGACTGACGACAAAGCAACCCAAACTGCAGTTTATGGTTCATTCAGGAAAATCAGTCAGCAAGCTGAGCCAGATCTAACACAGCTCAGAAAAGATGTCCATGCCTAGGAAATAAATAAATCTCCTACAGGATGTATAGGTGGATGCCTCAGTTGAAGCTGGTCAAGGTGGTTAAGATTTAGTATCACGCTCAAGACCCTGACACAATGCCACTCACACTGGCAATATCATTACCAACATTTCAAGAGGCTTGATTTGCATTTCCATACGTTAATTTGTATGACAGCAGTAACTGTAAAGGATTTAAAGTTGAAAAAAAGCGTCTTCTGTTCAAGGATATGGAGTGACAATAATATGAAAGAAACTGGTGAAGAGCCCTTCTTTGGTAAGAGTTTTTTTTTTATGGAAGCAGATATCTAAAATTGTGTCCATAAGGAGAGCTTTAGGGATTTTTCTAGTTCTAATGCAGTTCCTCAAGTGAAGAGGTCATTCCAGCAATACAAACTGTAACATCTTACTAGGCAAATATCTGTGACATCAAAGGTCTATGAGAATTAAGCTAGTCTAGCCCAGGATTGTATCTTCCATGTGAGTCTGAGAACTTGAACAATATATGAGTGCAGTAAATATGAAAATATATATGCACAGCTGCCAATGTGTTGCTTGGCTGACCAGAATTACTGCTTCTTGCATCATGCAATTTTATATATTGATTATTTTTTTAAAAATTTATTTATTTACGTATGCTTAGACGACCTTGTGAACCCATCAGAAACAGGATTTCTCTTTTGAGACCCAAGGAACTGATGAGATAAACACAAGTTTAGGTGTCTCTTACAAGCAGTTATCTTGCTGTTTTGAGCCCGAGTGGTAACTATGTTTTGCCACTTAGTCCATCTCTTTAATTCATGATTCACTTGCAGATTTCTAAAAGAAATACTCCTGCAAGTGTCACTAAAGGTTTTCATTGTTTTATTTCTGTTTTGTTCTGTCTAATAAACATTCTTTGTCAAGTAAAGGAAAGCAATAGCTTTGAAAACAAGAGCTGTGGAAAAACTCAAGGCTAATCAACTACAGGGTGAAGTAATGCAGTTTTTTTGGAGGTCTCAGGTCAACAGAGATTGCTGTTTGAAAGGCAACTAACATGAAAATAAGGTATTCTGTCAACTGATCATCTTGCCTTGGGCTCTAAAGGTTAGCAACTGTAAAAAGCTTTCTGTGAAGAGGGGGATATTTTCCATATTTTTTCAATCCTTCTGTAGATGAAAGTACAGTATCAAAGAGTATTTGCAATGATTTCAATAGTAGAGATTTTTTTAGCACTCTTCACCTTTCCTCACATCTACTAAGGTGACAGGCAATATTTCACATAGTGGATTTTACGACTGCCTTCAAATTATTTCAGATGTTGACCAATATTTATCCACATGAAAGATTCTGTTCAGTTCCCCTTCAATTAAAAACCTATAAAGTGTTCTGCTCTGCTAGTTCCCAGGTTCTAGCTACTTTCTTTCCTGCCTTCACACAGGCAACACCTCTGGCTGATTAAGGAAATAGATGTTCATATTAAACATATGGGACAAATATTATGATCCTCTGAGAGTCATATGGAGGCTGAATGTACAGCAGAAGGTTCTGTTTCAAGTAAGAACATGTATTTATTTTTCTTCTGCCTCACAAACTCCATCTTAATTATACTCAGGCATGAACACAGTACCAGCAAAATGTGGCGTTGCTGGCTTAATTTGAACTTTTTAGTAGGCAATTTTCTCTAAGAAAAAATACTAAAAAAAATAAAGGTTTAATTTTTACTAGAATCAGACTAGAGGGAGAGAAAACAGAATAAGAAATTTTGCTGTCTGACAAAACAGACTTGTAGAATAAAAATGGGCTGACTACTGTGCGAACAGCTCAGACATGCCAGTTTGGTCAGTGTGATACACCCTGCACCACTCAGGAGAACAGCAGGGGACTCATGAATTTTCACTGCCTTCCCAAAGTGCCCATCTCAGCTGGACTATTAAATCTATTTTAACCATAATCTCACCATTAACTGTCCACCCACACAAGACCGTCTCCAGGTTCCCATGCGAGAAGCACACGGATGAAATGTAACATTACACTTTGCAAGAACAGCTGCTTCTGTCAGTTTTCATTTCCAACACAGGGCATTTCTTAGAGTGTTTCTAAACATGTGGTAGCAGAAAATGCATATATGGTGAAGGAATAATAAGGCGCTAAATATTCTATACATCTTTAAATCATATTGTTGCTACACAATCAAGTGTTGCTACACTTCTGGCTTACACTTAGAGTACCATGCATCACTTAAACACTTCAAAAGTAGTAACCTCTATGTACATATATGTATTTTGCATTCTTTTTGAAACAGTTGATTTTATGGAGCAAATCTCTGGAGCAGTTTCTCCCTGACCTCCTGGAATTAATGGATTACAGGGTCAGTGAGACCTCACAGAAGCTTTATTGTGTTCTTGGAGAAGCCAAGATTTTTTTACCAAAATCAAATTTTGGTAAAAATTCCAACCTCAGATCCATGTGTCTGACTGTCTGGAGGAGACAAGAACACTGAAAATGACATCCTTGCATATACGAATATGCATTAAAGATACTAAACAGAGTATCCAAAACACAAACAGACGTAATTTCTCCCTCCATCAAACTCACTAGTTGCCACTCCTCTGTCCCATTTTCTCTTTTTTCCCCCTCCATTTTTTCCATTCTCCATTCCACTTTTCCTTCTCCAACTTTTGTTGCCTTCTGACCTAGCATTTGACCCTCCAGGCTTCCAAAGACACCACCTATTGCTTTTTCTCTGACCAGAAGTCATTTGATTTTTCTGTTGCCTCAGTTATCAGCAGAGGAAACACAGACTCCTGTCCTCCTTCCACCTGCACTCCTGTCCAGCTCCTCAGTGGTAACAGAGCATTGTCCTGTCTGCAGTGGGAGCTGTGAGAGACCTAAGGGCAGTCACTCCCTGCCAGAAATGAAACACCTCAAAGCTTAGAGCTTCTAGGCAAAGCACACAGAATTTTTGGGCTTAGACACATTTGAATAGATTCCACATAAACCAAAAGGCTTTTATTCACAGAAACCATTTCACGGTCAACTTTGAAATTCTTACTTTCAAATACACAGATGCTAAAATTATGCTGCATAGAACAATAGGAAATAATCTAGTAAGAATAAAAGATATTTTTCATATAAATATAAAATAATAAAGACTGCTTCAGATTTTTTTTTCCCTACACTTACAAAATAAGATATTTGCAACTTGGCCTTGAAAAGATGACCTGTGTAGGATTAAATTTTTAGAAAATAGTTAAACTTTAGGGCAGGTGCATGACATCAAAGCCATCATCCCTAATGTTTAGCATTTGGCAGAATTACAAGAGAGAAATGTCTCAGAGAGCTTTAACAAGAAATTAATGTTAATGGAGAATTGCAGAGCCCACTCTTCCAGTAATACAGAGGCAGCTTTTATTCCTTGTAATCATTCTTAATTTACTTTAAAGATTTGGTAAATAATTATGCAAGAATTTCTGCCATCTTGGCTGCTGCTTATCAGTAAGTGTCAAAAGATCACAGAGTTTATATTTGTAACTGATTTCACCTGTCATAGTGAGAAACTGCTAGCCATATAAGGGCCCTTGTTCTCATGAGCAGTATATAAAAATATCCTTAAACTAATTAAGATAGCTACTGAAAAAATTACTACAAATTTATTATTTATAATTATATTTTTTTGAAGAAAAACATAAATGTTATTTGAAGAATAAGATGGAAGAAGTGTACCGAATTAAGAAGTATTGGACACAATAAAAATACAGACCAGCAACAAAGCATCATCTCTACTTGATTTTAAATTGATCCATATATGATGTGAGAAATAACATTTTAAAACTGCTGATTTTTAAGTAACACATAGGATATCTAAGACAATTATGTCACAAGTTATTTACAACTGTCATATGAGAAACCTTAAGATGTGATTTAACAAAAGAGAGAGATAATTTCAAGCATGCAATCCCTTCCCCTTACTCTCCTCCCAACATATCCTTGTGGAGAGACATGAAGAGATGATGAAGGAATAGTAAGAAAACAGTTGTAGAACAGAGAGTTTGGAAGTATAAAGGAAAACAGTAAGAAACAGAAGATGGAAAAATCAAAGAAAATATTTATTAGGAGATAAATAAATTAATTACTCTGAAGATGAGAATTGATATTACAAAACTGATAGGCTGGAGAAAGTGAAATGGCAAAGGGATGGAAAAGGAGGATGAAAGAAAATTTTCATTAGCAGTATATACTCTGAAGGACTGTTGAGTGATGGGGAGACACAGAGGACTAAAACAGATATTAAAGGCAAATATATATAATTCCCCTCACACTGTCTGTTAATAATAAATGAAAACTGTATTTCAAAATACATATTGGCAATTATTTGAAAATGTATACATAATATATCCTTGTGACATCTTTGTGTGCGCCTATAAATTTACTAGATGAATACTTGTATTGCAAGTACATGGTTTTAAGTTCTCTCTATAGATAATTAAGATACTAACTGTCATTACACATATCTGAAATCTCAAGCAACATTTTGTCTTAGCACTGTCATTAAGTGAACCTAAAATAGTAAGAGATGAGGGCATTTCACAGAAATAGCTTGTTCATACCCTACTTCATATTGTGTGTAAAATTAGTGGCCTGAATTCTGAGGAGTTAAAGGATTATCTTTATGAAGGCTAAATAGATTGGAATTTTCTTTCATCATCTGTTATAGGAGAAATCCCTAGAATAAACCCAGGAGCAGAAAAAAGGAAAGGCTCTATATGTCAATATAGGTCATTAATATATTCAGACTCTCCTTTTTGTGACAAATATTTCTAATTGAAAATGCTATGTTGCATGTCACTGCACTCTTTGCAAAATAATTTATCAAAACAAAGAGCTGTGGTGAGATATGACCCAGAAAATCCAAACTAGCTTTGGCAAGACTAACCAAACTTGCAGCATAATAACCCATGCTTTAATCAAAGTAGTACAATGATACACCAAAGAGTGTAATTTAAATTTCCACACTCAAGGGGAAGTACACTTGTTTCTGGTTGAAAAACATCTTACAGTTTAAATACTTTTTAAAGGATTGTTGAAATCTTGATCACTCTTTTTTTCCCCATCAGTTAATTCCACACTGGATAATTAAATAAATAGATTACAATATGTTGACTTGCATGGATTAACACTACTTCGAAAAGAAGTTGAATTATTTTTAATCATAATGGTTCACAAAGTAATTATCTTTGTTTCCCGCAATTACAGGTCTTTAGGTAATTGATTTTGTCTGTAAATGTATATGCATCAGTCTTCTTTTCCATAATGTCTGGCATACCTAAGCTATTTCTATTTACTTTCAAGGCCTGAAGTCTCCACTCTTGCCTCCCAGGAGTCCAGTGGCCTGTGCTCAAGGACAGCTCTCTGATATGGCACTAATCCAAATTCAAACTAATACAAAGGAAGAGAGATTCAAGATAAAGCCTTAGCAGTCTTTTGGGGAGAGACTTGCCCCTGCTTCACTCAGGAGCTTCTTCAGGCCACCCCATTGATCCTTTCTTGTGTGCCTTGCCTTTGCCCACACACCTTTCTGACCCAGAGCCAGCACTACAGCTGTGATGAGAGATCTCTGGGCTGTGTCTGATCCTCCCCACCATCCCTGGACCTGCAAGGAGGAAAGAAACAAAAAACAGACACAATGCATGAACTCCATACAAATCAAATAAACAGTTATCACACATTTCTGAGTGTTATCCCTAGCACCATACTGTACAGCTAAAGTGTAAGATTCTCTACATCAGCTTTCATCTGATGTCCTGCTCCTTGCACTTCTTTCCCTGTCTGCTTCCTTGAAACAGAATCTGCTACAAGAAATTGCCAATGGCCAATTCTCCCTCACTTCCTTCCTGACAAATAGGTAGTGACACTTTCCCATCACAACACTTCAGAATATCACCTGGACATCCTTCTAGGCCATTGGAAGGATTACACCCTGGTGAAGGGAGATTGAGAGACATCTGAGAGAGTGTAAATTATAGTCTCACCCTACAGAGAGACTGTAAGGCTGAGCAAGAGAGAGGCAGAGAGTCTGTGCAGCTGTCTCAGTAACTAATTGAAGATCAAATTCATCCACAAATGACTAAGAGGAAAAACTGGGGTTTTCTATGCAATTCCCCAAGGAGAAGGTTTCATGGCAAAAGACCTGAAAACTGAACTCGATTAAATAAAAAAACTTGATAATCAGGAAAGAGTACAAGAAATTTACTTTGAATTTTGAGTGTTAATTTGAAGGAATTTAAAAACAGGCCTCAAATATTTTATTCTCCAACTCTTGTACCCACAAGGCCTTTTTTATTTACTAATGATATTGCTTAACAACTCAATTTCTTAATCATGAAGAACTGTAAACTGTCTCGTTTCACAGTAATTCTCAGGATTTTTGTTACTTTAATATTTTCTGCCCTGTTTTCACAATATTTAGAATTATATATAATTCAAATCAGTTTTCTTTTGCTTTCTCCCCATTTTATATATAAAAATGTGTTGTAAATTATGTGACTTTTATCTATTTTCTAAACCATATTTTTATTAACATCATCTGTACTACAGAAAGCTTTGTCTTTCTTTTTTTTTCCTTAATAAAAGGCCTTTTCCCTTCCCAAGAGACAAGCCTTATTTGGTGATTCACTGCTGATTTAACCATTTTATCCTTACCCAGAACATGTGTATCAGCTCTTTATGGCCTTATTTACCATGCAACGCAATGCATTCTCTCATTTTCCCCGCCTTGCAGATGTTTCTGGAGCAAATTATATCCACTAATATTCTAATCATGTGAATTATTCCACTGAGTGTCTCATATGCCAATTGAGACACTGTTGTGATCATTAATTAAGATTTCAGCTCTTCCTGTTTATTTCCCTTCTCAAATTAGTGCAGAAACAATTAAAACGTTTGGTGGATTGACATTCTACTATTGCATTTGCCCTTCTTATGACCTTCTTAAAATCATTCCTGAACTCAAAAATTTTTAAGTCATCTTCTCGCTAATTATTGTATATACACATCCATGAATATTTGGAATCTCTTTTGATCCTAGTTTTAACATTTTGTCATTAGTGAGTGACCAAGACTGTGTCTCAAAATGTTCATGACAGCAGAATTATATTTTGCAAGTCAATGTTAATAAAGAAATTACAACAGGTCACGGAATTATTCCACTGCTCAAAATAATTATAATATCAAGTTACTTTCCAGTTTCCTCTTCTCACCTATCCATGCACTTGCGAGTACAAATACAGCACAAAACTGTGACAACTATTGATTTGGTAAGGTTTTCTGTATAAACATCACTTAATTCTTAGGAATTAGGAAATAAGACTTGGGAAATTCCTTTACGTACTAACAACACCATGAGGTGATATCTCTCACTGAGTACATCTGCTCGAACTAAATTCAACTTCACTTTGTCACGATGCATATTATTAGTTCTCACATCTGCACCCGACAATTTTTTAAAGTAGCACTTTCTTCTTACTGAAACTGAGAACTTTTAAACATGTTTAAACTTTCCTCTATGAGAAAAGTGAAATAAACAACAGTAAGAGCAGCCTGAAAAGGTAAGAACAATTAAAAGCACTGGAGCTGTCCCAGTTCAGCTCTGCTTACAGGCGCTGTATTGTGTGATGTTGCTGACACAGTTTCTGCCCTAACACCAGGCAGACTTCATCCTGGTTATAACAAAGGCAAAAATTCAAATATGAGGCTTTGGTTAGAGCTTAAATTTCTATAGAAACGCACCCAGAGAATCCAAGGAATGTGCAGAGCACTTTTTGAGGTGATCAACAACAATCAGTACTGTGGAAAGAGTTACTGTGCATCAAGGCTTATTACTGCACACTGCTTAGTAAGCACTGTCACAACAATGCTAATATTAGGCTGCAATTTAAGTTATATTTTCAGAAAAAAATTATTTCTTTCTCTCTCCTGTATTTCTCCATGCATGGCTTCAAACATCAGACATTAGGTAGCAGTTAGCTATTTCATTCAATTGGCTCAAAAAGCACAAAGCTTTCAGTTGTTGTGCCCCCCTAACATCACGTACATCAATCACTCATTGCCAATCTTTAGCCAAACTTCTGCAATTCTAAGGAGTTTTAACTAGCATACTGAAGAGCATGTACTTGAGAATTTGTCCTAAAAAGTATCATCTTCTCAGTCATCTCCAAGGTGAACTCAAGTTCAAATAGCTATTTATGTATTTTGCCCTTTTTCTCATGTTTATGTTACAGTGTTCATGTCACATACTTCTGAAATTCATGACAAGCTATTGCAGTTCTCAGGTCTATTAATAAATATGAGACAGAATCAAAGCACTCTCCTCTTCAGCAAATTCCAGGGCCACCTGATGGTTCCAGTGTATTCAGTGCTCTCTTTCTGCATTCAATGTGAAAAAAGTACCTCTAAGAGTGTATTTACACAGCATTTGCTCTTAGTGCTGTAACTGCTTACTACAGCATGCAGTAAAGCAAATAAAAAAGCAAGAAAGTGTACTAAAATACTTTCTAAAGCAAGAAGAAAGTATTCTTAATGGCTTCCATCTTTCTATCTTACAGCAGGTTAGACAGTAAAACAGTATGTTGTGTTTAGCACCAGTAATTAGAGTTGCAAGAATTATACTAAAATTACTTAGTTTTCCATTATCAGAGTTTTAAAAAATTGAGTATTGACTTAAGAAGAGAAAATTTTATCTGACATATCGATCAGCACAGAAAACAAATCAATATTGGCACTTTTGTAATTTCACTAGAGCTTATGTATTGAAGACTGGGCAGAGGGTGGGGTAGGGGTTGGAAGCTATTCTGTGTAGAATGCTCTGGGACAAAATCTGCTGTTTAAATATATACAATATTTATTAGTAGATATTTGTTATTTTATTACTAAAATAAATATAAAATATATGCAAATAACTTCTAAAGCAAGAAAAGCAATTTTCAGAGTTATTTTTTTAACAGATACCAAATTTTTCTGCTTTTTAATCACACTCTTTGAATAGATGGCAATTTAAAATACAGCATCATGGCTGAGCATTTCCAGTCTATAATAATACTTGTTAAAAAGGAAAGCCAAAACCCCAGAATCTCTGGTATTTTAAAAAGAATTAAAAGGCAATTTTAAAAATTCATTCAAATATTTACATACTTTTTAAGCAATTAAAGTTTTGTTCAGCTCACTGTTTCTGGTTGTTAGTGACCAGACACAACAACATCTGCTTTATTGTAAGCAAAGCCATCATATACTTCTTTATTATTTGTTCAATGAAATCATCTATCCTGGACATCTCATTGGAATCCATCCAGAGACTATTTCTTCAAGGTGTTGAGTTCTTTGCAAAAAATTCTGAGTTCCTTCGGATCTTACTAGTGAAACTGAGAGTCCTCAATGCCCTGAAGAATTAGGCCAAAATTCAAATTTTGTTTCATTATCAACATCACAGCTTCTCAGCTGGTTTACACAGGCTCCAGTGGCTTTGTTTTAGTCAAGTCTGTTTTCCCCAGAGCAATTTTGAGAATTGGGGTTAGAACACAGAAATCAACTTTTTTTTTTTTTTTTTTTAGAGGAGGGGAACAACCTGCCCTGAAGATGCAAAGATGCCCTTTACCCTCCAGTAATAAACACATATACATTTCTTACTGAATTTGTGACTGGTACCATCAATCCAGAGACTTTGTGTTAATCCACATGGAAGATGCCTGGAAGGTCACACAAAACACCACTTCCTTCTGTGGGAAGCTGCCATCACTCTCAATGTTCTCAGCACTGCCAAGTGTTTGATCTATAAACCCATATTTATGCTGGCAGTTCACACTCACGCTGAAAATCTGCAAATCATTTTGCCCAGCAGTCTTCAGTACATTAATTTGCAACACGGTTGGCAGAACATATAGTAAACATAGTGGTCATCCAGTTTCCTGCAAAGTTTGCTTCACTGGCAGTGAGCATACTGTTCCCTTTAGCTCTGAAGACTTGTATAAACTCGTGTCTTACAAGGCATTAACAGTCTACTTTATTCTCAGAAATAAAAAAATCCCAATTGATTTCTGTCATTGTCTGCAGAATTTTCAGGCAAAAAAAAAAATCATAGGTTTTTTTTTTCTCCTTCAGTATTAGCCTATCTCTCATTTCTAAACCAAGCTTATTTCTTGAAGATAAAACTAACAGATCTGAAAGTAATGGGTAAAAGATATACTAAAAAAGACCCAAATGGATAACACATCTTTCAAGAATTCTTTAAAATTGACAAAAACTATTAAAGGGAATGTTTTGAGGAGGAATATTTTCAAGGAATATTTTTTGCAAGAATGTACTACTATAAAAGCTAACATAAGATACAGTAAATAGTGGTAAATATTTATTGCATACTGTATGGATTCTCTACCTTTCACTGCCTCCATCTTCTGAAGATTTGGTGAACCTAGCAAGCTCTTTAATCAAACAAGTATTTGATATTCTGACAGAGGGTAACAAACCTAAAGTTTGTGTAGAAAGTCTTTGACATAGTTAGCCCAAAACTAGTGAACAAGCCTGAAAGAACTCCAGGAAATACATGGTACTTGGGCAGCAGACCAAGAAGATGAGGAATGTAGAAAAATGTTCTCAGCTATGAAACAAATCCTCCCAAGCGGAGTTGAAAATGATGAATAAACAGATAACAGATGCCAGGTCCAGGTTACTAAGGACAGAAAGTGAGGTGAAACAAAGCTTGGAAAACGCTGGAAGACCACTGGGTTTAGAGTCAAAGAACTGAAAACTGTGAATTATCACTGTTGGCATTTGTTGGGAGTGCTCCAGTAAGTCAGCTTCCATAGGCAAAAAATGAGAGAAAGGTGGATTTCTGTGTGGGCAGAAGGATAGCATGCAGAGTTTGCCAGCTTAGGAAGGCCTAACACTTGTGTTTTGTCATTTTGCCAGTTCTTACACAAGACTTAAACTGGAACCAGTTTCAAACATAATGAGTTTCATGCTTTCTTTGTCATAATCGCAGGTAGGGGAAACCACATTAAACCTCATGTGGGTTTATTTCTGGGAATAGCAAGACTTTCTATTGCCCCTCATTTTTCTGAATAATAAACCAAATTTACTCATTTGTATGGAGGTGCTCACCATAACCTTGAATTTTTAGTCCTCAGTAGGGTATAGCATAGTAAGTTCAGAGAAAAAAGACAGGAAAGGAATAACATTTAAATAATTTGGGAAATGCTGCAGTCAATAAATTATACTTTTGTTCTTCCCTAGTGAATTTTTCCCACCTTGACATGCTTGACAACTATGCATTAGTTTAAAATTCCAATTTGTAAAACTGGCAGGTTGAAAAGAATTCTAAAACTTGCTTGTTTACTGGGGTAGAAATCTTGAACTGAATGTGCCAGATTCGCAGCAGAAGTGGTTTTTGAATGAAGGCTGATCTCTGACCTTGTCATGTAATCTCTGCTGAAATCAGTGAAATGTGCATTTACTAAAAAGCAAAGAAATCAGTTCAAACATAGCATTCCTATCAGATATTGGAATTAAAATAGCTGCATCAAATGAAATATCCACTCTATTTTTATCTGTCTTAGGCTGTCCTTGATACTTCTGAAGCTCAATCCAGCTGAGATCACTGGATCTAAAAATTCTTGGTTTTTTTACAAAGCTCTGTGTCCCCTTACAGATCCTCTCTGACTCATATGAGGTAGGGAAGATATGTTCTTGCCATCACTAAAGCAGTAGAAAATACAACAATAGAAGGAGGATGAATATAGATTATGTCTAATTTAGCAATGGCACAATGGCAGCGAAATTTGTGAAGTGAGTAATTCGCTGCAGAAGACCAGCAGTCCACATTTCAGATATATATATTTTATATATATCTATATATATCCTTTCAAATATATATATATATATATATATATATATATATTTATTTATTTGAAGGGATCATAGCTGACTAAATCCCCTTTGCTCCTGTGAGCCAATGCCCATTAGGGGTCAGAGCTCATTAGCTGTGCTCTAGCAGAAACAGCACCTCTTACCAATTCAGGGCCATCAATTGAGAGCATTCTGAAAACACTTGGAGGTGAACTGAAATACAGTTGCAGAAAGACCCCTTATCTAATATTAAACACTAAAGTCGACACAGTTAGAGATATCTAGACATTTTTGCTCAAGATCCTTCTGACAAATCATAAGTTGTTCACAAAATTCACAATAGTATCACACGATGACAGAGAGATAATAGGGCAGCTAGACAACAAATAACCCCACCCCAAACCAGCAGGATAATCTACAGATAAGACAGATTTATGCCTGTAAAAATACCCTCTGAGATCACACGGTTCGTGACTGCACAGAAAGATTTTTCTGGAATATAAATCTAAAACCTCCAGAAGCAAAAACCATTCGAAACAACAGTACTACACAGCCATACACGTAGACTGCTTGCTTCAGAGTTGTAGAGATACAGTTAGTTTTTTCTTCTTATGCAGAAAAGGAAGGAAATGCCAAAAACAGAGTGCAATTTGTTTTTTGAATGTGTTTATTTTCTTATGCATTGTAAGGGCATGTAAGCAGATGGAAGCCACATTCGGAGTGGAGTTTAGAATACATTGTTTTGCTCATTGTGTTTCAGAAATTCTTCACCTTTTATTAGAGCTTTTAATGCGTTGCAGCAATGACTTGGGGGTGGTTTTTCTTTTTTTTTTCTGGTTTTATTTTGCTTGTTTCCCCATGTGCAGAATTTGAAGCTTCACCTCAAATTCTTCACCTGCTAGTTCACTTGGGAAAAAGTTGCTTGACCTTTCCCCATGTTAACTATATAAATAAAAATGTTATGAGATTTATGACTATTAAAAAAGTCAGTTATTACTGAAAACACAGAAACCTTGACTGGAAATACTATTAATAAAAATTGAGCTATAAAAGCTATGCTAATCCCTTCTGGTAAATTCAGAGTGTATTATAAACTGGCTTAATTTGAAGCATCTGACCTCTCACAGAGATGAAAACAAGATCCATTGATAAATGAATAAATTTTTAAAAAAATCAATATTTATTTTCATGTGGGAAGATACCTTGGGAAAACCTGAAATACTTATGGATAAATTATCAGCAGTACCATTTCTACTCCCACTCTACAATGCACTTTTACTAAAGCTGTTCTGAGGGGCTGATTCCACCCTGGCAAAGATGGAAAACAACTTTGGGGGGAAACATCAGGAGCAGGAGGGAAGAAAGAAAAAAAGAAAATAAGTGTCTTGCAGATCAAACAGTAACTGAATAAACTAGGAAAAAAACCCCAAACCCCAACAACCTGAAAGCTCCATAATAATGACTAAAACTTTCATTAAAAGGTAGGTGGCCTTTACATAGTATTGATTTTAACCTCTTTGCCAACAGCATGAAGAAGAGAAAAAAGTTATTTTTGTGTAAATGAGATTTCTGTGAGATTTCTGCAATATCAGTGGATAAAGTTTACTTCTGTGCAAACCAGCCTATGAAAAAACAGGCTTAAATGACTACATCAGGAGACAGCATGGTAATAAGGTAGCAATACAGACATTAGAAGATGGCAGGGTGTTGTGGTTTGAAAGCAAAACGAATGAGAGGCTCCAAGTCAGAGATACAATTTAATAAGAAGAAAGGTAAAAAGGTAAAAATAAAATAAAATAAATGCAATAACACAAAGGACCACTGACAGAGCCAGAACACAACCTGAGCAGGATGGTGGAAGCAGTCCAGGTGAGGGGCTCTTCCTGAAGCAGTGATCCTGTAGAAAGGTCTGGGAGCTCTGCTCCTCTGGGAATCCAGTGGGTCAGGGCTGCTTGTCCTGTCCCAAATCCCAGATTCTCTCCAGGTGAGAATGCTTGGCTCCTCCCCCTGGGTGGAGCATCTCCCAATGGGATGATGAGTGTGAAGTGGGTCGTTGATGGCCCATTAAACAGAGATAACTCCTGGAGGGAGTTACCTGTGAGTCATGGGCAAGGCGTTGATGGGCCATTAACAGAAGACAGCCCAAAGGCAGGGGCCTGGGAAAACACTGCCCCACTTGGTTTAACAGTTCATGAAGATGGTGATAGAATACTTTGTGTACATCCTACACTGCAACCCAGGACACAGGGAATGAATCTAGAGAAAAAAAGTACCTCAGGCCAGGAACCTGAGATTTACATTCTAAATATTTCAGCATGATTTATTTTGACATAGCTCTAGCCTGATTTCAACAGATTAAATAGCCATGAAATATTAGGCCATCTCATGCATGCTTCTATAGCATTTTTTAAATTTTTCACTGTCATATAAGTGAAAACCCACCTTGTACACTATAGAATCACCATTCAATACCAAGGTGGAGAATCAGGATGATCAGGATTTTAGCTTTAAAACTCATTTTTTATCTGAGGTAAAATATTAATAAAGATGAACCCATAAACTTGATAAAGTGGTTTATGTTGTTTAATACAAGTGCCACAGGCTAGACAAGATTTAGAAACACCACTTGGTCTCCTTAAGGTATCGTACTTCAGGTCAGATAAAGCTGCAGTTTCACGTGTGTTTACTGAAGATGAATCATGTCTGCACTGGGTTCCCAGGCCACTTCTGGAGGAAAAGTAGGAAAAAAAAAAAAAGGTGGAGCAACAGGAAACTCCAGTTTCGAACCTGCCATGTAGCAGGTAAAGTAGGGACTTGAACCAGACACTTTCATGTTTCTTACACAAAGGCAATGTTTGAAATAGAACAATTGCCTCAAATTTCGAATTTAAATGTAATGGAAACATTGAAGGATTGCATTTATTTCCCCTGATGAAGTGACTGTGAGTCTGAATCTTAAGATATTCACAACATTATTAAATTCCAGATCAATTACAACCCAGACTGTTTGTACTTTACATGAGAATGCAAAGGAGACCAGAGGGGCAGAGACACACTTTTTTAAACAATATTAAATAATCTTTCAGCACTCTCTTAAGAGGCTTCTGATAAAATGCTGCAGATTAAGTCTAGATAGTTATAGATAAGAGTCTGGGTTTCTGGATCTATTTTGAGTTACACTTGCTCAATGTATTAACCACTTGCATAAGTACTAATAAAATTCGTGGTGATATAAGCAGGTCAGAATACAGAAATCCACAAAAGTACAGCATTCATTAGAAATATGGGTAAAACATTAAGCCATAAAATATACATATTGTTAAAGATATGGAAATCTTAACAAAACTTTTATAATAGAGAAAAAATTAGGACAGCAGTCTTTTATATGCTAGAAATGAAGAGAAAATTGGATCCAATTGAATGGGTATGGAAACAAAGAGTGACTTTTCAAGCAGAAATACCCATGTCATTGAACAAATCTTTCCTACACAACGCTGCTGACACCATATTAAAAGCATGTTTTCTATTTAAATTTCTTCTTACCAAAAATAAATGGGAGCATGGAGAAAGCAGCTGTTAGAGGGCAAGAAGAACTTTTTTTATGAAGCAAAAAAATTACTCTATGAAACATAGAAGTAAACATATCTCCACTGTATATTTGGAGAGGAGATTCCACCTGAAATGAAACAGTATAACAGTATCTCAAAAGATTTCAACTAGTAAGAGTTATTAGACTGAAAAACTATCCTGCTGTCTTTAAATTACTAGGGGTAGATAAAAAAGAGACACAAAAATAAAATATACACTAGAGATAAGTTCTTTGATAACAAAAAGAGAGACTAGGAAGATTTTGCACCTGTGAGCAAAAACTGAATATGAATCCAGCTGTATTGCCTGGCTTGCTTTCTAAAGTATTTATAAATAAAGTACTTGGGAAAATAACTTTCAATCACATATACAGATTTTAGGTTCATATATCCAAAAATCAAAGTGAAGTAGTTAGCAGTGGGAAGTGGTTATCAGCTTTTGCATTTAAGCAACCTGAATAGGAATTCAAATTAAATTCAATAGCTCAGAAAAATAAGTGCAAGAGGATCACCTCTTTGTGTCTATTTGTCTGGCAACTCATTCATTGCTGGGTCATCCTTTATGTGACACACCCATCCTGGGTTGTAGTGTGGGATGTACACAAAGTATTTATTCTATCACCATCTTCATGAACTGTTAAACCAGGTGGGGCAGTGCTCTAGTGTTGGGCTCTTCTGCTAATGGCCCATCAATGCCTTGCCCATGACTCACAGGTAACTCCCTCCAGGGGTTATCTCTGTTTAATGGGCCATCAAGGACCCACTTCACACTCCTCATCCCATTGGGAGATGCTCCACCCAGGGGGAGGAGCCAAGCATTCTCACCTGGAGAGAATCTGGGATTTGGGACAGGACAAGCAGCCCTGACCCACTGGATTCCCAGAGGAGCAGAGCTCCCAGACCTTTCTACAGGATCACTGCTTCAGGAAGAGCCCCTCACCTGGACTGCTCCCACCATCCTGCTCAGGTTGTATTCTGACTCTGTCAGTGGTCCTTTGTGTTATTGCATTGATTTTATTTTATTTTTACCTTTTTACCTTTCTTCTTATTAAATTGTATTTCTGACTTGGAGCCTCTCACTCGTTTTGCTTTCAAACCACAACAACACCCAATTTCAGCAAAGAGAAAAGCCTCCAATTATGTGACAATACAAAGGGTGGAAAAATCTTTCCAAAGCTGCTAAGAAACTCAAATTTGCAGTGCTTGTAGTACTCTCCACTCTCCTTGCTGACAAGTGAAAAGACTTCCAAGCAGACACCATGTAACATACATAACCACAATTGTCATTTTCTCTGATAACACATTTAACTTGTCTTACCTGACAGTTACATCTCATTATTATTTGAGAAAAATGCTGATTTTTGCAAAAAAACTCTGGCAAGATTCCACAGGATGTCATTTAGTCATCAAACATCATCCCATAGCATGTCATATCTCAGCAATTGGGGATTAGTTTTCAAGACATTTTTCGTTTTCCACTCATACAAAATGAAGATTCCCCACCCCCACCCCCCTTATGGACAGGGATTGTTTTTCATTAGAGCAGGGTTTTTTGGGTTTTGTTTTAGGGGTTTTTTTTGTTGTTTGTTTGTTTGTTTTAAATTTTGATAGGAAAGGTACATGGTTTCATCAATAATTTATTTTTTTTTCCTGTGACAGATGCAATTCTGGGATGCCCAAAAAGCTGCCCTGTCTGAAAACATAACAGAAAGGTGCTTATTCTTCATCATTTGGAAAGCTTACTAAACGGTCCTATAAATCATCTATTTTAAAAGTACAAACTTTATTTATTTTAGTGTGTCATTTTGCATCTGTGTTTTATTATTTCCTCTATGGTATGCAGCCTAAGCCTGGTATGCAAATTATTACTATATTACTGTAGGAATGATTTTAAAATAATTAATTAAATATAGTGTTAAGATTATGTCATCAGATATCTACTGTGTATTGATAGAAAAGCAAGGGTTTTTAATATATTATCACAGATTTTACTTTAATAAAACTCAATATTAGCAATTGATTTTTTAAAAAGCTTTATTTTACAGCAATTTTGGAGTCAAACACCAAACACTAAGAGACAATAGAATCCAGGGTGCCTTCTGCATGCACATAATTTGTAGTTGAAACGTTACTGATGTTATCTATTATAATTTTCTCCACAGGATTGTGAAGGATAAATGAACTATTGTTCATTAGATCCTGAGATGGCATCTCAACTCCTTTACCTGGCTCTGCCACTCCTACAGAGCTCCCATCACATAGAGAAGTCCCCACAGATCTTATGACATTCCCTCATCTTCTTCCCTTCCCTTCTGCCTCTGTTGAATATCATTAATTCAATCCCTCACTTGCTGCAGTACATATTATGAAGCACAGCTGCCTGTGGGTAGCATAAAAAAGTCTGGAAAAGCTGCTCTTAGGAGACTTGTGCCAGTTCCTCCCCTTCCCAGTCTTCGCTTTAAACAAGAAACTCTTTTACACACTTGTGAAGTGCAAATTCCCATCAGTTCATTAAAACCGTAAAAGCAATGACTGCTTCCATTCCCTAGACTGTGTTTAAGCACCAAGCCAGCTACATTATTTCTCTTCATTTTGTTATGTGCCTTTTTGGTCATGCTGGACACAATAAAAAGTAGAAAGCTGCTCAGGTATCTAGAGAACCACTGTCCTCATTCAGCTGCTGTATAAAAATCAACAAAGTACTTTAGGATTAGTGGCCATCTTTCAGCAGTATTCAAGTGCAAGCAAACCTCTTTTTAATCTTACTGGTGCAAAATGCACACACATTCTGTCTTTACTCTCTATCCCTGGAGATTGCTGCCAATTTTTTCTCTCGAAAAGTTCTCTTCCACTTTTCTGCATCTTGGAAAGCACATGCAGTGATCAGAGGTACATGGAAAACCCATGCATTTCTAATCTTCATTTCCCTGATGCCAAGCCTCTGGAATGATGATGCATTCTGTTGCTAAACACATTAACTCCTCCTATTTTTATTATCTCAAAAATGCAGTAGGACAAGTGCCACACCCAATGATTACAGCAGCAGATTTTTAAAAGAAGTCTACTCCTTAATTCTTATAAATTCTGATGCCCTTGGTATAGTATAAAAAAATTAGAAAAATATGCCCCATTGAAATTCACTCTGTGGATTTCAGACAACTCTCTAATGCACTGATTTAAAAACATAAATAAAATCTAATTTAAGCACCATTAAAGGCTGGGCATACGTACACCCAAGAGTAATCCTGGGATTTTGTTTGTGGAAAACCATCTTATATCAAGAAAAATATTCACTCTGATGATTCCAAATCCAGCTGAACACTTATTATTCAGCATGCTATAGACAAATTTTCCTATGTGAATAATACGTGAGCCCAGTTTTGAGTGCAGCAAAAAGACTGTGAATAGTGACAACAACTCTTTTCCCTAATATAGCCTTCTTTCAGCCATCTCTCTAGTCCTGAGTTGGTTTAAATTTTGCTATTTTTGACACAACTAGTTCCCCAGCCATCTTAATGCAGATCACAATTTTACTTCTCATTTGTTATGAGTGACATTTTATTTTTCACCTACTGCAGATAAAAAAAAAATGCTAGCACAATGAATTCAGCCTTACACCTGCCATGACACTAAAACGTCTCACCAAATTACTTCATGTGTCTAAGTGCAGGTTGTTGTGATTTAACTCCAGCTGCCAACTAAGCACCACATAAAACCACTTTCTCAGCCTCCCTGGTGGGACTGGGGAGAGAGCTGGAAGAGTAAAACTTGGGAGTTGAATTGGTCCCTTCCCATGGGCAGGCAGGTGTTCAGCCATCCCCAGGAAACCAGGGACGTGTAACAGCTGCTTAGGAAAACAAGCACCATCACTCCATCACTCCATCACTCCATCACTCCATCCATCCATCCATCCATCCATCCATCCTTCTTCCCCTTCTTCATATGCTAGGTATAATCCCACATGGTCTGGAATTTCCGTCTGGTCAGTTGTTCTCAGCTGTCCCATCTGTGTCCTCTCCCAGCTCCAGAAAAACCAGTGAAAGAGAGTTCCCAGTACAAACAGGTAGGAAGGCCAATAGAGCAATATTTACAACTCTGCTAATCATAAATCTGAACCTTGACAATGGGGTGTCCACAATGCCAACAGAGAACAGGGTTAAAAAAGCAGATTGAGGTCCAACACAAGTAAATAATTCCCACAAAAACACGCTCAAAGGTAGTGTAAAGAAAAATGTTTTCCAAGTATTTCAGCAACAGAACTGCTCAGAACTAAGAATTTCACCCTGCATATTTTAAATATCAGCAGCTCCTTTCGTTTATTGCACATTAGTGTCTATTTTGGAGTGGAACTTTGTAACTTTATTTAGTCTATTCTAAACAGTAAATGCCTATTACACTCCTGTAAGTATATAACACTACTGTGAGCTGCTCAGCTGCATTCAGGTAGTTGGGAACAAGAGAACTCTTCTTTTTCATTTAAAGAGACAGGAGCCACTACTTCTTTTAAGAGCAGTCTCAATCATAAACTAGCCATATCTTTATCTTTTTGAAAACAGGCTAACCCAAACTACCCAGTGAAGCCACCTGGAAGTGGAAACCTATAAAAAAATCTATTGCTTTATACACAGATCAAGTTATGTCCATCATGGAATTAATCCTGCTCCTTATAGCTGTTGTAGCACAATAAACAACCTTAAAGTAGAAGCTGGTCCGGTCTAGTACCGCAGTAATTATATATTTAGGTAAGTATTTAAAATTAGAAATTGTATTTAAATTTAGAAATGGTACTTTGGTTGATGAGAGCTTTGTAACGTATATTCGTTTTTCACCACTTATGATTGTAAAAAGAAAACAAAATAATACTAATAACTTATAAATAATAATACTAACAAAACCAGATAAATATTTTGTGTATATCTTCCAGGCCAATATCTAGTTCTCTTAGTTTTGTTTCCTTGAGTGCAGAGGGAACAGAGCAAGAGTATCTTCAAACTTTTTGTTATAGAAAAAAATCCAACCACAGTACACAAAATAGTCCTAAGTAGCAAAATTAAAAAAAAAATTCCAAAAAACCCCTTCTTTCATCTACAGTAACAGAGAAGACTATATATACTCTCTCTAATTTACACAAATATAACTTTTTTTGGAGTCCACAAAAGCAATTTATCAGAAAAAAAAATCCTTCAGGTGAAAACAATCAATAGATATTTTTTGGATTTCTACACAGATCAGTAGAGGGTTTTGTTATTGTGGGATTTGTGAGCTTTTTTAATCAATAAATTTCAGCAGCAGATTAGAATTTTTTGAGAGTTTTTCTGCATCATGGGACGGTGCTTATTTAATACAGTCCACAAGTAATATTTTGCTTGCTTTGTTTGAATAAGCCTTTGTGAAAAAAATTTAAAACCAAAATAGTTCTCAAAAGAGCTCTCTAAAAAGTCAGGCAAATTACAATTTCCATTTTCCAAACAAGAATCTTCTAAGCATTAATAGCAATAAGAACAACCAGCACATAACTTTGCCGTACACCGGGCTAATTTCTATTTCTGTCTCATGGCTATGACAGATGAAAAGGGTGCAGTTGAGATAGCAGAAATTCCCCTTAGGCCAGGTAACATTCTTATGTATGACACAGTGTAATTCTTCTTTGAAATAATCTGTAAATTATTTCTAAGAAAAGAGAATGTAATAAAAGTGAAATGAAAAATGCAAAAAGCCGAAGAGAAAGGAGGGACTCTCTCTCTTCTAGCAGCTAAGGCATTCAGGTCTATTTATCTTCCAAATAATCCCTGACTTTCTTACTTTCCAGGCAAATAGTCTCCACAATAGTTTGTTTCATGAAAATGCTATCCCACACCTTTCCCTGAAACAAAATCTCAATTGCTGTATTTCCTGAGAAGCAACACCTTGTCTATGTCGAAGAGGTGCACTGCAAATATTGAAGAGGAGAGTCATCTAGTTATTGGATTTGGTAAGAAATGCTGAAACTGCTCTCTACAGACAAAGAGGAATTTTTAAACTAATCAAGAAAACTTATAAACACTTTAAAATAGCCTTGAGCCAGAGTATCAATAAATTTAATATTTCTGAATAACAATTTCAGACTTGAAAGGCTAAATCCAACTTTAAAGCACACAAATTCTTTATTAGCTTTAACTTTCAGTCTCACCTGTTGCCAGTGAAATTTAGATTAAGTCAGTCAAACTCCAAAGACCTGAATAAATACCTTTAAGAATAAGGAACTACGCGACATTTTAATGAGCAATACAAATGCAGTAGATTGTATGTATGATGTTCCTTTTCTAATATTAAATACATTGATATCCTCTTCACCATTTGACTGACTTCACTGGTCTGGCTGTGTCTGCCCATTTTTAAGTGGAAAGTTTTGTTTTATTTCATTTATCCATCCTTTTATCAACACAGGTTGGATTTATTAACAATCAAAACCAGAAAAAAAAAAAATAGTGCATGCAACAAATGTTGTTTCTATTAACTTCTTTCCAACACTGCAAACAAACATGTTTGAGATCACTGTTTCACACACAGTTTAGTTCAGATCATGCACCATTTAGACCACATCTTCCTTTTATAAATGGGAAAGTGTTTATTTGCATTATAAATATATGTACATACACATTCCAAACCAGCACGGCCAGGCCATCAACACAATGCATTGAGCTAGAAATGTACTAGAAATATCCCAAAAAGGAAATTCCACTGTTTGAAAGTAATACCTATCCAAGTTAATGTGTGTCATCATTAAGTGTCTGCTGAATTAATAAGGACAATGATGTGTACCCTATGTCATTCCTTCCCAATTTAGAGAGTAGTTTTGACAGAATTTACCATAAAGGTCAAATTATGTCCTCAAACAGAGTCCAAGGAGTTATCTCTGTTCATATACAGTGGAGAAGATTTAGCATTTAACTAATTTTTTCCTTGATGACAGTGTAACTACCAAGAACAATGGAAAATTTATGAACAGCATTACTAAAGCAAAGTGAATTATTCCAGTATCTGTCTCAGATTCACAGGTTGAATAATTCTTACAATATTTTATTTCATTGCTTTGCTCCTGATGAGTTTAGCATGAGATTAAAACATTCAGTTCAAATTGAGACACTAAAGTCTGGTTCCTTTATATTCTAAAGTGTTAGTGGGACAAGTTAACATTCCATCTCAGAAATAGTATTCACATGTCTGCTGTTCATCTGCTGAGCCTCTCATTTCCATCTTCATAGCCCAGTTTCAAAATGCCACACCAAAAATACTCAATTTACTCATTTTGTACAACAGTGCATCTGAAGAAGAAAAACTGAATTTAAATTAAGTGAAAGTTAGAGCTACTTCAGTTAACTAAAGAGAATAAATGGCTTGAAAATAAAGGCCACAGATCAAACAAA
The DNA here is from genome assembly GCF_965231275.1 of Zosterops lateralis. Taxonomy (NCBI): domain Eukaryota; kingdom Metazoa; phylum Chordata; class Aves; order Passeriformes; family Zosteropidae; genus Zosterops; species Zosterops lateralis. The sequence goes on from NC_139766.1 coordinate 37,264,960, forward strand.
CTGCATCTGAGATTTACCAGAGACTAAGAAAATAGTCCTTGGAATGAGATTAAATTGATGATTAAAAGATCCTGAAAAAATCATTGTAAAACCACAAAGGAACTAATTGTTAAAATATGGGGTCAAACTTTTCCTGCCTTCTAAGGACCATCTAATGATCCTTAGCAAAGAAGTTCTCTGCTGTTAATCAATTTTTTCAGAGTAATATATTCTGAAATTTTGGCTGTGCCTTTTGGGGTGAAATATTAACTCTTAAGTAATTTTCTTAGGATGCATAAACCATGCCCAAAGAATAAAATGTAGAATTATTGTGAGAAAGAAAATGTCCTCCTGATCAGATCTGGTCTAGGGTTCTAAGGAAACTGACAAAAACTCCATATTTTTTGAAAAAGCAAAAGTAAATGTACTGGTACAACTTTCTCATCAATAAAAAAGTGAGTTGTTTGTACTTGCAATTACTGTCTGTATTAACAAATGCTAGACATCCTTGCATAGCCCAAGTGACAGACAAAACCAAAAATAATTAAACAAGGCACTGTCATCAATCATTATGCAGAGTAATTGAGAGCAATTTACTTATCTTTCTAAAAGAGAATAGGAAAAAAAATCATTGAAAATGAAGGCAGATAACCAAAGTAGTAAACACTCTGAAAGGACTGAATAAAGAAAGAAGTTCATTAAAATAATGCATTACAAAAAACTGAGACCTGAGCTTGGCAGGGACACAAATTAATATTATCTTCAAGAGATTTTCTGAGGGGAAAAAACCCAACTTCACAATGTATCTAAAATTTCCAATCCATGCACTCTTTTAACTTCCAGTTCCTTGTTCTTTTTAATGTGGCTATTCCTCCTTTTAGAGCTCTATTCTCATTTATTTCACTTCAGGTTTGTCCAGTTATAATCTCTGGATTGACTGATACACTTCAGATCACAGAAGAATTTCAAGCAACAATAATCCAAGGGATAGGGATTAGGAAGGAAAGGCAAAGTTATTCTCAACTGCTCCTTCTCCACTCCTACAATTCACAAGATGCCACATATGGGGTGTAGGTTCAACAACAGTTCTTTTTCAGTAATTTTACCATATGTTATTCAGCAAGGGCTGTCCAAACTTGTGTTGTCATACATGAAAGCAACGAGACACCAAGGGGATCATAATTTTGCTGCTAATTTAGAGGCTGGGAATTTGTTCAGTGCTTTGGCAATTGCAGGAAGGACCTTATGAACTCAAGTTGTGCAAACAGACACCCTCATATATTGTTCTGATTTCTGAATATGAGTCGTTTATCTACCCTTACTTAATAGAGACTATTCTGATTTTCCTCATGGTATTAACAAACAAAATTTCTTTTACTCCTTTTTAAAAAAATCAGTCAAAAACCCGCTACCTGTTTTTATCTCTCTTTCACATCTTCAGATATTCTGCACAGTTGTGTAGTGGCTGTCAGATCTCAGGAGTTAGGATGAAAGATACCAAAAAATTAGGACACAGTGCTTCACAGCACTGAATCCTGCAGGATGCCATATGTTTCTGGATCCCATCAGCTCCCAAAGGGCAGCACTTTACAAGTTTGGGCCTCAAAAGATTTTACTTCTTACTCGTACAAGAAGTGAAAGATTAAGCTTACAGAAGATAAATGCTATGTATAGTCCTCTTTTATGAAATTATATATTTAAAACAAAGTACAGCTCTTGACTAAGATTCATTTAAGATGTCAACATGTTTCATTTATATAGCTTTTATGAAATATGTGTTTATTTAAATAGATTAATCTTTTGGTTACTTTCATATGCTGTCCCAGGTGATGTAAATTGTATTAGTCTCATTGATAGTTCTTTCATGTCTTTCTCTAGAGAATACAAAATTCCCTGTGAAGGAAGAATAGTTTTCACTGAGAAAGTTTTTTAATGTTTACGTTAAGGAAAACAATTTGCAATTGTGTTGTCATTTTAATTCGGATTATTATTTCATTTCAGCAACTGTTCATTGCTAAAAGTCTTTATAAATAAATATTTTAAATACATACACTGTTTTCTTGAAACTTATACTGTTACTAAAGATGGATGTCAGCAGTCAATGTTTCCACTGAGCAACAGACAAAATGTATTTCCATGCTTGCTTTTTCTTCAGACAAAAAATACGATAAATTTATTTTATTAAGCATCATCTGCGACATAGACAAATATTTATGTGCAATGCTTTGCTTACCTGAGTTTTACACAAGGATACCATATGACTGATCTAATGTTTTCAACAACCTTTGGTTTTTCAATTCCATGAAAACTCATTTCATCTATACATATATAAATTATAGAAATTTATGATGAATCCATGGGACAACAAGTTTTTCAGGTCACTTCACTCATAATTAGAACTAATTAAAATGTGCCAAAGAAAGGATAGAAATTTATCACTGCTCATTAAACCTGTAAAGACTGTGTTAATTAGATGTCAGACTCAGTAATTCACATAAATATTTACTGCCGTTCTAAATTTAGTGAAAAAAATAAACACATTTATAGTCACTGCAATAAAAAGGAGATAGGTAGTGTTAAATTGAAAGGGTTAAAAGCTTTCTATACAACAAATGTCATTCTTATATGCTTTTTTAATATAGAAAACAATACCTATATATTCCTTTGATAAAAGCAAAAGGTTATGTCCCACCATAATTTTTCTCACTTCTGATTTTCAAACATTGCTACATGAATTGTCATATATTAATTTGCAAGAATTATTGAAAATCAATATTTAATAATTATTATTACACTATTGCATCACCTATGTTCTTACTGAAGAACATTACACTCTTTTAACACCTACAACCAGGAAGGGATTTCATTGTGTCCCCCAAAATTTATAAGCAAATCCTTTAGTGGTCCAACTGATCTTTTTCACAGGACATCTCAGAAGTTAAACCATTTTATATAAGACATTGAATGCACTGATTAATTTGAGAACAAATCATTAATTCAAGACATAACTCAGAATGTAATAGCATAGAGCGTGCTATTACAGATTAGCTGCATGTGTAACTTGTAACTCCAACTTCACTAGACTCCTCACAGGGCTGCTGATCACTTAGAAGAGGAATGCATGTTGATAAAAACTGAGAATTTTTGTTTGCAAATTTCTAGAGGAGGAAAAAGTACCTCATCCAGTCCTTTCTCATTTGAATAATTCAACTTTCAAAAAAGGGATGTTTAGATAAGCACAACTTCCAGGATCATGACCTAGTTACCTTGGCTAACCTCAAGCCTTCCTAAAGCAAGGAAGCTACAACTAGTTTTAGTTTCAGGCATTAATTTATAATATCAGAGAGTCATTTAGGTTGGAAAATACCTCCAAGATCATTGAGTCCAACTGTTAACCCCCCCACTGTGTTCACCACTAAACCACATCACTAAGTGCCACATTTACAAAAGTTTTAGATACCTCCAGGGATGGTACCTCAACCACTTTCCCAGGCAGCCTGTTCCAGTGTTGGACAATCGTTTTGGTGCAGATTTTTTTCCTTATATCCAAGCTAACCTTCCTCTTGTGTATCTTAAAGTAAGTTCCTCTTGACCTATGTCTTGTTACTTGGAAGAAGAGACTGACCCCCACGTTGCTGCCATCCCCTTTCAGACAGCTATAGAGCACAATAACGTCTCCCCTCAGCCTCCTCTAATTCAGTCATGTTTTCTTCTGGCTACTGGTCCAGTTAATACCCCAAAAATGTTCTTACCCTGATAGAAGCTGATTTAGTTGCCCCTCTCCCCCCACCCTCCGTCCAAATCCAAATACTCAAGACATTGTGGGTTACTTGGAATATCAAGCTGTCACTTTTCAACAAACCAAACCAACAAAACAAAAACCACGTAAAATTGTGAAGTAATGGTGCCATCAGGTTTAAATAACACATCTGTTCCACTCCCTACCCACAAAGTGTACTTTACTTAGGTCTTCTCATCCTTTTTGCAACTCTTCATCTGTGCTGTGACAGTGGCAGATGTTTTTTTTTTTAAATTGATTTTAGCTGATTGTTTGTGAGAGGCAAAGCACCCACAGATGTCAGCTGTTGTTCTATCAGACTTCCTGAGACAATCAGATAAATTTGGAACAGACAATGAAAGTTAAACCATGAATGCATTTAGAACAAGGCTGGAAATAGTACAAAACTATTCTTTTCAATGTGAATACATGTTATTTTTATCACAGCAGCAACATAATCACATCACCAGTCAGAAAGACACACAGACAGCTCTCATTTTGTCTGTCATAGTTTCAGCTTTTCTAAATCAAATGACTGTTTGTACCAAAAACTGAACCTCTAAAATTGCCACACTATGAAAGAAAGAAATCAGCCGTTGGTTTGATGATCACCACTTAGAGCTCATGACACAAAAGTGTTTAGCCAGACATAACTTCCAGCACTTGACTGTGCAGAGAAGATACAGATGAAGATACAGATTATTTCTCATGGAATTTGCTCTCAAATATCATTTGCATTGTGGAAGTGAAAAAGCAAGAGCAATAATATTTTTAATGCTTTCCCCTACACCTTAAGCACAAAGAATTTGAGAGTCCTTGGCAATTCGTTATATAATGTAAAGGTATAGCTTTTAAAAAATATTTTACAGCTAATCCTCTACCAACTGATTTTACAGCATTGCAAGTATCATAACCACTTAAAGTATGTGGACCTTGTAAAAATTTATCACAGTTACATTTGTAGTACATACCATGACAGCAAGCATGAGCACTGGATAACATAAAAACGTCCTTTAGAGAAGAATAAAACTCTATAGTTTTATTCTTCTTTATAGCGAACTCTATAGTTCACTATGAATTTATGTGCAAAAGATATACTTAAAAAAAAAGTCGTATATGGATTGCATGGTTACTAAATTGCTTTAAAAATATATGAAGAGTGGACAATACAAACACACAAAAGAAGTTAAAGTGCTGAAGACAGGGAATACTCGAAATTTTTTCAACGACTGTAAATCAAAAAAATCTGCAAGGAGCTCCCTGTTGATGATTTTCTTTTCAGAGAGAAAATAGGAGGGGACATTTCTGGCAAAAGATGTAAATCATGAAAGGCAATTGACCTAAATCCCAAAGATATTTTCCAGGGGGCTTTGTCTAGACCTCTGTACATCTGTTATCCAAACTGCAGGATATTTGTTTTAAAATCTTCAACATACTGAATGTTCAGATACTGTGCGTCTGAAATGAAGATCTGTATACTGGAAAAAGGGAGAAAATCTTACACACAAAAGGTTTGCTAATACCTAGGTGAGCAGACAGGGAATCCTCTCTAAAAACTCAGATCAATTTGATTGCCAAGCATCGTGAAACAGTAGCAAATCAAACAGGTGCCAGAGGAGTAAAAGATAAAATAAGTTGGCTATGAAAAAAACAAAAACAAGATGCTTAAAAGTATTGGAATTTTTTTCCCAAAATACTTCACAATATTTTTGTCAGTCTCTCACTTTCCCTCCCTCAAAGACCTCAAATCCTAGAACATAGTAGAATTTGAGAAAAAAAAACAAACCCAGATTTAATTTTTTTTTTGCCTTTTTTAGTCAACAGTCTTAAGGTAGTCAAAACTATCTTTAAACTTTCACCCTTTTATCAAAAGTGTTTTCTTTCAGGAAAATTGTCCTGATAATTCTTGCTTGCATCTCTTCATAATCTCTTTGCTTTTTAATTTTGTGCTTTAGCACACAGACAATCAAGGATAGCTTACTCAGCATTTTTGTAAAAGGCTATGCCACGAGGTTTAATACACTTTTTGTAAAAATGCAAAAACATGCTCTTAACCTTATGAAGATTTCTGGTTTTAACTGAAGATATTTCAGTCAATCTTTGCACATCATGTTCTCTCACTGCCAAGAATGGGAGGGAAGCACTACTAAAATATGAGTTTAAAATAATAAAATAAATATAACTAAAAATCAAACACTGGTCCCAGAAAACAAGAAAAGTACTGATATTGCTTCAAACCTTAAAACTTTTAGTAATAATTCATTGTATTTTTCCTGTTTTATTAAAACAGAACCAATAAATCAGCTTGAGGTTTTTTTCAGTATTACCTGTATAATCATTTGCTGTGCTGAATAAGAACAATAAATTTGCATTATCTCATGAGAATACTTGAAGTTTATAAAGTGATTTTTCATTATATGTTCCCAAGCTGAATGGCTTAAGTATAAAGCCATTTTCATATGCTTCAGGCAATGCAAGACAGTAGGCTTCAGTATTAAATAAACAAAGAAACAAATCCCCCACAACAGAAACCACAGGAAATCAGTATGACTGCACGTAAAAAAATACACATTACATATCCAGATATATGATCCAGCTATGATCCTTTGTGTGACCTTCTGGGGTTAACACAGGGGAAGTTCCAGCAGAATTTTTGGAATCACCATGTGTCATCCTGTGTCTGCACCAGGTGTCCTCACAGCAGGGCTCAGTTCAATGGTGATACACAAACCCAGCCTTGGGTGTTGAGGGGTACCCTGCCTACTTTCTCACTATCTCTTCCATAAAATTGTGGGTGACCCATAATCGAATCATCATATATTCCGGCCCCATGATAATGCTTCTGGAGCCTGGAAAACCGTCTCCCACTAAGTTTAGTCTGGAATTATAACCTCATGATCCATAGAGATTATGCAGTGCTGCAAGGAGTCATGGGCTGCTTTGTACCTGCTGATTGGTTGCTCTGCATATGAAGTGCATCTAGAATTGATGGAATATAATAGATTTAATGAGTTTAAGCCTTGCATACATAATCTAAACACATACAAACCCAGCCTTCGGTGTTGAGGGGTACCCTGCCTACTTTCTCACTATCTCTTCCATAAAATTGTAGGTGACCCATAATTGAATCGTCATATATTCCAGCCCCATGATAATGCTCCTGGAGCCTGGAATACCATCTCCCACCTAGTTTAGTCTGGAAGTTATAGCCTCATGATCCATAGAGATTATCCAGTGTTGCAAGGAGTCATGGGCTGCTTTGTACCTGCTGATTGGTTGTTCTGCATATGAAGCGCACCTAGAATTGATGGAATATAACAGATTTAATGAGTTTAAGCCTTGTATACATAATCTAAACACATGTACAAGTAGTTAACCTGATGCTTTTTAAAGTTATCTATCTTGTTAGATATGGCTTTGCTAGACATGGCTATAATATATAGACTTCCAGGTAAGCCACACCTGGTTGGTATCATAAAGTTTATTAACACTACCAGATATACAGAAACTCCATATAAATGTAAATCTTTCAGGTAATTCAAGACAACTTTTCAGGGTAGGAAAAAAGAGAGAAAATGAAAAAAAAAAAAAAAAAATTGAATTACACAGTCCAGATACCAGAGGTCAGAGAAAGGGGCTTGGAAGTAATTTTATTTCTGTTTGGTTTTCTGAGTCCCTGATAGAACTAGAAAATGCAGCTGTTTTGAAATGTCTTCCTCAACCACAGCCCTTCTAGAAATAGATTCTTTAAGGTGGAGAGATTAAGCTTTACCTCATGGAAATAGTGAAACTGGTGCTCAAGGCTACGATCAAATATCAAATGCTACTCTGCACTAAAGATTAGAAATTCACTGCAAGAAAGATGAAGGATATTGATATTTACTAGAGGTCAAGAAGCAAAAAGATATTTTCAAGTATTTTTTTTTTAAAGTACAGGCTATCATGCCTAGGAGATCTGTTGGAATCTGATGCAGCTCTACACCCGCCCATGTTCTGCCTCTATTATGTTGGATTTCATGTGAAAATCATTTATAAATAAGAAGCCTAGAAATCATTAAAAAGCTAAGAAGACAAGTGCTTTTACCCATACATGTCTTACACTACATAAAACTGTAGCTTAACAGAGAAAATCTGCCAAGACCTACAAAATTATAAAACTATGATCGTCATTTACCATAAACTAAATCAAATAAATATTTATACAGAATTGAAAGTTTTTAGGTTCTTTAAGCTTTCTGAAGCACAATCTAATTTTGCAGCTGAGTTGTGTAGTGCAAATATTTAACTAATATTCTAAATGAATATAGTCTAGAAAAATATTGCTTGTATTTCACAAGAAAAAGTGGTAAAATATAAATACTTGGAATTTTTTCCTTCTTCTATATCCAACTTGCAGAAATGGTCTCTACTTCTCTACTAATACTTCAAGATAATAATGCTTTTAATTTTTCAAGTTTTATGATTTCTTTCGCTTATTATTTTCTTTGGCTACAAAACCTACATTTAATTAAACAATAATTTGTAGTAAATGGTAATATTCAAATGCAAATCATAAAATACCCAGTTGTAGAATTTCATAAAATACGCATTTTCTCAGCATCGTAATGTCTGTGCAACTTTTTGTTTTGATTGTAGGTGTGTAACATGCTTTCACAATAAGTGAAAATATTCATTACTTTATAAAAAAAATACTGTTTGACTATTCCTTCTTTAGGCCATTTCAAAAATTATATTGAGAGTATTTTACAAGAGTTTGGTGTCATAGACCATTGGTTCCTTCAAGATAATGGTTAAAAGATAAGATTTTTCAAAGGCTATCTAGCCAAGATTACATATATGACAAAATGCAAAACCAAAACCACCTTGTTGTGTTTTGTCTTTTCAGGGTGCATTAACAAGAAGCTGAGGGAACTGTGTTATTTCTGAATAAAACCTGAAGTAAGGTGTACAACCTTTTTTTTTGTTGTTGTTTACTGCTACTAACTTGTTTGTATGACTACTCATATCAAGAAAACTTCAACACTGAAATTTAATACTTTGATTGTAGTAACAAGTATTTAGATTTACAGAAACAGCATGTTTCACTGAATGATTCAAATAATGTCAGCACAGTGAAAAAAGGCAACTGAATACTCAACAGTAATAGAAAATTCACTTTTCTGAAGACCTTTATTTTCTACATTTAATATCCTGCTTTGTTTATCTAAGGAACCATATATACACATGGTAAGTGATGTTATGACCTACTTTTGAACAAAGACACTGTACTAAATCAAGCCCAAGATTAGATTGGATCTGTGTTTTGCAGACTACTTACATTTTCATTGTTTTATTAAAAAGCAGCCTTTAAGACTGGGAGATGGCGAAGTGCCTCAATACAAATGTTATTACACACATCACGTAGTTTGTCTAACCATACCTTTGAAATACAAGATAATTGCTCATAAGAGGAGAAATGAACCTCCTTTGTAAGGATGGCAAGTAAATCAGCAGTAACAGAAAAGGTGTTCATTGATCTGGTTGCATTCCTATATAATTTCTCATCACTCTGTGGATAAGAACAAATTCATGGCATCAGCCATACGCAACTAATTCAAACAGCATTCCCATAGAAATGTAAAGAAGTTAGATAACTGTCATAGCCATACTAATTTGTCTACTAGGGAGTTGCACTGTATCTTATGTTACTCATTTGCTGTCAAATCTTTCATGAATAATCTGAAGCATGGGGCAAGTGAAAAGATGGAACTCAGGTGAACAACTCACAGATCAGAAAAAGGACAGGATTTTCTCTGTGACTGTGGAAGCTCAAAAAATTCACATTTGGATAAAAAATTTTATGCATGTATAAATCTGCCATGTATAGATTTGGGTCATAAAGATCCTCTTTGTCTTTTTAAGTGCAATCTTGAGAATGGTTTGGTTCAAGAACCAATAATACCATGCTATTTTAAATTACTCCCAGATGTAACAGGCTATTCAGTTTAAAGCTGACATTAAGGAACTGGCTATTTTCCAGTGTTTCTGATTGCACAAGATCCAAACCTATCTGTGGATGTACAGACAAAATGGTACCTTTATGGATGGCTATTCAAGCTGATGTACTCAATACCACAAAGAAAGATGAAATGTCAAACCTAAATAATATATAAATTTTGAGGCTTTTTCAACAGAACAATTTATCTTGATTTCTGAATGGACCATCTTCCCAAATAAATTAAAAATCCCACCCTCACTGTTCTATGAATGAAGAAATGAAGACTGTTTACATCAGTAGCAATTAAGTCTAACCTTGATTAAATGTTATTCCTGGAACAGATACTGCTGACTTTCATCCTTCTGGGATAGCTGGAAAGATAATACAACTTCATTATAGAGAAAAATCTGTATCATGAAATTGCTTACTATTGCTTTCTAACAGGTGTACGCTCATCAGGACAGGTGGGCAACAACCCTGCAAACATCTAATTTGTGCTTTCACTAAGAAAATGAAAACTTTTCATTACTTCTAACATTAATCTGAAGATACAAGTCTCACCATGGCAAACAGATGACTAAGCAGCCACCATTTATCTTAATTAAAGTTTGTCTTAATCAAGATACTGTCTGTGAGATATAACGCTACTTAAGACTAAGATTCTGGGCATAGTTGCATGGTTCCCAGAGGGAACATCTATCAAGCTAAATGTATAACTTCAGCTTAGTCCTGCTAAAAACATAAAAAAGGAAACAAAGAAATGTAAAAATTAGTGAAATCAAACATAGGTAGTTTCTTATCCATTGCTAAACTCCTTCAAATAGCTACTGTGCTACATTGCAAAGTCACTTTTGTCCTCACTGACATACATACCATATATTTTCAAGGGCCTTTCCCAAATATGTATTCCTAATTTAAATTAAATTATTGTTGAATTCTTCAAAGAATAAAGAACAGAATTCGATCCATCCTAAAGATTTTGGTGAAACTGGAATTTTAAAATTATTTTGAAACATTACTTCTCCATTTATGTAGAAGTACATTCTAAAAGTAGGAAGCAAGGTCATATTGAAAGAGGAGATATTTCACTTTCTAAAAAGTTCTCTCTTTCATCTGCTCCACTTTGAATCTATAAACTACCTGGTTTTAACTTCAGAATCCTGTACCAAGAAAAGAATTTTTAGATGATCAGTAGGTCCTTTTTCAGAGGATGAAAACCAGCTTCATTTGCTCAAAAATTTGTTCAAGTTTCAGAACATCAGATGCTTACTAAGGTAAGGGAAACAGGCAAGGGAAGATTCTTATTTTCTACTCTACTTTTAATTTTTTTTTTTTTTTTTTTTTTTGCCTTCAGTCCAGAAATCAATTTAAACCATGATACAGCTGTAAATTCAGGCTTTTCAATGAACTGTGTAGCTCAGCCTATAGAAAAGTGTCTTTGGCTGCATGAGTCTATACCATGTACCTGGTGTACATTCCCGAGAAGTGTTCCTTAATCTTTGAGAACTCCAGAAACAATGAAGAGAGGATATCAGAGAAGCCTGTTTTTTTTCCAAGGGACAAGGATAGTCAGCAATTCAACAATGAAGATCTCACCAAACAGCCTGCCTGATTCTCAAGAGCTAAAAATAAAATAAGCTGATAAGACTAGAGCAAGTAAACTCCTACAAAGGTCACAACTCTAAAAGAGAAAGAAAATAAGATGAACAGCTCAACACTGTATCTGTAAGCAGCAGATGTCAAAAGAAGCATCACAATCAGAAAGCTTCTACCTCCAATAGAGCACTTGGGTGCCCTCAGTGGGTTTTTGAGTTTTCATTAATTAAGAATGGGAAATCAATCGTAAAACTACTAGAGAAGACTGGGGAAGATTAACATGAAAGACTAGAGGAGCTGATCCTGGGGTTACAGCTACAATATTAAAAAAGCAACAGGGTACTGGTGTGTACACAATTGCCCAGGACAAGACACTGCAATTCAACCTGAAAAAGAACTTTCCAACAGAAAGGAAGTTCTGAGCCTAAGCAAAGATTGTAACAAACATGTAAAAATACCAAAACAAAAGGAGACCTAAAGCTGAAAGAAGCACAAAGATGGATTAAAATCAAACTTTGCAGCTCCACCTGTTGGAATTAAATGCAAGTTCATTCTAAATGCTGGCCTGTGACCTGCTGTCATTACTAGAATGGAGGGCTGCCCATTTTTTCCATAATTTTCACTATATTACTGGCCTGGGGCTACAATAGCAAGCAAAGAATAATCAGATAAATCCGACCTAAGTTAACCTATTTTCTTTCCAAAACGGTTCCTCTTTGAAACACGTACATATCTGGATTTACATTTAAGATTATATTTACTCAGATTTGGTCCCTGATTTCCAGAAAAGCAGCTAACAGAGACACAGTAATGATAACTTTAGTGATTACAGGGATTTGCAGTTGCCACTGTTATTTCTTGTTACACTTCCAGCATTGACCCACTGCTGCAGATATAAAACCAGCTCAATATTAATTTCTGAAAGAATCTTATTCCTCCACTGCTTTTCCTCCCCCCTTTTTTCCTTCATTTAGACTTTACAGACACAGTAGAGAAACTAGTGTCTCTCATTGAACTTGCTGTATTTTTAAAGTTTTGAAAAGAAAAGAAAGAAAGAAGAGCAGCCACTGGCTGTTTAATATGAGAAGACAGATCAATACTCATTTTTTTGGCATTAAAAAAATTAAAACAGGGATTACTATTTCTTGGGCTTTCCTTTCAAGAAGAAAGGAGAAGGACTCAGAGAAATAAATATATCAGGATAAAAGTCTATATTGTACTGACCAGGAACCATTCCTTTTTTCTGTGGGTCTGCATAAAGAGAGGTAAATCTTATATACCATGAAGATCCTCAAAACTGACAAAAATTACACTGCCACTAATTACTACAAAGTAGTTAAATAAAAGTGATGAAAGGAAGCAATATTTCATTATTCACTTAGGAGGCAAACCTCAAATTCACAGAGCAGGAACTTTCAACATGAAAGTCATATCAGAAAATTAATATTATATTGGGACAAATTCTTAGCAATCTGTCTGGATTTGTTGTACCAAGGACAAGAGAGCATAGATTTTTTTTCTGCCCTTCATTTTACATTAAATAAATCATGAGGTTTTGGCACGTTTAGATGAGTGACTTATTAAAAGACATTCCGTCAGATTTCCAACATGAATTCCTAAAGGTTATTGTGCTCAGTGAAAATCCTAATTCAGAATTGAAATAAATGCAAGAGTAGCACCAGCAATTTAAAATTAAGTATCTTCTTTAAACCTAAAAAAAATAATTTAAACCAACCAAATGGTTTAATTTTATCTCATTGCACTAGAATGAGGAAGTTACTGTGGATGTAACTCAATAATATTGAAGCCTCAGGAAGCCGACAGGACCTGGATTTGTCATGGGAAAAGCAGGCTTGGTGTTCATCTCTGCAATGCAAACTTAATTTTTACAGCAGGTGAGTGCTGCTATTGCTATGGGAAAGCATAAATAAAAGAGTTTACAAGTTACATGATTTGCAATTCTTCTGAGGCCACAGTAAAAATTTAAAATAGAGAGAGATTTCAGCTTTTTTATTGTTGGGATATTGTAGCACTGTTTAGTCTGTAATAACTTCAGCAACTTTCCCCACAGAGGAGCCCATCCTATTAGTCAATCTGACTCTACCACATCAGTACCACTGAACTCTAATACATGGGCTGTTGCCTTGGCAGGGACTCACCAAGAATTTAAAGAACTAGAAGCTAAACAGTTTTTCCATGTTTAACATAGCCATTACTATACAGTAATAGACAACAGCAATAAAAACTGTTATATCAAAAAATAAAAGTTGATCAAATATAGTCAGCAAGCTCTCACTCCCTTTAGATAAACTTTACCCTGCAGTGAAATTCGCACCGATTAAACTATTGGTTGGTCCTTTATCCTTTTCAGCCTGGATCAGAGGTGATAATGTGGAGTAGTGAATAGAATTTTGCTCCTGTTTCAGGATGCTGTGGTTTTCTGCTAATGTAAACCAGTTCTAAGACAACAGCACCTAAACTTCACTTTGCAAGGTAGAGACTGGCAACTGGAAAAATACCATCATATCAGTCTCATTGTCTGGGAGTAAAACTGATTTGTTGGATTAAAATCTGGTGGAAGGATCCCAGAGTCAGCAATTCCTAGCAAATGGTTTTTGGAATCAATCTCTTTGCTGACTGGAGAACAAAGGAGGTCTGATTTCTATAATGCACTTCTGTACAATTAAGCTTTTGTTAATGCAGTGTATGCAAATATACAAACATGCAAGCACACAAAAGTCCCCAGTACTCAGAAGACAGGACAGAAAAAACAGTTTTTCTTAAAACTGGATTTCTTAGATTTCTTAAAATTTAATCATCAAATTATGCAACAGCTACTAAATTAATACTCCCTTGTTAAAACAAGTTCTCTTTTGATTAAAGTTGTTTATACTTTCATTTCCTTCTCAAACACCTTTTAATGTGTAACCAGTCTCTTACTCCACCTCAGTGTTTTTTAACAATTTTTCCAACAGCAAAAGTGAGTCACAGAGAGTAGTAAATTCTAACCTTGTCTCTAAGCTCAGTCTTTCATTCACCAGCCTCCAACAAATCTTTAATCCTTGCCTCCATCTTAGCTGTATAAAAAGCAGTGTTGGACTTGTTCACAATGTTTACCTCAGAAAGGCTTTAATTAGACATTAGTAAGTGCTGGAATCAATTTTTTATTGTCTAGAAAAGGAAACGCACCAATCAGTGATCAAAATTTAAAATAAGCGTGCCCAGGGTCTTTCCCCAGGTTTTAGTTCAAGCAGTTTACAAGCACTGCAGAGAAGCTCTAGCTGGGTTTCACAGGCACTTTTCTGTAAAAAGGTGGAACACTTGGTGATGCGCAGCTGGCTTGAAATTGTCAGTCCCAAGGACTAAAAATCATGACCCTGTTTCTACGAAATCATAGGAGTAAACAGAAAAAAAAAATTCAAACTCAGATCATGTCCTTTTTTTGACAGCTCTATTTTTGTTACAGATTAGCCTGCTTGTGAACACCAAAGAATGACCTCAATGCCTTTAGTACAGTATTATTTCATACTTTTAAACTTTTATATGCAACATGCTAAGGCTGAGATTTCTTTTATTATACAACTGAATGCCAAGGATTTTTTTTGTACAACAACATTTCAGCACCTGGAAAACATTAAGCTTTTTAATCATAAGTATGGCTGAAATCTGTACACTACCTCACCAAAGTGGATTTATACTTGTTTGCTAAACCACATAGGAAATATTCCAAAAGCCACTGGAGTCATGGCTGCAGTACCATGATGGCCTGGGGGTGACTTGGCAATTGCAGAGCTGGGCAGTTTCAGGTCATAGATCCAGACTCAAA
Source organism: Zosterops lateralis (assembly GCF_965231275.1). Taxonomy (NCBI): domain Eukaryota; kingdom Metazoa; phylum Chordata; class Aves; order Passeriformes; family Zosteropidae; genus Zosterops; species Zosterops lateralis. Next base: position 37,280,116 of record NC_139766.1, read on the forward strand.
TACCAGAAGCAGCATCCAGGCAGCTGTAACTGAGCTCCTGCTACACAGTGCCAACTTGGGCCAAAATTCTTGGCACTGTGGTGGTGTTTCTTAGGATGTTCCACTTGCATGAGTCTCTTTCATAATTTATATTAATGCTTAAGGCACAGAATGGCAGAAATGAATCTGATTAAAGAGAACTGAGATCTTAGGAGGGTGAAAAGCAAAGAAAATGCATTTGGGAAAAGATAGGCTGTGTAACTATGCAAAACCTGAAATCGGGTTTTAAAATTTGATGCAAAAATGGTCTACCTTGAAAATAGAGCAGGTCATGAGCATGAATCAATCTATTATTCTAATAGGCCTTGGAAATATTTAATGGAAATCATGGAAAAACATTATCGTGAATCATGATGCATTTTAAAAAAACAATTAAATATTATGGAATGATAAAAATGCTATTATGGTCAACATTTTTGAGAGATTTTTCAATGTGATGAAACAGAATGATAATATAATTAAGTTTGTTTCTTTTTAGACATTTTAGCAATATTTAACACCTTTTTCTTCAAAATGAACAGTGAATTATTTTATCTTAGTTATTAAAATTTATTTTAAGTTTTACATTGAATGTTTCCAATATTTATATAGAAGATATATATAGGTAAAAACATTCCCAAAACATGGGAAAATAAAAAAGGAAAAAAATGTGTCAGATCAGATAAATTTGAAAAATCTGTGTTTTGAGCATGGAGTATGGAACCTTTGATCACTAAAAACCAAAACTTAATGAAAAATTATATATTGTGTTCCTGTCTATTACTTTAATTGAATGTTCTGTTTCCTCCAGAAAAAAAAAAATGAGGATGGGCTTTTCTGTTTTTCCCATGTTACTTGAATCAGACCTTGCCAAGAAAAACAGATACATCACAGTGGAAGAGTCAGGAGGAGATCCAGTGCTAAAAGTCTGACTACTAAACTTCACTAGCTCTAGAAAAGAGATTGTGGATTAGCTTTACAGCTGCTAATCTTCTTTACAGCTGCAAATCTTAAAATTTGTTCAAAACCTGAACCTCTATTTAAAACATCGTCTTTTAGAAGTAGAGAGCAATCTTGCCTGCTCCAAAGTAGTTTGAAAAGGTTAAGATATGAAGTCTTAAGTGAAAGGATGTCACCACTAAAAAAACCTCAAACAAACTTAAGTTGAAAAATTTTGTTCTGATTATATTTGACTAATTATCTATAAATATTTTAATGTATTTTGCAGATGCATAACTATGCCCTAAGAATTGCTTGGATCATTGCCTTGTTACAATATGAATAAATTAGGACATCTCTGAGATCTATAACAAATGTCTTAATGAACATATCAAATCATAGAACAGTCTATCTAGCTCTTTCAAGATAAAGTTGTGTAGATCAGAAAGAAACTCCATTATAATCAGAGGTATCACTAGACTATAAAATCAAAGAATCAACAGATAGGCAGTAAAAAACTCCATTTGTTGGAGATATTGATCCACTCTACACATATCACATCTACTCTCATGTTACTGCTTTGCCAATAGAAGGCCTAGATCCACAGAAGATGAAGCTGCTGGAAACTTTCCACTTTTGGAAGAGGAAAAAGAACAAAAGTGTCGCATTGACCTAGATCACATGTAGCAGATACAACAAAGAGAACAAACATGGTTTAAAATAAGCCTGCTGCCAGGGGAACAAAAAAATCAGAACCCTAATCATTCTCATCAAAATCATGTCCCTACTGAGTCTATGGTAAAGTGGATGAACAATAAAACACAACTCATCATGCTCTACTTACAAATTTGAAATCTTACTGAAAGTTTCCTTTGTTTTGACTTTTTTTTTTTTTTAATACAAAGCATATATTTTAAGTTAAGAGGTAAATGGGTGTTGCAAATTGATTAGTGAAGTCACCTGAAAGTTGATTTTTATAAGGAGGGAAGAAGAGAAAAAAAAAGAAGAGAGGAGAGAAGAGGACTCATAACTAAAAAATGTTAGTAACGAGGCCAGTAAAAAGACCCACTTCAGGGGTATTGACTTTACTGAGTGTACTGTGCTGGCAACATAAAAATGGCAACTGTTTATTTGCCAATTTATTTCCTACCAAAAACAAGCACCATCCTTAGCTTTCAAACTCAATCTACCTTAGAGTGTTCATGGAAATATTTCTGTCTGTTCATCCATTTCTTACCTCCTATCCCATAAATTCTGATATTTGGTTCATTTCAATCAATTTTGAAAGGAGGCAGCAGGAGGACATGAGTTATTGCAACATATTTCATCATGGAGAATAGAGGACTTAGGTTTGTTTTTTTTTTCCCCAGAAATGGAAAAAAAAATGTGATTCAGGTTCAATATTTTTATATTCCCTTGACCTTTCAGCTAGCCAGTCATAAAACACACTGCTAATTACACTACAAGTATTTTGGAGCGAGCAACAGCATTCACTGCCACTTACCATGGCAGTACTCAAGGAACAAGAGAAATACATTAGAGTATAATAACAGCCTTTAAAACTGAAAGGATCTGGAAAGGTAATGTTAAGGGAGCAGGAGAGGTTTGTGAGAGACAGCTGTTTGCTGCAGTAGACATAAATAGACACAAAATATCAAAACCACCATTTAAACAGAATACTGCACAGGCTTATGGCACCAATACAGTACCTACACCAGCTTCTCTTTGAAATTTTTTCAGTTCACTTCAATATAGAAGAATTTATATCTTTAACAGAAAATAGGAGAAATATTAGTTTCCTTCAAAATCTACCATAAATTTAGCTGATTCTGAAAAAGTATAAACCATAATTGGTTATTGTCCACATCTGATTTTCAGGGTTGGCATTCTTCACTCATATCCAGTCATAGAGAATTAGAACTAATCTTTTCTTATGCTTAATCTTTTCTTATGACAGAGTTTGCTGGGAAGCTCCCATCACCTGCCTAACCCTAGAGTGGCACATCTGCCATTTTATGGTATTTCCCCCCATCTGTGTCACAAGGGTTGTAATCTAAAACAAAATGCAGTCATTACAACTTGCACTTAAAGGTGAATACTTAATAGAGCTGACTGCCACCAGATAAGTATAAGAGAAAGAAGGGCATTTCCTTATAAAAACAAAATTAATCTTAAGGTCTCCAGTAATAACCATAACTCACATAATGTTATATAAATAAAGTTTCCTGCAATCTACTCTTCAGAAACAATGAACTTTGCATGCACTGCTTTCCCTGCTTTTCCCCTGTACCCTTGCCACAGCTTGCAGAGCTACATCTCCACTAAATATATTTAATGTGCTCAGGAGCATCCACAGGCAGTGCCACTATCCTGGCACTAAACTGCTTTCTCTGTAAACTCTCTTATGCTTTAAGGGGAGGTGACTATTTCCAAACTGCTTTTTGGAAGCAGCCACTGTCAATGCACACTCTCCTATGGCACCTGAGAACCATCTGCAAGCCTGTGGGTCAAAACTGAGGCAAGATTGTTCCAACAATTTATCAATGTGACAGTCAAGTTTCAGAGCCTGGAACATTTCAGTGTTTAATTTCCGCTTGTTTATGTAGCCTAAATTTTAAACAGCCTGGCTCAGGTCCATATTTTTTTTACAAAGACAAGTTTTATTCCTAAGCTGTTACGTTTAACAGTTAAACAAATGCCTTGAGAAATACATTAAATAAATAAACTTGATGACAGCAGAAATGTCACAAATCCATTTTAAGTAAAAATCAATATACAAAGGGGAAATCTTTCATGCTGCCCTTTCATTTTCTTCTATTGCCTTAGACTCATGCTCTATAATTTCATGAGAATGAATTTCTTTTCCTGGGGCCCTCCACTGTAGGCTTCATCTTACTGATGGCCTATTGATAAATAGCCACTCCTGAAATACACTGTTTTACTGAAGTCACCAAGTAATTTCAGGACTAAATACCATACTGCCAAGTGCCAATATAATTTTTATGATTCAGTAGAGAAAGTTTAGGAAATTAATAGTATAATTATTAAATCTAACTTTCCTACTGTTGGCTGGTGTACTAGCTTTAGAAAGTTAGAACATCAAATAGGTAGCAAGAGTTGAAAGTTATTCAGGACTTCAACTGGACCTTTGGATAATTGAGAAACTTATTTTACATTCAATAGATAAAAGGAAGACTGGTAGTTTATATGTTCTCTCCACTGTAGTTTGGGAAAGTGAAACACACTAAAGATACTAATGATCTATTATCCCATATAAAAATCATGTCTTGAGGGTTTCAGAAAGCTGAAACATCAAATTATTTTAATATACAATAAACACAAAATAATTTTATTCTGAAAAATAAAAGGGTCGTTTTCCAAATGGCAAAATAGTCACAATCAAGAGTTAAAAATTAATTTCAGTATTTTATATTTTTAAACCTCCCAATTTATCAAAACCTCTCAGATTCTACATTATGAATATTGTTACTCTATCAAATGCCATATATCAATAGAGAATAAAATATAAATTTGGGAAAAAATATGTTACTTTTTACACAATTGAACAGTGAAAAAAATAAAATTGCATCCTCAAGCATAAAACTGCAGAAGAATAAGAACGGAAAGCGCACAGTGTTTACAAGTATATTTATAACTTATATCCCAAATACTAACACTCTCACTAACGTGGTTAGAAAGCCATATTATACACAAAATATTCCTCAAATTTTCTAGATGTTCTAATTTGAAATAGTATATTCCACTGGACAATTCTAACAGGAGCTAGTCTCATCACGCTCTAAAGTCTAGATCAATCTTTTTGGCTTAACCAATCTTGTCACTGATTTAAGATAAGATTTGCTGGGGTTTCTTATATTTGCATCTTTTCATATTTTTTAAACTTTAGAAATAGTAATATAGATTTCCCTTTCTGTTATGTACAGTGCAAGACATAAACCAGATCAGAGGTTTGCTTGGCTTGTACAAACTATTTACATGTTTAAATTGATATTTGTGAATTCATTTTCCTAAAACATAAGTCTCAACCACACAACATTCTGCTTTTTTAGAACAAGCCACATAACACTGTAAAGTTCTTTGATATAAATCACATTAACTGCCAGGCTATACATAAGGAATACATTCTAGATCTGAGCACATCTACCTTCTTTGATATGGAAAAGTGTACCACATAAGGGAAAAGATGAAACAATTCTCATTACCAGAAAACCCCAACCCTGAATCCCAAAGTTAAGTTTAAAAACCTGCAGACAACCCTATGCCATCATGCCTGCAAATTCAATGTCTTCTGTGACAAAGTCAAGATCACAGCTTAACATAAGACAAACTTCTTCCTGGAGACTTTTGTTTACATTGCATTTTGTGTCTACTTTGTTCTATCTAATGAATGGGGAAAAAGAAACAACAAAATCAGACCTGAGAGACTAACTTTAAAATTAATTTGAATCTGCTAAAACAATTTTAACATAACTATGAAGAATACATTACAGAAGCAGAGTTCTGGCTGTAGAAAGAAAGAGTAAAATCAACTGAAAACCTCAACATGATTTGAGTCATCAAATGTTGAGCTTTTAAAGCGTTAAAACAAATATTTTACATATTAGGCACTTTTCATACTCTGTTTTCATTTGAGTCCAAGACAAAAAAAAAACCCCTAAATTCTAAGACTATTTTTAAATAATTGGAATTGTGACAAAAAAAACATGCCTATATAAAAAACCTTCAGATTTGTGTTGAACGTACTTTATTATGTTACTTTCTATTGATACAACCAGACTCCACAATGCATTTCAGAAATGTTCCTGTAGAAAACCAAATTCTATACCCACAGTAAACTTCCACTATACCAAAATTTATACATTTATGGTTAAGCATTTAATCAAATGTGTTTGAGGTGGTTTCTAACAATTTTCAAGAACTATGTCATTTCATGAACCTTTTACATACAGCACCTGTATTCCATGAGATTTGGAGATGTATCTGCTTTCCTTACTGCCAATAAACTAGCTATAACTATAGCTGGCAATGCAAGGACTCTGTTCTTCCTATCATCTCACAAATAGAATCCACAGCTGAGCTCTGATTGTAGAATCTGTTATCACCAGCAATGCTGATAGATGGAACTGTGAGGCAGCATCAGCCTCACAGATCCTTGCTGAATTTGATAAGTGAGAAAACAACCTGCAGATCTGAAATCTGAGAAAAAAAAAATTAATGAAATTTCTCAGTTTTCCTCACAACTGAAATAGAATCTCTTCATAGAAGAATTTCGTAAATGTTACTGCAAGTCAGCACAGAATTAAAGACAATTCTAAACCCGACATACACAAAGAATTAACTTTGAACTTGTACTTTCTAAGTCAGAAATTCTAGCGGTGATTTTGGTTACAAAATTTTACATCAGTTTTTACATATTTTTATATACTAGCAAAATAGAACAAGGTGTATAGAACTGTAAGTTAATGCAAATCCTTCAGAAATCATTATTTTTTCAATGATCTTTCTTGCTATGAAGCCCCTTGACACCAGCTCCAATTTCCTTCTCACATTAAGTATAAATACAGGAACCCTGAGTATACTCTGCCTATCAAGCACAATCTGACATGCTTGTAGTGGTGTGGTTCTGGTTTTATCAGTTTTATGTATGTATTTGTTCCTTGTTTTATATTGTTTTTTATAAGTTGTAATGGTTTGCCCCATGTCACCCATATTCAACCCTTCTTGGTTTTACCCCAACCCCAGTTATGTGTCAGTCATAGGTTATCCAGCCCCTGGGTCTTGTCTGTCACTTTGGGGTCTCTCCCAAAAGTCTGGGAAGTTCCAGTGAGGCCTCAAGTGATTGGACAAGACTTTGGCTGTCTCCTTGCCTGAGTTATTGATTTGTGACAATGTGTGTCGTTTACCTGCAGAGCCAGACCCCCATGATCCCTGATTTGTCCCCATTTAAACCCATCCCTGAGTTCCTCCCCCCAATAAAAGATGTTGCTTTTGGGGGTTTCCTGCTTTTTCCTCGCTGCTTCTGCCAAGGGGTCACTTCTGCTGAGGCAGACACCCTGAACTGAGGTTATCCCCACTGGGGGATGAAGAAAGCCAGCAGTTAACCCTGAGCAGACTCCCTCTTTCTTTCCTGCTGTTGTCACTTCACTCCTTCGGGCAAACCAGAACCCAAGGGATGGGTGAGGTTCATCCTGCTACCAAACCATTCCCTTTACTGTTGTAGTGCCAAGGCTGGCCAAGGCAGAGACACACTGACACCATGACACATGCTGCCATCAATTTTGAAATGTCATATCAAAGCACCTTCTCTAATGTAACATGAAAGTTACAGAAACCACAGTTCTGCACCAAAAGTTATGCCATTAAACCAGCTGAAAGATAGAAAGGCAGTCCATACTGAGAGTTTTTATCATCTGTGGATGTCTTAAACACTTTAACAGGAGTTTGAGGCCAATAACTGCATCAACTGAAGTCATGAACATACACCTGGTCTTGGAACAGCATGGTCAAGAGATTCTCAAATTACTCTTACATGACTATGCCCTTGAAATGCTTTATGAACTTACATTTAAAAATGCACTACTATGACTTGCTATGTAAATAAGGGTTTCTTGAAATTTTCCTCTTCTTTTGAACCATAAATCAAGTGTCTCAGAAACAGATGAAACACAAGTAAAACTTTCTCTTCTTGTTCTAATTTATAATAGCTACTATAAAAACATTAGCCACTTTCAGAAGCATTCCAGAAACCTGGCTTCAATGTTTATGTTTTTGGGGCTCAGCGTGTAGACTTCTTGCTTTATTTTTGACTCAGAACTGTAGTTTCTTGTTGGCATTCTAAATCAAAGCATTCTCCTTGCTCATTAGTTTTGTTTCTTTTGATTATAGTTCTTTGTTATAAAAATATGGTCCTTCTCTGCAGTATTATATTGATCATAACCACTTTCTATCTACTAAATGTAACCCAAAATTGACCGTTTCCCCTAGCTTTCTGGGCCTGATTTATATTTTGCTATCCTTTTATTCTTCAGTTTTCCTATTTCACAAAGGCAAGAAATACTGTTTCTTTATAACTTGATGGCTCGTTTCCTCAGATAGAAGATTCTTGTGTCCCCCTAAATGTATCCTGACTGAAAGAACCCAGAATGCAGTAAGCAATCCTCTGAGAGATATGAAAATGAGTAGCAGGTATGATGTACATATATAAACAAAGAAAGATAAAAATTCTTCATGTATTGCATTTTAGTCTTATTAATATCATCTCTTTTTGGATCAAAAGTGAAGATGAAAGAAGCATTAGGATCTTTCTCATTTGTGCTTGTGCTGCAAAGCACAGAGAGGAGGAGCATGACTTTGACAATTGAATAAGTATTTCAGGTATGCCTTGTTTGAAACATAGTGAACATACATAATTCAAAAGTGTTGCAATCATGCAGTTAAATAAAAATAATCAGTCCTACTAATCAGCTATGAGATACTCAGAATTTGCTTTCTTTTCACAGCAGAATGGGACTATACTGATTTGTTCACTTTCAAAATATAAAATAATTGGTAAGTACATAAGTATCCCAAAAACTTTTTAGCAAATCACTTCCACCATCTCTCTTCACCACTCACTGAGTGCCTCAAAAGCCTTCTAGATGAAAATCTGTATTGAAGCCAATATGTTAATATATCAGCCCAAATAACATACTTTTTTCCCTGCTAAAAGGTGTTACCAAAAATGTTCATGCCAGTTAAATGTGCAAGACATAAGATTCTGATCCAAGGCAGAATATGATCATTAAGTACATTTGCAGTAGAACAGAAAAAAAAAAAAAAAGTATAAATGATGAGTTTCAGTGACAGATGGGTTTGCTACCACGCAAGAAAGCAGGAGTTTCACGAAATATTACAGTTTGTCATATGATTGCACATATGCTTGAGCCTATGCTTAGACTAGCCTAACACTCACTGTACTTGCAGCCTCAACCAAAGGATATTACTGAGGCTGGATGATTAGAGTGGTTCAAAAATAGCTGGACAGGCAGACAAAGCACAGGCTCTTAAAGAAGAAGAAATTACCTTTGGTTCCATAATAGTTGAGCTACAAATCACTAGGTGTTGGGAGAGTGATTTAGGGCAGTATCATTATATGCTTGTTCCCCAGGTATCTGTTATTAGCCAAAGGATACAGGCTAGATAATGATTTTTCTGAATTGAAACTGTTGATCTTATGTTCTTATTTGCTGAGATTTGTTTCCTGAAATCTCAGCCATAAGCCAAGTCTTTAGAGACTATGTATGATACCCTTTGAATAGAAACTGTTCCAGAAAGTGCAGTCTGGAAGCAGAAAATCCACACAACTATCCTTGCTTTCAGAATTTAAAGCATTCACAGCATATATTCACTGTTAAATCTTCTTTTGATTCTATGAGTATTAATAGCATGCTTTAGAAAGTGTTTTATTATAAGATTGGAAATGCTATTTATTTAATACTCAGGCCATGGGCATGGCAATGTTAGAAGATCAGAAAATTATTCAGTGTAAGAGTTGTTTTTTGGTGTTGCTTTAGCTTTTCCATAGAGACCTTAAGATATGTTAAAAGTATAGGGAAAATATGGTTTCTTTATTCTCTTCTACATAAATGATTCAGAAAGGAGGAACTTCAGCATTCAAATGGCAGTACCTTAGAGTAGCAAAGCTGCCTATTTGACATGCTCTAGCTAGATGCTTAAAACCATGGAGAATGAGAATCAACTCTTAGGAGCAACTAGAACATACAAAAATAATCAGGGAGGGTCCTTCAGACATGGCAGAAAACCATGGGCAATAATGTGTTCCATGCACTAGAATCAGAGATATGTGGGGCAGTGAGAGAAAAGATCAAACACCAACCCAAACATACAGACTACAAATCTGACAGCATAAACGTATATTACAATGTTATAGTAATATATGTTTATATTATTATTTACTATTCATTACTATTTATTATTTTATTACTATTTACTATTTATTACTAGTTATTATTACTATTACTATTTACTATTTATTGCTATTTATATTGTTATAGTAATATATGTTATAGTTATAGTTCTACATTCAATGCAGAAAAGCTCTTGGAGATTATGGGATATTGGTTCTGTGGTAAAGGAGGTTGGGGAAGTGGTTGGGCTTGATATCTTAAAGGTCATTTCCAACCTAAACGATTCTATGTTTTTATGAAAAAATATCAAGCAACAAATAGAAAAAAAAGAAAAATCTTCCTACGTATGCAGAAGTTGCCCGTGATATTTGACAGAACCAAGACCTCTCATCCAGAATGTTCAGGGAAAACAAACAAAAAGCCCAAATACTTTCACTTCCTGTTCTAATACTGAAGTTGTATTTTTCATGACACAACTTTCTGTCATGTCATTTCAGTGCATATTTTTTGAGGACAGAAATCTCTTCTCCATCTTTTCTCCCCATGAAAAGCTACTTAAGCACATTTCACTGAAATTGACAAAAAAACCCTGTAGGGAAGAAAATGACATTTTCTGACAGTTCTTGAAAATTGCAAAAGGTAAATATCATTAGTGAAACTGTGGAGGGAAACTCTGCACATAGTGAGAGGTGCATTTCATAAAAAGAAGGTACCTTTCATAAAAATAAAATTAAATGTCATGTTTATTGATAAAATTATGTCTCTTAAATGAGACAAGAAATTCACTAAGTTCCTGAATTTTTTTCAAGAGGTGTTTAGTTCTTCCCTGTTTTACTAAAGCATTTTAAAAACTCCCCAGTTTCAGTTAATTCTCAGACATGCTGACACACATCATAATCTCAGGTGTTCCCTGCTCTAAAGCCTCAGTCACAAATTTTTGATTGTTTCAGCTGACGTTCTGAATAAACTTTCCACCAAAGTGCTTCTTTTTTTTAAAAAAAAAGAGGAAAAGCAAACTTTGATGTGATGGGAAATGACAGAGTTATATAAAAACTGACTGCATACGGTTGCTCTCAACCTGTGATGGGGGCACCACACAGGATTGTGGCATGGAAATCCACTTGAGGAGTAACATCCAGCTGCTACATTGCACTTTCCAGAAAAACACAAATGTAGTTGAGTATGGATGATGGAAAGGAAGCAGGAATTAGACTAAGAATTTTCCCAGAAAACACACTATAGAATCACACTACAGACACAGTATACATTACAACTTGTGTCAAGCGACAGGAATGAGTTTAAACAGAACACAGCAGGAATGGACTCGGAGGAAGCAGACCCAGGCAGCAGCGTGCTGTATTCTCATCTCAACTAAATGCAATTAAACACAGAATAATGGCTCTGTTGACCAATTTACCCCCCTAGATTCCCGCAAAACTGTCCTATCTCAGTCACTCTGAATGGAACTTACACAATTGATTCTTGTGTCACACTCATTTGTAGCTGGACTTGTATGGAGCCTTTTTCTCCTTCATAATTCCACTTATTTGACATGGTTTAACTCCAGACAGCAGTTACGTACCCTGCAGCATTTCACTAACATTCCCACCTTAGTGGGATGGGGAGGAGAATCAGAAAAAACCTCATGGGTGGAGATGTGAAAAATTTCATAGAACACAGAAAACATAATAATAATGAAAAACCATAAACTCCAAGAACAAGTGATGCACAATAAAATTGCAATAAAAATTATAATTTATGAAAATTTTTCATGGAATCAGAGAAAAAAAAAAATCTGAGATTTCATATGGCATATTGTCTTTAATTTACTCGGCTTTTTGACTCACTTTCTATGAGGCTCAGATAAAGGTATATTCTCTGTTTTGGATGCCATGTCTTTTTTCCTTTTTTTTTTTTTTTTTTTTTTTTTTTGTTTTTTGTTTTTTTGTTTTGTTTTGTTTTGTTTTTTGTTTTTTTTCCCCTCTGTCCTTGATTTTGTAGCTCATTTCTCTAATTCTTGTTTTTGAGAAGTACAAGGAAGCAGAGAACTCACTCAGATAATTCCCTAACCCCTCTCTCATGCTTTAAGTGTTACTAGGAAATTATTTCACGTGTTTCATAGCTCAGGTTCCTTTTTACATGTTGAGGAGGGGGCGTTAGATCTATACAGTGTGATCTGTAAAACACCAGAGCATTCAACACTGACCTAAGAGAAGATACATTGCTTACTTCTTTCAGTAAATTTAGCATAAAGCTGTAATCATAATGTTCCCAAGACATTAGATGGAATAGAGAGAGGGGGGGGTAAGGGTATCGACTCTGAATAAAATTATACAAAGTTCATGCAGCCCTAACCCATACTCTTCCCTATCCTATTATTACTCCTCTTTCAAAAAATGGTAGAGATTGTTCACTATCTTTACATTACCGTGTTCTGAGCACACCAGTTTATTTCTTGCTCACAATGACACACAATAAATGAAGTATTAGTGTTACAACTTACAATTTCAGATATCAATTTCCCTTGGATGTTTTTCATCCAAGAGCCAACTGTGGTCAATGTGAATGAAGACAGCATTCACTGAAATGCTACTGCTGAAGGCACTTAGTAACTTTCTCCTTTTATTTATATTTTATTTAGACACAGGAAGCAAAAAACAAAGGGAATATATATTTAAAAGAAATAAAAGAACCTTCAGATATACTAAGTCAGAAGGCCTCGAACAAAACCTAGTGGAATTCATTTGTGCTTTCAATTTCACCAGAGAGCAATGTAAACAACCATAGGAACCACACAGCCAACTTTCAAATTAAATCCTACAATGAATAATTTATATTTTTAAACAAGGATTAGAAGTTCCATTAAGTTGCAGAATATCAGGGGTATCTTTAATAATTTACATGCTTTCCAAAGGTGAATAAAATGCCCTCCTGAACAAAAAAAAAATCAAAACAATGTAAATATTCTTTGTTAAAACCACATTATGATTGACAAAAGAGAGGGCCACTGCCATAAAACTGAATGCACATTCTGTGGGAGATAGGCACAGGAATTCAACAATCTTCAAAGTAAAAGTCTCAGTATGCAATTCCTACACTTACCAAGAGGAATATGGAAAAATAAGACCCCTTATCAACAGGGAAAAATCTGCATATAATTTTCGACCTTTAATAAAGATCTTGGAGTTCTAATACATAATTGTGTGTGTGTGTGCAGGAGACCACATTGTTCCCTCATAGCAACTGAAAAAGAACTCTGGGTCAAATGTTCTCAGTATTACCAGGGTTGTCTCCAACCTTGCAGAAAGACATTAAATATCAAAGACATAAAATATAAAAGACATACAGCATGTGAAGCACTATCACCTGGCTACAAGGAACACACTCTGGCTTGGGAGGGCTGAAAGAAACTAGAGCCACCTCACTGGAGTTTTTGTAGGTAAACCAGCTGCCTTTGCTGTAATTCATAGTGTTCTTTGCAGGCCTAATAAATATTCTCCCGTTATCTTTATCCTGAACATGTGTACCCTGAGAAAAAGGGCAAGGAATATTGTACCTGAAGAAATAGAGTCCACTTCTCTGGAGAACTCAATGCAATCACAGCATGAGGGATCTATATCTTCAATGCTCAGCCAGCATTAAGGTAGAATTTAATGCAAGACAAATGTCCAGTGATGCAGACTTAGTTCATAAATTAAATACACATTCTCCTTTGATTTTCATTTTCCCATGAAGAAATAGTAAAGAGGATGGCTGTTTTCTTCAAACATGCAACCAAATCATTATTTGCAAGAAAATATTCTGGACTAGACAATTATTTGTAGTTTTGGCTCAACACTTTTAAGACAATCTCTGCTCACTGTAATACTGATACTAGTAAGATCTCACATATATCATCTGAAGCAATATATGAATGAAACAGTTTCATTTCAAGCAAATGACATAGTTTATCAAACTACATAGTTTAGTAGCAGAAAAAAAAATAACGGCAGGAAAAAAAATTAAATCATTTCAAAAACAGATGACGGTAAAGATCAAAGTGAGTCAAGACCAAATCCAGTCAAAATAATTTTTTTTTAGTTAAATATTAGTCATCTCCAAATTGTATTTAAACAGACAAGATAAATGACATAGAATTTTAAAAATGCAGAATTGAAAGGTGGAAAACAAGTTGCTCAGGAGAGCATCAGTAAAAGAACACAAATACATTTAGTCCGAGCTCTACTCCATTATAAGCAACTCCCTGAGCTAAGAGACCCAGTTATAAAACAGGAATACTTAGGAAGAAATCTCAGGTATAAGGACAATGACTTTTAAATAAATAACTGGCAAAAAGCTGTCTGTTGCACTTTCACTACTGAGGGAAATAATCTTCAAATTTTGAATGCAACACCGAAACCAAAAGTAATTTTTTGAGGGTTCAGCTCAATAGTGTGATGGAACACCAAGTCCAGTAGAAAAGATCTGCATGGCTTTTAGAGATCATGCTTCATCTTTGTAGAATTCAGATTAGTATGCCTGCTGCTAATTACCTTGGAAGAATTTGTTCTCTTAGGTTGGTCTGGAGACAGGAAAGAGGAAGATTTTTGAGACATGTTTTATTGCCTGTAGATAGATATACATAAATTTCATCAAAGAATTAAGGCTCTGATATTTCTATTGTTTTACTGTCTTCCAGTTTTGTTTATTTTCCATACAAGACTGCAGGAGAATTATTTGGTAAATTAGCTGCCAACCTACTGAACTAGGCCACTCTGAAGTGCTGCAGGCACCTGCAATTTTGCTAAGGCATCTAATCTTAGGACTCAATACTGCAGAATACTGAAGCACTTTGTTCCCACTCATTTTTATCAAGGTTATAAAATCTTATAATAAACAGAAATTAAACTTAATTCTCATATCCTCACACAGAGCTTTTCTTCAATCATAAAATGATGGATCAGCATTATGAAAACTGATGAAGTTCAAGTATGAACATCGGGATGAGGAAAATCCTGCAGAGTGCATACACACACAAAATGATGCAGACAAAAAAAGAAACGGCAAACATCTCCATATCACAGTGTTCAGTAATGTTTGATGGGTGGAGAGGTTTTACCACATTCCTTGCCTTGATTTCACATCATCCACTCTTACTCATGTGCTCTTTAACACTTCCTCCTGAAGAGCAATTATTTTTAGACAAAAAGGTGTCTGCACCAATGGTAAGAAATTAAGTATTAGCAGGATCAAAAATTTCTGTTATAGACAGAAAAAAAAATCCAACACAGAACTATTAGATATTTCATTTTGTACAAGTGAATGAAACCTGCAGTCTTCCTCAAACAAGAATATGTCCTTATTTTATCTCATTTTTCACAGAGGTCTTTTCTTTATTCAATATTTTATTCAATATTAGACTACACTGCTCTGCCAATTAAATTAGGATCCTATCTTGTGAACTATCAGATAGCTCCTTTTTTATGCTACTCCTTTTTCCTCTCAAGCCCATAGTATATTAATTACTGCAAGTTTTTATGAAGACATCTTAAACATTTTACCACTTTCATTCATACCAAAATAATTAATGGGTTTAATTAATTACACCACAAGTTGTAACATGTCATGATGAGCTGCAATTTCTAAGATGCAATACGTGGTATTCTCTACTATTCCTGATATTTTGAAGGAGTTTCACAGCTCTTGTGAATTAGTGGAATGCTATACAAGCCAGTAAAAGTATAATATTTTACATCTACTAATCTATAAGATATTAATTGGTGGGGAGGAGAGGAAACCCAAAAAACTCTTTTTCAATTTGGTTAGCAGAGCCCATTGTATCTTAAACATACCAAAAAATCTTAGTTTTCCGCAGTCTTACTATGATAGGTTTCTAGCTGTCCA
Organism: Zosterops lateralis; assembly: GCF_965231275.1. Classification (NCBI taxonomy): domain Eukaryota; kingdom Metazoa; phylum Chordata; class Aves; order Passeriformes; family Zosteropidae; genus Zosterops; species Zosterops lateralis. The sequence continues at coordinate 37,295,883 of NC_139766.1, forward strand.
GAATTCTTAAAACATAGAAATACTCTGTGAGAACAGTGATATTACAGTTGTTTTCAATTGGATGAGAAAGATCAAGCAGTTTACAGAAGTCATATATTCACTAGTGTAAAAAATGGTAGATGAGGGTGGTCAGACTGAGGGGAGACAAATATCTTTTGATATTCACTTTCAGAATCCTCTGCTGTGTGGTCAGGGCACAGTACCACTATCAAGTCTCTAAAATACAGTAATTTCATAGTGGAAAATTTTGACTGCTGTCTTGAAAATGGCAAAATAGGAAGTAGATAAAGCTCAAACGCTTCCACCCAGTGCAAAAATTTGTTGAAAAACCTAATTAAGCCTGTCCTACTAGACTGCAATTATTTTGCCTAGTCAATCTCCTGTCTGGATCATTTCCAGCTCAATATATATAACATTCACTTAAGTAAAAAGTCCTCATTTCTCCAGGGAAAATATTCCTGTTTCAAGTTATAAGACTTTTTATTATTATTTTTAATAGAATACCATCTATTAAATACCGTCAGCTTTTTTTTTTTTTTAAACTGTAATATACACAGACTGTTAAATGAAAATGGAAGGGAAAACCTATCCTGCAAAGATCATTCATCCAAGTAAAAGCTACAGAAAATTGCAGAAGATAAAATATCTTTCTAAGAATATTCTCACTAGGGGATTGTCCAACTTCTCCTTCGGCTCTGAGCTGTGAACAAGCACAGGTAAAGATGCTGTGGGACAAGACATACATTTTGCCGTGCTAGAAGACAGGTTGACCTCCTGCAATAATTCTGAAAGTTCACCATATTTATCAAATGGTGATAGTAAAAAGAGAATTTCAAATTTATGTTTGTATATGTAATGGCATTTCTATTTCTAAAAAAACCATTCTGAACCAATTGGGAAAAAAAAGATACACAACAGGAGCCATTTATCAGATTTTATCTAAAGGATGCACATGAAAAACTGCTCATAGAAAAATTACAACCAATAAATTTTTTAAAAATCCCCATAAATTGATCTTATTGAATTACAAGCAAATCCTACATTGCTCAAGCTGGTGGTTATCACATACAAATCCTTAAGTCCCACAAGGAGAGAGAAGGCATTTATTTGAGAACTGGGCAACTCCCAAGCATGCACAGCAGAGAATTTGCTACAGAGAGGAAATAGCAGCACTGAACATTTCTCCATTTGTTAAGAACTGTCAACAAAGAAGGAAACAACTGGCGATCAAGGAAAATGTGCTTGTTACTTTAAAGTTTACCAAGGAAGCAGATACTAGTGGCCTGGCATTGCTGAAATCATTCTCTTTCTCACTACATTTCACTTGCTTAACTTGTTTTCAGGTGATTAATGAACATTAGGGTGAATATTGCCTATATACAAGGCATTAGGGTATATATTGCCATATATAAGATTCATGAATGTACAAGGAGAAGATAGAGTATATGAATTTACAGAAGAGAATAAAAAGATACTTAGTGTAAATATTGCCATTTTCCCTCATCCCCTAAGTCACTCTGTTCAGCCAGGTGGAGAAATCCTCTGTGTCATGAACCTCCTCTCCCTGTGGGCCCAGTCCCAGGGCAGACAGGGCATGATTCCAATAGCCTCCTTCTCTCTGTCTCTCTTTCCTACTTCCTAGTCTACTCACCTCTTCCTGGAGCTCTGCCACTAAGTGGAGGAGTTTCTCCACCTGGGTGCAACTTCCACAGCTCTAATTACTGCTGCCATCCCTATCGGCACAAGAGCAAGGGCCATCCTACAGCCTGGCACCTGGGTGTCAGCTTGTTCCCACCAAAGCTTTCTCCTGGCATCTGTGTGGGTGCAGAGCTTGGAGAGTCCATGACTTTCTGCTGGATCAAGACCACAGTTCCTTGGTCAGGTTGGCTTGCAGAGCTTCAGGTCCTTCCTGCACATCCTGCCATGCAAACTGCTGCACGAACTGTCCTACTATCTCATGTTTGCCTGCCCTGTTTGTGGTGCTCCTGGCTGCTAATGGTCCCTAAAGGCTTCTGTCAAGTGTGGAGGGGGAATTTGGTCACCACTGCTCCCTTTGTCCTCAGCGCCGGTGAGGCTGAACCTCAAATCGTCTGGTTTGGGCTACTGCACTACTACAAGTCAGAAATTGAAGTGCTGGAAGTGTGTCCAGAAAAGACCCTCCAAAACACATTCAAAGAGCAATTAAGCTGGTGAAGGGTCTAGAGAAGAAGGAACTCAAGCACATGGAACACTGCAAGAGGAATATCAGTCTACATTGCTTGTAACTAGCATTAAAATCAGCTTGAGTCAGAACAATCAATATACCTTCTGATGCCAGAATTTGTTTCGCTTTCATTCACCACTGGTTTTCAAATGCATATGGTAAAGTGCTGACCACTGGAAGGTAAAATCTGGGAATATAAAGCAGCTTTTTGCATTTTACTGGAGATGAGAATGTATACATTTTGTTCTGCTTTACAATTTCATGGGGAAAAACAAGTTGAAAAACAGAAAATCAATAAGGGAGATATCTGAATCAGGGATTTTTTTTCTTTATCCCATAGGTGCTATTTTGAAGACCATGAAAGCATTCAGATTTTTCCATAAAATATTTACCAAACTTTTTTTGACTTTGTTAAAGACCAAGTTCCCCAAAGCCCATCCTGCTATGGATGCAATTACTCATTATTATAATTACACAAGACAATTAAGTAAAAATTATAAAATCTGGCCCTTGTTTTTAGTGATAACTTCAATTTTTATCTCAAGGTAACTTTCATTAGAATAATTTGCAAACAAATATATGTATCATCAAGCATTCAACAGTTTTGCACGCAAAGGATTCCACTTTAGGGCTACCAGCATTATGACCTGAGGCTGCTCCAGTGCAAAACTACTTTGCTGGTGTCCAAAGAACACGGCAAACACCCAGTTGCTTATCTTCCTTATTACAATGGGAATAATTAATGGAGATATCAAAGACCGCCATAAAAAAAAAAGGAACACATTTGAAGACAGTGACAGGAAAAAATACTGCTGAAGAACTAATATTTGCTTCACATTAGCATGTGAGTAACAGAAAAACAGTTACTTTTAATTACACTGACAGGAACCACCAGATCCTAGTGTTTCACAGCTAGTTCCCAAACACTGTAGGTATGTGTGGCCATCATTTTAGTTCTTTATACTCCATATAAATGAAAGTCAGTAATGTAAATGAAGAAGGACTTTCAAAGCTGTTGCCAAGCAGTACATGTTAAATGGTATAATGTATAGGCACGAGCTTCTCAAGTTCAGTAAGAAAAATTCCTTTGGAGCATTGCTTTACTCTTATTGCTTTACTGAGGTGAAATGAAAGAGAAATTTTCTCTGTAAATTTTAATTTATCACGAGCTGTCTGGAATCTTTAATCTCACGTTAACCTAGATCTCTCCTAGGTGTCATCTTACATTAACCTCATAAACCTTTATCAGCATTTCAAATATCTTAACTTCCAGAAATGCTGAGAACAAGATTTTGGATAATAATCTTCCAAAAAAGCATTTCAAGTCTCATGTGTTATCAGATGTTTCTGATGAGGAAAAATATTAAGGCCACGGTACCTGCTTACAGAATTTCCCCAAGACCCTAGAAGTTTGAACATTACTTGAAGAAATATGCACTCTTTATTTCCCACTCACTTGGGATTTTTTGGTTCCTTTTGGTATCCTAGGGAAGACAAGCCCCCAGTTTCAGATCATTTATCGGAAAATAAAAGTGTATGTTGCTGACTTGCTTAGTATCGGTACATATTCTCCCACTAGTCAATCATTCCAAAAGTATCTATTTCTCTTGGCAGCTACTTTTGGAAAGGTATTTGACATCAACATGCATCTGAAATCCTCTAGGGAAAGGATAATGCTATTTAAAAAAATACATGGATCAAGGAAGGAAACATATGCACCAGCTACGTTATACACTGGTTACTCTAGAGATCAAACCTTTGATATTGAACTGGCATAATGGAAATGTAACTCAATGAAGATACACATGATTTAACTTAGAGCATAAGAGAGTCCCAAAGGGTAGGAAAACTAAAGACTAATTCCAGTTAGTTAAAATATATTCTCTCCATGGAAAACTGCTTTTAAAATTACTTATTTCTTTCTTTCTTTCTCATAATGAACATCCAGCCCAGAAGTCCACTTTGTTTTCTTACTATTAATGTTAGCTTTTGGGTAGAAATTGTGATTGTGATTTCAGAGTGACTCTTTGCTACTCTGCTAATTCTGTTATTCAAAGCCTTTATTATTTAGGCAACAGTAGCTCCTTTTTTAATCTGTCATTTGGAAACTCCTTTGAGTTTACCTGAATAAAACTTAAAAATAGACTTCCGGATTGTGCTTATTGAATGTGCTCTACATTCTTTTAAAAAAGAAAAGCATAAAAAAGTTCAATGCAAATATGGCTGTGAAAAATATTCTCAAAAAAAAACCCTTCTCAAAATTTTTCACATATTTTAAAAGCTAATGTAAGTGAAGGAGGCAATCAAGATGACAGACTCCACAAGAAATCCTACATTTAGTATATTTGTACAAATGCCTATGACTCCTATAACAGTGCTGCAGTGCTATGAGAGTCTTTGTTATATCACGTAAATGCCAAAATCTACCTATTTACCAGAGGTAAAGTGTCACCGTACCACTGATATTTACCCCTTGGATATTAAAATTTTAATGAGAATAGAGGAATAAGAGCAGAAAATCTGCCTGGCCAGAAAATGCCTGGGCAGAATTTTAAACCTTGGCATTCTTAACACTGCTGAACAAACCACATACTGCACTGCTTTAAACTGGTGGCAAAAGTTCTGTTAGGCTCCTAACAGCAAGTTCACAGCAACATCCTCAATTGTTGCAAATTGTTCCAGCTTTACAAATCAGTTTTTTGGGGTTTTTTTGACACTGACTATATGATATCAATAAACAAACTAGAAATGAGAATAAATATGCGAATTGTACAAGTTGCCTATCAAGGTGGACCTCATGCATAAACTATTCCTTTAGTTCTGCCATAAGAAATAGTAAAATAGAGCACAGTACTGAGATTCATCTATCTTGGAGGGTATCACCAAGGTTAAGTTGGCCTATGCACTACATCAAAACTCTTCCATAAAGAAAAAAGAAAAAAAAAGATGTGTCATTGTCATAGAAGACATCTTTCAGACAGGAACAATTGTATGAAGATCAACAAGGTGAAGTGCCAAGCCCTGTACTCGAGTCACTACAACCCTCAAGATGTTTGTGATTCTATGAAATTAGACAGGTATTTTTTTATCAGAATTATTATATTCTGATAAAAATAAGATACTGTTGGCAGTATCTCAATTTTCTCTATGTCCTTTCATTCAGATGAGATACACACATGGAGACATTATAAACTACATAGAAAAAGTCAACAGAAATTGCTAGCATGAATACAGCATTATACAGTGATTCTAGCAGCTTTAAAGGTCTTATTTTTAAAAAATGTTTGACACAGTAATGTTATTTTTATATACTCATAGCTCAGACATAGAACAATTCTTAAAATTTCCCTTCCTCAGATTTATAGATGAAATCACTCTTCACTGGGTTTATTACTTTCACTATCTCAGCACAATCAGCAGAAAATTCATAACTTATGTTCTGGTCACTCTTGGTTTTGAAATATTTCAAAATACCAAGAAAGATAGATTGTGTTTTATGATACTGTTTTAAAGGAAATGAATTCTTTCAACCTGCATCCTCAGCTACCAAGGTAGTGCATATCAATTTTATAGGATTGCTATCAGTTAGTTACACAAAAGAAGAACACTCAAATGAAATCAGGTAACTTCACAGAAATGTATATAAACAGCAATACAAATAAGCTCAACAGCATGCTCAATTTTCCACCTATTCTGACCACATGGAAGAACAGTAATCTTTAACTTATGACATCAAGAGAACAGTCTATTTATAAATCACTGAAACCAGAGATTAACCTATCTGGTTGCAGTTAATCCATTCCTCAAAAATGTTCATTTCTTTCTAAACATGGGTGAGGAGGATCCAATCCTCATTCTTTGTAGCTTGGGGGTTCAAACTCAGAGTGGCTTATTTCCCTCTTCCTCCTTATCAAGTGCCACAACTCCCCGTTAGTGGAAGCTTCCTTAATTACAATTTCCACTAACTGGCATTAATGCATTCAGTCCTTCCTTCTGAAATTATTCAAGTCCCTGTAGAAAACCTGAGGGTTATCTGAATCCAAGTACAGAAGACTACAAAATCTAACATCCTCCTCTGCTGATTCATCAGACATACATGGGTGGATGGGAAACTTGAGGTGTCTGGATCAGATTTTATTGCTTACTAATTTACTATTTATTACTTGTTAAGACCTGTTCAGAAAGACTTTTCTCCAGAAGTGTACTAACTGCCACAAAGTTTGCCATTATCTTTTGAGATAGAGAACTGGTCTCAAATTTCTCTCAGCAGTTCTTGACACATTCCACCATAGATGGAACTCTCTATGCAAGATCGTAGCCTACCTCAGTGACTAGGCATATATTCAGCAGGTAACCTTTACTAATCTCTTCTATTTTAAATCTAAAATACATACTATTTTGCAGTATATGGGCACATTTGCAGAAAAATTATGTGAAAAGTTAGTTTCTTAAAGAATCAGGGATTAGGCTGTTGATGGAACTAAAACCTCTAAATTAATAGATTACCTCCTGTGTCTGTCTATAAAACCCAGAATTTAAATATCTGCCTAGAGTAGCTGCAGATGGCCACAATCAGCTCTACACTTTCACTTACATTCATTCAAAGACCTTATAGAACTTTTTTCCAAAGGAACTCTGATTTTAACTCACAATCAGGAATTGTTTTCTAATTGAATGACATGTCCAGTGAATTCCATACCAGACATCTGCCTGCACACAATGCAACAAAATAGAATCTATCACATTCAGCAGCATTCCTTCGTCCACCCAGTCTTTTCCATGAGTGTCCAGCCTCAACACATTTGCACAAAAATTACCTCATTTTCCTTGCATACTCTGAATACGATCAGTGTCTAATATTTAATTATCAACATACTAGTCAGAGATCAGGACTGCTTATTAAAACTACAGTGTGGGCGACTCTCAGTTTAGAACTAATCTAAGACTAGTCACAACTAGGTCACAGCTGAATATCTCAATAGAAAAGGAAATACCATTCTACATAAACTATATGGCCTTCATATTCCATAACATTTCTTAGTTTCTTTTCTAAGTTTCAAAATTTCTCCTCACTTTTAGAACTTTCACCAATTTTTCCTAAAGCTTTTACTATTTCTACCATTATTCAATAAATAAAAACAAGCTTATCTATCCACTCAGTGCAATAGTTACACAGTTCAATGAGCACACAAATTTGTTGAATGAAAGTATATCTATCATGGCAGCACTGAAAAACACACAAGTATTTCTTAAATAAAAAGTACTAACAAAGAGGCAGTCAACAAGAGAGAAAAGTGACTAGAGTGAAGCAAAGGAATTCAAATTATAGAAGATATGAAATAATGCACAAAACTAGAACACACTGATGTGAAATTGCAAGTCTTGTCTGTGTATGCTGAAGGAGAAGGAGGAGAGGAGAAGACCAACAGAGGGAAGAGTATATAAAATATATTTTTCACACATATTAGCTCCTTAGAGTATTTACTCATTTTGTATGTTTTTCAGTTGCATTATTTTAAAAGTTTGCAGTGCATTTGTACCTCTTATTCATTAATATAAAATATTATTCATACAAAATAGAAAAAAATAGGAGGACACTCAGCTGTAAAGCAGTGCATTAGAGTTTTGTTGGTCAGGTTACCTTCTGCCTGCCACACATATTTCTTTTTTTCCACTTCTAAACAATAAGCATATTAATAAATACAATCCAAACATACTATGAGGTCAAAGTTCCATTTTCTGTATATAGCCTGCCCTGTTGTACATACTTGTCACTTAAGAATGTATTTTACATAGTAGATTTAGAGTAACGTGAGAAAAATAAGACAAAATATCATACAATCTAGAGCACAACTGCTGAAGCCACTCTCTATCTATCACCTGGGATAGATTTTAAGGCACAGCAGGTTAATACATATTCACAACTTTCAACATCAGCTGGAACAACTTAGATGCGAGTGCAACTCTGGAAACCTTGCAAAAATTTCAGCTCAAAACAGTCAGAAAACAAAGAAAGTATTAGGTTGCGTAAGAGATGAGACTTAACTAAACACATTAAAATGCCATTATATAAATTAATGAAACTGATAATCCATGAAAAGTTTGTTAACATTAACAACAAATTTGGACTTCAAAAGAGCAGGCTTAGATTCACAGAAAGCTAAGCAACCATTGAAGAAGACTAGCATTGATGAATGTGGAGCTCCTGTCTTGACCTTAAACAAAAAAGGGAAATTTACTAGAGGTGAAGGGAGGAATAGGCTATATGGGAGGAATAAGACAACCAATCACATAAAGAAAAAAAGCCCATATCAATCTGAAATTACCAAAAAGAGATAAAGGGTAATGGGCAAGATTTTTCTAAGTTCCTCAGTAGCAGAAGGAAAGATAAGACAAATGTGAACTCATTGCTCATTGGGGCAGGAAGTCTTACATGGTAAGAGATAAGGCTGAGGTATTCACTGCCTTCGACTCAGTTTTTAGTGGCAAATCTTGTTCTCAGTCATTCTCCAAGCAGAATCTAAAGAAGTGAAGTTGTACCCACAATAGAGGAAGAAAGAGTTATGTATTACTTAATCCTTCTGTATGTATAGAAGGTTTTGGAATTAAGGTTTATGGAGCTGGTTGTGTCACTGTGAGACAGTTCTCTATCATCCTGGCAGTCATCAGAAGTTCCTGATGGCTGAAAAAAAAGACAAATGTCATCCATCTACAAAAAGGTCAAGGAGAATTCAGGAACAAACACATTGGTCAAGCCTTGCCTTATGCCACAGAAAGGTTATGGAGCAATTTCCACTAGAAGCTATTTCTTAAAACAAGATACAAGAAGGTGACAGAGCAATGATTTGTTAAGAAACAAAAAAATAAAAAACCCTGTTCCTAAAACCTGACTTCCACCTAAGTCCAGCTGGAGATATGATGACTGCAAGATACTCTAGCTACATATTTGTCTCATTCCAGACCTCTCAAATTCCTCTATGCATAAATAGGAATATTTCACAATAGTTAAGTCTTCTATGAAAGTTTTTAATTACATGAAACAAAAAACTTTTTACACAGAATAGTGTGAATTCTATTGCACAGCTTCAGATACTGACAGACCACCAAAAAATGATACTGCTTTGTTTGGGAAGATGTTTGAAACCAAGAGTTAACTTCAAGTCCAATGTTATAATAAAATTTGGTCACAGGATAAATAAGAAAGGTAGGCTTACCTTTTCAATGAATGCAAAAATTGGTCAGTACTATTTTCCTTTTTCAAACCTTCATATAGACATCAATTTCCTATAAACTTACTTAATATTACCTTCCCAACATAAAAAAATTAGATTTTAGCCACAAAGGGACTAGGAGAAGCTAAGATTTTAAATAAGGTATTAGGACATTCCTAACAAAAAAAAAAAAAAAAAAAAAAAAAAAAAAAAAAAAAAAAACACCACCACCAGAGCAAGCATCTCACTATTTCTCAGACAGTTATGAGATAATTAAGAACTTGACTGTGGCATTAGTTCTCGAAAAAGATGAGGGAGATATTCATCCATTGAAAAAGCAGCTCAGCATATTTCTTAATTTATATGAAGAGATAACAGTATATTAAAGAAATCTTATATAACATCTAACATTTCCTTAGAAGGAATGTTTGAATGAACGAAAAAAATATCACTCAAAATAACCAAGAAGATAAACAGAAGTATATAGATGACAAACAATTAGAATTTGAAGTGATATGCTAAACAAAATTAAAAATCAAAATATTTCAGCAAAGCAATAAGCTTTTTATTGTTGCATTTAACTTTTCTTGTAGAGAAACACAATCATACAATATTTAAGTTAAAGGAAATTGTGATTTCTCATCATTTTTCTACTCTTTGAAGAAAATAACTTCCTCTGGAAGTTCTAATGATCCCGAATACTCCACTTCTGTTGAATTTTTTGTGATGGTCAAACACTACACTAGTAAAACTTAATGTGTTCTAGAGTCAAAGAGCGTTGCTTTTTTTTCTTTTTTAAGAAAACAAGAAAAGCACATGCAAGGAGATAGCATGAATAGTATAAATGCAATTATTAATAATACTGGTGAGTGTGAAAAGAAATGAATTTATTAGTAAACCTCATTACAAAATGCAGATTATATAAAAAGCAGTGGTGTGTAAGGGTATGTCACGTCTGACTAATGTCATGTCTGTGTGCCATATGACAAAGGAATCTTCTCCGTCTCCAACTAATGCATAGAAGAAAAAGTTGATTTCAATTTCAAATACCTGGAACTCCTCTCTAGAATTTTCCATTCCCATTTGGCCATCTCTCAGTCAGATAAATATATAGAACTTGACAATTTGGGTGATGGGGGAGAAGAAAGCAGCTATTCAAAGTGATGGTGAGTGAGGACAACTCACATCTTTATTTTCTTATTGTAATCATTCAGTGCTAGTTGGCTTATTGCTCTGCTCTTAACTCAATATTATTTACCTGCTTTTATGTTTGGTCGCTTTTGTATTTTTTTCACATCAGTAGACTCATATTGGGTTTTATTTTTCAGTTTCTTGAATATACTTTTATGCTGTTCCAAGGAATTCTTTATTTACTCTTCCCCACTTCTAGATCTGTTTGAACGGTTAATGCATTTGTCATGTAATTATTTATTGTGGTTTTGTTTCCTATGTTTTTCTTACTCTGCTGAATGTTTTAGTTCTGGACAGCATTTGAGACAAAGTTTACAGAACAAGTAAAGTGATTTGCACTGTAATTTTAATCTAGTTAAGTGTAAAATTACATCTACTGTAAGCCAAAGGAGGGAAATGAAGACACTGGATTTCAGAAAAACAGTTTAGGGGAAAAAAACTCAGCAGGTTGAGTGAAATCGAGTGTAATGAAATGGCAGAGAGGGAACAGCAGAGAGAAACTGAAATGTTTATAATGAGATTAAAGTGTGCCCAAAGGATGCGGAATGCAGAACATACAGCAATGAAATGAGGAGTTTAAAAAGCCAATATGGCCAAAGGAGGGAAAATATGGAAAAAACAACAACCCACAGAGTAAAGAAAAGCAATACAGATGGAACCTCACTGAAATTAGGTATGAAAAGATTCGCGTGGTCATCTTGACCCACGGTTTTAAAAATACTGAAAACGTCAATTTTTCAGAGAAAGATTTGAAGGAATAGAAGGAGAAGTTGTGAATTTTAAAACTAATTAAAAAGCAATCGTGCAGTGTAAGATAGCTGTACCAAAAATAGATTAAGCAAAACTATTTCAAGGGACTGATGTAAGAAATTGGGAGGATCTTTGTTTTTCCTGCCTACACGTGTTCCTATTGCCCATTAAACAACAGGAACTAAGAAATTACAGACATTCAGGGCAAAAGCAATCAATGTAGGGGGTTTTAGTGTTGAAGTAAAAAAAAAAAAAAAAAAAAAAAAAGGCAAATCTGTGAAAAATCGTAATTTCTGACATTTAAAACATACAAAACATGTGGTGATAGTCATCAAAACCAATTGTGGTAAATCAAATGCAATGATTGGCAATGACAAAAATAAGCAATCACTATAAACATTGCCTCTAATATGTAAGTCAGCAGGTCTATATGGACTTCAGTGACCAAAGGCATGAACGTTTCTCTTGTTTAGTTGCACCACAGTCTAAAGAACTGTTAGTGACTGCTGCAGGCTTAAGCCCTCCTCAGTGCCCAATATTTCTGTGAAGGTCAGTATTCTTAAAGCACACACAAAAGCTACAGTTAGTTTTGAAGATTTATCTGGAAATTCTTTAGAAAGAGGAATAAAGCAAACAAAAAATTCCCTGAGAAGTTTTCTATGAATGAATTCTGTTTGAATTCTATTCTGTTATTAGCACAGCATGAGATTATTCAAGGTCAGACATGTCTCAACTCCATGACTTGCTTGAGACCTGGGAGCTGTCAGAGCTGCCTGATAATTTACTCTGATGGAGATCCTGGAAATACTAAAGGCAATGGGAGAAATATATCCAAGGCACAGATTTAATTTTTCTGCCACATTATTGCCTTACTACTGAGTCTTTCATTAGTTCAGTGATACTCTGATATAAAACTAAATATGCTCAGAATTCATTCTCACTATTATGATGTAAACTTAAAAGTCATGACTTTTACTCACCTACCAAAAATGAGAGATGATGTTCTGCTCTCACGATTTAAAATTTTTTTTGGAAACAAGAATTATATAACCAAAAAACAGCAACAAAACCCCCTAAAAACACCCTCCAAAATCCCCCAAACAACCAAAAAACACCTAACCAAACCCAAAAAAAGAAAAACAAGCAACAATAAAAAACCCCACCAAAGCAAAAAAAAAAAAAAAAAAGGAGAAAAAAAAAAATCAACAAAAAACCAAGAAAAATCCTCCCAAAACCCAAAACAACAACAACAACAAAAGCTGTAAAAAACTAAAAAGAATTCCAAATATTTCTTCCTAACAAAAAAATTATGCTGAAAACAAAAAATGAAGTTGATACCACAGAGACTAAAACACTTTTAGGATTTTTAGTACTGTCAAATCACATATGTTCTTTTCCATTTCACTCAGTTGTGCTTCTACCTGAGTTGACAGGGCTTCACTTTTACATCTGCCAGAGGTATTGCTGTTGGAAGTTTATCTAGAATGTTCTATGCCATATCCTGCTTGCCTGTCTTACACTTTGAATTCATTTTGTCTTAAACAGAACACACAAACCTGCTCTCAGAATGGCAAAGAATAAAAAAAATCCAAAGAAAACCCAATCAAAAAAAAATTATTTAGTTTGATCCTCAGCTGTCAGTATTGCAACCTGAACTTTTGGTTCTGCTTTTCTCAACTGAGAGATCAAACCACACTGATGTCCATAAGTTCTGCACAGGAACCTGGAATCACTGAGAGATACAAAGAAATAACTGCGAAAGAGGGGAATTTTGTTGTTTCTATTTAATCCGCAAACAAAAGATTCATCAACCAAAATTTATGTTGATTTATGTTTGACTAAAGTCTGATTGCAGGTGGGAGGAAAATGTGAAAGTAGACACCAGAATGGGAACTGATATATCTAGTGCACATAGAAATATTCTGGGTTCTTGCATATAGAGACTTGATTTTAGGTGTCTCACTTCCAAACACCCCATGAAGAAATGGCCAACAGATTTGTTAGATAAATCAATTAATACAAATAACTATATTCATCTGCTGAATACAGAATAATAATCAGTCAATTTAAGAGGAAAATGTCAGAGTTTGGTCTTTCAGTTCCTATTAGAACTCTTAAGGTTGGTGAAGTAGTTCAATAGTGGCCAGGACAAGACTTCTGCTCTTACTGAAGGCAGGCTGACAACAACATGGACAGCAGTATGCACAGCTATTACAAACAAAACAAAACAGCAAGACATGTACATGTGGACTTTGTCTAAAATAAACAGCATAGTTACAGAAATATTGGATGATGTGAAAACTTGAATTCCTGTTGGAGAATTGGGAAAACATGAGAAGAAACACTGAATGTGTTAAACTAGTACAGATGTGGTTTTATTTCTGAGGCAAAAGATACGCAGTTCTGTTAAGACTAGCTGTGTAAAATCCAGAAGAGGTTAGGTGTATATATTTTGTCAGCAGAATGACAGACAAAGCATTTGCTCTAAACCTGTACATGGGAATGTACTTTGGAAAGAACAACTTAACCTACTTGTACACACAGAAGTGGATAACTAATTCAGAGCCTTTTCACAGGAGAGATTCAAATATTCGTGTGGACACTATAAAGTGCTGCTTAGCCTGAATAGGCTGAGATAGGTCTTGAGAGCAACACAGAAAATTATTAACGTTATCTAAAATAAACATCTCAACAGAAACCAGTCTACAAACTCATTTACTCATTATTTATGTCCATCAGAGTCCATATGACAAAGAAAAAAGTGCTACTCCCAGACTCTATGTTGAAATTGCACAGTGTTCTATTTGTATGTTGGAGAACAGATTTGCCACTAAAGACGTAACAAGGACTAAGTCTATCAGAATAATAATTCTGGTATCGACTATTTCTCTTTGTTTTCTTCTGGGTTTTTTTCTTTTTCCTTTTTTTTTTTTTTTTTTCCCTACATATACTTGTGTTTGTGAAAAGAGCACCAAAGCAGACAACAATAACGTTTGTTGGAGTTTGTGTGATTTTTCTACTGGTCAGTGTAAGTAACTGTGTCCAGAAACAAGGTTTTGAAAGAATCACTGAAATGATTTCTCTTTTAGGATTTATTGGGAAAGCTAAATTGTCTTCTTACTGGGAAGTAAACAATTGTGAATTTACTAGGCCTACAGCAATTTAATTTACATAATTTTCTTTTGTTTAAAATGGTTGTCTTGTACTAAACCAGGGTTGGGTTTACCATTCCATCAGGCTTACTGCAGAATACAAAAATGACTTCCTGACTAGAAAGACAAGGGGGAAGGAGAGGTGTGATAGTTTCATTTGTCTGGAGCCATGCAGTCATGTCCAGTTATAAATCTGTTGTCAGTTCCACTGATCAATAATGGTCGGCAATAAGCACCACTAGTCTCCAGCTTGACACTGATGAATGGTATAACCAAGAATGGGATAAATCTCCTGATAACAGCATGTAGATTCAAAGAAGTCATCCATCTTCTTCTTTCTTTCTCCTGTCCTTCATCCCAAGAACTTATAACTCTAAATGAGTATTACTCCCTTTTTTCCCCTGTCTCAAGATATGCTTAGCCCTAATTTTGCTTCAGTGCTGTCTTGCTCATATGTATCTTCATATGCAACCCATTAATTACTCTATTCTTCCACAGCAATTTCTAAAGAGCAAAAGCTTTATGTATATAAGGATTTCTGTTTTACTATAAAGAAATTCAGAAGAGAGAAACAATAAGAAACATTCATTATGCAGCAAAGGTACCTTTCCATGAATAAAAAAAACCCCCTAGCAATCTTTAAGGCTAGGTATTGAAAAATTTATTTGTTTCTAGGAGAAGAGTATTAGATTTCTACACATGTACATATATGTAACTGTACATTTATTTTATACACTTATTTAATTTCAAGTAGCTTTAACTTTAGGTTCCCAAGTCCACATGAACAACATGGTTCACTACTGGTAGCATTAACCTTTGTCAGTGTGACTAAGACAACTGAGTTTGGCTTGCACATTTATGCAACACAGATGGAATCTATTCATTCAAAACATTGTAGAATAGTTTTGTTGAATTTCTTTCAGTTTTAAAGCTAATATAGTTAGTATTAGTGCACATCCCACTGGATTTCTACAAAGATGCTTCACATAAAGAATTGAGGCACCTTGACAGGAAAATACTAATTCTGCTCAATTTCACCTAGAGTAACACTTAAATTCTTCTTTACTTGTACAACCACTTTTAAGCCAGAAATAATGCAGAATTTTCACGAGATTTGCAGAATTTAATGATGATATCCAGTTTTATTTGAATGCAGGGATATTTTTCTGTTCAAATGCAATTTTGTGCAAAGACAAAGAAATGCCTTCTGGAGTTTAAAGATTGAAGTCAGGCGTCAATAAAACTGAAGACTCCATTCCTATGTGAGAAAAAAAGTAATTAAACATTATTTTGCTCTCAGTATAATTTTAATTTTCTTATTTGATCTCAATAGAATTCTTTTTTAAAAGCCTAGAATAATGTTTAGATTTTTTTAAGCTGATGTTAGGTCAAAATAGAAAGCAGCAAAACACATTGGGGTACAATTACAAAATTTTCTTCAACTGCAATGGATTGGAAAACTGTATTCTCCAGATCACCTGGAGAGGTACCACCCGACAAGGAAGGCAAAACAGAAACCCACTGGATTACTAAAGCACAAAGTAATAATACAAGTGTTTTAAGAGAAGGATATCTTTAGCCTTTCATTGTTCACTTCTTAAGAAGTGAATCATGCAAGCACAGATCCATTTTGTGTTATCTCATCGACATTGCAATGTTACTTTTCAATTTATCTCACATTTGTTGAACACACTGGAAAACTTCTCAATAACAACCTCTAAAACTTGATTATTGCTGTAGTCAAAAATTCTTCTAAAGAAGAATTATTGTAGTCCTAAATGGAGCTCGTAGAAAAGGGAAAAATCTATTACAGAGGACAAGTCAAATCACAATAGCCAGTTATTATGGATAACACCTGTTTAAAGAAAGGGCACTATCAACTAAAGCCTTCTGTCAAATTTAAAATGCACAATCATGGCTGAGATAAGCTTCCCTAATTTTAACACAAATTGAGGAGTACACATCTCAATGTTCTTAACATACCAAGCAGCCCTTAAATTCTGTGGCTATATTCATACATAGACAATTTTGTGTCCAGTCTGCATTTTATATCCCCTAATCATCTATCCAATGAATGAAACACAGATGTCAATCAATTGCAGAGTAGGGTAGACTAGATATATAACTGGGGTGAACCAAAACAAAAATGAGATTATCAGGACAGAGGTTATACATCTAAAGTCTTCTACAAAATATTGTGACAGGAAAAATTCAACTAGAGATGTTAAGTGTTCAAGACTTGCTGTCAATAGTCATGATGAAAATGAAAAGAAGTGCAAAGATGACACTGAAGCAGGGCAAAAAATATATCCACGTTTGCTGCTTTTTTGTCATTTTATTTATTTATTTTAAATTTTTTGGCCTCTTCCTCACCTTATCTTTTTATATGAGAAATTTGAAGTACTAAATATCTAATCTATAACCATCCTTCAATACAGCCCAGAAAAGTGAATTAATTTGTTAGCAGTATATTTCTCAGTAATCATGGTGTTGTCATGAAATCATGCTTTCTAAATACATTTTTTAAACTGTGTTAACACTTCCCCTCCTTCCTGTAGTCTTTCATACTGTGTTCTGATGCAACAGCAATTATTTCTCTAGCTTTCTTACCTGTATTCTCTAAATCTCAGGAAGGTATTACGCATTTCCTCTGGACAGTCAGACAGGGAATTACACTAGTTTTTCCCTTATTCTCTCATTTCTTCTATAATTTTTTAAATGAAATGTTACATAAGCATTTTAATGGAGTTCAAGAGCTCAGGCTAATGAGCACTTATAAACAATTCATAACTACCCCTCCTGAAGACAAACCATAAAAGGAGATTTTCATCAGATTTTCAGTTTTGTGAGTGCCTGAGGATAGCAAAGGACAGTGGGGACAACTATAAAGGGAATTAAATGTATTCCCTATTATTATAATGTTTCTGCCTGCTAATTAAATTCACCCAGGGGTAAAGATCTTCCAAAACCATTGCATCTTAAACTCTTCCATACTTTGTGTAAGCATGATGGACCTTGGAAGCACAAATTCCTTCCTGTGCCAACAAACCAACCCTTGTATACTTATTGTGGATTTTATTGTCTATTTGGAAAAAAAATGTAGTCTTAAAGAGATGATAACAAACTTTAGAAAAAGATTAAAGCAAAAAGTCAGGATCCAGGTTTCTATATAGCCTGCTTACAATACAAATTTTTGAAGTTTTTAAGAAAAAGCAGAGTTGGTTCCTACACTAAATTCACTTTTTATAGTAAAAATCAATTTAAACAGAATCCATTTTAAAACATCCCATTTTCTACTATCTGGATTGCTTTGCTTTGTATATATTCGATATTTCTGACAGCATTTAAAGCATAACAATTTTGAGTACATTAAAAAGTTAATATACCTGGCTTTCCCAGTATGCAACATCAGCTGAGTTCCATAACAAAATGCAACAGGAGAAGGGAATTTGTAAGAAAAAAAATTATAAAACATTGAAGTTTTCATTTAAGTACTGTTTTTTGGTATAACTGTATCAGATTATGGTGCAAGTAGATGCAATTCCCACCTCCTGTTGCCTGCAAAATGAAATATAGTGTTGTATCTTTTGTTGACTAATACAGGAAAGAACTTTTAACTGAGCAGAATTTAGCCTTGAATAAAAGGGCCGTACTGTCTTCTTAATTAGCCATTTCTTGAAAGCACAAGTAAGTATAGATAACATTCATTCAGTCTTATGTCTCAAAAAACTTATTGAAATGGCAATTATGCCACAAAAAAACAAGGATTTTCATTAAATCAGCTGAATTTATTTATTTTATTAAATAGGCTGAATATTACCAATAATGAGTCTTCCATCTCCATTAAACTTTTCATGCTATCACAAACACAGGTGTGAGTACTTTTCCATCCATATCCCCTTTCATTACCGATATTACATTTTTCATTATATGAATCAGCAAAGAAAAGGACATATGGGGGGAGGGAGAAATCAGTCACCATCTTTTCATTCAATTGAAGTGATGAGAAAAGAAAGACTATTTATCTTAATTAAAGCTCATCTGAATCAAATTCCCACCTCCTGAAAGCAATACAAAGGCTCTCCAAACTGAAGGAAAAAATTCTCTGCTTTGTTAAAGGATACAAGCAAGTGATAGGAGACAATTATATATTTTATTAGCCATATGATCCTTGACATGCAGTTTTTACACTCAGCTAAGACTGATAAGAAAAAAAAAAACACCAAATGAACAACAAACAGGGGACAAAGAAAATGACATATTTATACTGTAGCAGTTTCGGACCTAACACCAAAGTGAGACATTAAGACAGATGGATAAAGTAAAACAGAAAAATACATATGGCCATTCTGAAAGCAAGTGAAGAGCCTGCACTTAGCAGTAAACAGAAAGGATTTTGATGCAGTCAATACTTTGGAAGATATCCAGTCCAGAACTGTCCTTATTCTGCAGCCTAAGAGCTCTTACAGACATAGAGAACTCCCCCAAAAAATTTTGTTTCTAGAATGCCAAGTTTTTGAAACTAAAAATGCTGCACATGTCATGATTTCCCTACCTTCTTAAGATCCAAATAATTACAGTGATAAAAAAACCACAAAGTTTTCTTCAAGTTCTTTGCTTCTTCTGGCTCTGACAGACCATTGTGGGGAGAAAACCTCAATTCGCCTTACTGGAATCTGATGATTTCAGTGCTGTCCTATGACACCAGAGAGAAGTCAATGATCTTCCAAAAATGGCTGAAGCAGGGAGTTTCAGATTTTCCCACATTTCATGCCTTTTGTATGACTTGAAAGGAAATCAATTACAAAACACTTTTTTTTTCTCTAGAAGTGCTCAAAGTACCAAAAATCCTTCCTCTAGAATATTTTTTTTAAAAAAGAAAAACATCAAGTCAAGTAGAGCCTTGCATCTTGGTAATTTTAGATATCTTTTGAGGCAGGCTGGAGCCTGGCCTTTCTATTTTACCACATTACTGAATACAATTTGTGATCTTCAATCTAGCCACAGCAGATTAAACTTGTCACTTAGTCCGACCCCTCACTTGCCCTTCAGCCACTTTAGAACGCTGGGCTTAAGAAACTCAATATTAAAATATATTGTTGGATGAGTATCATTAATCTTCATTGTAAAAGAACAAGAAAAAATCTTCAGCACTCTGTTCTTTTCTGTAATGGGGTAGTGTCCTGGGTTGCAGTGTAGGATGTACACAAAGTATTTATTCTATCACCATCTTCATGAACTGTTAAACCAAGTGGGGCAGTGCTCTAGTGTTGGGCTCTTCTGCTAATGGCCCATCAATGCCTTGCCCAGGACTCACAGGTAACTCCCTCCAGGAGTTATCTCTGTTTAATGGGCCATCAAGGACCCACTTCACACTCATCATCCCATTGGGAGATGCTCCACCCAGGGGGAGGAGCCAAGCATTCTCACCTGGATAGAATCTGGGATTTGGGACAGGACAAGCAGCCCTGACCCACTGGATTCCCAGAGGAGCAGAGCTCCCAGACCTTTCTACAGGATCACTGCTTCAGGAAGAGCACCTCACCTGGACTGCTTCCACCATCCTGCTCAGGTTGTAGTCTGACTCTGTCAGTGGTCCTTTGTGTTATTGCATTTATTTTATTTTATTTTTACCTTTTTACCTTTCTTCTTATTAAATTATATCTCTGACTTGGAGCCTCTCACTCATTTTGCTTTCAAACCACAACAGGTAGGAAACCAGTAGCAAAAGGTTCAGGATATTACACACAGTCTTGTAGGAATTTTTATGTTCATTTTTGGCTTAAGCTCAAGCTGTTGCTTCCTACTATTGCTTCAGTTACATATCTTCATCACATGCATTCAAGCTGTTCTAGTATCAATACCTCTGTCGCCTTTTAGTATCTAGGAATATTCATATTATCTTCCAGTCTTTAAGCTCTGTTAATTGACTATCTTATTCAGGCTTACACTTTCAGTGAAGTAGTTTAGAGTTGAACCCCAGAGAGGGCATTCTAAAATACAATTATACCTTTTTGATTTGTGGGATTTTTTTTGCCTTCTGTTACAACAGCAAACATGCAGACAGATCAAAATGAAGTATTCATGCCAATGTGTGAAATTATATGCAAAAGTCCCAGGTATGACCAAAATTACTTTTTGATGTTTGTTGACTTCTTGCTCCTTTAGCACCAATTGAAAGAACTCATTGCATTGTGCATTCTAGCTTCTCATATAACAGTAAGACTGATAATGAAATTAATACTGTAAATTAATTATTTCTGTTACTTAAGTAACTTTAAGAACTTCTGAAGAAACATAATAACTAGTACAAAGAAGCATCTGAGATTTTGGCAATCCCTGAATGGCAAAGTACCTAACTTTATGAATGATAGTGTGTATTATACTAAAGCAGATCAGATCCTTTACTATAGTCGGAAAAACAAGGATCAAGAGGCTCAAATTCACTCTGCTACTGGGTTTACCTCACAACAGAGATAACAAGCAATAAGTTTAAACGTAACCTTTAAGTATGATGTCTTAAAAGCATAAATATTTTCTATTAATTTGTCTGTGAGAGTCCACTTTTCTCTCCAGGTTCCAAAAAAGTAAAGAAGATCCCTCAACAATACGAAGACTAACATGGTAAGAATGACAAGAGACCATGAGAAAATAGGAACCTCCTCCCTCCAATAATTTCAGACTGAGACAAGTTAGAACCAGAGTAGCAAGGAATGTTAACGTTTCACGAGGATAAAGATATTTTTCATTACAAATTTTCTGATATACTGCATATTACAGTGTTTAAAATTCAAAACTGCTTAGATTGTATTCCATCCAAAGTATTTGTTGGTGGTATTTCTTGTAATCTACTTGTCAGGCAGAGTTTAAGCGCTTTAAAATAAACCATTGTACCAAGAATAGATGCAGTGTCGTAACAGAGCTTTAAGTTTTACTAGGCTTTTAAATGCAACCAACTTATTAGCAGTTATGAAATCTTTAGAAATGAATCCTAAAACCTGTAAGTAGAAGAATTCTTTTGCATTGCCTTTTTTTCCCCTCACTGAACTACTCAAACATTTTCCATTATTCATATGCAGAGGCTCCAGTGACTTATTACCTGTAGTGTAGAAGACTTGGCCTCTTTCTGTGACTGCAGCACCTATGGCTAATCTAACTCTGGGCTGAGCACTGATGAAAACCACAGTCAGCAAAAAATTCTGCTGAATACATCAAAAGAGATTAAAACATTGCACTGTCTTTTTGTATCTTCTTATCCCATCCTCTATTTCTTCCTATATATTAGGTAATTTAAAGTGCTTCCTGTTATGTTTGTTTGCTGCTGTTTTGATTTTTTACTTCTCAAGTACTTTTAAAATAACTCTTTATAATCCAAATTCTGTGATGAACCTTGCCTCACTTAAATGAAAGTTGTATAAATACTCTTAAAATGAAAGTCTGCACCAGTCAAACATGAACTTGATTCTTCTAAGTCACATAAACACCCTAAAACATATTATCAGTCTATGATTTCACATTGAAAATGGCATATCCCATTCCACATTTCAAATATTCCAACAGAGAATAGTTATGTGAAACAGTTGATTATTGAGATAAACATATTAGAGTACATTAATTCTGAAAATGCAAAGGAAAAATAAAGAGGGAAAATAGAGTCAAGGTGATGAAATTAAAAATTTCCATGACTATTTTGTTGTCTTACAACAGAGATACACAAGCAATAAGGTTAAATATTATCCTGGTTAAGTGGTCTAATTTTGGATACCAACTGGAACAAAAGACGGCAGTATCAATTAAATCTTAGATTTCTTTAATATTTACCTCATGCTCTAAAATATTTCCTTCTCCTTCTTGACTTGCTGAGAAAGGCTCCATATTTTTTTTTCTGTTTGTATTTCAGTTGAGTTGACAATGATTGTCAAAGTTACCTATTTCTCTTCTATTGATTAAGAGCATCTATTGATTAGG
The DNA here is from genome assembly GCF_965231275.1 of Zosterops lateralis. Taxonomy (NCBI): domain Eukaryota; kingdom Metazoa; phylum Chordata; class Aves; order Passeriformes; family Zosteropidae; genus Zosterops; species Zosterops lateralis. The sequence continues at coordinate 37,318,358 of NC_139766.1, forward strand.
CAACCACTCAATTTTTATTGCTAGATGAAGTTGTGGGGTTTTGCATGTTTGTTTTTTTTTTTAATCTTAGAGTCTTTATACTTATAGACAACTTTTATTGAAAGCCTATGTAAGGTCTAACAACCTAAAAAGAAATAACATGAAAGAAATCAATATTCAAGTACCAAGTAACAATTTATGAGGGAAGAGTCAGCAATTAATTCGTAACAAACATGTGGAAAACATAGAGAAATGAACAAAATTGATTGTACACAAAGGTTTCTGGTCTCTTGTGGGCAAGCCTCTGGATTAAATAAAAGACCTCAGAGGAAGACTCTGAGTGGAGAAGGTGAATGTGTTGGTCAGTTCCCAACCCTTGTTCAAATGAGACTGGCGGGTTCTGCAAAAACTTCTATTATTGGTGTAGACAAACTCTAACGTTTAACTTCAGTAGTCACACTGCAAGTATAGAGTTGCATGAGTATATTGAAAATATTGAGATGAAATCATTACATGGAAAGAAAGATAATTTTCATTGATTTATCTGTACAACATAGGTCTGGATTATTTGCCCCCAATAGTACAAATGACTTTTTTTTTCTTTTACTTAAAAAAAAAATCTTCAAACTTATAATTATTATATTCAAACTTTTTAATTATTCAGAAAGTTCTAGCATAATCATTAATCTGTAGATTTTAAAACAGGAATTGATGACTTCTCTAAGAAAATAAAATCAAGGAAATTTCTCCATTCATTTTGTGGAATAATGTACCATTTCCAGCAACATCCTGAGAAAGCAAGAATGCCTTATCCTGGTGGAACAGATTTCTGGTGTCCTCACTGAAGTTAGTAAATCCACTGGCATACAGGAATGAACTCGTTATTTTGAGTTAAGTGTACAAAATCCTGTATGAAGTTTAATCCTCTCAACTAATAATCACACTGGCCATAAAGCCTTATACATGCTTTATTAGGAGCTCATATTTCTTTTGCTGCTCCAGTCTAGCAAGTTTTATTGTACTGAGAAGGTGCAAATGTGTTCTACATTTTGTACCTTGCACTTTTCTTTGCCTTGCCTCACATATCACTACCTGAAGAACTCTGCAGTTTCTTAGTAACCGCAAGATGTTGCCACCCATTCTTTTCCTTCTCTCATGTTACATTCCATTAGTGACTTTAAAATAAAAGACATTTTCAGACCCAAATATTCAAAACTGGGGATGGGTACAGAAAAAAATTGTTAGTTCTTAGACAAACACCTGAAAGGATGTTTTAGTGAAATCAATGTTGCTTTACAAGAGGCATAAGAAACCTGAAAACGATCATATCCCAGTCTCAAGCTGGACATAGATCAAGATCTGTTACTTTGGGGATTTTTTGTCAGTAATGGTGGTGTACAAGAGCTAAGCTACGCATCATTCATCTAATGGAAAAGAAGTTTTTCAAATTTACATGGTACACAGCTTTTTTGAGATATCACCTTTATATCCTATTTTTTCTTTAGCAGTATGAAGTACTAAGCTGGTCTTTAATTAAGAAGTACTCAGACAGCTAAAAAAGGATACATGAAGGAACCCCAGAAACAAAAAACCAACCCAAACCCAAACAACCTCCCCACAAAAGTCTACTAAGACAAGCATTAAAACAAAAGTCTGTGGTTTTCAAAATACCATATATACAAAATATACACACAGGCATATGGGTATTTATTTCTTCCACAGCACTTTTTGAGAAGGCGATTGAAAGAAATCAATGCAGGTTTGCAATTCAGAAACTGTTACTATGTAACAGTACGAAATAAACTGTCCAGCATCTTACACCCATCTTCAACTAGCACATCTGACTGGGAGCACATATCAGCCTTTGAAATGGAATTGGTTAGAGAGTGTTTGTTCCTCTAGTCCCTAAATAACTACTAACCTGTTTCCACATCAGTAAATTCTCTTGTTTCTGAGGCTGTGGAACAGAGGGTTCAGTATGAGGATCATCATGGTATAGATCACAGTAGCCACTTTGTTTTCATCCACTGAGAAATGGGATCTGGGACAAATGTAAATAAAGACAATAGTCCTGAGGAACAGACTGACAGGTGGGAAGCACTTGTGCTGAAAGCTTTCAGCCACCCATCAACAGAGTAGATGACAGCAAGGTTGATTATCAGCAGTTGATAATAAGTTTAGGGGATAAAGACAGTGATGGTGTTCAGGATGCTGAGCACAAAAGACAGGATGAAAAGCACTAGCTTGCTACTGAGAGCCTAATGCAGCAGCAAAAGATCCCTGTGGGGACACTACAGAAGGAGTGGCAGATCATGCTGGTGGTATGTTCCCCACACTTGTCATTCCCATGCATGCAGGGCTCCACTGGAAGCAGAATCCCTCACTGGCATTCCTAGAGCTCTCTAATCTGGTGTCCTCAGAATGCTCGTGGCTGCATCACCACTGCCCACAAACAACAATAGTGGTTAATGGTTACTTTGAGAAGTTGGAAGATTCTCCTCGAAAATAGCTTTTGAAATCAAACCCTGAATTCATTTTTAGTACTTAGGTTTTGCACCTAGCAAACACTAAGAATGACAATAGTAACTGCACTTCTCTGAACATGCAATTTTTCTTCAAAGTACCCTAAAAACCCCACAGCTGTTTTTCACTGCTATTAATCTGAATCACTCTTTAGTGCTTCCAAGTAACTAACATTGTTTTACGTTCTTTTACTCAATGTTCTTTCCATCATTGTGAAGAGATGGGTAATCACTAAACAGCCAGAGGTTGCATCCGCGTCTTTGAGCAACCTGGTCTAGTGGGAGATGTCCCTGCCATGGCAAGGGGTTGAAACCAGATGATCTTAAAGGTTTTTTCTAATCCAATCAACTCTGAAAGCTTCTTGAAGAGTAATATTAGTAGTAACAACCTGGGTTAGGGAAGACCCTCCATCGCAATTTTTTAACATCTACTTTCCAGCAAATAAATAATAAGATATATACTGTGTGCCTGTTATACCATGGGCAGTCGAGCACTCCACTAAAAAGCACAAGGTAACTGAATTCATATGGCTAACAGTAGATTTTCACCAAATAAATCTAGTTCACTTTTGTATTTTTTCAGAAGATGGCAAATAATATCTTCTACTGGCAAACATAAGCAGAATATAAATATTCATGTTCAAGATTCATTCATAATACACTTTTTTAAATTCCTCACATTGTTTACCTATCTTTTAAGTACACATTAATAAAATGTAATTATACTCCAAGAGAAGTACAGAATTATTCTGATGGATCACAGATAGGGTTAGGCAATCCTAGTCTGATCCAGAGTCAATACCTGCAAGAAATGCAAAGGGCAATAAGAAAGGATTCTAGAAATACGCAAGCAGCCAAAGGAAGGGTATGGAAAAGACTGAGATACTCAAAAAGTCTTATTGGTCTGTTTCTACTAGTAAAATCATCTTTCAGGAATCCCAGACCCTGGAGACCAGAGGGAAACTATGGAATGTTCCGTGAATGTAATTTATGCCCAGAAAAACACATCCTAAAGCATTGTGTGAGAAGTCCTTTGAAAAACTCAATACCACTTTGTTTTCACTCCAGGCATTTTGAAACAGTGACAGCTAATGCCTTCCTTGTAACCTAATTATTAAATCAAATAATTTAAAAGTTTATTTGTTGCATTAATCTTCACTAGTCAGGAAAAGAATCCTGTTTGTCAGTAGGAAAAATATCTGTAAGGCTCTCTAGATGTAAATCAGAGGTTAAAAAAAAAAAAAAAGGATGCATTCTATTAGCATGCTTTGTATTTAACTAAGTAAACTGGAAATAGAGAGAACAGAAATGTGAGTGATTCTAACACAACTACTGTACCCACTCAATGTCATCAAAAAGTGGATGCAGAATGCTCAAGGAACTCCTTCACAGACACAATGGTGGGACATATATCGAGAGAAGTTCCAAAAATTAGGACACTCAAAAAAGGGTTAGAGATTGTATGTATAATGAAAACATCTACAGATATGACTTAAGATACTATACACAAGCTCCTTGAAAGGGTAGTTATGTAAATTCCAGTATCATATGAAACCATTTTCTCTGAAACACTTACTATTCCTATTCTAAGCAAAGAAGGATAGTCCTACACTCATTGTCGCTTATGTCCCTAATTGGGAGGATTCATCTGGATTTACAGCTGCAAGAGAGAAATAGCTTGTCTGGTGCAGAGAACAGAACTATAACAATGGATTTATCAATTTATGGAACTGAAAAGGCTTATAAGTGTCAATTTAAAATAATGGTAACAGCAGCACCTTTTCTTCCAATATCAGTCCTCTAAGTTATTTTACAAATATATCATACATTAGTGCAAAATAACATCTGTGAGGGCTGTGCTACCTTTAATAGTCAATATTTATATTTGCACTTAGAGATGCCCCATCTGAAGTATGAAGGAAATACCTAAAGTTAGAAGCTTACACATAGCATTTCCCTCAGGAATTCCTACACTAATAATGTAGAAAATGAAGCAAGGGTAAGTGCATATTAAACGTTTCTTTTTTTAGTTTCCCCTTTATTTCTTGAGGTAGAAGCAGACACAATAGTCAGAGCCTATCCAAACACATTTTACTGAAGGGAATCCAGCAAGCTACATTTCTTAGCTGCAATATCAAAACACTTTGTTGAGGGTAATCAAGCAGCAAGTTATTGTAGGGCACTGGCAGAATGGACTGGAATTTCTGGTCATTTCTCAAGAAGGAAGTCATGCAAAGGACAAAAAATAAATGAAATTTAAGACTCAGCTGAAAAGCGTTTGGCCAATTTTGATTCACAGAAACGTTCAAAGGCATTATTCTCATTCTGTGGTGGAATGAATAGTAATGGCAAGACTTTGCATGTTAACACAGATACATTCACTGTCCTTAGGCAGGCAGACAGAAGTCAAAGCCTGGGGGAGCTTGAACTCTTGCCTACCACATCCTTCTCAATCTCTGGTTCTGAAAGAGGAATGGGGGCCATCTTTGCAGGAAAATACTGATTTACCAGATCATGTAAAGCATGTTTAAAAAAGAAAAAAGCCCAAAGTTGTTAATTTAAGTTTATAAATGAAGAAACCATATTAGAAAATGAAAGATAATTTATATATAATCACAGTAAATATATTTAACTAACTTCTATAGGAGCATATGACCAGCTTTATCTAATAGCAGAGAAGTGTTAATAAAACAGGACAGATTTTTTTTTTTTTTCCATTGAAGTGTGCTGTAAATAAGCAGCAGCATTCCCACGGCTGAGAGGAGAATTGAGTATGAATTATTTATACTGTCTAGAATAGATTTAGATTCTTTCAGACATTCTGTGAGTTTTGCAGTCAAGATGCAATCTTTCAATAATTCAAATGTCATCAGAAAAGAATAAGAAGTCATGTTTTGAAACATCATAATAAATAAGTTTGAAGTGTTGAAAATATACAGTGCAAGGACAAAATAAAGTTATTGTTTAGCTGGCATTTGAATTAAATTGTTTATATTGTTAGTTGACTATGAGCTACAAAATAAGGGATTTTAGAATTCTGTTGTTCTGTGGAGGAGTGGGATGAGCTAGCAACATTTATGAGTGTCAGATAGAGATGTCCTGAATGTAAGTGTTAATACTGAGAGAATAAAACCAAATAACACGACTGAATTTGTGCCGATCACCTTTTTTATTTTAATCAGTTCAAGAGACTTTTTAAAAGTTAAACATTGTTTTTCAAAGCTCAGAAAGGTTAACTGTTAAATGGTTAATGTAAAGTCTGAATATATGAAATTATTTACTGATATTATCCAGTAAATAGCAGTATTTTTTTTGCTAACATGGTAATTCCTGATCATATTTTTTTATTTCCAGTAATTCTTAATCTTCCCTCAACAAGAATGACTTTGAGGTAGAATTGTACCATATTTTTCTCAATGGGAGTTTAAGCTACCTTAGGTGTTCTTACTCTCTAAAAGTGACTCATGTCTCAGGGAAAGTGAAACAAGAGGCCACTAAACAAAGAAGATTAAAACTCATTGATGAAGCAGATCAAAATGTCCTCTCTGTCCAGTGTTGCCTAGAACCCTTTCTTCCAGTTCTGTTTTCTAGTGTTGATATTTTCAGTGGTTCTCATGGTTGAATTCTTAGTCCTCTTGAATCCTTATAAAGGCTTCATTTCGTCTGCTCTGTAGCAGCTTCACTTTTGGTCTGCCCAGAAAGCTGTTTCTTTGTCTGCACTGCTCCTGTGGCTTCCTGTTTGCTCTATTCCCCTCTGCACACTCAAATCCACGTGTTGGGAATTGCCCACTCTTAATACTCACAGCCAAGAGCCGCCTTCTAAAAGACCCAGAGTCAAAGTAGGAGAAAAGCAAAAGCAGCCTCATTCATTTTAATGAACAACAAAAAATCATGCAGTAGCCCATTGAACAAGGCAACAAGTCATTTGTAGCATTTGTTACACACACACTTTTATAATCACATTTAATGACAACTGACCTTTATATACTTCTGTAGCACATTATATATATACATGTATAGCAATAGGAGCTTTGGAAAGAACCAAACTGCACTGGTCCACAGAAAGAAGAATAGTCCAACAAGGCATCAGTCTCCATCCTTGCCTTCCAGTTAGCAGGACTGGGGTCTTTGTGATGGATCCAGGACACAAATAGATCACTGCTGAAATGATGGTCAAGATGATATTTTATCTTCACAGAACAGAATAGGGAAATCTGTCTCCTTATTTTTGGTCCATTTATACTTAAATGATATCCTTGTTTCCTTCACTCTTGTACTTCATTTAGGTGGCTGATGCTGTAAAAAATTTTCAGTCTCAGTGGTAATGGAGTACTTCTAAGTGGCAGACAGAGAATGGGCACAGGGCTGTTTTCACCTCTGCCTCAGGCATCATTAACAAGAGTGAACATCTGCTGGGTTCCAGAAATAGTAATTCTTATAAGCCTCTGTCTCTCACAAGACTACAGAATGTCTAAAAGGTTTTTAGAGAGATTCAGCTGACAGCAGGAGTCACAGCAGCATTTTATGTGATCAGAGACCCTTGATTTCTGGTCTGCTATCCTGCTAAGAGGTGGGAGGAGAATCTCATTCAAAACTAGCCTACAAACAGAACTGCTAGAACTGCCTCCAAGCAGTGAGTTACACACACGAACACACGTTTTCACAAATAAAGGCTAGAAAATAGTCCATTCCTCACCTAAACTGTTAGTCACGTCCACTTTTACCTCTGCTGAGAATATGCTTTAGTAAGTCCTGAGCTAAAGGACTCTGAAGGCAACACAGAGCTGAAAGTATGTTGTGGTTTGAAAGCAAAACAAGTGAGAGGCTCCAAGTCAGAAATACAATTTAATAAGAAGAAAAGTAAAAAGGTAAAAAATAAAATAAAATAAATGCAATAACACAAAGGACCACTGACAGAGTCAGAATACAACCTGAGCAGGATGGTGGAAGCAGTCCAGGTGAGGTGCTCTTCCTGAAGCAGTGATCCTGTAGAAAGGTCTGGGAGCTCTGCTCCTCTGGGAATCCAGTGGGTCAGGGCTGCTTGTCCTGTCCCAAATCCCAGATTCTATCCAGGTGAGAATGCTTGGCTCCTCCCCCTGGGCAGAGCATCTCCCAATGGGATGATGAGTGTGAAGTGGGTCCTTGATGGCCCATTAAACAGAGATAACTCCTGGAGGGAGTTACCTGTGAGTCCTGGGCCAGGCGTTGATGGGCCATTAGCAGAAGACAGCCCAACACTAGAGCACTGCCCCATTTGGTTTCAACAGTTCATTAAGATGGTGATAGAATAAATACTTTGTGTACATCCTACACTACAACCCAGGACAAAGTATAGGGAAGAGAACTAAACTCTGGCATTGAAAAGGAGGCATCTCCATTGTCAGATGTGTTTGCTTTGGGTAATCTTTCTGTCCTTGCACACCAAGGTACTTTGAGTTTCATGCGTCAGTTTTTTCCCCCCAATCTATTTTTTCCTCCAAAAATATACTGGTTACCACTGATTTAACTGTAATAAGAGCAAACTCTACAAAACATACAGCAATTTCAACCCAACGGTTGCTGGTTTTTCCTTAACTGAGTAAAAGTAAATTGAGATATTTTAAGTTATCACACAGTTGTCAGGTATAGGGAGTGCTAAATGGGATCATTAACTGAACACTGACAGCTTGAAAAAATATTCATTACATGGTGTCACAACAGTTTCTGGAGCACAGTAGTGGAAAGATACACGCTAATAATATCCCAAGGTCCTTGTAACCTCCTGCTGGTATGGGGCAGATTTCATCAACAGATGCAGAGAGCAGTTATTAGGAGACTGTGCCTTAATACAGAAAGAACAGAGAAGACTTCTGCTTTTCTTCAAGAAGAATTTGAGTTAAAATTCTAGAGCAAGAGAGAAATTACAGAAAGGCTACACAGAACTACTCCAACAGAGGAAAAAGCGACATCTCGAGTTTTGCCACACACAGCAGTTTCTTTCAACACCAAAACTTTCTTGAGAAAAGTAATGTATTCTGAGCAACATAGACAGTGTTCCTCCTCCTGTCTGCTCACATGTTGATACATGCCACTCCTCTAAAGGTTTAGATTTCAGTGTGGTCAGGTACCTAAATTCATCTTCCTCCATCAGAAAACCGTCAGGATTTTGCTTAAAATATAATGCTCACAAGAATGTACCACACAACATCCTTTTAGGACAACCCCCAATTCTGATTTTTGCATAGTCTAAAAATTTTAAACCTCATCACATCCTCTGGCTGACCCAAATTTCAGGTTCTTTCTGCTTTTAGATTGGACTATGATCCCAAAGATATTTTTCTAACCTAAACGATTCTATGTGATTTTTTGCCAAAATCTTAGTTTTTACTGTTTGAAAGTAAAAGATTTAGAAAAAAATAATTAAAAAAAAAAAAAAAAAAAAAAAAACACACAAACAAACCCCAAAAAATAAACAAACACAAAAACAAAAAAAACCCAAAACAAACAAACAAAAAAATCCCCTAAAAGTTATCTGAGCTTTTTCTGAATTAGGCACACCTCTGTAAATAAAAACTTTGAAGACAAAGTATTTGATGTTTGACACCTGTGTTTCTTTTAAAAAGTGTTGGCCTACAATTTATTTATATCTTTGCTCCTTCTCTTTGTGATTCCTTTCATTATTTCTGTGTGCCCAAGATATTTACAAAGAGGACAGAGCCATGATCACCCCAAAAATAATTTGGATAACTGTTAAGTGGGTAAAAGGCATCCAGAAGTGCATTTATTTTAGCATTAGAAATGCTTCTCTCCTCTGTAATAAATTAATGTGGTTAATTTCATAACATGATAGGCATGATTTCATCCATTTTCATTTCCCCTAAAGGATGAGAGTAGGAAGGAAGTGAAGGAAAGACAAAGTCGTATAATAGAAGGTAACAACAAAGACCAAGGCTGACAGGTTGCATTTGAGAGGTACTTCAAAGTATTGAAATGTACAGTAAAAATCCTATTGTTACAAGTGCAAACATAAGCATTTCTGCAGCACTCACTGTAAGTACATTCCTATGTGTTGATCAAGAACATTAATGCTTTTGTCAAAACCCTTACTGAGGCTCTCTAAGCAGTTCTTTAATTTTCAATAAAACTTGCTATGAGAAGCATTTCTGTATTTCTTATTTTTGTATTCTTACTTTTGTTCTTTCTTACTTTTGTTGGATATTAGCATAGAAACAAGTCATTTTCATTAGAAGCTTATTCTTTACCTGGAGCCATAACATTTCCACTGAAAAATGACAATGATGTCATAGAGGCAAATCAAAAGAGATTATTCTGTTTAAAAACTGGTGATAACAAGGTTGTTTTAAAAGAGAGAAACAGGAGGTATCTCAATGATTGTTTCAGAATGGAGTTTCCCATGTTATAATTTTCTTTAAAATAAAAACTAGATTGAAGCATTAGAATTCATTCCTTCACTCTGCATACACACCTTATAGTGTTACCCACTGCATAGCCTCTAATTCCCACAGATTCATGAGGCAGAGCAGCCCACCAACTCCCTATTATCCATGTTATTGAAAATAACCCCTTCTGAATAAGACTTCAACACCTTCCTGTAACAGAAGCACAGATTGAACAGCTATTGACCGTTTCTTCAAAGTTACTCAGGGGAATCAGCAACTGAGTGATGAGCAAAGAAAAACATAACCATCACTGCCACATAAATCAGGCCAAATGCTGAGACTAAACAGTACAGTAATGACAAATAAAAAGAAATCAGAGAGACAAAGAAAATAATATTGATGGACTTTTGAAATTCCATTGGTTTAAAACTATTTTGTTTCACAAGCCAATATTCATGAAATAACTATTAGAATAGGGAGGAATTACACTTGAAGTCAGATTGTTCCACAATTACTTATTTTAGCCTCTCCAAAGCAACAGAGAACAATTGCAGTAGCCATGTTTAGGAGGGCTGGGGCAAGAGCAGGTGAATAAAGGAAAGGGAAATTATTGAAAACTGCTACATCAATAAAATTGCAATGATAGGTTTCTAGAAAAAAGAAGGCTGAAAGAAGCATGCAGATGACCTCCACAGCACAAGAGCTTTCCTCTAGGTCAGAAGAAGAAAGCAAACTTCTTTCTTCTTTCAAGATATCTTTCTATCTTTCAAGATATAAGCAGACACCTTAGAATCACTGAGGTTCAAATTATAATCTGTGTTTTGTTCCACAAGTTAACATTGTGAGGCTCTAAAGAATTCCTTTTATGAACAAAACTCAGAGATCAAGTAATGTTTTTAATCTTAGAACACCACATCCACCACAACATCAGGCTAATAAAGGCACCTTTAATACATAAAAGAAAACAATTTGACAAGTGTGGTAAAAATTCAAAATTAAGCTTATTTTAGAATCTATTCATATATTTAAATCAAAGAGGTATCTTGGCCTCATAATAAACTCAGAATAAAGTCATATCCAGAGGGTGCTGGAATATTCAAATTAGGCTATCCTTACGGCTTATCTGGAAATATTCAGAGCAAATACAATCTTGGCAGGAAAATCTTATGGACAATTGCCTCCTCTTCTGAAAGAGCCTTACTCTTTTTGAAGTATTTCAAGATTATGCTCTATCCCATCTCTTTCTTTTTCTTCTGCACATTCTTACAACAATCTATCAGGCAAAAAAACCCAAAACCCCAATCAAACAAAAAAAAACCCCACAAAACAGAATTAGTCAAGATTTGGAAGTTGTCTTGGTTGAGAGAAGGTGTGTAGCTGAGTACTGTGTGGGCATGGCCAAGCTGTTGCTCTACACCATGCACCTTTATCATCAGGGGTTGTTTTGGGAGGAAAAACTGGCTGCCACTCTAGATTTGAGAGATCTTATTTGGAATTTAGGTTCTGGCTGGTGTTAAAACCAGCACAGAAGTGAATCTCTTCTGTCCCCTAGAGCCAATATACTTAAAATATAACAACTTGCTTTTCTAGTGACTCAGCCTTAATAAGCAAAATAACAACCAAACCACAAATTTAAAGCATCAGGTATCTCTGAGCCCTTTATCCAAAACCCCCAAGATATATTCAGTCTTCTGATGTGAATGGCAACAGTCTCTACATCATCTGGACATGTTATCTTCATCTTCTTTCTAACAAGAATGCAGAATAAAGTACAATATCTTTATGGATGGCTATGTCTGTATATAAGCGAAAAATATAGAAAGCAATAACATAAAAAGTTGTGAAAACATCACCTCACAGTGTTTCTTACTGTATTGCAAGTTGTGAAAAGTGGATAAACAAGGGCTAAATGGTATCCAATCCCATTTTCTACACTGCAGGGAAGCCTGCAGGCAGCATAAGATAAATTGCCACAGTCATAGGTCATCTTTAATGTTTATAGAGCACTTTCCTTGTGAATGATCACAGAGTGAATCATGAATGTTATAAACAAATTACATTAACATGCACAGTGGCTTGCACTTGACAGAAATACCAATAAAGGGAATTCAGTATGCAAGTAATACATACAGTTTCTTGGCTAAATAGGAATTTTGCTTTCATAGACTAAAAATTTACTTTACAAAATCAGAAATGGCCAAAATTCTATCATCCTCTACCATCTCAAACAGAAGTTAGTATCAATTCAAAAGAGTCCCTGGCTCCTGGCCAGGCATGTCTCTTTCTTTCCTGGCCGACAGCAGAAGTTTGCTGTCCAGTTTAATCACCAAATACAAACTTTGACTTGCTAGTGTTCTTTAAACACCCTGGTTATTCATACTAGAATTTTCAGTAGTTACTACTAGAAAGTTGAGTTTTGTGTTTTGCTGTTTCGTGGCGCGACGTGTTGTGTCATGTGTGTCTCCTCTATCTCAGTTTCACAAACTTGTTCCTCAGAACTATCACAGAGATATACCAGATAATATTGATTTGGGGGTCTGTCTGAAATGTAAGGCACACTCTTGGGAGGAATGCATTTGCTTTCTATCCCTTCTCTTCTGAAAACAAATTTCACAAACTTAGAATCATTCTACTGGATTCTGGCCAAGAAGCAACTGTAAGGTGTTTACTAAACCAGGTTCAGCATGCTCCCATGTAAATTCCCATGCTCTTCTTTCATGTGCCAGGAAATCCAGTCATGACAATCAAAGCCATATTCTGACTCGCCCAATTTCCTGAAGAGTAGGTGTCTCAGTGTGTATTTCCAAGCACAGACCCACAAACCTGGCGAGTGATTCAAGCTAATGGGTGTTATGTTTTCATAGTCCTCTTACACTGGCTACATCTGTTACCCTTTTCATGTCTCTACTAATGCTCTGTTCCAAGAGCCTTTGCAGACCAGCTGACCATATATAAACATGTTTCCAAGTTCGTTAATGAAATTCTGCACATCATAAATGCAACTCCATTTCATGTTGCAGCTCGGATACCACATTCTCATTGAAACAGATTTCTGTTATTGAAAGAGAGATCACTGTCACAAGAAAACTTTTTGTTCAGAGAACTACTGTGGAAGAATGGAGTTTGGACTTGAAATCATGTTTCCAGCACAATTCCTGATTTTAGTGAAACTATATAAGAGAGGGAAAACCAGAGTTTCAAATATTCTCCCAAGCCATTCCTCTCAAACATACAAAGGACATGCTCTTGCTCAACAGCCTTAGTACTGTGAAGTGCTAAGACAGTGTTAAATGCCCTTCTAGAAACCAAGCAAAAGTAAGTTTTAACAGATTTTTGTCAGTTGTATTGCTTTGAGCCTATTCTTGTTTAGAGAGATTAAAAAAAAAAAATAAAACCAGGGATAAAAGAAAGAGGGAAGGAAAAAAAGGTTGTTTCCATTCCTGATTTTCACTATAAAACTTCAGACATTCATTTCAACTTGTGGATAATATAAAAGAAGTAGATTGTGGAATAATATTACTACTTTCCTTATGGAAATTTTTGCTCTTATACACTATAACATAAGCGTCTTGCACAGCATTCCCATATTCCTGGCCATTCAGAGCTCACTCATATTCTGAAAACAAGATTCAGTGCTTTTTCTTTTGTTTTCCTCATCATTTCTGCTTCACAGCTCACTGCTGGTTGCCTTAAAATCATCAACATTAGTCTAAAAGAGCAATATGGAGTGTCAGAGATGAGAGAGGAAGTTGATACAAAACTCTCTGCAGTTGTATTCCTCTGCCTGCAGTGCACCCTGCATTAAGTGTTCATCCATATGAATACAGCATTGAAGCACTTTTCTTTATGAAAACATGACAAAAATAAAAGCAGAACCGATCAATGCACACAAAATATTCTGAATTATTACTATCTTAATTCGCTATTTCTCTTAGAAAAAATCTCTCAGCTTGTTAGCACAAAACAAAAACAAGCAAACAAAATAGCCTGTGTACCCTTAATGCACAATAACTATGCTATTACTATAGGTAATCCAGATAGTCCAAGCAAAATTGTTTCTTAAAGCTTCCAGTGCAAATAAATATATTCAACATCTGCTATTATATTTGCATCATCATAATTTATTGAAATCCAGGAACTGCCACCTGCTAAGAGTAGATTCTTTTCCAAGTACAGCAGCGTTTTTATCATCTTGAAATCAGAGGATATGCACATATCGAAAAAATAAATTATACTAATTTGAAACAAGTCACAATATGCATAGCACAAAGCAACTCTGGGTGTTACAGGTATTTGACTTTCTGATTGCTCAGAATAAAAGTAAAAAAATGGTTTTTTCCCTTTCTCAAATGAAGCACAAACACTTCTGGGTTCATTTTGCTAGGTTATATCACTCAGAGAAAAAGAAACCTTCCCTAATTAATACATAAAATATAACGAGACTATAATTCTCCAGAATACCAATTAATTGTACCACAAAACAATGCCAAAAGCAACATTTTCTGATTTTAAAACATTTTAACTGAAACAGCATGCTTATTCTATACCATTGCATATTGCCTCTCCTCACAGTTTCAGGTGCATGAAAGATCTAGAAAATCAATTTTAAAAACCCAAAAAACCTACAAAAACCACCTTAAAGTAAATATGTCTGTGCTCAATTTGAAATTAATTACTTTTGCTTGTCATGGGAAACTAATCTGGTAGCAGGGCCACAAGAGAAAACAAAAATGAAAATATAACTACATTATCTAACATTACACCTCCACCCAGAAAGTGAAGTGACTCAAAATCAACAAACAGGTGGAAGGTCAGTTATTAGGGCAAAACACATGGAGGGTGGAACAAAGTCTATATTCAAGAACAACTTATAGCCAGGAGGAACACATTCAACATAGCAATTAAATTCATATTTAACAGAAGCACTCTTAAAAAGCTCAGTCATTACTTAACCAAATTGCACTACAAGTTTCTCCACTAAAATACGTTCCCATCCTTGAAGAGAAGCTTAAACTCAAAATTTATGTTTATTTTAACACAGACTAGAAAAGTTATCCCTAAAACCAATGCTAATCAAGTAAAAACTTTTTTCATTTCTTCAGATGCCCATAGCAACAAAACCAAATAGCCAGCAGGCCCTATGGAAGCATTCCAAAAAGCAATGAGTTTTTAGACAATGAAAATTTTAAAAAAATATATACACAAGAACTCACTAAATCAACATAAAATGATGCAAAAGCAAAGAAAAAAAAGAAACCCCACAGCAACAAAGCTACAAGTACACAAATATATATTAAACAAGCAGTAGAGCCCTCTTGTTTCTATTTCTTACCTTTCTTAACCAGTTTGGGGGTGCAGTCCAAATTCTCATGAGCATTTTACTCTGGTTTCTTCTCCAAGCCACAAAGGCACTCCTGCTAGCTTTAGAACACTTTTTAGTTTTTGATCTATTTTTCATTTTCTTTAAAGTAAAATAAAAAAATCCTACTGTTAGGAGATCTATTAATGAATTAGTAACTCAAGCCCCCAAACCTGAAATAGTAAAAAAATAAAATCCCAAACAACAAAAAACCACAAATCAACAAAAGATTTTAAGAAGCATAATAACCTTTTACTAGGGACAACAAAAACCCATCCTTTCACATCCCTAGTTCTTACCCCACTAAAAAGGCAGAAGGTCAATGGAAAGTATCTCTGTTTAAATCCCTATTTATATTGGCACATGAACCTAATTAAGTCAAACACAAAATAAATCCAGGAAAAAAAAAAGCCAATTTAACCAGCAGGCAACTGAAAAATGCTGTGTAGCTTTTCAAATGTTCTATGGTTGCTCTACCAGTGCTGAGAATTACCTGACTCCTCACAGCTAAAAGTCATCTGAGGTTATCAGGACTTACCAGGACAGCTGGGCAGCAGGGAGGATACTCAGCTGGTACTAACAATCCACAGATCAATGGATCACTCTTCTAAGACCCAAAGAATTAATTTGGCACCAATTTGGCAAATTAAGGTCCCAAAAGTTTATTTGTTTAATTCTAACAAGAATTCAGAAACAGATGCATACTGAGTTTTCTTAAGCATTTTAGGACACTTCTGAAATTTAAAATTGAATTTTCTCATAGTCACACCAATTCCCTTTTATTCTTTTGTAGATACATCAAAGGGAATCGTGATCTTGAAGTGAAATTCTGTAAATCATGGTAGGCAGTGTATGTGCTTCATCACTATGAATTAGATTCATGAACTGCTGCAGGTGCGGCTCTCCAAAAGTTTTAGACTAACAGCAGGGAAATCAGATGTGTTATCTATTTAGGGTTTCTGGAATCCACTTTCTATGATGGCATTTGAAAACTAGAATACTAAAAGTGCATTGATCATTATTGCCCTCAATAACAATATTCTGAGTTTCCCATGTAGCTCAGTGGTGGCATTTTAAGGCCTTTTTTCTCTACTGCCAATGCCACAGGTGCATCCTGTAAATAGTGGGGTGTTGCTAAAAATACCCATAGTCTGAAGAATAAAGTCATTATCAGAATGACTTTATGTAGTATGATAAGCTATGATATTCATATTTTTTCTATATGTATATAGCCATCAAATCACAAAGATGACAGAACACAAATGCATGAGGATGTTAATGAATTACAGCTTCATTAAAAAAGCCCCATTGTTCCTACAGAAATCAGGATATCCAAGAATCTGAAAAAAAAAAGGTTTTGAAAAGGAGAGGGAGCAAAACCAACCATTTTTTTGTAAAAAGTAAGAATTAATTTTAATCTGCAGGCTCATTCTAACAAAGACTGGTGACTTTTAGCAAGTCACCAATGCAGGCTCAGCAAGCCAATATAACTTATTGACTAATTAAAGAATCAAGTAATGAATGTAGTCAAGGTTTACCTGTAAAAGTGTGATATGATATATGATATGATAGCAGAGCAGCCAACTATTTTATTCACAGACAGATGACAAATGATAGGATAGGAAATAGTCAAACATGATAGCTAAATGGGATAAAAAGCAGGGTTGATGCCAAGTGCATACCCGAAGAGATGCTTACCTGACAGTAATGGTGCCATTCACCTGCATGTAGAAAAAGCAGGATCCATCACCAGCATTACACTCTTTTTCCCCTGGAAGAATTCCCTGAATAATTATTCTTTTGGATGGCCAAACTTTGTATTTATGGGAGAATTATATAAAACAGAAAAAAGCTGTCCTTATGTTTGTATCAGCCTATTGTCTTTGGATAATCACAGATTTTAATTACTTTCAAGTATGTAAAGATAGATGAGAAAATTCATGTGTGCAATTTTTTTTTAGAGGAATTATTTATTTGTTTGAGCTGCTCATGTAGGGATGTGCAGCAGTAACACTGACGTTCTTTGAGCTATTTTCTTTTAAATGATTAAAAGAAGTAAAAATGGACTCATATTACCTGGTGTGCGTCTGCAAAGTTTAAGAGAGTAGCTCCACGAGACACTGAAAAAGAGATAGCTGGGAACTACACCAGGGTCTGACCCCCATTAACACAAAAATGAGATGTTATTACTATGGCAACTGCCTTTGGTTAAGAGTGGAGGTGATTGGCATTTTTCTTCTCTGTATACCCCTATAAGCCACATAAGAACTGAGGAAAATACATCTTTTTCTGGAGGTACAGATTTGAGTTTCGAACCCAGTGAGCAATTTTATCCATCATGCAGCACTGTTATCCCCAGCTGGAAACTGAGGACATACACAGCGTTCACTCGCAGGGGTGGCAGGATGCCCCCCACTTGGAGGACTTGCATTCATTTTCATTGACCGCAAATTCCAGACAATCTCTGTGGTTATTGCAAATCAGAGGGTAGGCATGAGATCCTAAGCAACAATTAATTTCTTCCTGTTTTGTCTTTTCAAAGCCTCATTTCAGTATGGAATAGGCCTTCTCTTTTTATTTTTCCCTGCAGTTCACGAGAGGAGCTCAATGCCACTGAAATAGTTGGTTAACACTTTCCTGCGATAAAGGCACATGCACAGGCACACATTTATCTGTTCTTCCTTTCTTGGATAGACTTAAATGCCCTATGAAGTATATTTGCTTTATCATTGTGAAAATGGGTTTATTGGCATCTTAGCCAGAACAGTAAGAATGAGTTACATCATTATGGAAGGTACTACTATGTAATTTATGAACTTCTGTTTAAATGCATTCACATCCCAGAGACCAAATTTCAGAAATTACATACATTTTCCCAGAGAACAGAGGACCCCACAATAGTGTTATATTTTTGAACACAGCTTGTATTGAGTAAAACTGTTTATAAGTGTGAGTGTTGGTTTACCACTTATAAAAGGGCTAATAAAGTCAGACTCCCTATATTAAATGTATATACATTTGCTCAAAGTAGCTTAATTGCTCATTATAAAATGAGTTCTGCATGATGCAGGCTAAAGATTGGAAAAAAGAGTGTTTTAAGTTTTCATTAATAATATAATATTTCAGTTAACTCTGTTTTTCAGAAAGACAGGCATAACAAAAATACTTTTTCAAGGAAAAAAACTTTAAACTTAGCAAAAGTTTATTGAGAAAAGAAATTCAAAAATTTCTCTGTGAGAAGCATTTTTTTATTTTGCTCTATCTTTTTCTTTAACACTTCTGCTAGCCTTGAAGTATTTCCAATGGTTAAGGATTCTAAATGTAAGACTTAATTCCTTTGTTCTTTGGTTGGTCCAGGATGTTAGACAGCTAAATGTAAAGTAATCTGCAGGGTTTTCTCTACTGTTTTTCATTTGGCAATTCTTCTTTTATAAAGGGTCATAAAGGCAACAGTCTGTAAAATCTGTTTCAGGTTTTCTTGCTCAATTGTACTAATCTTGCTATCTTATTCTTTTTATCAGAGGCTGGTGTCTTTCTTTTTTCAATTAGAATTCTCTGAATGATTCTTCATGATGTGGAAAGTCTTCATCTCTTCAAGGAATCTGATTCAGTTAACCTAAAGTGACCTCAATTTTGAACACAACAGAAATAATTTGTTTTCTTTACCTCTACTTTTTAACACAGTCATGCCTAGATGATCTTTTCTGGTAACCTCAGTAAGAACTTAAAAAGAGGATTTGGGTAAAACATTATGGGAAGAGAAAAGCTAATTGAAATTACAATAAAAAATTAATTGCCACATCCCTCTACAATAAAGAGGTCAAATCACCCTCTTACACTCATTGTGCACATTGTCAGAAATACTTTGATGCAGAAAAAAGACCATTAATGGTACCATTGTTCTTGAATTAATTTGCAGTTGGGAGAAGGGTAAAACAAAGCAGTTATTAACCCTGTTCTCATCCCAGCACTGTGAACTCACTTGGGGGTATATGGAATGTCCAGCTGTAAGCTATCAGATGTCTGCTGTTTTGTATAAATTTATAAAGTCATATAAAATGTAATTCTGGGATATATCATTATGAATTTCTATCAACTAAGTCAAGAATGGTCTGGAAAACTCTCTAGAAGTTTTTCCTGTATTTCTACATCTTTTAGACACAGTATGATGGGTTCTTTCTCCCTGGCTGTAGTGTCTCTTGCTAAAATACATGTTTGTTCATTGCAGAGGATACTACTACAGAGGTTTCTACTTTTTCCTGACCTAAACTAATCCCAGCTCCACGGTAATGTCATGTCTCCTTGGCACTGCTGTTGGCTGTTGCTGTCAGGATTTCTGATGGATCTTGATATATTTTTCATACAGCAAATATAGAAGTGTGATCTCTCCGTAATACTAATGGTCCCCTTCTTCTACAACCTGAATGTAAAACATCTGTGACCCATTTCTCATAACTCAACCAGTCACCTTTTTATTTTGTGCTAATAATAGAGTTCTATCTTTCATGCTTGATTAATCTACTTACGATAAATGGAAAACTGCATAATCAGTAACTTTCACCCAAGAATAAACTTTTCTTGAATCTTAATATCAAATTTGCTGATGACAGATACAATTCTTGTGAAATAGGTTTCCTTTAAGATGCTTTCTATCCAAATGTTAATGTCTAGATAGAACTAAATGAAGTATATTAATTCATTTTCTCAAAATATTATAAGAATCTTCATGTATAGACTTGTATTCCACCTGAATGGTCTCTGTCCGCAGCAAAAAAGTGTCTAGTTATACTCAAATTCTTACACTATTTCTGAGGACGTGCTCCAATAGACTAAAAAAAACCCTTAAAGACACTGAATTCAAAAATAAACTAACTTTATTCTGTACCGTTACTTTATTGTGTCCCATGACTTCATGCTGCATTTATGTAACGTACATTTTGAATAAGTTTGTTAAATGTTTGAGTTTAAAGCAGCCATTTTCTTTCTCTTTTTCATTTTATGTAAATTAGTATATAATGTTCCTGTTGAAATTTTTGTTCCATAATGTTAGAAAACATTTAAAATTCCAGTATCTGTAACTTTTTTTTTGCAGGCAATGTTTGAAAAGCTCTGCCTAATCACAATCATCATGTATGCATCATTGAGTAGAGTTCCATGTCCTTGCACTAATTATTTCCATTTCTTTTTAGAATCTTATGGAACTGGCAAATACAAATCTCACACACAAAGAAACTAGATCTGAGCCATTAAGGTAATAGAAACTTATTCTGAATCTGATTCAGAAAATTACAATAAGACTATAGTTTTCATGTCTTAGATATTTTGTCCAAGTACCTTTAGAAGCTGGACTGCTTCTAGACTGTGGCATGAAGATGGTCTAGAAATATCCTCTTGAAAAATATTGTACAACTTTTGGAAGCATGGGGGGTTTTAAGCCAGCTGAGTACTTTCAAACTCTATTAATTTGGACAGTCAGTACTCACGCGATATACAGAAAATCACATGTAGTTCCTAAATCAAACAGAAAAGATCAGAGTGTCACGGCTTCATGACAAAGAACTCCTCTCAGTAATTTAAAAGAGCTAATTAAGACCAGTATTTTCTTTATTCTTTTTGAAGAAAGTCTAATGTGCTTTGAAAAGGGTTGAGCTGAATAGCACTGAACTTTGAGTGAAATGGTATTGAAATTGTCATGTCATTTCCAGCTTGGCATTCACGACTGAATCAGCAGCTAATTGCTGGTACCAGCACCCCATGGGGAGGCCAATGGGCTTCATGGGCAAGAACTTTTCCAGAGCTAAAGAACAGGGGCAGAAGGCCAACTATTGGAATTAGCATATGTTTATCTCCGTAATAAAAGGAATAGGGAATAACAATGAAACACACTTTCCTGCTCTTTTTTTCTTCCACCGCCTTCCCTGACTTGAACAAAACCTGAAGACAGACATTTTCACCTCAGTCTGCATTGATAAACAGGATGATGCACTAGAAAGACAATGACTCTTGCTAGATTACCTCATGTTTCATATAGCAAATATAGAAGGAAAAAAAAAGAGTTTAGAACACAACAAAAAACTCCAAGCAAACAAAACAAACAAAAAACCCAAACCAAACGGAATGAAACTCCGCAAATTTTCTTCCCAATTTGATAAAAGTAATTATTCTACAGTTATTTCAAGTTTTAAGCCACAACATCTTTCATAGGTAATAAGTGCATTTCAAGGAAAGAAATGTGGAATTACACTTAAACTTTAATTAGACTTACCCAGAAGGAAAATCTGACTACTAAACACAGAGCATATTAATATCTTTACCAATGTAGAAGAAATTTTTAATAGATCTTAAAAATTTTCTAGATAGTGAGTGTATGAATACTAGGCCATCATTGATTTCACTGGGAGCAGCAATAGAACAAGACAAAAAATCATACAAAATTTCGGATTCAGAGAATCAGAGCAGCAATGTTGAGGAATACAAAGGTGAGGAAACTAGAACGGATATTAGAAGATGATATTAGAAGACTTTCTTTAAGTCTTTAGTAACTTAAATCTGTTCATGATAAAGGATGACATGAATTAAGGAATGGTTTTAAGAAAGTCAGTCTTATACTACACTGCTTTGAATAAAGCAAAATTGTATCCTAACCATTACATCTTCTAAGGCTACAGAGAAAAAATAAATCTGTGTTATGATTTATCATATAGCCATGGATGACCGGTGACTTTCCAGGTGTAAGCATTATTGCAAGGAAGATTATTCATTCATGCAAGATACAGTGAGCTGATTCACTTTTCTATTGACCAATCACATTTAAAAGAAGTTTTAAATGACTGTTTTATTTATACTTATACATTCTTCAGAAGTGTCCTGAGTGTCAATATTTACCCTTAAAGAATATATGTACAAAGTCAAATTATAAGTAAGGAGACAAAGTGAGAACATGAAATATATTTCCAGTCCCTTGCTATTAAAAAACGAACCATTTTTTGCCGGTATCTCTGCCAGTTCAATGGAATAGTAGCATAACACGCTATCAAGTACAATCAATGGTATTTGTTGACATGAACATTTTAATTATGCATTATAGAAATATAGTCAATTCTGGAGAATCTTTATACTTGTATTCTCAACTCATAATTATTTCAACAGTCCTGTATGTCATAATTTGATCAATTGAAGGGCACAGGAAGCCCTCATGTATTCATTACAATGATACAGTATCTGTAATAAAAATGCAGCACACAGCAATCTTCCTTACTGCTACTTGCAATATCATTTAGCCTTTGATATTAGAACTGACGTTATCTACCTGGTAATAATGGCAGGCCCTGCCATCATTCCCTTGCAAGGACCAACTGAACATAAAGACCAAGAAATAAAACTATGAGCTGTCCAGAAGCATCAATGGTCTCAAAAAAGCTGTGCCTGCATGAAATAATTTCCTCAATAGCACACTTGGATTTCCACTAAGGGATCCTAAAATCAGCAGTGCTTTTCACAGACAAAGGGTCTTTCCATCTTGACTGTTCAACTCAAAACTCCTCATGTAGCAAAACTGAACCCTGACTATGTATTTTGCAGATTATTCTGTAGGAAAAAGAAAATTATCATTGCTCTTGCAGTGCTGGCTGTATGTTTATCATCAAAAGAGATGTAGGAGAGGTAATCTGCCACTCAAATCACATTGCACTGGAGATGTGCAGGGCTTTGGAGCATAAACATTAGTTTGCCAGTCTGAATTTGAGTTGGCAGCAACACAGCAGTGACAGAAAGCAGACTGATAGTGAAAGGTGAAGTGAGATGTGAAGATCTAGAAGGTGTCGGTTCAGGGGTAGTATTTAGTGATATCATCTGTAAAGGGGAGCAGATGAGGTGGCCTGAGGACAATCTGTAGGAGATAGAGGAGTGAGAACGAAATCTCAGAGCTCTAATGGAAACTGAAAGTAGATAGAAGCTGAAAAGAAATTCTGCTTGGATAATAAGAACAGAAAGAAAGCTATCAGGATATACTAGTCCAGATAAAAGAGCAGGGACTTGTGGATTACAGTATTTGAGAGAAAGATTAGGGTCACGATACCTGAGAAATTTTCCCAACATTGTACTGCTGTCTTCATGTAAACAGACACAATTTCTTAGGGGAAAACAATTAAGTATTTTTAAAAGAAAATTGAAAAATCATAATTGAATATAGCTTTGCAATGAAAAAAGCCAAACTGTCCATCTATGCACAGCTCTTCATCTCCTCAGTGAAGATATGGGCCTTAGTACATCAGACACTGATAATATATTACGTTTTACTAACAAAACTTAGTATGTGTTACCACGTATCTCATTAACAGAGCTAATGTGAACTCCATTGCCTCTGGCAAGAACTAGAATTCTGAATTGCCTCTCCATGTCAGTGCTTCAATACCATATGGGAGCAGGTGTTCTGGGTGCTCTCCCAAAAGACTTCAGATGTGGATTTGGATCCATTTCTGAAAAAGGAGGTATTAAATTTGTATCACTCATATTCAAGGCAAATATGCAGCTACCAAATTATTGTGGGAGACTGAGACCACCTTTGTGAAGGGATGTAATCACTCAAGAAGGAAATCCAACTCCTGAATCATAATAGTCTTGTATAAGGTACACAAACTTTGCAGAAGAAGAAAAATATATCCATATAGTCTGTGCTTTTCATCTCCCTCTAAACATGGAAGCAGTTTAAATGATGCAGTCCTGTACACTAATGTACAAAGACTTTTCCAATCTAACACAGGATGTACAAGATTTTGTTGTTGGATTTTAAATTGAAATGTAATATCAACTTAAGAACTCAATTAAACAAAAGTAAATTCTGCATTATTTTTTTAAACTGATTCTTTGGAGTGTTAATGAATACTGTCCGATCTAGGAGGTCTCCGTTTTTACCTAAAAATATTGGATTAAAACTCAGAAATGTTTATGTATATGCAGGAAATGAAGCACATTTCACTATCCCTTTTTTGCTATGGATGAATATTTTCCCATTAGAAACACTGCTGAAAATTAACAGTTTTGAGTGGGCTGTCTCTTAGAATGATTAACATGGAAAAGAGAATGAAACCACAGACTGAAAGGTAAATTGAACCATACACTAAGCATTGTGAGGTAGAGTTGTATTGTTGCTTTTGCCCAGAGAAAAATACTACTTCACCGTTGTCATAGAGCTTTTACCTCTGTCCTTTCGGTTCACTGATATATTGATATGGAAAACCTATACCAGAAGCTAAAAATTAAACGTACCGTTATTTATTTGAATCAGCTGAACCTTTGTCCTATGAACCACTATATGGAAAGGGGATGGGGAATGTATATTGGATTCAGATGACATCTGATGAAAAACAATGCTAAATTCAAAACCTCATATTTACCAGAAGCAAAATATATTATGTATATTACCAAACTATTACTGCCTTGGACAGTGATAGAAAAACATGATTGTAGGAGCATCCATGGATGGCAGGGAGAAGGAACTTTACAGACTTGAGATATTCTAGAAACGTGATTTTATTGCAAGGGTCATGGGTAAAGAGAGCCTGCTTTCAGCCACCAGCCTCGGCTGAAGGGAAGCCCCAAAGAGGGAGGGAGAGGGAGAGGTAAAAGAGCTAAGAGGGGTAAGAGGGGTAAGAGAGGTAAGAGTAAGAGGTAAGAGCAAGAGAGAAGTAGAAGAGAGGTAAGAGAGAGGGAGCAGTAAGAGAGCAGTAAGAAGAGTGCAGGGGTCAGAGCAGAGCTAAGCGCAGTAAGAGAGCAAGGACCTTGTTACTTTATATCTCCTTTTGTGTTGAATATTCTAATTTACAGTGACCAACTGGCACAAGATACAAAACCTACAAACTTTGCATGCAGCCTATGAGAACTACTATATTACCATGTCATCCTATATTCTAAACTCTGAAGATTACTTTTCTTATTTACTTTTTCCCTGATGCCTTGGCAGGGTAGAGAGGGGCTGCATACTTAGGTCCTTTTGTTTTCTGTCCTTCAACCTAACTCCAGCTAATCACTCTTCTTGCCTGCCATGCCTACAGCTCAAAGCTGGCTTTCATTTCTATTTTACTCACAAGTTTTACAGCTCCAGTATTATTAACTAGGCAATCATACTTGCAACCCCTTCCTGTCTCATCTTTCCCAACCCATAATGAATACTATTTTTAGCTAAAAATATACTAACAAACATCAGTTTTCCTGAAAGGACAAAATAAATAAAATACAGCACTGTATGTAAGTATCTAGTAATGACTAATTCTTAACAGGCTTTGTTAAGCATTGAGATGGTCATAAAACATCTTGAAAACCACTTCAACTGTGGTAACAGAACGAAACAATAATCCTTTAAAAAATTTTTTTTCAAGTTTTCCTGACGTCAAAATGACAGAAGAAATATAGCAAACTCTCTGCTGTGCACGCGGAACTTCTCATGCCTGCTCTCAACAGGCTTTGGAACACAGAGCACAACCTGGCTGACTCTGCCATCAGCACACCCCAAACACAGGAAGAGGAAGAAGAAGCAGGGGCTGCTTTGCAGCCATGCCCAAGAGAGACTGGAAGGGTGCCCTCCCTCTGCTCTCACTTGCTTGGCTTTATGACTGGGTCTGAGGCAGGGGCTGCCATTCCTGCTGTGGTGACCACAACAGACCCGGGATCCCAGAACTGCCGGACAGCGCTCTGGTCCCACGTCTGAGTCTCGGCCACTGAGCTGCTGCTGATTTGTTTGCTCTTAGGCACATCCAAAGCTCCCTGTTAAGCTCAGGTGTTTTCTGGTTTTCCCTCTTCCTGATCCTGCATAGGGATGGAGCACTGCTATGCTATCAGGAACCGATTCCTAAAAACTTCCAGCATTCCAAGCTCCTTTGCCCTCTGTGAAAGCTTGCCAAGGAAACCCTCAGAAGTGGGTTCAGAGCACACTCGAGTTGGCTCTTCTAAAATCCAAGACTGTCAGGGTGCTCAGCAAGACCTTTAATTCCACCATGTTGTGGAACTGGACCTTCAGCACAGGGACCTTTCCAGCCAGATCTGCCCCCGTTCCTCTGTTTGTGTGCACAAAACACGGCGCAGAGGAAAGCGGCAGGAGGGGCCCATGTGTCCCAGGGCTCTGGAGTTACATTGCTTCAGCTCCACAGAGATGCAGATAAAGTGAACAAGCCAAACTGTTTATTAATGGTGTTGCAGTGTGCATTTTGGGTTTTCTAAAATGTTTGTAATTTTTGGTATTAAGTTTCTGTAAGTGTTCATCCACCCCCACCCCGTTTCCCTTAGTGGCTGCAATCAAGCCACATAATAGACCCGGGCCATCCCTATTGTATGTCTCTGATGGCTTGGCCTAGGCCATTGTATAACTTTGTATGTTATCTGTGGACATTCCCAGGTACTTGATGGCTCTTGGAAGCCAGGTGGCTCTGCCAGGCCTCAGGTAACATCCACACCCCTTTTTCCCCTACATGTCAAAGTCCAGCCCCCCTGTACCTAAACCCCTCCCCCTCATTTCCATCTGTAACGCCCATGTTGATAAGGGCAACCTTTGGAACCACTCACGCTTTGACCACCTGGGCCTTCACCCTGAATAAACCCTCCTAAGCAACACCAAGTGTAAGTCTGCCCCATTCTTCCAAGCAAGGTCACGTCCCTGTCTGAAATCTGGACCCAAAAGATTAACTCGTTTGTGTGGTGTCTGAAGAGCAAGAGTTGCCGGACAGCGAAGGTCAGAAAAACCATATAATGGAAATTTAATTAAGCAAAGCAAAGGGATGAGCTGGGAGGGAAAAAAGGGGATGGGCACGGTCTGAGGGCTGAAGAGAGGGAGCTGTCAAAAGGGAGGAATAGTGGAGGGAAAAGGGATGGACAGGGTAGCATGGCAGGGAGAGGGGTGAGACCACACGAGCTTCCCACAGGCTCTGCTGTGCAATTCATCAGCTGTGCCTGGAGCTCGGGCTGCTCTCCGTTTCTTCTGGTCAAAAGGTGGTCTCATCTTCTGTGCTGCAGCTCTCCAGGTAGGGCAGGGCCCAGCACAGGTATTTGGCCGCTCGGCTCTCGTCCTGCACCAGCTGGAGAGAGAGGCAGGAGGGACGGGTTGGCGCGGGCTCGGCCCCTCGGCCTCCCCTGCCCGCACAGCCCTGAGGCCCGGCCAGCAGGAGCGGGGGAAGAGCCCGCCCGGCCCCAGGGAAGGGAGCGGCATGTGGGGCCCTGGCCGGCGCCCCTGCCTGCGGCACTGGGCAGGGACCGCTGCTGCGGCCCCACAGACTGAGCACCACGGTCAGGGGGCTCCTCCAGGCCGTCCTTACCAGACACTCGGCGAACTTGACCAGCTTCTGAGTGTCCAGCACCTGCTGCAGGTCGCTCCTGTTCAGGAAGCCGGCCGCAGCGTGCAGCATTTCCCGAGAGGCCTGGAGAGCGGCGGAGACGGGAGGTGAGGGCAGCGCGGCCCAGCCCAGGGCACAGGACTGAGTCCCACTGCCAAGGCCAGGAGGAGGCCGCCACCCGGGAGAGGGGCCCGGGCAGGAGGCGGCCGAGCCCCTGTCGGGGATGCACCAGCATCACACAAAACCTCACCTTCGCCACGCGCCAGTAACCCTGGTGGGATCAGGCTCTGCATCACAATACTCTTCAGGGCCTTTTTGCCCTCATCCCCTACCAAGCCTTTCAGCTTTTGGAAAAGCTGAATGGAGAGCAGCTGCACGTGGCTGTTGTCCTGAGGGAAAGGAAGTGGAAAAGACCTCAGCACCAACTTCTCCAGCCCAGCTGGGAAAAAGCCGAAAAATCCACTGGGTACAAAGTTCCTGGGCAGCAGCCGGTGCCCGTGGCACAGAGCCTTACGTTTCCAAAGAGCCACGGGAGTCGCTCGGCCACCAACCGGGCGGTGGTCCTGCCTATCACGGCGTCTTTTTTACAGAACACATTTGTGAACACCGAGAGGGACATGCCAACCACCTCTGCATCGGCATCACCCAGCAGCTCCAGAAGGTTTCGGAACAGGCTGCATATCCATTTGGCCTGCAAGGAACACAAGGCTGTGCTGGGAAGCCATCAACAGCTGCACTGCCAACATCCCCCAGGCACTGCAGCCCCACCCTGCTGCTGCAGGGCCCAGGGGCCAAAGGCCCATCCCAAAGCTCTCGAGCAGGGGGCAGGAGAGCTGGGAGCAGCTGCCTCAGCTCCTGGAGCCCAGCCAGCCCAGGAAGCTGCTTTCCCCAGCACAGCTTAAGCCACTGCTCCCTTCTCACCATCGAGGGATCCTTGCTGAGCCATACAAGGCCTCTGAGCACCAGGCGACGTCTCTGCCTGCACCCGCGCTGCAGGTGCCTTCCCATCACCTCCAGGACACTGCCCGCACATTCCTTTAAGTCCAGGCATTCGAGGACCTGAAAGGCACAGGGCAGTGACAGGGGACCCGAAGGGCAGGAGCCCAGCAGCGCACAGGGCTGGGCCCAGGCAGCAGCACAGGGCTCAGGCACCGGCCGTGGCAGCTGCAGCTACGAGAGGGCAGAGAGATGGGAGGCTGCTCAGCGAGGCAGCACTGGCTCACCTCCACAAGGAAGGCCAGGAAGGGCAGATCCCAGCGTGGCTCCTCCCTGCTTAGCAGCTGGAGCAGGTAGAATGCGATGTGGGAACACATGGGGCCCAAGTAACGGCGCATCTCCCTGTCAGGGGGAAAAAGGCACCAAGACCCTGAGGTGGGGGAGGGACACAGTCCTCAGGGTCTGACTCACAGAGGTCTGGTCTTTCCCCAGCATCCCTGGAGGGAGATGTGGGTGCTTTGGGAGGTGGCCCCTTCTGGGCACCCTCCTGGAGAAGGCTGGGAGAGCCTTTTGCAGTCTGCTTGGCCGTCCCTCGGTGACGAGGCCCTCGTGGCCATGACCCCAGTGACTGTGTGGGGCAGCCTGGGCACAAGGCACAAACGTGGCAGAGAAGGGGTTCTCACCTGGCCAGCAGACCCACGGCATAGTGCTGGGTGTCAGCAGAGAGCAGCGTGTCCCAGCCGTGCTTGCTCTCCATAGTGATCAGCTCTTTGTCATACCACTTGCGGCTGAACAGAGCCTTCATGGCCTGCACTGCAAACCTGTGTGCAGAGCAAAGCCCAGGTCACACCGGGAGCACTGGCACTGGCCACAAGGACACGAGGAGAAAAGACAGGAGGAGTGGCACCTGTTGGGGTTGCTGGGAAGGCGCTGTTCCTGCTGGCACGCTCTCCAGAAGTTGGCAACTTCCTCTGGCATCTGCTGTGTGGTGATGACAATGTGGAAGAGCAGAGCCACAAACAGGCGGGCTGAATGAAGGGACAGTGCCGTGTGGCACTCAGGCGCCTGGAGAGTCACCCACACCCCCAGAGTTGCCTGCAAAAGAAGCAGCCTGTCTTGACAGAGCTCAGTCAAAAGGTGTCCGTGTGGCAGGGCCCGAGGGGAGAGGCAGGGGGAGCAGCGGGGCTGGTGCCCCCCGTGCCCAGCCCTAGGCCAGTGCCTGAGGCAGGGAGGGAGGGAATGGAGCGGCGACTGGGGAGTGAGCAGAGGCCAGTTCCAGGAACTCACCGCCAGGGCAAAAACCTCCTTGTTGTCCCCGTCGGAGGTGAATGTTCTGTGCAGTGGCCAGTCCTCCATCACACTGATCAGCACTGGCAGCACCTTCTTCGCTGTCACAGATGATGAGCCTATGGCTCTCCACATCATTGCAGCAGCTCTGTGGGATGGGAGCTCTGTGTCAGGGGCATCTCAGTCACAGTAACACGCCCTGTGCAGCTGTGGAGGCCCAGGGGACAGAGGCCTGGTGCCCTGAGGGGCAGGGAGGGAGCATGGGGCCACAGAGGGGCCCGGGGGTCCTGGACCCGCTTCGCCTGTCTGGCAGACCCCATTGGACGGGCTGTGCAGGGCGAGGGGCCCTAGAGGCTGGTGAGCCCTGAGCTCTCAAGGCGGGTGGGCCCCGTACCTGTCACATGTTGGGGC
Organism: Zosterops lateralis; assembly: GCF_965231275.1. Classification (NCBI taxonomy): domain Eukaryota; kingdom Metazoa; phylum Chordata; class Aves; order Passeriformes; family Zosteropidae; genus Zosterops; species Zosterops lateralis. The sequence goes on from NC_139766.1 coordinate 37,348,551, forward strand.
ACAGCGCAGGAGGGTCAGAACCACGTCAGCAGGTTGATCTTGAGCCAGCCTCAGAAAGTTAATGAGCAGCCCGGCATCCACAGTGGGACAGGCCGCCAGTCTCTGGTGGATGTTCTTCACCATGGCTGGCACCTGGAGGAGACATGGGGAAGACTTGGAGCGCTCTCCAAGGGAGCAGCTTCCCCAGCTTCCCCCAAGAAGGGCTTCCCTTCCCGCCACACTCTTCTGGCCTCGAAGACTGAGGTGGGCCAGCAGCCATGGCCTGAGGAGGCCTCCCGATCCTGGGAGGCCTCCAGCCCTGGCCTCAAGCTGCTTACCTGCTGCTGAGAAGAAGTAGTACTCTCCTGGAAAAACTGCAGAGTGGGAGCACGAATCACAGTGGGAGCGGGCATGGCTTCGGTATTCGCGATGCCCCGAGTCTCCCCGGCGTTGGCGTTGGTGACGGCCACGTCCGCAGTCACTGTCGTGTCGGTCTTGGCCGCGCCCTCGTTCGTTGCAGCGTCGTGAACTTTTGAGCACTCGGTGGAATCCAGGCTGGCATCAGGCTCTGCCTGGAGCTCGGTCAGCCCGGAGGCGGGCTGGGCCGTGCTCTCAGTTGCCGTGGTGCGGGTCTTCCTACGTCGAATGCCCAGAAACTTGCGGAAGGCCTACAGGAGAGCAAAGGACGGGGAAGAGAGGCATGTTCCATGGAGCGCTCCAAGCGCAGAGCTCGGCTGAGCAGTGACAGCAGGCCCAGCCCAGGTGGGGGTGGCTGCTGCAGGTACCTTCAGTGCTCTGCGGATGCGGCCACGGGGGGGCTTCTGGCCTTGTGTCTGGTCCACAGCTGCATCTGGCAAAGAGCGAGCACAGCCAGAACTGAGGGGCTGCAGGAGAGGCCAGAGAAGCCAGCCCTCCACTCCCCAGGCAGGGACAGCCCTGGGATGCCCCAGGAGATGGAGCAGAGCTGCTGTGGGGAAAGCCTTGGCCCCTCTTCCATCCTGTCCGTGGGCAGGATGGGAATGGGGATGGGGTGGGATGAGAATGGGGTGAGGATGGGATGGGGCCAAGCTGTCCACAGCCATCAGCCCTGTAGCCCGGCTCTGCCACTCACCATCCTGCAGTGGCTGGATCTGCTCCAGCTCTTCAGGGTGTTGTGCTGGAGCATCTGCAGGGCTTGTGTTTCTTTTCCTCCCGCAAACTTTGAAGAGACCAAGAAATCGGGCTGCCATGGCAGCGTCTGGTCTCTTCAGATGGATGCTTTGGGAAGGCTCTGAGGCAACAAGTTGTGCAGTTGTGCCTTGCAGGCACCTGCAACAGAGAAGCCTCAGGAAGGTGGCAGGACAGCAAGTCCTGCACTCTGGTGTTGAGGGCTCCTGCCACAATGACAGGAGACTCCTCGTGAGCAATTCAGGTCACCGAATCCCGCGGTCTGGCAGAGAGGGTGCCGACCACAGGGACAGGAGGTGCCTCGGAAAAGCTCTGAGTCACCAAGACCGGCAGTCTGGCCGTCGGGCCAGCCGCAGGAGTAGCGCCTCGGAAAAGCTCCGGGTCAGAGACGAAAGAGTGCGCTGTGCGGGGGCTCCTCACAGCACCACTCTGGCACGTCCTGTCCCGTCGCGAGCACCGAGCACTCTGGCGTTGCTGTGTTGCCACCAACGGCTAATGTCACCACATGCCACAACGGACACCCATTCCATTCTATTCCACCGTTACCGTGCTGCCCTTGCACGCCCTTAAAGGGCCCTTGCACACCCTGCCACCTGCCCTGGTGCTGCCCCCACTCCACCCAAAGTGGCCCAGGTTGGAAGGAATCCCTCGCCCCAAGTGTCTAAGACAGCCCGACATGATCTTAAATGATTTGATTGCTCAAGCCATCAGCAAACACTGCCCGGCTCTGCAGGCTCTGGGCAGCAGCAGGAAGGGCACAGGGCCTGCACAGAAGCTGGCATGGCCTCCTTGGGACACGTCCCGGCTGGTGGCCATCCTGAAACTGCAGGTGTGACACAGACAAGGAATGCGCGTCCCAGGGCTCTGGAGTTACATTGCTTCAGCTCCACAGAGATGCAGATAAAGTGAACAAGCCAAACTGTTTATTAATGGTGTTGCAGTGTGCATTTTGGGTTTTCTAAAATGTTTGTAATTTTTGGTATTAAGTTTCTGTAAGTGTTCATCCACCCCCACCCCGTTTCCCTTAGTGGCTGCAATCAAGCCACATAATAGACCCGGGCCATCCCTATTGTATGTCTCTGATGGCTTGGCCTAGGCCATTGTATAACTTTGTATGTTATCTGTGGACATTCCCAGGTACTTGATGGCTCTTGGAAGCCAGGTGGCTCTGCCAGGCCTCAGGTAACATCCACACCCCTTTTTCCCCTACATGTCAAAGTCCAGCCCCCCTGTACCTAAACCCCTCCCCTCATTTCCATCTGTAACGCCCATGTTAATAAGGGCAAGCCAGAACCTTTGGAACCACTCACGCTTTGACCACCTGGGCCTTCGCCCTGAATAAACCCTCCTAAGCAACACCAAGTGTGAGTCCGCCCCATTCTTCCAAGCAAGGTCACGTCCCTGTCTGAAATCTGGACCCAAAAGATTAACTCGTTTGTGTGGTGTCTGAAGAGCAAGAGTTGCCGGACAGCGAAGGTCAGAAAAACCATATAATGGAAATTTAATTAAGCAAAGCAAAGGGATGAGCTGGGAGGGAAAAAAGGGGATGGGCACGGTCTGAGGGCTGAAGAGAGGGAGCTGTCAAAAGGGAGGAATAGTGGAGGGAAAAGGGATGGACAGGGTAGCATGGCAGGGAGAGGGGTGAGACCACACGAGCTTCCCACAGGCTCTGCTGTGCAATTCATCAGCTGTGCCTGGAGCTCGGGCTGCTCTCCGTTTCTTCTGGTCAAAAGGTGGTCTCATCTTCTGTGCTGCAGCTCTCCAGGTAGGGCAGGGCCCAGCACAGGTATTTGGCCGCTCGGCTCTCGTCCTGCACCAGCTGGAGAGAGAGGCAGGAGGGACGGGTTGGCGCGGGCTCGGCCCCTCGGCCTCCCCTGCCCGCACAGCCCTGAGGCCCGGCCAGCAGGAGCGGGGGAAGAGCCCGCCCGGCCCCAGGGAAGGGAGCGGCGTGTGGGGCCCTGGCCGGCGCCCCTGCCTGCGGCACTGGGCAGGGACCGCTGCTGCGGCCCCACGCACTGAGCACCGCGGTCAGGGGGCTCCTCCAGGCCGTCCTTACCAGACACTCGGTGAACTTGACCAGCTTCCGAGTGTCCAGCACCTGCTGCAGGTCGCTCCTGTTCAGGAAGCCGGCCGCAGCGTGCAGCGTTTCCCGAGAGGCCTGGAGAGCGGCGGAGACGGGAGGTGAGGGCAGCGCGGCCCAGCCCAGGGCACAGGACTGAGTCCCACTGCCAAGGCCAGGAGGAGGCCGCCACCCGGGAGAGGGGCCCGGGCAGGAGGCGGCCGAGCCCCTGTCGGGGATGCACCAGCATCACACAAAACCTCACCTTCGCCACGCGCCAGTAACCCTGGTGGGATCAGGCTCTGCATCACAATACTCTTCAGGGCCTTTTTGCCCTCATCCCCTACCAAGCCTTTCAGCTTTTGGAAAAGCTGAATGGAGAGCAGCTGCACGTGGCTGTTGTCCTGAGGGAAAGGAAGTGGAAAAGACCTCAGCACCAACTTCTCCAGCCCAGCTGGGAAAAAGCCGAAAAATCCACTGGGTACAAAGTTCCTGGGCAGCAGCCGGTGCCCGTGGCACAGAGCCTTACGTTTCCAAAGAGCCACGGGAGTCGCTCGGCCACCAACCGGGCGGTGGTCCTGCCTATCACGGCGTCTTTTTTACAGAACACATTTGTGAACACCGAGAGGGACATGCCAACCACCTCTGCATCGGCATCACCCAGCAGCTCCAGAAGGTTTCGGAACAGGCTGCATATCCATCTGGCCTGCAAGGAACACAAGGCTGTGCTGGGAAGCCATCAACAGCTGCACTGCCAACATCCCCCAGGCACTGCAGCCCCACCCTGCTGCTGCAGGGCCCAGGGGCCAAAGGCCCATCCCGAAGCTCTCGAGCAGGGGGCAGGAGAGCTGGGAGCAGCTGCCTCAGCTCCTGAAGCCCAGCCAGCCCAGGGAGCTGCTTTCCCCAGCACAGCTTAAGCCACTGCCCCCTTCTCACCATCGAGGGATCTTTGCTGAGCCACACAAGGCCTCTGAGCGCCAGGCGACGTCTCTGCCTGCACCCGTGCTGCAGGTGCCTTCCCATCACCTCCAGGACACTGCCCGCACATTCCTTTAAGTCCAGGCATTCGAGGACCTGAAAGGCACAGGGCAGTGACAGGGGACCCGAAGGGCAGGAGCCCAGCAGCGCACAGGGCTGGGCCCAGGCAGCAGCACAGGGCTCAGGCACCGGCCGTGGCAGCTGCAGCTACGAGAGGGCAGAGAGATGGGAGGCTGCTCAGCGAGGCAGCACTGGCTCACCTCCACAAGGAAGGCCAGGAAGGGCAGATCCCAGCGTGGCTCCTCCCTGCTTAGCAGCTGGAGCAGGTAGAACGCGATGTGGGAACACATGGGGCCCAAGTGACGGCGCATCTCCCTGTCAGGGGGAAAAAGGCACCAAGACCCTGAGGTGGGGGAGGGACACAGTCCTCAGGGTCTGACTCACAGAGGTCTGGTCTTTCCCCAGCATCCCTGGAGGGAGATGTGGGTGCTTTGGGAGGTGCCCTTCTGGGCACCCTCCTGGAGAAGGCTGGGAGAGCCTTTTGCAGTCTGCTTGGGCGTCCCTCGGTGACGAGGCCCTCGTGGCCATGACCCCAGGGACTGTGTGGGGCAGCCCGGGCACAGGGCACAAACGTGGCAGAGAAGGGGTTCTCACCTGGCCAGCAGACCCACGGCATAGTGCTGGGTGTCAGCAGAGAGCAGCGTGTCCCAGCCGTGCTTGCTCTCCATAGCGATCAGCTCTTTGTCATACCACTTGCGGCTGAACAGAGCCTTCATGGCCTGCACTGCAAACCTGTGTGCAGAGCAAAGCCCAGGTCACACCGGGAGCACTGGCACTGGCCACAAGGACACGAGGAGAAAAGACAGGAGGAGTGGCACCTGTTGGGGTTGCTGGGAAGGCGCTGTTCCTGCTGGCACGCTCTCCAGAAGTTGGCAACTTCCTCTGGCATCTGCTGTGTGGTGATGACAATGTGGAAGAGCAGAGCCACAAACAGGCGGGCTGAATGAAGGGACAGTGCCGTGTGGCACTCAGGCGCCTGGAGAGTCACCCACACCCCCAGAGTTGCCTGCAAAAGAAGCAGCCTGTCTTGACAGAGCTCAGTCAAAAGGTGTCCGTGTGGCAGGGCCCGAGGGGAGAGGCAGGGGGAGCAGCAGGGCTGGTGCCCCCGGTGCCCAGCCCTAGGCCAGTGCCTGAGGCAGGGAGGGAGGGAATGGAGCGGCGACTGGGGAGTGAGCAGAGGCCAGTTCCAGGAACTCACCGCCAGGGCAAAAACGGCCTCGTTGTCCCCGTCGGAGGTGAATGTTCTGTGCAGTGGCCAGTCCTCCATCACACTGATCAGCGTTGGCAGCACCTTCTCCACTGTCAGAGCCGACGAGCCTATGGCTCTCCACATCATTGCAGCAGCTCTGTGGGATGGGAGCTCTGTGTCAGGGGCGTCTCAGTCACAGTAGCACGCCCTGTGCAGCTGTGGAGGCCCAGGGGACAGAGGCCTGGTGCCCTGAGGGGCAGGGAGGGAGCATGGGGCCACAGAGGGGCCCGAGGGTCCTGGACCACTCTGCCCGTCTGGCAGAGCCCATTGGACAGGCTGTGCAGGGCGAGGGGCCCTAGAGACTGGTGAGCCCTGAGCTCTCAAGGCGGGTGGGCCCCGTACCTGTCACATGTTGGGGCACAGCGCAGGAGGGTCAGAACCACGTCAGCAGGTTGATCTTCAGCCAGCCTCAGAAAGTTAATGAGCAGCCCGGCATCCACAGTGGGACAGGCCGCCAGTCTCTGGTGGATGATCTTCACCATGGCTGGCACCTGGAGGAGACATGGGGAAGACTTGGAGCGCTCTCCAAGGGAGCAGCTTCCCCAGCTTCCCCCAAGAAGGGCTTCCCTTCCCCCCACACTCTTCTGGCCTCGAAGACTGAGGTGGGCCAGCAGCCATGGCCTGAGGAGGCCTCCCGATCCTGGGAGGCCTCCAGCCCTGGCCTCAAGCTGCTTACCTGCTGCTGAAAAGAAATAGCACTCTCCTGGAAAAACTGCAGAGTGGGAGCACGAATCACAGTGGGAGCGGGCATGGCTTCGGTATTCTCAATGCCCTGAGTCTCCCCAGCGTCGGCGTTGGTGACGGCCACGTCCGCAGTCACTGTCGTGTCGGTCTTGGCCGCGCCCTCGTTCGTTGCAGCGTCGTGAACTTTTGAGCACTCGGTGGAATCCAGGCTGACATCAGGCTCTGCCTGGAGCTCGGTCAGCCCGGAGGCGGGCTGGGCCGTGCTCTCAGTTGCCGTGGTGCGGGTCTTCCTACGTCGAATGCCCAGAAACTTGCGGAAGGCCTACAGGAGAGCAAAGGACGGGGAAGAGAGGCATGTTCCATGGAGCGCTCCAAGCGCAGAGCTCGGCTGAGCAGTGACAGCAGGCCCAGCCCAGGTGGGGGTGGCTGCTGCAGGTACCTTCAGTGCTCTGCGGATGCGGCCACGGGGGGGCTTCTGGCCTTGTGTCTGGTCCACGGCTGCATCTGGCAAAGAGCGAACACAGCCAGAGCTGAGGGGCTGCAGGAGAGGCCAGAGAAGCCAGCCCTCCACTCCCCAGGCAGGGACAGCCCTGGGATGCCCCAGGAGATGGAGCAGAGCTGCTGTGGGGAAAGCCTTGGCCCCTCTTCCATCCTGTCCGTGGGCAGGATGGGAATGGGGATGGGGTGGGATGAGAATGGGGTGAGGATGGGATGGGGCCAAGCTGTCCACAGCCATCAGCCCTGTAGGCCGGCTCTGCCACTCACCATCCTGCAGTGGCTGGATCTGCTCCAGCTCTTCAGGGTGTTGTGCTGGAGCATCTGCAGGGCTTGTATTTCTTTTCCTCCCGCAAACTTTGAAGAGACCAAGAAATCGGGCTGCCATGGCAGCGTCTGGTCTCTTCAGATGGATGCTTTGGGAAGGCTCTGAGGCAACAAGTTGTGCAGTTGTGCCTTGCAGGCACCTGCAACAGAGAAGCCTCAGGAAGGCGGCAGGACAGCAAGTCCTGCACTCTGGTGTTGAGGGCTCCTGCCACAATGACAGGAGGCTCCTCGTGAGCAATTCAGGTCACCGAATCCCGCGGTCTGGCAGAGAGGGCGCCGACCACAGGGACAGGAGGTGCCTCGGAAAAGCTCTGAGTCACCAAGACCGGCGGTCTGGCCGTCGGGCCAGCCGCAGGAGTAGCGCCTCGGAAAAGCTCCGGGTCAGAGACGAAAGAGTGTGCTGTGCGGGGGCTCCTCACAGCACCACTCTGGCACGTCCTCTCCCGTCGCGAGCACCGAGCACTCTGGCGTTGCTGTGTTGCCACCAACGGCTAATGTCACCACATGCCACAACGGACACCCATTCCTGTTCCATTCCATTCCACCGTTACCGTGCTGCCCTTGCACGCCCTTAAAGGGCCCTTGCACACCCTGCCACCTGCCCTGGCGCTGCCCCCACTCCACCCAAAGTGGCCCAGGTTGGAAGGAATCCCTCGCCCCAAGTGTCTAAGACAGCCCGACAGGATCTTAAATGATTTGATGGCTCAAGCCATCAGCAAACGCTGCCCTGCTCTGCGGGCTCTGGGCAGCAGCAGGAAGGGCACAGAAGCTGGCATGGCCTCCTTGGGACACGTCCCGGCTGGTGGCCATCCTGAAACTGCAGGTGTGACACAGACAAGGAACGCGTGTCCCAGGGCTCTGGAGTTACATTGCTTCAGCTCCACAGAGATGCAGATAAAGTGAACAAGCCAAACTGTTTGTTAATGGAAATTTAATTAAGCAAAGCAAAGGGATGAGCTGGGAGGGAAAAAAGGGGATGGGCACCATCTGAGGGCTGAAGAGATGTAGCTGTCAAAAGGGAGGAATAGTGGAGGAAAAGGGATGGACAGGGTAGCATGGCAGGGAGAGGGTTGAGGCCACGCGAGCTTCCCACAGGCTCTGCTGTGCCATTCATCAGCTGTGCCTGGAGTTCCAGGTGGTCTCCGACTCCTCTGGTCTTCAGGTGGTCTCATCTTCTGTGCTGCTGAAGGTCTCGTAAGGGCTTCTGAGCTGGCAGATGATCGTAGTTCTGCAGCTCGGCCCTCAAATGTCAGTTGGACAAAGAGGCTTATTGGAGAGGGCCTGTTGTCCTGTCTCAGGGCCTGAAGAGCTGGAAGAGACAGGCACAGTGCCACGGTCAGAGCCCGGATGTGCGGGAATTGAAGGAGACTCTCCTGCCAAGGGCCATCCCACCCAGCTGTTAGGAGAGGCCAGAGAACCCAGACCTGCACTCCCCAGGCAGGGGCAGCCCCGTGATGCCCTAGGGGATGGAGCATGGCAAATTCATGTTGCTATTTAATTATGTTTTTTAATAAATATTCTCTCTACTCCTCTTAATATCTTTAGCATCATAGACGATGCTAAAACTTTTTCAGTACATGGAAATGTAGGGCACTGCACTGTAGAGCTGGATTTTTATTGCCTCAAGATAGTTCAGGGATTTTTTGTTGTAAAGTTAACCGCAGTATTTTATACTGGTCTGTGTTTTCCTTTTTTTATTTTTTTTCCCCCTCTCTTCTTTTAGTTTGTTTTTGGTTTGGTTCCAAGATTTTCTTATCTTTGTGAGGCTAGGAAAAGGAGAAAAGGAGAAAAAAAATGCTAAAATAGTATTTGAATATGTCAGAAAGTGTAAAGTAAGACATCATCTGTGCTGCAGCAACTATGGATGAGCGTTCAGATGCTACTGTAATACAGATATGTGAGAGAGTTCAAATACAATCCAAGCTCTACCTGAACCCATGTTTTACTGCCAGAAGAAACAACACTAAACCAAAAGCAAACAAACAGACAAAAAACAAGACAGAAAAAGGAGCTGGAGCATAAACCATTAAACAAACAGGATTAATGATCCAGATTTTGATGGAAAGCAATCCAAGTTCAAATTTCATTAAGCCCCATAGTAAAATGATAAAAAGACAAAACACAAAAAATTTAATAGTGCATTTTGTATAAGAATAAATTACTCATTGTTACCAAAGGATTCAGAATGGGCCTACTGTGAAGTGTCCCGTATTGCCACAGATATAAGTGAAAATAGTAAATTACACAGTTTGAAGATACTAAAAATCACCCTGTTTTCCAGAACTGGGGTTCCAGATCTTGAGGGATTTATTAAATTTTGTTCCAGATAAGAAGACCTTAAGATACTCTTTTATCATAAAATCACTGAATCAATGAGTTTGGAAAAGACCTCTAACACCATCACGTCCAAACTACTACCAAACACCACCATGTCAATTAGGACGTGACACTGAGTGCCACATCAAGTCTTTCTTTAATCACCTCCTGGATTCCACTACCTCCCTGGGCAGTGCATTCCAGTATGTAGTCACACTTTCTGTGAAGAACTTCTTCCTTATGTCCAGCTTAAACCTCCTCTGGCACAGGTTGAGACTGTGTCCTCTCATCTTGTCATTGATTGTCTCAGAGAAGACACTGACCCCCACCTTGCTACCCTCTCCTTTCAGGCAGTTGTAGAGAGTGACCAGATCTCCCTTGAGCCTCCTCTTCTCTGGGTTAAACAACCTCAGCTTCCTCAGCTGTTCCTTCTAGGACTTGTGCTCCAGATCCTTCACAAGCTTGGTTGTTTTTCTCTGGACATGCTTCAGCACCTCAGTGTCCTTCCTGAATTGAGGAGCCCAGAACTAGACACAGCACTCAAGGTGTGGCCTCACCAGTGTTGAGCACCAGCCAGAGGAGAATCCCTACCCTGCTCCTGCTGGCCACACTATTCCTGGCACAGGCCAGGATGTCATTTGACACTTGAAAAGGTCCCACGTAGGAAAGCATATTTTCAAGTGTGAGGGACACTCTAAGAATTTGTCTGTACAACTGCAAAGACAAGTCCCAGTGATGAGTCCAAAGGACAGTTTTGACCAAACTTGTTTTCTTCATGTGGTAACTGCACAAAAAGAATGAAGGCTGCTTCTGGTTTGACACCAACTGGAATGTTTCCAGTTACGTATGGGGAGGAAAAATTCTACTTAGTCTCTTTTTCTGCTCGTCTGGCATCCCCCAGTGTATCTCCTTAAACTTCTTGCCACTGAGTGCATATTGTGTAAAAATGCCTTGAACTCTGTGGTTCCTTGAAGAAAAAAAAAAAAAAAAACCAAAAAAAACCACCAGTGCCAGGGAAAAGGAAATAGTGTTCAATCAGCGTATAACAAATCACCTTTAAATTTCCACCTCAGCCTCCAAGGAAAACAATGGTCTATCTCTGTTTCTTGTCCTGTTGGCTTCCATCATATCCTGTTTCATACCTCATGTCCTTCCTTTTTTCTGTGCCTCTCCTCTCTTTGGGCAGCAGAAGCTCCTGCTCACCATTGAACAACTCCTGGACTTCTTTCTTTAAAAAAATATTGCTCCAAATAGCCACTCTCCTGGAAAGTAATACATTTTCTCACTGAATTGCTATTGACTTTTGCCCACTCACACAGAAAGTCACAGATATTTCCTATATTTTTCTAAGCACTTTTGTTCATCCATTTTTCCAGGAACTTCTCAGAGTAAATGAATGTAATAATGTTTCATTTATTACTAAGCTGTTTATATTTAAACTATGAATTATCTTAAAGTTTTTCACTCCTCTATACTATAATGTCTATAGGTAGGATATTTGCCAGTGGAAAAAAAAATGGGTTTAAAAAATGGTTAGCCAGCAGGCAAAATTGAAATCTCTAGATTTAGAGCTTGTCCTTGCTGTGCTCTATGCAAGCAGAAAACAACAGCCACCAAACACCACAACAATACTGATTGTAGAGCACATTGCTTTAGACTGATCAAAGAATTTTCTTCACGTGTTGTTTAGAAATTTCAAGTTGAAGAAATAAGTATAATTGGCACTAACTTTTCAGATAAAACAAAAAGTAAATGATAGAGTTTTTTAAAAAATCCAGCACAAAATAAAAATGCTAAAAAAATGCATTTCAAGTTGTCAAAACATTTCAAATACTTTGAAAAAAACATTTTAAAGCTTTATCTTCAGGGTATAATTTAAGGCAGTGTCTATCTTGTCTTTTCTCTTTGCAAATGGATTTATCCTCCCTTATAAAGCTACCCATGACTTGACACTCACTGGAGTACCACTTTTGCAGGACAAAGAATAAGAAAACATTAAAATATTTCCTAAAACCCCCTAAACTTTCCAAATGGTATTCAAAACGACATAAAAAGCAACTCTTTAATGAAAGTTTTCAAGTGCACAAATATGGCTGTATGCACACATGATAAAGCATGTCTACAATTTTTATAAGGTTAGTTAATTAATATATCTAGGAGGTACATCCAACAAGAGATCAGCTGCTCCAGTAACTCACCCTTGTGTCAGTCCCTTAGAGTTAGTCCAGGGTCTTCTTTGCCCCATTTCTTGTTATGTCTCTTAAGTTCTGGTGCAAAACAAAATGTCCTTGTCAAAAATTCTTTTGTTAGAAATAAGACTAAACAGAATTTAAAAATCGTGTTAGTAAAGGTTAGCTTATTGTGAGAAAGGGCAGGAAAAGTACTAAAAACCATACTATACATTAAAAATCTACAAGACTACAAATATAAGAAAAATATACAAGTTAAAAAAAAAAATTTAGACATCTATGATAGTAGGAAGGAGACATGACTTACTACAATATTCTGCATAGGTATGTTGATTACCCTACCTTCTTTTTCTGATTTTGCTACCCTTTATGATCTGCTACTGATACCCTGATATGCTCCAACTTCCGTAAACGTCCCCACCTTTAGGCCACCTGTTAGGCTTAAGATGGCCAGACTCTTATGGCTGTAACAGCTGTTTGTTCATTTTCTATTCTTATTCTATCAGGGAGAGAGAGAAACATATGTAAGGCAAGGCTTTTAGTCATTTCCCCTTAAGAGGAAAAAAAAAAAAGAAAAAAAAAAAGAAAAAAAAAAAAGAGAGAGAGAAGCTTTGTGGAAATTTGACTATTAGACTATTAGAGAGCAAATAAAATAAAAGTTTGGGTTTTCTGTGGTTCAGTTGTAATTATTTCAGTTTAGCTAGATCAGAAATAGAGAATGATCCCTTCTTTAAGCACTTAACTTTCAAAAAGATAGTAACAAACAATGGTGCCTCTTTACTCTCTTTAAAGTTTCATTAATGTGTTTTTGTACTTTGCTTTTACATTGGTCTTAGTAATTTCCACATTACCCTCCCTTCCTTTCCATTTTAAATCCATTCAAAGATCTTTGTATAGATTTCTGAAGAAAATTGGATGTGAATTTTGATGCCATCTATTTGTTGAAATGAGAAGTGTGTTAAATAATAAATCGAGTAGAAAAAGGACAGGAAAAAATGTAAAAACTGTTAATGTAAAGAGTTTCCAGGAATGCGCAGGGATCTGAAAATGGTAGTGCCTTAATTTCTAACATTTGTGTCTGTTTCAAGTCTGTCCTTTCTTAGGGACTTTGTTTATATATATGTAAACAGTAAAGAAATTTTATTTTCTCTTCCAAACATTGTAAGCTGAGGAGTAACATTCAAATATTTTATGACTTACTAGCTGCAGTTTCAGTCTCTGCTAGTGCTTGTTACTCAGTCCACATTTTCAGTATTCTTCATTATGCATGGATCAATGCACTAAATTGTGCCACTGGTCACACACAATTTTGTATTTAAATTACAAAGAAATATGCCTGCTAGCTGAATAACTAGCATTCATAGAATATTTGTGATCCATACATTTTCATGGATTTCATGTTGATGACTGACACAATGCAACAACAATTCAAACAAGAAAACAGCATGACAGAGGATGACAGATTTATTTTGACATAATTTATCTTGCTTAATATTGAAGTTTTCCATATAAGTAAATTCTGAGGAAGCAGAATCCTAAATGCTGATAGTAAATTTATATGGCTCATTTCAAACACCTATTTTGATGTTTGTTTTCATCGTTCTGGACATTTAATGTGTTCTAAATATCCTCCAAAGATTCAAAGTAATTTTTAAATTTTTAAAATATTGAACGTTTAAACACAATCTAAGTACAAATACCAAAAAAATTCCATCTAACAAGGTAGTGACTAGATGAGTCACAGCTTCTCTGGAGAAAAAACTCTGTTTTTTCTTTCTAAATTATAAGGGTTTTAACATCCCTTAGCATCTTAGCACTTTCCTTGTACAAAACCTATGATCTTATTCACTACTACTACTACAACTATGACAGAAACCATGATTGAACCATATAGAATGTACTCAATGGAGTTTTCAGAAAATGCTTATATATGCAGACATGATAGCAGAGTGTCAATAAAGAAGATACCAATGGATAGATACATAGTTTTTCAATTTTTCTTTCTCTTGTCAAACTGGGTTGTTGTTTTTTTTCTCGTAAGCATACAACTGTGAATTAAATGTGGCATCTAAAGCCATAAGAGCTTTCATTCCTCTTTTCTGGCAAAACCCCAGATTTTGTCCTATAAGTGAAAGATCCCTTTAGCTACTGTAGCTCTTGGACCCATTTCTGTGCATTTGAATGGCCCAGCTGTGTCCCCTCCCACCTCCTTGTACACTTCCAGCCTCCTCACTGGTGGGACAGTGTGAGAAGCAAAAAAGTCCTTGATTCTGCATTAGTCAGCAGTTACACCCCAGTGTTACCAATACTGTGTACAGCACATATTCAAAACTTTGACTCATACCAACTCCTGTGAAGAAAAGCAACTTTATCCTAGCTGAAAGCAGCACAGCCAGGAACAGATTTTAGCTCTGTGTTGGTAAAAGAGGTCACATCCACTATTTGGTATTACTATTACACACAGCACTAATGAAGAGGTGATCCTGTGAGAGGTTCAACATTCTTTCCAGGAAAATATTCAAAATACTCTCACAGAATTTGTTTCTAATTGTACCAATACAATTCTTTCCCTCAAGGGACCTTTGGAACAGTTACCTCTTGCATGTACAAACACTCTATACTCTTAGGAGTTTTTTAGGCTTTGAGATGTTAGATAGTGTGGGACTGAACTAAGAATAGACAGGTATAAGTGTTTTAGTCACCATGACTAATAGAGCTCTAAACAACACAGGCCCAATTTTGACTGCTGTTATGTTAAGCTGAGCTAACAGGAATAATTCATTCTGTAAAAAGCACTGGAGATTAAAAAAAAAAAAAAAAATCTGTCAGAGCTTTATATGAGCCATGATTATTTAATACCTATTAGAAAAACTGGCTTTACTGAAGGGACGTATTTCTGTTCATTACACAAAGAAGTTGTTAGTTTAAGTAGGTGGAAAAAATTATAAAACTGGGCAGAGAAATTCAAACCGTGACAGTGTTTCTCCTGTACTATACATATGTTCACACAGAAGTACCTGTTTGTAGATACATCCCTAAAATGTAGGTTGCTGAGAAAGATTTTTTTCTCAAAGATGAGTCAGTTGTCAGTGCTTTGTGATGCATTTTTTAAAATGCAGAAATGTAGCCTTATAAAATCCCAGTCATCTCCAAACAAAGTATCAGGCTTCTTGCTAGGGAAATCACTTTCTGAAGCTTCCATTATAAATGAGGAACTTTGCTTGGTTAGTTTTTCTAGGATTTAAACGTGTTCATGTTAAACAGCACATAAACATTATGAGGACACCATTTAACACAATGAGTAGCTTTGCTCATTATAAGTATGGGTGTTGTTTCCATGACTGTCAAGCATTTCTCTTGAAGATTGTATTCACTTAAAAGCTGGTATCACTTTTATCCAGTTCATCAGGTTTCTCTTGAAATGTGAGAGACCAGAAGTGAGAATGTGACCTGATCTTAACCTCTTTTAAAAAATCGCATCTTGAGGCAATCAAAAACTGGTGTTTCCAAAAACCTTACATGATTTTTCTTATGAGTGAGGAGTGCATGTCTGAAAGGCGCATGGCACATACCTTGTATTTCCAGCCTCTCTTCAGTCTGGGCTATAGAGGAAATAATTAGCAATTCTGGGCCAAATCTTCAGAGATTTTAAGCATCTGCTAATTAGCCAAGAGCTGTTAACAGCAGGAGACACTATAAAGTCTCAACACATCCATAAAACATTGAAAGAAATCCTGCTTTGCAGTTTATCATTTTATTGTAGATTTTTTTTTTTTTTTTTTTTTTTTTTTTTTTTTTTTTTTGTAGTTTAGTATTTTCATGCTTATTGTTGCAGTTTTTGCTGATTGGTTTTGTAATATTTTATTTTTAACTGAAATCAAATATTCCATAATTTCAAAAAACTCACATCCATAGAAAAAGAGGGGGGAATGAATAATATGACACAATCAGAATTCTTACAGTCATCAACTCTGCAATATTTGACTACATACAAGTTCTCAGCTACTTTATTACTAGAAGCTATACACTATAACTTTGAGTAATTTTTCTAGTAGAGATAACACTTGAGGAGAACATTCCAAAAAAATAGTACCTAAGTGCATAAACAAGGAACATCTTAGTCACCCACCAGATCTCAGCCCACACATTGAAATGAATGACTCGTATGGTCATCTGATAACTTCTGCAAAACCATTTCCTATACCTAAACTTAAGATCCTCTTGTAAGAAACATGTTGATTATTGTTTATGTAATTTTGTCTAATTTTATTTGCATTCCCCTAATATTTTTACTTGTTTGTTTTATTGATTAAGCTTCAAACAGGAAGTACCTTCAAGTATTTCATAAAATTCTATTCGCATAGGAATTCTGGAGAAAATGTCATGCAAGAAGATCAGTCCATTTTTAAAAGTCTAATTAAAGACATCAGAAAGAAATTACCTGAGGGTAGGAAGAGCAGTTAATGGATGTTTCTTGTCAGAAGTTGTGAAATGTGTTTTGCCAAAGGGATTAAACATACCTATTGAATTAATCATGTCATACAAACATCCATTATTTGCCAGTTCAATCTGTGAAAAGGAGAAATACTTCTCCATATCTTGTGGTTATGAGGCTGCTACTCCTATGGTGGCATGATATGTCATAACCTATTTGAGAAAGAAGCCCCTTCAAATTAGGAGAGCCCCTAAAGCCCATAAGTTAACCTCCTCTTTTCTCACCTCCAGCCTTTCTAGGAAATCTCACAGGCTTCCTTGTAACCCCAGCTAGGAAAACATGAGAAGCCCTTCCTGATGGCAAGATGCTGTACTCACCTTCTGTACATGTCTATCATGCTATGCCACAAACTTGAAGGTGACTAGATCTTCTGAACATTGAAGGCACTAGCCCACTTGGCCTTTATGACTTACTATGATAGTTTCAAGCAAAGGCCAACATTTAAAAATCTAGGTTTGCTACTATCATGATTTGAAAGAAAATAATTACTCAAGATTTGTTTTCAAAAAAGACTTCAGGTCTGTATATGCTAAACACAGACAGCTCCTCACTCAAAGGTCAGAGTCACTTGTTAATGCTCCACCTAAGTTTTGGGTAATATACAAATAATTGAATTGTCATACTGGATGTTTCTCTTCCTCTCTCAGGAGTTTGGGTTCATTATAAGGTGCTTTTCATCATAGGACACCCAACTGGTTTCTGTGTGGAGGCCAGGGGCCTGAGTCACCCTTTTAGATTAGGGTGAGAAAAACTTTCCTCCTACGGGACTTTGCAGCCCCATGTTAATATTCCTTAGATTTCGCTGTTCTATTGGTTTGTTAAGTTCATGTCACCCTGTTACCATGTATGCATACCTCCCAAAATCT
The DNA here is from genome assembly GCF_965231275.1 of Zosterops lateralis. Taxonomy (NCBI): domain Eukaryota; kingdom Metazoa; phylum Chordata; class Aves; order Passeriformes; family Zosteropidae; genus Zosterops; species Zosterops lateralis. The sequence goes on from NC_139766.1 coordinate 37,365,415, forward strand.
TCTTCCTCCCCCTGGATGCCATTGGGTTATTTTTGCTGCAGTACCACACCCCTGTGATCCTATTATTCCGCCGAGTTCCTAGCCTCCTCTTGCACCATTTTCCTCATCCCTATTGGACCCTGACCCTCAAGCTCTGGTATATAACCCTGGATCCTTGGCCCCATTTTGGCTCTCGTCCCTGGAACACATTGGAGGCTGTACCCACGATGCATACAGTAAACAGCGCTCAGATTTCCAAACGTGACCGCATCTCCTCACCTTTATCATCAGTGACTTATTAGCAGAGTGCAGCAGTTCCCAGAGGCACAGGTTGCTTTGAGGGACACACAGTAGCACAATGCTATGGGTTTCTGTGTTGATCTCTTGAAGTCAGAGCTCTGAGTGCTGTTAGGGGAACTTCCCTGTTCAACTATCCAGGAGTCACTCTGGCAGTCACACTTACACCACCTGAGCTGGGACCACACACTCACACAGTCAGAACAGGTTTCCTTACTAGCTCAAGCCTAGATTTCCCATAGCAGAGTCTCAGATGTCTTGATCATTTAATCTTGGTGCAAAAATTGAGTAACAACTTGAATTGGTGCCTCTGAGGCAGGAGCCCAAAAAAAAGAAAACCCTGGGATTTTATACCTTCAGTCTAAGGGGGCAAAAGTCTGGCATCCTTGGCTCCTGTTGTGTCCCTGAGTGTCCAGTCACCTGGCTGGGCCACAGGGGTCCCTGGGCCCTTTTTTATGCAAAGTGTCAGCACTGCAGCTCCCACTGCCACTGCTCACTGAGCTGCCCATACTGAGTGTGTCCCAACAGTGTTTCCCATCATAACACTGTCACTCTCAGCATCAGTTTGTTCACATGCCTCCAGCATTTAGTGGTTGCCTTTCACAACAGGATTGCACTCAGAAGTGGTGGGACTCTGAGCCCCTGAGGAAAGAGCTGGATGGAATGAAGCAGACGGATCTATATGGGACCTCATCAGGTTCCTGGATTCTCTTGGTGAGAAGTTGGGTATGAGAATGCTACAGGCCAAGCTCATCACAAAGCAGCACTGAGCACTCTGTGTTTCGTGATTCTTGAGGCTGTCAAGACAACTGTGCACAAATGGGATTTCACTTAAAGCAAAAATGGAAATTCTGCAGAATAGAAATACTAAAATGATAATAATTCAAGTATTTAAATAATAATCCGAGTCTCATGAGGAAACTTCATGTTTAATTTTATGTGTGATGTACAGACTGGGTTTATTACTGGGTACCAATTAATCTTTCTGCAAGATTTGTTAATTTTTTTTTGCAATGCCCACTGGACAATGATAAATCATTGCAATTAAGATTGGGCTAAATTAATCCTCATTTTATGGCTTCATTTTATGTCTGTTCTATCTCACTTGGTTTTGATGATCCGCTTTTAAATTTGGGGTGATGGCAGCAAATAGGTAATGTCACAGCACAGCTAGAAATCTTGTATAATTATGCATTGCTTTTAATGTCATTTGCAATGTGTGAGTTTGCTATGTTTGATTTCTTTTGCCTGATGATTCATCCCAAAAGCTACTTTTAGGCATACCAAAGTCTTCTGAAACTTCATGACACTGATTTACTACTTATCTCTAGGAATCATTGACATCCAAGTTAGAACTACCGGCCATTAATTCAGGGAGAGCTAATCATACTGGCCATGGTATTGCTTCTGAATATGCTTCTAGTCTCTTCTAGGGCCCCCATTCATGCAGTTACGTCTTTTCCTTTGGTAACATTAGTCTGCAGCTTATTAAAGAGCATAATGGCAAAGTTACCAGCCTAAAGACCTGGATACAAATCCTTTAACTGGCAACTTGTATATAGAATTGTGCATTTACTTACAGTTTTTAGACTCTGTTGTAACTTCTTTCCAGTATGTGCATATGTGATCTATGCATCCATCTTTAAAGGTGTCACTGAAACTTCAGAGGTTTCTAGAATTCAGTTCCAGAATTTCCTGAATTCCTTCTTACCTGTTTACATTTTGACTATTTTTATGGACTACAAAAAAGTCATTAAGAGTGTATCAGTCATGATCTATTTGTTTACTATCTCCCACTTATAATTTGACAAATATAAGAAATAAGAATTGTCTTTTTCAAGCCTGAATTTTACCCTTTTTTTTAGTATAAATCCCTGTTCTTACTTGCTTATTTGTAGGCTATTAAAAAAAAAATACAAAGAAGGGAAGCCTGAGGTTTTTTTTAGTCTATTGTTCTTATACATATGAAAAAAACTCCTCAGGTTTACAAAAGCTGGCATTGGTAGATCACATCCTGATAGAGCTCCCAAGACAACTTGCTTCATCCTGTAATAAAAATCAAAAAACATTCCATTCTGCCCATTCCTATTTTACATCTCTTTTTCCCCATTCATTTATTCTTGTACTCCACTTGCTTAATAATTCCAATCAGTAGATACATATCAGTAAAGAATATATATCATCAGGATTTACAAGCAAATATTCCCAAGCAACATTACAGTTCAAAAATAGTCCAAGTTAAAAATAATGCATTTTATATCTGGAACACATAATCTGTAATCCATTTTCTTAGCAATGTAGTATGCTTGGTTCTTGTATAAAAACACCTTCTACTCAATACGTAACACTCTTAAGCTAGAAACAACTTTAACCCAAATATTATTAAACTGAAAATTAATAGAAAAAGAAACCTCAAGCAAATCAGTTTTGTACAAGATCCATTATTACCAAATCCTTTCTGCCTTGATGGTTAGAAAAAAAGACTAACTCCAAATCTCCCCTCAGTTAACTCTTTAGTAAACTATCAATACATATTGAGCCAAAATCTTGCCTGCCTGTTGCTGATGCTCTTATGTGGATGTCACACATCTACAGAGCAACAAGACCAGTAAATGAGTTTTAGAAGAGGCTGGCGACATAAGTCCTGAAAAAGCAAGTGTGGGCATAAAATTACACCAAAACAAAAAGGAGAAAGGGTGGTTTCTTTTCAGATTCTGAAGTGCTTTAGAATTTTTCAGGTTGCCCATGAACACTTTTTCTAAAGGATGTGTGACTAAACACACCCAAAATCAAAGCCCAGTATGCCCTTCAGTATCAGCAGATATCCCAGAACCAAGTGATGTGAATGGACAAAGTGGATGAGTACTTGTACACCTTATAACCTTTTGAAGACAGAATATAATAAATTAATAATAAAATGCTAAATAATGCATGGACCAGCATATGGTTTAGTGATTTTGTAACTTCTGGTGTATGTGTGTTTATGCATGTGTATACACAAATATATCTGCTGCTATTTTAGTTATGGTCATGTAGGCAGTAGCTTCTTGACAGCTTATTAGTAGCAGGTTATGTGTTTTTGCCTTCCTAAATGTCACCATTTGGTATTTAATAAATACCAAGAAATCTCACCAGGTGTCAAGTGTGCTGAGGGGTAACTTTGCACTGAATCTTTAACACATAACCTCTACTCTTTTGACTCTTGTGTAACCAACATATTATCTATTTTTGATCAATTAGGAGAATGGTTGTCAAACTTCAGAATGGAGTGACATGTCTAGACCACTCTGATATTAAGCAATGGATTACATCCTTACTGAAAAATGGTCTACTGACTGAGAAAGCCTAATTTCTTCGCTAACTCAGCCATTTGCTTAAAGAAAGTATCCTAAAAGGGACTTCTCACAAAATTTTAGCTTCTCAGTAAAATGTGACTTAAATCTAAATAAAATTTATGCACCAAACATTGATCATTTTGAGGTATAGAGCCTGAAGAACTAAACTTTGTGAATTAGTAGTTTTACTCTTTGAACAAAAATGCAGCAGGAGTCCCAGAACAACTGAGTATCAATATGGGCAATTCTATGGGAGTGCCCACTTTAAATAAGTAGAATTTGATTTTAACTTAATTTCATTTTCTTTAACTGGAAGCTTCAGTCTTGTCTAGACTGACAGAATACTGAAGTACCAGAGACTGGACAGATTACTCATGGAAGCATTATTAGCATTTACGGTTTCAAAGAACCTCTTTCTGATGCTCTAGACTTGTGGATCACAAAGCAAAAGCCTGCAAAATGGGTAAATTGGCTTGCAGCTCTCTGTGCAATCAAGAAAAAAATTGACAATTAGAGTTCATCAATGTGATTACATCATACAGTTAGAAGCATTTTGAAGAGTTAATAAGAGTTCCATTTTTCAAAATCAGGGAAAAGGTGTGTAATTATTTTTCTTAGATGATTGCTCCTCCACACAATAGTGAATAAAGAAAAAATTCTAGTAAATATTAGACAATATTTTAGCATACTGTAGGCTTTGATTCTGTTTATTCTCCTAAGAATGTAAAATAAACACAAAACCAAAGAAAGAACAGATTGATTAGCCAGTCTGTTTCATTTATTATTGAGCAAGAAGCCATTTTCATTTGGATCTTTGTTAGAAGAAGGAATGTATCTGCTTAGAGTACTCTGAGGAAGTCTGAACTCATTCAAGGCAATTGCACTCATATTTGTTTAATTTATGTGATCATTAAAAATGTTGCAATACTTGCCAGTTTTGTACAATAGCATGCAGTATGCTTCAGAACTTATTGTTCTGTTTATTTAAAGGAAACAAGTATTTTTAATGTATTTGCAAGAGTGCACAAGCACATGATGTGTACTCTGTGGCTGTTTCCTCGTACATTTCTCAAGTTCCCTATGCTACATTTGGCCTTCTAGGATGACATATTTTTCCTCTTTTAACTGCTACTTTCATTGCAGTAGGGAGAAAATCCATGATTATCAGTCTTGGGCCGGAACTTGAAGTGAGAATTGTCGGGAATTTTTCCGTGTCTTCTCTGATGATTTTCAAAGTGAATGTGCTCTTGTATTGAAGTTCATGTTCAAAGTTGGGGGCCAGTTTCCAGTTTTGACCACTCACATGAGTCAGATGATAATGCTGCCCAAATACTGGAGATAAAATCACTTAAAAGCAGATGAGAATTTCCACTTTTAAAATCTTTGCCAGCAATTGTGATCCATATTTTTTCTATCTAATACCATTAGGACAAGTTTTCCTTTCTTGGCTATGGTTCCTTACTTCAAGGGAAATTTATTAGCATACATTAATCTCTTACATCTCTTCAGCATAGTTTAGCTGTAGCCTTATATTTATTACCTGCTTTATTTATATAAGGTGAAGTATTGTGTTCATGGTGTCCTCTCCTAGCATACTAATCACTTCCTATATTTTAGGCACTTATGCTTTTCAGCATTTAACTTAAAATAACTAAGAAAGGTGTTTTGTTGCTTCATCACCAACAGAAGGATGCTCTGTGTTGAGCTGAGGGAAAAGAGTAAAGTCATTCAAATTTCAAGGTGACTCTTCCTTCTGTGGAGGCAGAAAACAAGCCAGAAGAGGAAAAGACCTGGAAAATCTTCTCCTGGGATCTGTGTACACTGATTAACCCAATGTCAGAGAGTAATAATTTATGATAGTCTGGGTGCAAACAGAAGGTGATCTATGATTTTCATGCCATTATCCTTATTATTCTGCATTATTGATGAGAATAGTTTCAACCTCTCCCATGAGCAGGGTTAAATCTTAACACCTGTACACCTATACCTCTAGAAGTTGTAATAACTTTTCTCTTATTTCCATTTCAGATAAGCATTTCTCATTAAACTTTAAATTCTGTTTCATTTCTACCAGTGAAATTAACATTTATATGGCTGACCCTCACTTCTGATACATTTCAAAACTCTACAGTCAACTAATTACAAATCTAGAAACCATACTTTATGCCACTGTAAAATTTAACTAACCAAATGGAAGTCAGTTACAAATGAGCATTCCTTTCTTTACTTTGCTTAAAGAAACGTTGCACTACTTTCCTTCCTTTCTACCCTCACTGGTGAAAGTAAATTAATCTGCAAGTATATCCTCCAAGAGAGGCTATTGTAGCTAGGACATCCTTTTCAATGACTAATTATTCCATATGGAAACTTTTTTAACTTCTTTAACAGATTCCTATCACACAGGATAAATAACCTGTGATTAAATTCATCCAGAATAGTTATTTGCATAAAGCATACAAACAGAATAGAATTGACTTCAAAGGAGATCCTTTCTCAACTTTCCTAGGGGAAAGGGATGGCATACAACTACCAAATTACAAGGAAAGATAAACTGGATGCCAGTCTAATGACTTTGTAGTAATATATGTTGATTTTCTGAGAGAATTTTAATTGCATGAGTTAATAAAATTTGAAATTGTGATATATAATAGCAGAAGCTTCTTTTCAAAATAAACCTGCAACTCTCATTGCAACTTATCTCACAGGTTTTCCTTTTCTAGTCTCTCTACAGACCCTTCCCATGTTGGTCATAGCAAATTACTCAGCACTCATACTCGGCAAATTTCTGCATTTCAAGCAGCTTTTAATTAATAATCTCAGGTATTTCCACTCCACAGAGTGTACCTGATTCCAGGATCTCCAGCATGAGAGAAGTGAGAAGAGGAATTCTCTCCCACAAGGAACAACTTGAACTACATGAGGAATAAGGAACATCCATGCAATTTTCCTTGCACCAAGACCTTGTTGATGTTTTCCAAGGAGAGGCTCTATCTCCATGGAAAGGAAAACAGTGTCTCCTTTTCACTCTTTCTTTATATCATCAGATGATTGTCTTTTCTCAAGATGCCAGTTTTCCTGGTCAAGTTCCATTCCCTTGGGAGAATCATGGGCTGAAGTAGCTTTGTGGTTGCGCTGCAATGAGAATGGACTCAGCGGTGATGGGACGGATGCAGGACAGATGTGTCCAAAGGCAGCAGCTGCCATGAGACAGCAGCCAGAGATGCCTCTTTGCCATGTTGATGGTAGGCTGAAAATGAATGAAGGGTATGGACACAGGCTGTCAAGAGGGGTGCAAATAGACAGAGTATTGATTAAATAATGGTGATACTTACAGCACCCTGCAGTGAGTCATCATATAGATAAATGACCAGCAATGGGATTTGACAGATGGTGAATGACTATTATATAATTGAAAAGTACATTTGAAGCCTGCTGAGAATGTTCCAGCAGCAATTTTATGATTTCATTCAGTTTGGAGGAACAATGAATGACTGGGGGTTTTCATAAATTTCACATTTGCCTGTGCATTTTTCACATGAATATTATAGATGTAACTGTGTATAATTCACAGTTACTTCTTCCTAAAATAATTTTCATATTCTCTAAAGGAACTATTAAATCTATTTTTTGGAAATGTCATCACTATATTTTGTGAGAGTATAAATTTTGCAATGATCATAGTTCTAAACATAACATTAAAATAAATTTTTTAAAAAAATTAATGTTGCTGTTTTCAAAAGATACTTCCATTTCCCCCAAACATTCTGCCAACCATTTAAAAATAGAGCCAGATAAAACAGAGCATTTACTAATCAACAAAAGAAATTATAACATCCATTTTGTTTAGGGCAGTTAAACAAATCAATATCAGTTTATCAAGACACTTGGATCTAACTGCCATCTAGATTAAATTTATTATAAATATTAAAAAATTAAATAATAAATATAGTTTTGATTAATAAATAATAATAATTAATAAATAAAATATAAAATATTGATATTAAAATATTAAAACACCTGCTTAAATAAGCCCTGAAAATTATACACTAGCTTTTTCCCTAAGAAATTATTTATGCAATTGCAGTATGCAGCGTGCAAGTGAAATTGTATTACGGAATCAAAGGGGATTTGATGTGAACAAAAGAACAGAATATTCAAGGCTGATGGAGGATTTTTTTAATATAAATATTTTAATATTTAATATATTTTATATATATGTTTTTAATATAAACATCAATATTTTTAATATAAACATCAATATTTTTCAATATATGACTAGAGAAAGAGAACCTAGCATTCACCTTGTAATGGAGAGCTTACATGAGGCCAATGCAATGACCAGGGACAGAACAACTTACTAATAATTGGTTTTACTTGGGTAGTTACCATTCTAGGGTAATGATCATGTTTTGTTTAATCTTGGATCTTCTGCCTGTGCAGACCTATCTATCTGACAAAAGTCTATTGCTTTACAGGAGTTTTGGAACTACTGTGCTTACACCATTTCTCATTCAGCAGGAAAAATGTCCCTGACATGACTCAGAAGAGCACTCTTCCTCTCCCCCATTCATGCATTTAATTTACACAGTTGGATTTTTCATTAACAGCTTCTCATACACTAAACGTGTGAGCAGATTTTTAAGACTGCTTTGGAAAACAACTTTAAATAGGTAAATAAAAAGATAACTTTCATACACTCTTTTTTACTGTTGAGTGTATCTGTCCATCTTTATCTAATGAGAAATACATTTTCCTGTCTCCAGGTTTACTTAGCTACTGTGCCTGTTTGCAAATTTCTAGATATTCCTGAATGAATCTTACAGGTCAGAATTCAGTAAGAATATGCTAAATACAGTATCCAAAAGACCACTTTAAATCGTATGTTTTCCCAAAACAATTAGAGTTGGGCATAAAGGTCCAGGCAACAGAAGTCAGGACCGTCCTTTTTGTGAGGAAAGACGATCAAATAAATAAATAAATAAACAAACCAGCAGGGTTTAAAGAGTATAATACTGTAGGGAAGCTCATTTAAGATCATCAGTGATTTTTATAATGGTGTTTTGATCAGATTGAGTGGAATGCAGTGACAAACAAGAACAGAAACCCATACAAAAAGTGTTTTATATAGAGCAGATTGTGCTTCCAGCAGATATCTGAAGGGGGTATCTGATTTATAATCAGAGTTCTATACCTTGCCAAGCAGTAAAATATTATTCAATTGAATTATATAGTTGTAAACTGAATAAAAAAATTAATGATAAGGCTATGGAATAACAGGCAAGGAATCAATGTCCATTTGTGTAGCCATTCATAGAGTATTCACTCATTTTTGCACATGCATCAGAGAAGCACAGTATATAGAGTTGTGCTAATGAAAGAAAACCATTCCCCTCAGATAAGCAAGTGCACTGAAGGCATGTGAAATAGGATTATTGATATTTGAGGTACATGCTTTCTTGCCTCACCAGATCATGCCAATTTCTTCTTTGCCATGGGATGACAATCATTTTAGAAATGAAAACAAAACCAAACCAAACCAAAACAAAACAAACAAATAAACAAACAAACAAAAACAGAACAGTAAATATCAGACAGGACAATGCGAGCAATGATTTATGGTCGATAATTCATGAATGTAGAGTAATTAATGAAGATTTGTGATTTACCAGTACTTGTCCAAGTTGTTGCAGACAACTGTATAAATTGTAGAGAACCAACGTCAGTGGTTCTTTTCTTCAAATCAGTAAAAAGAAATATAATGATTTGGCAAGATTGGGATTAGGTCCTAATAATAATTTTCTATCTAATATGCTTTCTTTTCTAATCAGCTTTCTATCAGCTGTGCTTAGAAAAAAACCTCAAATGAAGAAAAGCAATGCAATACATAATAATGTAAAAAATAAATGCACCTGGCTCATGGCTGACAAATGCAATTAAGTGCAGGCTAATGAGTTTGGATCAAAAAAAGAGAAATTGTATAGCTGCTAAATGGAAAATGAGCATCAGGACATCAACCTAAATAGAGATTTGGGAACTATTACAGACAAATCCTTAAACTCTGTAGCCCATTAGGTGGCTAAACCAAGAAATATAAATGAGATACTGGGATGCAGTTAAAAATGCACAATATAAATATAAGTCTAAACTTATTTAATGAAGCAACAATCACAATGCTGTATACACTAATTATCAGTAACAGACAGGATTTCATATCAATCCCCAGGCAGGATAACCTTTAAAGATGGGGGGGGCAATAATTAGGTATCTCAAAGGGCAAGAGACTTAAGATCCTGAGTGATGACCACTTGGCAGCATCCATTCAAGTAAATTCAGATGCCTAATTCCATGCCCTGTACAGACAATGCCCACAAATAAATTACATTCCCCAGTATTTCCAGGCAGAGATTAAGACTTCATGAAGTGAAGTAGTTGAAGTGCAGATTTGGAGTAATTAACATGACTTTGATGAAATTGTAGCAGATTTCTTGAGGTGACTGTGAGCAAGGAAAGCTGCTCAGGTATTACTGTTAATGCCTTGTTACTTTATGGTTGCTGCGTATCACCTCAAATTGGTCTTCAGCATATCTGCCCATTACATATTCTATGGCAGTTGGTTTAGATATGTATTTGTATACATAAGCATGCATATACACAGAAGATGCTATGGTATAAATATATATATATCTTTATGCTAAATTCTCTCAAGATTTCTGCATTTAGAATAATGGTTTTGAGGAAATTGATACTTTATACAATGTAATTACTCCCCAGATATTCTGAAAACACTATCAGAAGAACTATTGTCAGAAGAATATTAGTGAACATAAACTAACTCTTGTGCTATGTAATTGGCCTTTGATATATCTTTATCCTAATGTTTTAATATCTTGACCATTTTTAACAAAATGTATAAGTGAGGAAAATACCAGAATTTTGCTAGTAACAACTAAAATGTGAATGGTATTTCTTTCTCATTCAGTCAAAAAAGTGTTTACATTACAAATGCCAGAACTTCCATGAATATTTGTAGTGAGAAAGAGAAATCAAAGAACTGTAAAGAGTGCCTTGCTCCTTAAGAACCTCACAAAGCCAAACCTTTCTCTCTAGCCTGGAAGTCAGATAGTGACAACTTCCAGCCAGAAAATTGCTGAACCTTACCTGACAGGTAACAGTGAGTCTCACAAATATAACTTTACCCAAGACCAGTCTGAAGAGGAAAGGCCAAAGGAGGGCCACAAGGATGGTGAAGAGCCTTGAGGGGAAGCTGTATGAGGAGCAACTGAGGTCACTTGGTCTGTTCAGCCTGGAGAAGAGGAGACTGAGGGGAGACCTCACTGCAGTTACAACTTCCTCATTGTAAGGGAAGAGGAGGGGCAGGCACTGATCTCTCCTCTGTGGTGCCCTCTGACAGGACCTGGGGAAAGAGCATGAAGCTGAGTTGGGCATCAGGAAAAGTTTCTTCACCCAGAGGGTGGTTGGGCATTACAAGATTCTTCCCAGGGGAATGTTTACAGCACCAAGTCTGACAGAGTTCAAGAAGTGTTTGGACAATGGTGTGATTCCCGGGGTGTCCTGCACCAGGAGTTGGAACTCAATGATCCTGATGGATTCCCTCCAACTCAGCATATTTTGAGATTTTTTTGCAATTTGTCCAATTGAACCAATGTCTGCTCCCAGAATAATTTTTTTCACAAAGCAACTCAGCCCTAAATTCGTAAGTCCAGCATGTATCTTACATTCTCCTCTCTACAATAATCTCTTTAAGGACAGAGGGATGCATTCAATGAGCTGCCTTTTATATCTCACTTTTGAACTTTGCATTCTACTTTTCTCAGTCACCTCACTTACCCATTTGGTTCTCTTATCTGAAAAGACATGGCTTTCCATTAACTACCTCACTTTCTACTGTGATGCTGGGTGTATGATATGATCTGCTTGGAGATCTGCAGCTTTCCCAGTCAAACAATAGTTCTGATCACATTAAACTTCTGTGTTGTTAATATAATTGACCAAGATTTTGCCTAATCTTCCAAAACAATACATTTTCTTTAAGTAGCCAGGGTCCACATCTCTCATCTTCCATGGCCATGATAAAAATGTTAATTTTTTGTGACATGGGAAAAAAAATACTTTCCTTCAAACTCATAAGTCCTCATTCATGGACTGGAGTCTTCCAGTGGCCTTCCATTTCAGTGAAATGTAGGATGTATAAAAGTATAGATGGTATTCAGAAGGCTAGCAGGTGAAGGCAGGAGAATGTCTAGAGGAAAATTACTGTTAAAAAAAAAAAAGACAGGTTTAAAATATTTGTAATTATAATTAAATTTTGCCAAATTGATAGAACTCCATTTACATCTGCATATGTAAAAGGTGCATGTGCATACATATGTAGAGATAGATACATATCCTAAATTACCAGATAGTATTCTCTAACGTAGAATCAGCTTCAATTCCCATCCATTTATAGATGTCACAGTATATTAATCACTGAGATTGAAAAGAGCCATCATATCTCTAATGGGACATCTGGCATAATAGACAGGCAGGCGTATTTTCATTCAGCCACTGAGGCCTCAGCAAATTATATCTGAAGCTTTGGATTTTGAAAGTACTTTTGTTTAAATGAAGCGCATTTTGGTAATGATTATATGTTAAAGCATAATAAAGAAGTGTCTTTATAGTTCCAATAGGGAAGCAAAGTACACTATGTGGAAACATTAGCAGTATTCATCTCTAAATGTCACTCAGCTGCAAAGTTGGACAGTTGTACAGACTAGCCCAAATGGGAACTTGGGGAACAATACAAAATCCTGATATTGGACAGATTTTGAAAGGCGTGTGGGGACAACAAAACCACATTGTAAGTAGTGTCTGAGTCTCATCACACAGTAATCGTTGAGCTCTCTGGAACAGTAAAGGAAAGAAAATTAAAATATCATGCATTTGTTCCACAAATACAAGCTCAGAAAAGCACAAGGTAGGTAGGCTGCTTCTCCAAAATGTTCATCTTTACAAATCCACAGTCACATGGAAGAAGACAAAGCTTTCAAAGTACATTTGGATTAAATATTTGGGTAGTTACATATTTTGTATATTTCAATTGATCAAGCAAAAAAATCATTTTACACATCCTTAGTTTTATACTTGAATGAATCATCATTTGACTCCTACTGACTTATACTGACTTATACAACTGAAGTTAAGGATACACAGATATGCTTTCCTGGATTCTTTACTCAAGTCCCAATCCTTATGATAGGCCTCTGTATGTAAACTGATTTTTTGCAAATGGATTTAAACCAGGCAACTAACGTAGCAAAGCAACAGCCTCATCATTACAGCTGCCATTGTTATCAGTAGTTTCTCCCATTTTTAATACGAATGTCCCTTATTGATGCTCAGTATCAATATTCCATGATCATGCATTATTGAGATTTAATGTGAGTTCTGCTATTGATTTCAGCAAGGGAGGACCCCGGTCAGAAAGGAAAACAAACAAGAGTAGAATTTTGTAGGTACCAGACCAAATTTCATGCTGAAATCAATAAGTTTATAGGTGGTGTAAAGCCAGTACAGAATTTAGACTGAATAATCTTGAGCAACTAGATGCACCCGGACTTGCATGGCTTCAGTCTTGTATTGATTTTGTCATTGCCTTACAATGTGTGTTTTAGTAGCAATTATACTTTCTGGCAAACTTTTTTTTCCCTCTCAGCATCTAAATTGTTGCTTCTTGATTAATCAACAGGAAAAATCAATGCTCTATCCATTGCACTTCCAAGCTTTAATTCAATTACCATCTGTGAACTAATCAAACATTGATCTAGCTATGTCAATAGGCAGAAGGCAAATTTTTTTATACCACTCTATTTCCTTGCCATTAAAGGTTACATTTTAGTTCACTTATCACAAGTCTAAATATTTAGTGTAGTTAGGAAAAAAAAATCTCCTCTCAACTTTAATTCCATTTAATTAAAAACTCATAAGACCTTTTACATCCTTTTGCCTATTTTCTGCCATTTGTTCTATACTAGTGCAGGGTTATTTTGCAAACAAATTACTTTTTCCCGGTGATTTTAATAGACTGAAACAAGAAAGAACAATTCTTTTTTCCTTGTTGTCAGAAATTACACGTCCATCATTTCAATTATATTGCCACTGACTTCCTCCTCTCTTAGCAGCTGTTTTGTCTGTTCATTTAAGGAAAAAGGGCTAGAGTTATTTTTAATGAGTAGATCCCTAGTAAAGGATTTTTTTCTTCCATGAGCTTCCCTGTCACTGCTTATACAATTTTGCTTACTATATGTCTCTAGCTAAATGTCAAACACTTTTATCTGAAAAACAGCTACAAGCAGTTTTGAGAAAAGGTGGGGTTAAGCTCTTATCTACTGTCTTTGTGGAAGCAACTACCAAATGGTAACTCCACTGTTTTTATTGCCCAGCCCTAGGGCTGTCATGATTGAAAGAAATAAAATAATCATAATGATCAACATTAGCACTAGTAATATTATTACATTAAAAACTGAAAATTCAAAACAAAATAGACAACAGAAAAACAAAACCCCACAAAACAAGCAAAAAAGAATTCCAGGCCCTTTCATACCTTGGATTAAAAGACTTAAAAAACACACAAGTGTCTGCCCTAAGGGGAGACAGACCTGACTTCCCTGCCATGTATATGACCACTAAAAACAGCTGAAGCAAGATGTAAATAGATAAACCTCTTTTATGTCAGTTAGCTTTGCCCTAGGGAGACTAGATACCCTGAATATCTTTTAACAGGTCTAGGGGTTGTAGCCTAAAAATAATTCCTAAAAACCCAAAGATAACAGTCAAATAAATTTCCTAGAAAAGGCACATAGGGAGTGAGGAAAAATCTTTAAAGATCAAGAGTCCTGGATTGTCATGTCCCTTTCTTTCCCCCAAATCTCTGCTCTGAGTACATGGGATCACTGGACAACCTGGTGTTTCACAGGAATTGCTTTCACTGCTATGTTACATCCTCAGTAATCCATGTCAGCTTTACCTAGGTGTTTTAAAATTAATCTTTAGGAATTATTAAAACTTTTTTTTTCTCACCAAATTCCAGATGTCTATTAAGTATTAGCTATATTTTCTTTTACTCATTTAATATTCTGTGTAAGCTGTCTCATCTTATTTGGGTTTAACAAGTGTTTCTTTTTCTTTTATTTCAAGAAAAAAAAACTATTAGATTCTGATATAAATCCTCTCAAAGTCTGAAACAGTATTAACATCCTCTGGAAAGAGTGCTCTGGCCTTGCTGTGCTTGGAAGGAATTTGCCTAAGTGTTGCCAGGTAATTACTTTCTCCAGTTAGTATCAATATTCTTATATTAATAACTAGTTGTATTATCAAATGACCTCAATATATTTTTCATAAATCATGTAATTATTCATCTACAAGAGTATTAAGAAATTATTACATGAAGGTTATATAAAGATACAGAGCATTTACAACATGTCTTAAAAGGCACTTGTCATTGTAGACATAAAGAAGAGCCAAAATTTATTATACTGAGAGGAAATATGAGTCAAATAAAAGCTAACCAATGCTTTTACTATCTTCTTTTATTGAAAATACTTTTCTATGAATCACAGCTCTTCACTTGTGAAAGAAATAGAAGCAAGTTCATTTTGTAACATTTACAACTCTATTGGAATCTCAATACCATTATGTTCACATGTTCCTCAATAGAATCCCCTTACATTGTTCTACATTAAAGACATTTCAAAATCAATGTCAACCTGAATTTTCCAGCTAAAAATAATTTCAACATTCCAATTCAATTCTCCTAAATGTTGCCAGTTTCTGAGAAAATATTTCTTATTAAATGGTTTCTGAGTTTTTGAGTGTTTGTGATTTGCATTTACAGAAAACTCACAATAATGAATATTTATTCTTCAGTGGAATATAAAATAATATTGAGAATTAAAGGGGCATGTAAATTATGAAAATCTACATTTTAAGGCCTTGTAAAATATAGTGTTTTATGATCCTGAATTATACCTTCTGGACATTGCTTTAGCTAAAAACTGGGACTCCAGAAACCTACTGGTGTGTCCTAAACCAGTAAAGTGATAACATGAACAGCTGAAACAAAAATCTACACTAGTATATCTGAGTATAATTTCCAGATAGTGGGAATATACAGATCTATCTCTCTTAAACATTAAAAAGACTCAGAGAAGATTGCAATTACCTAATTACATAATGAATACTAGTAATTGTATTAAAAATCCAGTCTCATACTCCAAATAGCTCTGTGCTATTTTTATACTTCAAAATAGCTCTGTGCTGTGAGATTTTGAATATCTTCAGAAAATTAAAAGAAGGTACTGAAACTCCACTACCTTTCTGTGTCACTTTGTTCAGTACCTCACCAATCTCATCATGAAAAATATTTTTCATATGTAAAAGTACAAACTTGTCATTTTGCTTCTGTTGTGATTGTGATTATCTATTTAACTGTACTTTTCTGAAAAACCTGGTCACAGCTCTTCCTTAGGTCCTAAGTACTGGAGGAAAACAATTAGCTGTTATTACAGAATTTTTTTTCCAGGCTAAACAAATCCCTGCCTAGAATCAAGTAGCCCAAAACTGAATAAGCTGTACTGGGTGTAGCATAAAGAAATTCAAGCAAAAGGGAATATTCATGGCACTTAACATCTAGCTACTGTCTTTCTAATACAGCTCAACTGCTGTTAGCATTCCTCCACCCCAAAGGAGCATGGCTGACTCACTTGTGAGATGCTATTCTACATTTTATACCTTCACCCACAAAAAGTCCCACCTGCAGCAGTGTGTGGGATAAAGGGAGTAGAGGAGAGCACTTACACAGTGGAGTTACCAAGCTCAAAGGTTAGTGTATGCTGAAATGCCTCTTGGAATGGGACTATTTAAACACTGGTGTATGTGTTTTCCTGAGCAGGCATCCCCAAGCAATAATAGTCGAGGAAGGTTCAATTAAATATTAACCTACCTGATCCTTTGTTCAAAAGAATTGAACATATTTCCACTTGTTACACTGGGAAAAAATTCTGACAGTACTCTTCTGTTCTCAGGTCTATGCGAGTATGGAGCCAAGTGGCATTGCCATCAAATGGAGCTCCAACCTGCATTTGCTGCTCAATCCTGACTGCTTACCCCAATGCAATCCCATTAAAAACAATGTACAGAAAGAAGCCCAGCATGATCATTTCCCTACATGACACTTAATACATTTCAGAGCAATTCTTGCAGAATTTGCAGCCATAGGATATAACTCTCTCTTTTAGATTTTTCAGTTAGGATTCAATAGAAGTTTTAATTTGTTTTATAATTCTGTCGAATTATTTTTAAAAAAAAATCAGAAAAATTACTCAAATCAAAATTACATAATTCATTTTATGACTTCTTCAGAGCATGCAATGTTCCACTTACATTAGTCAATTGATCATGACAATTGACAATTAGTCAATGTGATCAATTACTCCAGTCGTTGAGTCACAAGATAATGTTGTTTTTAGTTCTTGGGCTTTAAATTTTAATATGCAATGCTGACCTTTTTGCTTAGTTGCTCTTTCTTAAAGCACATTTTGTGGGAAAAATTTACAGACTTCCTTTCATGCCAGCTACAAATAATTAGATTTTTCCTTTTATAATTTTTGTAATAGTGCAGCACACGCACCTCCCACCGGGCAGTTTATACAAATTACTACAAACATAACGGTAAATGTTATTTTAACACTTGTTTTGGACTCCAACATAGAAATATATTACATATTTTATTAGCTCATTTACCACCTACTAAGTTATATTATTAGCTAATTTATTGAACATGATATGTGTTGGGTAGATTTGGTTTCCACTTTAAAGGGACACTTCTCTGAGTCTGGTCTGTGCTTTTCTGAATCCACAGGATTTACTATGTCTGTGTGTTTATAAGTGAAAAATAAACCTGAGAGATGCAGGAAGGCAAGAAATGAAAGGGTAGGATCTGCCTCTGTCTCACACACCATACCTTATTATAATAAGTAATTGATTTCTCATTGCCATTGTTCAATAGTTCTGATTCACAGCCCATTAAGGTTAATGAAAGAAAAAGACTCATGATTAAATCCTGAACTTCATTTAAGTACTTGTTAACATTGACAGTGACTCTGTAGGATTGGGAATTTGGTAAATGTTGAAGTGGCAAAATCTCAGAGAAATTCCTTTGGTCTTGAATTTTGATGGGATACATAGTCTGAAATTTCCAAGTTCTGTTGAAAATCCTCATCATAAAAGAGATATCAACTACGACTTTTAATAGCCTAGTCCTACTGAGCATTATTAAAGCCTTGTGTTTTTATAAGCCTGCTACAGTTCAGGTTGTCAGCAAAAAACGAGTCATGCATGTTACAGTAAATGCATAAGGATTTTAGGGATTGTCACGTTCGAAAGCTGGTTCTGTCTTAGTAAGAGCTCATTCTATTAATGAGATATATTATATGTCATGTGAAAAGAATTTGGGGTGGGTTTTTTGCTCTATCTTAGATAAAGTTTTGTTTTGTTTTGTTTTGTTTTTTCTTATAATTTGACATAACTTTTCTCATAATATATAGCCAATATGTTTTTAATAGCATTGTAGTCCACAAACACATCAGACACTTCACGGCACTAACCAGACTTAAGAAACCTCCTGAGGATCTTAATGCTATTAAAAATGTGCAGCAAAAAGCCTTGGTGACTGGAGTGAGAATAGAAAATGAGGAGCATTAGTTAGGGTAGGGAAGAACAAAAAACATATCAGAGAGAGAAGTTTCAATAGTCACCATCCAGCAGAAGAATTCTGCAGTTTTACAGCAAGAGGTAAAGACAATCCCATGCTATAAAGGGGAGTCAGCTTAATGAATGACACCAGGTCAAAAATAATAGAAAGAAACATAAGTAAAAGTCAAAAGCATTAAAAGCAGAAGGCTGAGGAGCCAAACTTTGACAAAGTCCACTAGTATCTAGAAAGAAGGGAATTTGTTGCTAAAGTGGAGAGGTTGAAGATATGGTAAGTAAAAAGCATTGATGACCTCATATAAAAAAGAGGCATCATATCTCTGCATTACAGTAGGCAAAACTAAGGAATAAAGAAATAAAAGAATGGGAATCCCACTTAGATCAGAGAAGGAAGGGAAGAAAAATAAAAGTAGGAAATAATGGACTGAGGAGCAATAGGAGAAATCCACCAAAATTCTGACCTCCCACCTCGCCCAACCCTGTGGTAATGAGACATAAAATAACAAAACTGAGAAAAGCAAAGAATTCCTATCTATAATTTTGTCTCTCATGTCTGAGCTTTGTCCCATATGGAGGACTGAAACTAGGCTTAAGAACTCCAGATAAACTCCTGGGTGACACAGTAGCATCCATTTCTCTTGAAGAGAATTAATACTTCTTTAGCATTTTCTACTCTCCTATGAATTTAGCAAAAGATTGGAGGAAAGCAGAGGAAATCCCCTGTGGAGATTTTTTTTCTTGAATAACAATGCTAATCAATACTTACGGAAAATAAGGAAAACAGAAAAACAATATTCAAGAAGGTAACTCAGCCCCAGAGTTCACCCACCTATACTTGATGGGTGGCCAGTTGTAGTCCATGGAATAAAATCTGCTTCCAAAGCTCTCTTACAGTATGGTTGACAGCCTCCAGCTTCTCAGAATAATGCTTTTGTCATGACTGTCCTGCACATTAAAATTTAAAAAACCAACATGATAGAGGGAGACACTCAGGACTTCTATCTGCAAGCTGGACTCTTGTATTTCCAACACTACCCCAAGACGCTAAAGGTTTGCCAGCTATGTTGCTCAAAAATTGTCATAAGAGAGTTTTTGACCCTTCAGTATAGGCTATGGAGAAACCTAAGTTCTTCATGGTGGATTTTCAATGAACCCACTTGGAACTATGAAAGAGGGCTGGGCTAACCTTTCCTTAATTAGCACCTTATATTTAATATCAGTTGTAATAATAGTATTGTAGTAATAGCCATTATATAGAACCAACCTGATGTTTACTCAGCTGGTTTTTTCATGTAACAATATTCCACACTTAGCAGTCACTATTTTTTGACAGAACTGGGTCAGGGATAGGGGACCTATGAGGGAGCCAATGGGTATACTTCAAAGCTTTCTTCATGCAAAAGAATTAATTCCTGCTTTTTGCTAGAATTTACCCATTTGTTTTGTGGAACACAGCAGAGTGTATTAGTGTGACCCATTATGCTATCAGTGCCAAGAAAGCTTTACTTTTCTGTTTGGCCTCTCTTGGCATGCAATCAAGGCCAAGTGCCTTTTTGCCTCATAGCTTTTCCTACAGAGATGAAAGTGAAGCCTTACTGACACACACAGGATGGCATTGCCATCACTGAAACAGCTTCAATCTATTGGTACAGGCATGATTAAGCTTCTCTCTTGTCATTTCCCTTAATGCATGCCAATTTGGCCTTGTCAGTCATTTTATCGAGTTTGACAGGAGCTTTCATCCAAAGAACATCTCCAGGAACAATCAAAAAGCACTATGACCAGGGCTGGACTGGAAGTACATTTCCTGTACTGAGCGCTCCTTTTGTTCAGTTAAAAAAAAAACAAAACCTAAGCATTCTCAATTACTACTGAATTGTAAAATCAGTTTTAAATTTCAGAAGTGATCAGCATGTCCAAACTAGAGTAAAACCAAAAAACAATAATTAAACAAAACTGAGCATTATCAGAGTTAATGTCTTAGTCTTAAAAAGAAAAATAGATTTCCTTTAACTTCCAGGTGAAAAAAGAAAATCATTGGGGTTTTTTGACCAACAAGTTGATCAGAAGTGTTCATCTTTCTTCTGCAACCAGCAGTCCCTGATCATTCTCTGCAGTGCAGCACTAGATGTCTGTGAAATATTTGCCTTATTGTGAACTGATCTTCAGTGCATTCTGTTGGATGTCACTTTGATAAAGATATAACTTGATCGCTGTACCATTGGGTAAATCTGTCTTTAGGTCTGTCCCTTCATTCCTCTTCATCAAAGCTTTATGTATAGAGGGGAAATAAAAGTAGGAAAAACCACCAAAAAGACAGTTAAGAATGAGAGTGCTTTTTGGGTCAGTTTTTCTGATGTTTAATATTGCATAGCCAATCTGCAAAAACTGGTCTTTTTGCTGTTCTTTTTCAAGGGGCTTAAGACTCTACAATTTTTATTCCCATTCATCCAAATGTTTTCCATCCATGAAGGAAACCTGAGAGTCCAGGTTATTAAGCATCAGAGAACCCTAGCTTAGAACCCTTCTAAATGGAAAATGCCTTTAATGCTCTATTTAAAAAAAATTAATTTAAATTTAATTCCAATAGGATTAACAAAAGTCATGAAAACATCTTAGGACTTCTTCCTATTGGGAATATCATACTGCCATAAATATTCTCTTTCCTTTTTTGCTATATTAAAAAAAATGAGAAGTTACTGAAGGGATAAGTATCATAAGCATCTTTGTCTCCTAATGCTTTCTTGGGACACAGGCTGAAGACTTGAAGAGGCATTCAATTGTGTGGACCTGTTGCACTGCACAAGGCAACTGAAGATATATTTCAGGGTTAATGACTTCCTCTGTTTGAAAGAGAAAGAAAAACAACTCATGGATCAGAAAGTGATCCCTTCAGGGAATAAAACAGGTTGGATAGTAGATATGTTATCTGTTTCTTTTTACATTTTCCAGGGTGAATCTTAAGCAGCTCTGAATCTAGCCTTTACAAGACACCCCTGGGATTCTGAATGAAATACAGAGAGCAATAAATAGATAGCTGAGATGAAGAATTAGTTATACTGAGTCTATTGTGGAGGACTAGCAAGAAGAGAAAGCAGTTGAAGAAAAATGAATATTTTCCTTGAAGGCTCTGAAACGTTTACTTATAATAGCATAGATTTACTTAGTTTGCTAATCCCTGTGACATTCTTGGTAATAAATAAGGCTGAAAATGCTGATGACATGTCCTCCCTTTTGTGTTTATGGATATGTAGGCATATCATGCTTACTATCCTTGCAAAGTGACTAAAATGCTGAAAAGCACAGGAGGGATCCATCCTATTTTTAACTTAGAGAGGAAGAAAATATAACAAGGCTTGATTTGGAAAGGAGCCTGAAGTTTTGAATCTTTTTCTCAGTGTCAGACATATGGGTCTTGCTAAGAAGATAACTTTGAGTTTCTGAAACTTTTCTTTAATTATCTTTAATTAAGACTATAGTAATACATAGGGCAATTTCTTGGCTGTTTTTTTTTACAAACTGACAAGCCAGTCCAACATCCTAGAGCACAAATATTGTTGTGCCTTCCAAAACTGAATGGCAGAGGCTGTACCTGACTTTGTTTCTTGTTCTTAAAAGCAGGCTTTTCCAGATGCCCTTTCTAGTAGGAAAACCTGAACAACATTATTTTGGCTGGTACTATCTGTCAGTTATAGATCAACTGTGCTATTTTCTCCTTCCCTATTTTTGCAATTCTCCTACACCTTTAACAACTAGATGAAACATATTTAAATAAATTCAAGTATTTGTGAGTCTTCTTTTCTAAAGCTTACATGGTCAATGTAAAACAAAGTATTATTTACAATGAAAACAGAATACTTAGGAGAAAAAAAGGATCGCAAAACAATTAATGTACACATTGCTTTGCTATTCCCAGTGGTTACCTAAGCAAGAATAGATAAGATTTTTCTTGCCAATGTTGCAAGGCATCTACAAAGTAGATGATTTAAGCACAATACTACTGCTGGAAAGTAAGATAAGAAAGCATCTGCACTGGTTTAACAAAGAGCCAGCTGGGGTCCAAAGGATTACAACTGTACACAAACAGAAAAGCAGACACTCTTGTAGAATCCTCCCAGCAGAGTTCATAAGCATGCAGCTACTGCATGAAGCCATGGTTAAACCACACTCTGCCCCAAAGCCATCACATCTGTGAGGCAGCACACAGTTCTGTGCTTTACACCTTGCAAATACCTGCACCAATGGCTCACTTCTTTGCAGGGTGTCCTCCCTTCCAAATTCTCTAGAGTTCCTTTGATGCTCCATGGGGCTGTTATTTATTTATTTATTTATTTGACTTGTCTCTTGCCAAATCTCCATCACCCACTGATGGATTTTCCATAAGCTAAATCCATTCTTGCAGGTAACAGGCATTCCACAGATAGCACCCATTACATCACTACAAGGTGGCTCCAGGTCTTGTCACCACCTACTGCTGCAGCTCTCCATTTCACCTCAGCTGATAACCTCAGGAGACTCACAACATTTCCCATAACTCAGAAACAGAGCTGGGCGTCCACAGATGGAAATGGATCATGGAAGATCCTTATCTGAGGGTTTCTGGCATCTCTAAGCATTCCAAATAGCAAAGTCTTTTTTTTTTTTTTTTTTTTCTGAGACACCATTACTAATGAAGAAAGCTGTGGTGAAGATCATGGTGAAGCAGCTGTGCCCCTGCAGCCCATGGAAGGACAGGGATCCACATATCCACCTGCAGCACATGGAGGAGTCCCACACCAGAGCAGGTGGATGCCTGAGAGGAGGCTGTGATCTGCCTGCAAAGAAATACCAGGAGTCAAGTCTACAAATTTAAACTCTCTTCCACTGAAGTAGCTTCACTGCCCGCACAGTTTAAACTAGCTTAGAGAAGGCAATGTGGATATCTAGTTATTTGTTATCTAGATACTCCTACAGTACCTGGTAGCTAATTCACTGAAAATATTAAAGGGATTATTAAAAAAATAGTTACATTAAATTTTCAGGCAAACAAGGGGTCTTGAGAGGGTGAGAGAAAAGATAGTGTACTAGATTTTGGTCAAATGTGCAAAGCTTTGGTTTTGTAATGGGCATGCAATAAAGCAGATATGGTGTGTAGCATACATTCAAGAGAGATTAATAGTCATATTAACCTTTTTAAAAATGATGAAACAGATATATCCCTTTGCAATTGGTGTGACAAAGCAATAAAAGCATAGTAAAATAGAACAGGATTCATGTCTTCTGACCATCAAATAAACAAGTAAAATAATCAGAGATTTACAGCATGAACACATGCATATAATATTTGACATTTCATCTAAGCTATGAAGAAGCACAATTAGAGGGATGATAATAAGGTGTTATAAAAACTGATTGAAAAATGTTCTGAACTAATTTCAGCATCAGAAACATTGGTGCCATTACCTTTATTAAAATGCATAGACACATCCAAATCAATCTCTTGGAAGATACTAAAGTAAGAACCATTTTTCAACGTGTTAGCCTTTTATGTTTGGCAGTATTTACATAGAGTCAAAGTAAGCTGTAATGTGAAATGAACTGACCAGAAATAATAATAATAAAAAAAATCTATGTTCATGAATATTTTTGCAATTGTCATAGAAGTCAATGATTAGCTGTAGTGTTAATTTCATTATCTTTAAAAACTGGCCTCTTTTTTACATAAATATTATTGTTATGACCAGCTTGAACATACTATTTTCTTTTTGATGTAAGGAATCTTGAAAAAACAGAAAATTCATCAAATACTGCTCATAGATCTATTTCTTTAAAAAAATCACGCCAGCACAATATCTAAAACTTATAAAAATCACCTTATGAATATCACTGTCAAAACCAAATGCTTAGAAAAGATGAAATCAGAAATGGAACTTCAGCTGTGTGTACATTGGTACCTACCATGAATAATGTCTCGTCAGACAGACTCTAAAACAATCTGGTCAGGAGAGCAGCTCTGTGATCTGTGCACCTTCACCTGTTTCAGCCAGGTGTTCTCACTTGGACTCATTTCCACTGAACTGGACTTTCAATTAGGGGAACTCAAACTTATAAAGAAATCTTTTCATAGCTGAATTCTTACAGACTGCATAGAATGGACCAACTTTGAAACCAAAGGTCTGAAAGGCCACAAGAATGCAAGCTATGTGCTGTGCCTGGGAAACGTCTCACTGAAATTTTGATGACAGAAAGTCAAATGTCTGGTTGAGGGTGGCTGTCTTGGTTCTTCTATAGAAAATAAAAGACACAGTAACCTAGAAAATGTGATTCTCCGCTTTGTGAGTGTTGACTCAGCCTTTTGCACCAAGTCCCATCCTAACTGTCAATGAACGGTAATGCATGTGAAGGACAGTTGTCAATTTTGGGATTAAACCAACAAAAATGATTGTGTATTTATAAAAGTACCTGTAGTGGCTTGACCCTGGCTGAATGCCAAGCACCCACTGAAGCCTCTCTATGGCTCTCCTCTGCAAATGGGCAGGGGATAGAAAATATAACAGAAGGTTCATGAGTTGAGATAAAGACCATGAGAAACCACTCACCTAATACTATCACTGTTAAAACAGATTCAGTTTGGGGATATGTTGGAACCCTGATAATTAAATTTATTACTAACAAAATCAGAGCAGGATAATAAGAAGCAACATAAGAACTCAAAAACACCTTTCACTCACCTCTCTCTCCTTCCCAGCTCTGAAAGGCAAAATGAAAACCAGATCACCAAAACCAATGTTTATAGCAATATATGTGGATTGGAACAAAACTGATTTTTCTTTGTAACTTTATAACAGTGTTGTTACACCGAATATTAAAACAATGAGTAAAATATTTTTACTGCTATTTCTTGCAGAATTACACACTGCATAGCAGTCTCTGTGTAAAATATTGGCACTACATTTCAGTGCCTCTCTGTTGCAATTAAATCTCACAAAAAGAACCTCACAGGAGGTGATGAAAACAAGAGAGAAGAAACAGACTAAGAACCTGAACAGAATTGCATGAGATATTCCCAACAAAAGGACTGTTTTCCACAGTGCTTGCTACTGTTTTGTGTTCTACAAAACCTCTTTGAAAACTTCCAAAAGCTTCAAGATATTTTTTACGCATTTTAAAAAATAGTTTAAAGTGTCTTCTTTCTTATGTCCCTTTGGGGTAAAAACAAACAGTGCTGTAAAAAGCAATACGCTATTAAAACATAAAAAACTTTAGAAACTCTATCATAAACTTGCTATATCACGTAAGTGTATCCAAGTCAACATTTTATAGCATCA
This sequence comes from Zosterops lateralis, assembly GCF_965231275.1. NCBI lineage: Eukaryota > Metazoa > Chordata > Aves > Passeriformes > Zosteropidae > Zosterops > Zosterops lateralis. Next base: position 37,391,102 of record NC_139766.1, read on the forward strand.
GGGACTACCAATGGTTCCTTTCTGCTGATGGTGTTGTCACTAAAATGTGCATTAGTATTGATCAGTTATTCTACCATGATCTTCTTGCAGCTAAGTCAGCAGGAAGATAGACTGGGGTGAAATGTACCTTTTCTGAGAACATCACAGATAAAAAGGAAATAATTTCTTATGTGAAATATTACATTTAAACCACTGTAAATATTTCCTAGCTCTTGGAAATAATTAATATATATATTTGTATATGTATATTCCCAAAAGAGCTAGCAAATAACAATTTGGTAACTGTCAAAACTATTATGCACATCATATGCTGGAAAAAATTTAAGATGTATCATATTTTGTGTATTCATTTTATGTTAACTGATTACTTTCAAAATTTTTAATTAACATTTCTCTAAATTAAATAATTTCAAAAATTTTAGATCTCTTCCATTGGACAATGTCTGTTCCTAACTAATTTCATCTGGATATTTAACATGCAATAACAACTCATTCTCTTGGCAATTATTCAGATGGTTGAAACGCTAAAATATTTCCTTAGACATCTGGAAAATAAGTAAGAATATAATAAGTTAACATGATAAGAATAGGGTCAATAAAAACCGTAAGAAATTTAGGAAAGACTTGCTAGGGGAAAAGATGAAAAACCCAAATGCGGGATGGTTTTGCCTCAAGCAGAATCTTTGGCAGGTACATCTTGCATGCAGGAAATGAGGAGTCTGACAAAACCAGCACTGAAAATAGCACAGGGTGTTACAGCATCATTTCATGGCTTCAGAAGAGGATGCATGCTTCTTGGAGCATCCAGTTGACTACCTTCTGTCACAGCTGAATGATAACTTGATATCATTCTTTGAACAAAGGCACTGTATTGAAAATTTCCATTAAATCTCCACAGTAGCTAACTCTCCACTAAGACTTTTTTCAACTGATATTGATATTTCAAAGTCTTTTGAAAGAGTTTATGACTACCTGAAGCAAAAACCCGCTGTCTAATCCCATAGTTTACATTACAGGCAGCACTTAATTATCTGAAACACATCAGGGAAAGAATACAGCTACTGCATAAAATATTAACTAGAGATTTCTTCTCACACCAAGCACAATTACCAGAGAAGGAAAGTCTTTCTGTTCCTCTGTCCCAAGTCCTGGGAGTTTGTACATTTCACTTTGCAGATGGAGTAGTCACAGGAGGATGGGACTGATAATATGGCAGAGGAACACTTTGTCTCAAAAAGAACACAGAAAAGATGACAACAACAATAGATGGACTCACATTACCCCCTGTCAAATGTGTATTTTTAAGTAGTGGGTTGACTCTGGCTGGACACCAGACACCCACCAAAACTTCCCAATCACTTGCCTCTGCAACTGGACAGGGAAAAGAAAATATAACTGAGGGTTCATGAGTTGAGATAAGAACAGAAAGTTCATTGCCCAGATACCGTCACAGGCGGAACAGACTCAAATTGGGGATATTCATGGAACTTATTACTAACAAAGTAAGAGCAGGATAATGAAAAGTAAAATGTATCTTTAAAATGCCTTCTCCTCCAGTCCTCCCTCCTTCCTGGGCTCTACTTCCTTCCACAGGCTACAGAGGAATCTCAGCTCAGGTGCCCTGGAGCAACTCCTGTCCTTCCTTCTCCACTGACCTTGGTGTCTGCACAGCTGCTCCTCTCATATATTTTCACCCCACTTGTCTTTGGCCACACCACAATTATATCTGTGCAATAATGTTTTTGGCTTTTATGCTTGTTAAACAAGTTATCATAGAGGGTTTATTATCATTTCTAATAGGCCCAGCCTTGACCAGTGGCACATGAGTCCTGAGGCTGGCTGGTACTGGCTCTGTTGGACATGGAAGAAGCTTCTGGAAGCTTCTCACAGGAACTGTTGCCTGGAATCAAGAGACAAAACCTTTCCAAGCAATATTATGAGTGATAAGATAAAAACAACTCTTTAATTAAGGCTTTCTGGTGTGCACAAATATGGTTATATGGTTATAGCTATACTGTGATAGAGAACAGGAAAAGTACTAGAAACTATATATATGCAACTATATAATCAAAATCTACCAAACTACAAATATGAAAAAGGTGAAAAATCTTTAGGTATCAAAACCACCTCTGCAACCACCCTGCTACCAAAACCTGGCCAAGCTACCCCAATGCAACTTCCTTCAGCAATTATTATATTTGATAGTTACATGAATAATACTGTACATTATATGGTTACTGATCAATAAGATTACTTGGCTCTCTAAAGTAAGATCACCCAAGTGTGAAAAAAAGTGATGGAAACATTCAGCCTGCTTTAACCCCTCTGGGTACTGTCCAAATTCATACTGTTTAAATGATGTAATAGAATGGTTTGGCTTGGAAGTGACCTCCAAGATCATCAAGTTCTAACCCCTCTGCCATGGGCAAGGACACCTTCCACTACACCAGCCTGTTCAGAGCCCCATCTAGTCTGGCCTTGAATACTTTCAGAGATGGGTTAACCACAGCTTCTCTCAACAATCTGTTCCACTGCCTCACCATCCTCACAGTAAAAAATTTCTTCCTATTATCTAATCTAATCTTACTGTCTTTCAGTTTGAAGCCATTCCCCTTTGTCCTGTCACTACACATCCTTGTGAATAGTCTCTCTCCATCATTCTCCTTTCACTGGAAGGCTGAAATTAGGTCACACCACAGCCATCTCTTCTCCAGGTTGAACAATCCCAATTCTCTCAGTCTTTCAACATGCTCCAGTTGTCTGATTATCTTGGGGGCCTCCTCTGGACTTGCTCCAACAGGTCGATGTCTTTCCTGTGCTGGGGCCCCAGAGCTGGATGCAGTTTTCCAGGTGCAGCCTCACCAGAGTGAGGCAGAGGGGCAGAATCCCTTCCCTTACCCTGCTGGCCAAGCTACTTCGGATGCAGCCCAGGATACAATTGTGTTTCTGGAATACAAGTGTACATCACTGGCTCGTATCCAACCGCTCATCCACCCAAGTCCTTATCATGTCTGTTCTTCATCTGCATCAAGCCCTCTCAATTGCCAGTGTGAGAATGTTCATGGGTATCACAGATTTTTCTGCACAACATACAGTTGGTGGAGAGATCAAAAGTCCTGGTGAATGAATAGAGTTTTATCGATCCACACTATCAGTCTTATTTAAAAATACATAAAAGCAGCTGTTTGATCAGTCCTCTGTCTTGAGCCAATGACTCAATTTGTGAGTAATCTGTAGTAAAAATGAATGAAACTTCATGAGACTGAAAGAATTACAGGAAAAAATGTGGAATGCTAAGAGAAAGGTGTAAATAATGGACTTGGGACCAAAGAAAAAGCATCATTTGAAGAGAGAGATTCTCAGATTGCAAACTTGCTATATACGAATACCTAAGTTAAAGGAATCTTTTAAGAAATAGTACCAGATTCGTGATGAATTGTTGAGAACTAATGTTTCTGCAAATCTCCAAGAAAGAAGAAAAGTGTTAGAAAAGCCAGTGAGCTTAAAGATCTGTGAGGCTATTGGAAATTTCTGGCACATCTCCTGGTGCATTTGTATCATAAACAGAGTTTGTTCCCTGGTGTCTGCACGATGAACCTTATCTCCCTGCTCTCTCCATGGTTTCCTAATCCTCTCGTCTCATCCATAAGCTGGAACAGAAGGCATAGAGCAGAAGATAATGCTATTATGAACATTTTAAGCTGCCATTCTTTTTTCCCACTGGGTATCCCCAAAAACCTGTCCTCTTTTCCTCTACACATTGTCATTTTATAGCTTCACTTTCCACTGCCAGGTATTTGGGGATGCTTATATCTTTGCTGTCCCTGGAGCATACAGCCAACATGTGAATAGTTTATCAACTATTTTGAAAAATATTTAGAAATATGGTGAATGGACAGACTATATCACCAAATAAGGTTAGAGAAAGAGCTAGGAGTTGTGGGGACAGGTATAGAAGTAAGAATTTGCTAAGAACCTAGAGAAGTTGGGAAGGTGAATGGATAGGGTCTTTGAAGCAAGTAGGGAAGGAGGACGAAGAAAGTAGGGAAGGAGGACAAAGAAAGCGAACTCAACTATCAAGTAGTTGCAGGGTCAGACATATTTTTATGAGCCAGTTCTACATAAATAATCCAAATAATCCTGAATAACATACACAGTCCTCAGTTTCAACAAAGACCTTAAATAATTATTGAGGATTTTCTTCACAGAAAGCCAAAAAACACAACATAAGAGAAATGGAGCTGACATTTACCACTGACATATTTAGTTGGTTCTATATTAGTAATTTTTTGTTAACTGTTATGCGCATGAATGCACCTTCATATTTTTGAATAATGATTCTTTTAAATAATTACCATCTATTTCATGAATTTTCTCATTCATTTCTTCTTTTTTTTTTTTTATATTAAGTCGGGTGTTTATAGATTAGCTGGGTTTCTTACTAAGTGTTCTGCTCCCTCCCTGCCTGTAAAGTGAGATGAGAGCTTGATGTTTATGTGGTTAAACACGATTTGTGCTTCCTGCCTTTGAGGCACAGCCATAGATCATGCTGTGTTATTTATCTTGCTTACTCTAGCTTTTTGTGATGAATTATTAAAATATGCCTAGAAGCATGGAGCCATTTGGAAGAAGGGTCTTACTGGAGAGTAGAACAGATAAAAGCACTGAGATAAAACAAGCAACCCTGTCACCAGCAGACACAAGCAATATTGCAGATAAAAAAGGGACCATTTTATCGGTCAAATTCTGCTTACAGCCACACTAGTGAAACCTCATCTAGCTCAGTGAATACAGCTGGCTGCTTGAATTCATCAACTGTTTAGAAAACAGTATAGTGACTATCCGAAGGCAAAACTGCTACATGAAACATGGAATTGTGGTTTACATTGTTAGTATACCTGCAGCAAGACTGCAAGGTGGCTGTAACAAGAGACTAGTCCAGGAAAAAAAGTCCTTCTGCCTCTGAAGTCTTCATAGAGTTCCTTTTTCATCTCAAGAGAGGTAAAGCACTACAGGATTTTTCTCCCAGGGCACTTGAATGGTCCTGTTATTGTGTTGGGTGAAAGTATGCCCAGCTTTTGAAATAATCAGGAAAGAATTTCTGTGTTAAATATTGCTATCTCTAAGTTCGTAATTCTCCTTTATTTTATTTCACTAACTACAACGAATTTTGTGAAACTTGAAACAATACATCAAACTTTTGCAGCAATGTGTCTCAGATTTTTAGACAAATCTCAGGAAAATGATCAATTATGTTCAAGAAAAAGAAACAAAAAAATAATCACGTTTTAATGCCCTATTTAACTCTAAGAGCAAATTCACACAGAAGCCCTAAAGCCTGAAGCAGAACCTGAAACTTGAAAGAGGACTGACAAGAGATAAGGATCTGCCTTTTCTCTTATTTCCTAAAGATCTTCCTCTATTATGCAGCTATTAAAATGAAATTTGCATATGCTGAAGTAAGATGGGTCAGAATTTAGCAGTGAATTCTGCAAATATTTGCCATCCCTGACTGCATTCCTGTACTGTGCAGGACATGCACAACCATTGCATTCACTACATTCATGGTACTCTAAAGCTTGCACCAGACACCAGAATACCTTACTACACAACCTTACACAATATGGATTTTAGATACAATGAGGAACCCATATTAAAATATTTAATCACTTTGTGAATTCCTAGAAGTTTCTAAAGTGTCTCTTTATAACACCAGCTTATGAGGTGTGCAGCTGGAGCTTGTTTGGAATGCAGAAATAAAGAGAAAACTGACAGGTAAATGAAGCACATGCAGGTGTTAAACAAAGAGACAATAATACCTTGGTCACAGTGTGACTTTCAGAATCTATGGAGGAACTCAGAGGTGCTCTTGCTAAACTAATATGCTCTAAGAGGAGTGCCCTAGAACCCAATAAATGCATTGCAAAATTTTACAGTAAATTAGAGGCAAGTCAGTTAGCATAGACATTTAGTTTAATTACTAAATTCTACAATTTGTAAATACAGACAAAAAAAACCCTAGGCATAATTTCTCAGTGACGTTCACTACAAAAATATGAATAATGAAACCTTAGTAATCATATTCCCAATTTAATATATTGCATGCAAAGCTTCAGGTGTATACAGATATGTAAGTAATGCTGCTTCAATGGAGCTAAGCTTCAAACATTTAAATACTCCTTACTACAATGTGCTTGCTGCCATTTTTATATTCCTAAAAATATGCCTTGAATTTCAGTCTAAAACTTATTAACATTCTAAAGATGTTGCAAGCAGATCACATTGCAGAACAGGTTTTAGTAATAGTGCCCAACACCCTGTATGAACTGCAGTGTTTTTAGCAATAGTATTTTTCAGTAAGCTTATGTGAAATCATACAAATGAAGACCTTCATCATTTTGATGATGAAGTTCTGAGGGGTTACCTTTACTAAGCTGGAAAATCATCAATAAGATGAAGAAATCCGTCTGTCAGCAGAATATCTACTTATTCAAAAAAGGTGCATCTGTCCTTGATTTATTCAAGTTTGATAACACTCTTTTGCCTGAATGAAATAGAGACAGAAGAAATGGGGTGAAGCAGAAGAAATGAGCAGATAAGAGAAGCAGGGAAAAAGCAAAAGGAACCATGTGGATTGGACATAAAATTTAACATAAACTTCGCCGACAGGCGTTCTCTCCAAGGAGGACAACCTGAGATACAAGATAGGATGCGTGTAAGCAAGATCTCATGAGGAAATGAGGCCAGGGTTCCCAGCTGATGAGAGAAACTATTACAATTTTGTCTCAAATATCCAGTTTAAACTTTGTTTCTATTCTTTTCACAGTAGTGTTCTTACAGACGTTTGTATCTATGTTGTCTACAGTGGGAAATGTAAATGGACATTTTTTTGTTGCATCTTTCCTTAGCTCAAATCCTACTTGAAAAATAATTTCAAGATTATTTTTCCTCTCCCAAACATATTGAGAGACTAAAAATAGCAGTCCTAGAACCCAGTGTCACAGCTTTCTGACATAAAGGTCCAGTGTATCAAAGAAGACTAAGGGGTTTTTTTTATAGAAAGTCTATTGGATTTTATATTTTATCAAAGGGAGCAGGAAAGAAGTGGGGTCAGTCACTGTCACAAAAGTTTTCTGACAAACTTTAAACGTTAAATGTTTGAACCCTGAAGGTTCAAAGAAAGTTTTGTAAAGTATTTGTTTAAAACAACCTTTTTTCTGAATCTTTTATGTATTTATATTGACTGAGAGATAACCTGGAGCTCTTGACTTGTTGTATTTGTCAAGGTAAGGAGAGATTTCAACTTTTCAGGATTTTTTTTTTCTACCCTGTTTTGTGACTGGCAGAAGTGCATTCAAACAAGCAACATTAATTCAGTTGCTTTCTGCCAAAGATTGGTTTGATGGCATATACATGACTGAGTGAATAATTAGTTGTTTATATTTTTCTGTTAAACATTACAGGACATGAATTGAGCAAAGCTATAAAGTTAGTCTCTCTTGCCTGCCATTAAAATATTTTTGTTTGAAAGAATAAGTTCTCTCATCACTATCTATATACTTCTATATAACTTGGAAAGAAGTTACACAGAAAATAATTCTTTTGAATTAATAAATGTATAATTTTATACTTTATTGGCTACTTTATTGTTCTTTTACACTCTATTATTTGTATAAAATATGCAAGTAGAAGAGGGTTTGAGGGTTTTTTTGAGTTTTTGTCTTCTGCATTGGTAAAGATAAAATCGAAATTATGGATATATTCATCACCTAATAAGATCCTGACTTTGCTGGAAGCAGAAATCTTTGTTCTAGAAATCTATAACCATTGCTTTAGTATTATTCCCTCTGGATGTTTTTTTCCTCTCAGTATCCTTGCAGTTAGAGTTACAACACAAAATAATACCAAAAAGAAGTCACCAGTCATCTTTTTTCCTTCTTTTCCTTCAAAGGATAGATTGCATCTAAGAAAATATCTTCACATTTCTAAGTTTCATGTGTATGGCTGTATTTTCATTTTCTATTTTGAAAAAAATAACCATAACTCTACTAACTACAGAGAACATTTTGGGTGTATATTCCCAGACATAGTGGGGATATCTATTTCACAGAAAGGTTGTGGCCCTTTCAAAGGGAAATAAAAAAGTAATAAGCAGATTGAGCCAAACACTTTAATGAAGAAGTATTAAAGAACAGTTGTCCTACAAACCAATAAATTTTAGTTACTATACAAGTTGTGTGTAATTATATTTCTTTTAGATGATTATATCAGAAAAAATAGGATTTCCTCTGCAAATAATTGAACTGTTTTACTTAAGATCAATTATGTTGAAAGACCAAATTTTTCAATTTTTTAAATTTTTTAAATTTTTTTTTACATTTTTTTAATTTTATTTTTTTTAATGAGGAGTAGCATTAAGTTCTACAGAGTCTTCGTTTGATGGTTTCTGCAATCTTACTGGAATGTTATGGTTTCTGTCAAAGCAGAACAAGGATTGGTGGCATTTCCTTTGGCTTTTCCAGGAAACTGAACGAACAACTTTTAAAGAAAATGCAGTCCTCATTAATTTATTTCCTGACAGGACTTCATGCTGGAGTTCTGCTTAGCCCTGATGGGATATTTCATTGCTGAGTTTGCTGATGCAGCAGAAGTAAACAATTAAATGTTATTAAAAACTTAATTGATGTAAATAGATACAGGCTCAGAGTAAGGACTTGACCAGAAATAAGGGTCTCCAGCCTACCTACCCTCTCCAAATCAACCACTTTTTCCTGTATTTTTCCTGTAACTGCATTAATCTTCTCCAGAGCCCAGATAAGGGTTCGGTTATGCTACCATTCCTCTAAAGATGCACTTCACAAGATTATTTTTCATTCAGTTTCATATTCACTGGGAAGCAATCAGCTTTAAAAATATGAGGATTGAATGTGAGCCTTTTCAAAGAAATAAACACACTAAATTATCTTTGATTTAGACTCCAAGATACAGGGCAGAGTACGTTAAGTTTGTATTGCAATCCAGCATCATTGCTCAAACTGCTAATTTTTATTGGATATGAACAGGAAAAACAATGGAACAGTGGGCTGAGCAAAAACCTTGTATTTTTTTAGAATGACAGGACCAAATATTATGTAGCATTTAAATATTTGTTACTGTTAGGGTTGAAATGCAGGTATTCAACTTTCTAAATAAATTCCCTACCTACTGATAGCACTCAATACTCATTTCCTTGAGTAAAGAAACATGAATAAGCATCTAAAAATGTTTTGTCAGGAAAATATGGAAATTTTTTTCTATGTGCAAATATATACATATATGTAATTTTTTCCAAACAAGTAGCTGAGCAAAGGAGTGAGCCAAGCTTTATACAGTGGCATTTAAAACTTTTTTCTAAATAAATCCTTGTCCAATGGAGATTTTGGACTGAAGATTTATTGATGCTAAGCCATGTGCTGAAGTTTACAACCATATAAATGGTCTGCATTCATTTCAGTAGGAAACCCTTCCTCCTCACAGGAAACTGTCCAAAAAAAGACAAAGAGCAAGAGGCACATCATATCTGTAACATATGGCTGAGCTTCCAGACAGTTTCATATGCTGGCTGATAGTTTGTAACTCCTGCCTTGCTCAGCTTAAAAAAGATGTGGTCAGAGAACTGCTGACATGGTGCATTAAAAGGAATAGAAGTGTAATATGTCACTACCAAAAAAGGCCTCACAGTATTCTGGGTACTTTTCTGTACATAGCCCAATCTGTATGAAAAGATTCAAATGGCCTGTGGAAACCAAAATGAATAATTTTTAAAACAATTCACTAAAGTTATAAATTACATCTACATCTTGAAGAAGAATGATGTGTGGCTCAGATTTCCAACTTTTAATGCAATCCATCCATCAAAGTTTAAGAAATGGTTTCCCTGCTTGATCACAGCAGAAATTCTTTGTTTCTTTTTCATCACTGCTGAGTTTTTTTCCCCCATTCCATTAAGAAAGCTTAATTCCAGCTTGGGCCATTTGATTTTTTTTTTCTTAGTATCCTTAAACCTCTGTTGTAATGGAATCAACAGAAGTACTATCTAATCATATTGTTCTGCTATTTATGAAGGTTTATAAATCTCCCTGCAAGTAAATTAGTGTCATATCAAACTGCTGAGCCTGAATTTTGCTGGCAGAGACAGATATAGGGCACTTTCCTTTAGCAGGGAACAGCAAATCCTGTTTTAAAAATAATTCCTTTCTCTTCCCTCCTAATCTAGTGTATTCAGGAGTAGGACTCTTATGTGGGTCAGCTACAACTAAGATGAAGCTATTTCACAAAGTATACGTCAACTATTCATTTTAACATATTCATTACTGCTAATTTAAAAACTGTAGCATTTAAACTCCTGCTAATGTAATTATATTAAATCTTACTGCTTTTCACACACGCATACAACCCCCCCCAAAACTCTTCAACTACTTTCAACAGAAATCAGCTTCAGTGAAAGATCATTTAGATACTATAGCAACAGCAAATCAAAATCTTTCCTTACACAGTGAAATCCATAAAGCAATGTCCCACATTCAAAGACAAATTTGCAGAAGTGCTCACTGAGCCACTTGCCAGCATTTACCAGGAGTGCTGTGCCCAGGAGAGCCAGGAGATCAGGCCCAGACAGCAGGGGTTTATGGAAGGCAGGTCCTGCTTCATCCACCTGATCTTTCTGTGACAAGTCACCCACTCGGTGGATGAGGAAAAGTTTTGTGGATGTTGTCTACCTGGGCTTTGGTAAAACCTTTGGTGGCGTTTCCCACAGCATTCTCCTGGAAGTAGTTGAGTCACCATCTGGTTTAGTGGTGGACTTGGCAGTGCTGGGTTAATGGTGGGAATCAATGCTCCTTAAGGTCTTTTCCAACCTAAACAATTCTGGGACCTAAGATTCTATAAGCTACTCTTAAATAACTCTTTAAACTTACTATTTACACATAAATATTAAGTATTTGCTGTCCAAACTCTTCCAAACTAAATCCCAGAACTATTTTTACTGTGATATGCAGACAATTAATTCTAAAATTATGTATTCTCAGATGTGCAATATATAGTCACTCCCAAGCTACTTTCACATTTTAAAAATTCACTTGGCTGTTGTAGGAAAACAATAAGCTTCAATGGACTGGTTTTGCAAAGAAATAGAATGCTTAAATTTAGGTTGTGTTTTAGTTCTGAGTCTGTACGTTTGCTTCGTTTTTTAAATGTCTGATAATATTGTGGCATGTTTTGAGTTGTTTGGCTTTATATCAAGTTATGAAAACTCTACAGTCACTTCTGAAAATACTTACTTTGCCAGCCTTCACATTGTTTGTATTTCTAATACTTTGTCATTGTGCTGTTGTAATAGACAGTCCTGCTTTATGTGGTTTTATAAATACCTTGAAACAGTTGCTGTTTTACGGGGTACTTAAGAATTTTTCAGAGTACTCAGGTCTCCTGACATTAAAGTTTCTAATGAAACTTTGGCATTCTTTCAACATATTATCAAGACTGAGTAGTCAGAACAAGAATATTTATGACTACTTCAAAACAGGAGCTAGAGAAGAAATATAATTTTAAGAGACTAGATTGGCAGGGTTGAACAAAAGTGATAAAACCCCTTCTGGTCAAGAGGGAAAGACTAGAAAGACTACCACTTCTATTGATAAACTGTATAGTTCAAGCCCAGGTCTGAATAAGTTACAGATAAATTTGCCTGAGGTGTTAAGTTCTGTTGACAAGGTTTACTAACAAATAAACCGCTTCTTTTGCTCCAAAAATTATATTTGCACAAAAAAATATTTTGTGTACTATGCTTATCAATCACAATAATAGTCCAAAGATTTTCTTTCATGTCATTCCTGCTGGCAATAAATATTCTTCTAGCACTTGTCTTCAGGGGTGCTATATATTTCATATGCTTCTTTTTACTCAGAAAATATTCCAGATCATTTTCTTTCACTTCTCATCATAAAGCCCTTTAATAACACAGTATTGCATATCTGTTTTCCAATTTTTCAACTGATTATGGCATAATCAGTTCCAAATACTAACACTGAGGGACATGTATCATATGGATAAAATAGATTAGTTTATGCATATTAATCTTAGATTTTTTCATAGCTGATGTCGGGGTTTTTTACCTCAGTTAAAGCCATTTCTTTAAATAAAGCACCCTGGTAATCACTTCCTTCATTCTGAGCTTAACTAAGCTATCACAGGATAGAGTTAATGAAAATAATGCCATAGACTTAAGTAGAATTAGGGCCAGGAATTTTATATTTGAAATGAAGCAAAAAATATCTCACAACGCTACTAATTATACCCTGGGGAAGACTGCATCTGAAATCTATAAGCAGTGAATTCTGCTTTATATTCCAGCCATTAAAGTTATGCCTATTAATAAAAAAATAAAATAAAAAGTTTGAATCTTTCTACAAAAACTTCAGCATTTCAATTACTTCTTCTCTCAGCGTGTTTATGTGCAAGATGCACAATACTTTTGTTATTGTTCTGTTTGATGTTGGTGTGTTACTCCCCTCCTAAATCCCTGAGGGAAATTTCAAGTTTTGAGGTAACAAACTTCACCACACTTTGCCTTCCACCCACCTCAGTTGGTGGGAAGTAATTTTATATGCTACATTTACTTTAATGATTATGAATTCTTAATAATATGAAAATCTATTCTATTTGGGAGATAAAACGATTACATGCAAACCCAATGCATTAAATGTTTATAAGTATTTTATAAAGCAAAACCATTCCTTCAGTGTACAGGTCCTAAAACATTTTTTTTGAAAACATACACCATCTGTTTTTCCTGCCTGTGGTGCCAGGGAATGGTCCTGCTTAATCCCTTCAGTTTTGTTATTCCTGAAGACAAAGACATATTTTCAAAAATATGAGTGAAGAATTTTAATCACAAGAAGTTTTCTCTTGAAAACTATTGGGTCTGTAATGACTTGGGTGATTTTGAGACAATACATCCAAGGGCTACCTTATACAATAAGGCTACCAAATCCAAAGAAAATAATACTACTAAATTACATTAAAGAAACTACAGGCTTTCATATAGTAGAAGAAAACAGACACAGTAGAACCAGCCCTCTCATTCAGAAATTCAAAAGAGCTCAACTGATAACCAGGAAAGCTAATGGTAAAAGTATCCAGGTTGCCTGGCCATCCAAAGCACCAGAGTTTCTGATACTGAGAAATGGATTGTTTGTTAAGTGCAGTTGCAGAAGAGCTGATCATCCATAACTACAAAATATTATAACTGAAGAAGGAAAAATGAGGAGTACAGCTAGTATGACAGAATATTGATAAAGATATCAAAACAGGGCACATAGCAACAAAGATGAAGTTGACCCAAGTTACTGGAAATCATGTGCTATGAGCATGATTAATATATATGAGCATGATTAATAAACTGGGAGAGGGCCAGCGATTGAAAGAATAATACTAAAGTTCAGTAATGACCCTCATGAAATCTCTCCTTCAGGACCAGACTAGTAACTACAACACCCTGATACAGAAGTGTGGAAAATTAAAGCCTGGAAAATTAAAGTATCTCTTCACAGCTACCTGTCCACTAGTTGAGCTCTTCTCAGATTGAGGGGTGGACCACAGAATGAGAGAAGAAGGTGAAGGTGAGCAGTCATTGCTTTTTTCTACCAGTCCTGCAAGCCTAAGGAACAGGACAGTCAGGCCACTTGCTAGAGTATTATTTAGGCTGTTGGAGAAGGATACAGGTGGGAAATAAGCTGAACTTTCATCTTCCAGTGACTATTTGTGTGGCAGTGCATCAATGAGTCCTGATTGTTGTTCTACATTTGTTTGGCATGTTTTATTATATAGATTGTTATTTCGTTCATTCCTTGTACCCTTCTCCTGCTAAGTTGTTTACTCCAAAGTGGTTAAATGTCAACCATTTGTTATATAACCCTCTGGTCCTGCCAGTCACCCTGGGGCCTCACCCCACGCCTGGAAAGTTCCAGGAGAGGCTTCAGGTGATTGGTCAGTATCAGGGGTTCCCCCTCCCCATCTCGCCTGTTTGGCTGTTGTGTTTGATTGCCATTCTCTGAGCCACTCCCTGATCCTTCCCTATTGGTCCTATTGCTCTGCCCTCCCCTGAGATCCTCCCTTCCTTAAAAGCTGCTGCACACAGGTGCTCGGGGTCTCTCTCGAGGAACAGCACTGGGTGCTCATAAACCCCAGTTGGTTCACCTCAGAGAGTCCTTCTCTTTTATTCCTCTGCCATCGCTTTGGTTCTGCTCGTTGAGCTGCAAGAGCCCAGGTGTTGCAGTGGTGCCAGGGCTGGCCGGAGCTTGCAGCACGAAGGCGACCACCACATATTTGATGGATTTATTATTCAGTGAATGCCATAATTGTACTAGAATGTTCAGGTATTTCAGAAAATGCATGCAGTTAGAATAGCTTTCTTTGTGTCTACTTGCTCAACTTGTGTGAGAGTGGAAAAGTGTTACTCTTTGATTCCATACTATGAGTCCCTGTCTCAAGTTTCTGGATGGGTTGTATGCCATCAGTTACTCAGCTATCAGCCCTGTCAGACATGAGTTGTCACAAACCAAAGGGCCTTTTTATAGAACAGGTCAGTCATGTCAAGTAAGATGGTTGTGGAAGCCAGGACACCACACAGTGCAGGCTCACCTAATGTGCTAGCGCAGCATTGCTGCTTCTGATACCCAGACTGCTACACAATCCAGCTTTTCCTCAAAGGTTTTACCCAGAAGGGTCACAGTGCAAACTAAAGAAAAACAATTTCACAACAATTTCCTTCAGAAAAAACCAAAACTCCAAAGCAACAAACAAAACCAACAAAAAGACCAACCACCCCCTCCCCAAAGAACCACTAAACAAACAAACAAAACAAAATAACAAAAACCAACCAAACAAAAAACCCCACCCAAACGGTGACCAAGAAATTACCTCTGTTTGCTAGTTTCAAAAGGGTTGTGTTTTTGGGTTTTTTTTTACATAGGGTAATGTGTATTACATTTTGCTTACTTATAGGGACATGTCATAAAAAGCAAACTTGCTAATTTGCAATATATACTGATATCATGGAAAAATGGCATTCACCACCTTTCCAAATTCAAGTTGTGTTGCCTAATAGTTTTGAAACTGAGATATAGCAAACAAGTAAGAGATTATGGCAATAAAACTTTATAACCTGGCTTTAATGAGAAAAACCAAATAATTAAAAGACAGCATAAGGGACGAGGGTATTTGACTAGGGTATTTTACATCTTAGATTGCTGTTTATAATAATGAAAACAGGAAACAATGAAGCAACATTTCAATTCATTGCATTTCAGAAACTTTTAGCTCCACAGAACTTTAAAAGCAGTACTTTATCTTGAACTTTACTCATATTTACACAAATCTGAGTTCACATGCTAATTTCCCTTTTAATCTTCTATTACAAAAACTGCATTCAGTAAGTGTAAACAAATTACTGTCCTTTCAGGCTGGTTTTACTTTGTCTTATCAAACCTTTATTATTTGGTTGTGGAAGTTTGATTTTACAATATTTCTTTCAATTGCAACTACAGAGATAATTTCCAAAATTTGCATTTTCTCTAACTTCCTTTTAAAAAGTAATATTTAATTTTAATATTTTAATATTTTTCATTTTGTTCACCTAATTTCCAAACTTTTGTGAACTTGATCTTCATTTTTTAAAAATAATTGCATATACAATATGCAATTTATTCAGTAGAAAAGTATGCTCTGCTTTTTTCAATCTGATGAATGAATTGAAAGTAAAACAGTAAGCCTAAATTAGTTCTGTATTTAACCTTTAAAGTACATACAGTCACACATTTCTGAAAACAGATATTTGTGCAAAACTAACTCACAATAAACTCTTCTCTTTGTTAAAAAAATACATTAAACTGTTCTACGTTAAAGGCCTACATTAAACTGTTCAAGAAATGTAGTTTAAATGTCTTTCTCTTGCAGATGAAACAGACTTTAAACCATTTTTGCATAAGGTTATGGGGAGTTCAGCAGCTCCAAGGGGCTCTGGGTGTTAGATTGTCACACTTCTTCAAAGCCTCTGAAATAATTTATCCATGCCCTGCTGATTCCAGGAGCAACCAGCTCAATATGCATTTCTTTTCCATGTTCATATGTCGAGGTCTACAAGAGTGTCTCTAGATCAGAGTAATCCACCCTTGTCTGTACTTAGGGCATCTGACAACAGCTTAGATAGTATCTTTTATCTTAAACATTTTATTCTCTTGCTGCATAGAAAAGACTCTGGTCACTCTCCTACTCACTAATGAAAGGTGTTTTTGGGTGTTGGGGATTTTCTCTTCCACATGTATGTAAATGCTGCTCTATTATATTGAAAGTCACTGCTCTCACAAAACAAGGCTTTTCAATAAGGTATGAAATTCTTCACTCTCCCACTGAAAGCTCCTTGCTCTTCCTAAATGCTCTTTCTCTGAAGTTTCTGTTCCTGTATATCTTATTATTGCAGCCCAAATGCAGCAGCAATCTACTAGGCAAACAAGTGGGTGCTAACTGATCCCTGCAATTTATTTTTTTTTTTAAGCAAATGGCAAGTGATAAAATAACCCACCAAAGCCAAAGGGAAACAGACACATGGTAGGGAAGATACAAATGTTACTCAATTTAAGATTTGTAGGCAGTTGTAATTAATTTAATAGCCCTGCAGTAAAAATGACAACATACACCTATCCATCAGGTTTTACTCAAAAACAATGCACATTCGTTACTCCAGAGATGACAGATGGATCAAGTTAGATTGCCACTTCATTTTACTTTATTTAGCTCTGCAGCAAAACAAAAAAAATCAGGAACAACTTCAGTGGCAACAGTCCAAACATAGAGTTTGACCTACAGTGATTAAGTCTGTGTATCTCAACCTTCAGCATGTGCTCAGAACTCCAGTGACATCTTTCAGACTCATAATGCACATGGGACCTGGAAATGTACTACAGGTGTTGTCACTCATACTTTGAATGAAGTGGAAAAATATCAAGTTTTTACTAGACTTTTTTAATTTTGAGGTAAAACTTACTTCAATGCTTCCCAATTCTGTCAAAATGTTTCAGGAAGAAACTACTGCTGAGAGTGACAAATGCATTGATGCTGTTACACACACTGGAAAAGAAATTTGTAAAAGTTTCCTGTCCTTCAGAAGTTGGTAGGTGAAGACTGTTAATCTTGCAAATTTAAAGTACTGTATTTGATGGAGTGAACAGAATAGATATAGAACTGTCTCCTGAGAGTTTCCTACCTTTGCAGTTTAAAGCACAGTTATCACCTTGCAGAGCACTCCATTTTGGCTCACATAATCTCTTATCTAACAGCATTTCTAAGTTTAACTGACTAACAATAACCTTACAGAGTTTAAGGAAGTGAACACACTCATCGCTTCTTTCAACAGTAAAATGCCAAGCCAAAAATCAACTGTCAGTGCAATTTCACTGACTTCCAGATGTGCATTTGATATGCTGTAAAATGCCAGAATAGAACTAAGTTCTCTCACAATTTTAAGGGTTTAGCTTTCAATATCGTTACTAAAATTTTCTTACCTTTTTCCTCATTAGTCATATAATGTGCCAAAGATCTCAAAACAGGGTTATTTTGTGAAAACCTTTGTATAGGAGGCAGACATCACATCAATATCTTAAAGCAAAAGTTGCCCTCAGGCTCAAGATCTTCCTTGCTGCAGTTCTGGAAGAAGATGGTCCTGATTCATACCTTTTGCACTGTCAGTAGGTGGGATAAAGCAATGAAGACAGACTAGACTTGCCCTGCAAAGAAGATGGCCAGATGTTGTCACAGATATGGGATATCAGGGGTTGTTGTATCCACTGTTAAGCCGGGCAGTCAAGCAAAAAGTGAAAGCCAGTTCAATCACTCATATGGTCCCAACTACATGATCCTGAAGTCATGTAAGTGCAAGACTGGCACGAAACAAAGGAACAAGAGCTCATAAATCAGATGGGCAGGTTTATTTGCACTTAGACTGATCACTGTAAGCTTTTCCATACATAACAAATCTTGCTTTTAATTCAGTCCACTTCTAATAGTCCTTGCATCTTTGCATTATACCTATATTACCTGAAATAGTCCCTTAATAGTACTTTATAGCACAGTTTTATCAGTTTGTGATGCTCCAAGACTTTTCTTGACAATGGCTGCTGTTGTTCCCTTGGTATAAGAAATTATTGTTTTATTTGTGTGCTCAACATACATTTGTATTATTTAAATACAAAGCAGTAGTAAACAGCAGAACATACCTGAACAGTGAATATTGGCTATGAAGGGCAGACATTTGCAAGCTGCTAGAAGAAGCAAAAAATGAAATTGGAGAGAAGCAAGTCCAGCAGAATACCTGCAAAGGACAGACAAGTTGCAGTACTGAAAACACACAGAAAACAACTTCATGTAATGCTTTGAATTCAGCCACTCGTGTTTCTCTCATCACTCTACTGACAATAGATATGAATGCTTTAAACCAGTTATCGCAGAAAAAAAAAAGTGGAAAAAGTTGTTCCTGAGAAAAAAGGTGGAGACAAGAAGCTGGTAAATTAACGCATAACCATAAATTCATGCAATCTCTTATAAAAAAAGATTAAGAAATTACGGCATTTGAAATGCAACAGACAAGTAATTTTCAGTACTTTAGTACATAAAATGAAACACTAGAGTTAAAGTAATTTATAGATACTTCTCTTCAGCTTTTGGCTTGCACCTTTTCTAATGGATCTGGATATAAAGTCTATACTTACTAGGCCCAACAGCATTGTAGCCATAACTGCAAGATAAGAATCTAGGGACATTTCACAGAAACCTTAAAAGAAAGGCTAAAAGGTTTGTAAAACAAATATAGCTGAAAAAAAATCAGAAGATCACCTAAGGAATTAAACTGATACCTTCAGAATGCGTTAGAGTAAAATGCCATTGATTCCAATTGTCTGGCACTATCTTTGATTTGCAGATTAATTACTTCTCTTCCTGTAGCTGGAGCTATGTATTTGCACACCCAGACTTTTATTGGAAGTGAGAGTACTAAAAAATGACCTATGTGACATTTGCAGTAGGAAACTCATTTATTACATCAAGATCCTGGAGAGAAAACCTCATATTCTGAGGTGATGAATAATGTATTTTATTTAATTTAATCATCTTACAGAAACAAATAACAAAAAAACATTAACTCCAGACATGAGAGACTGAAGGTAGTGGGGTAAAAAATACACAGCATAGACTAAAGAGAATTCTATGTAATGAATAAAATGAAAGATAAAAGGAAAGTATAAAGTTGAATACGTGGCATTGCAAACATTTATAGAGCTTGAATTTTGACAAAGTGGACTGTAGAATATACACATGGCTTTATTTTTATTAAATTAATTTTTAGACAATGCTGTCACTATAAAATAACTGTCTTGAGAATACTGAAATCTGATTTTGAAAGTTGCAAGGGCTCAACGTGAAACATTTGAAACTCCAACATAATTTTTCTCCCTGATTATATTATTAGTCTTTTAAAGGAAGAGGAAAGCTTCTTCCCTTGTAAAACAATCAGTTATAGTACTTTATCTTGTTCTGCATCATACCCTGCTAGGATGAACAGGGAATGTTCTAGTCAATCACATGTAACCTGAACCCTAAAGGAAATTTCTGTCTTTATGAATCAAAGGATTAGTGAAGCCAGTAAGGACACCAAGAAACAAAAATATGAGGGGAGAAATGCAATTCTCAGTAGACATAAACCACTCTTGACTCAGAACTTGAATTTGGGCTTGCAGTCCTTTCAATTAATAACATATATTTGATATGTCCATTAGATTGTCAACTTTTTTACTAGAAACTTTCTTTCCTGGACATTTTTTCTTGTTTTGAAGAATCTATATGGATAGATTATGATGAATAGTCATGGTCTCTCATGAACAAAGGCTCCACTTAGATGTTCTAATTTGATTAATACTTGCATCACTCAATCAAAGTCCAAGGAATTTTAAAACTATTAAGGAAGACCAATGGATTTCTCAGGAGTCTGAAATGCTAACAGCAAGATTTAATAGTGTAAAATTTTCTGCCTATTTTTCTGATGACAAAATCCCACTGAGCCCTTAAGCTTTCAGCTGGTTTCTTTCTTCAAAAATATTTTTCTTTTTATTTAGATCAGCTAGAAAATAGATGTATATTTTTTTTAGTCTTCCACTCCTCATTAATTTCCTAAATATTTTTACATCCCAATTTGCAATGAATGCTTATATTTCATACGCCTTCCAATTCAGAAGTTATTACAACTTTCTTTCTCTTAACTACCTTTAAATGCAAATGAACATTGATGCAATAGAGTAGCTAAGACTCCCTGGAGGGAAATACAGGCAAGGGTTCTACCTCAGGCCTCCAGTGTGACATTGGAGGGCCAACCCTGTCCTGGGAGGCATCAGGCTCAGCATCACCAGCCAGGAAAAGGAGGAGATTTTCCCAGTGTGCTCTGCATTGAGGCAGCCTCACCTCGAGTGCTGGGGGCAGTTTCGGGTGCCACAACATAAGACATTAAACTATTAGAGAGTGTCCAAAGGAAGACAACCAAGATGGTGGTGGTAAAGGGCCTTGAGGGAAAGCCATATGAGGAGTGGCTGAAGTCGTTTGGTCTATTCAGCCTGGAGATGAAGAGATTGAGGGAAGAGCTCACTGCAGTAACAACTGAGAGTCTACAGAAGGCAGAGGGGCAGGCAAGGATCACCCCTCTGGTGACCAGTGACAGGACCCAAGGGAATGGCCTGAAGCTGTGTCAGGGCAGGTTTAGTTTGGATATCAGGAAAAGGCTCTTCACCCAGAGGGTGGCTGGGCACTGGAACAGGCTCCCCAGGGAAGTGATCACAGCACCAAGCCTGATGGAGCTCAAAGAGTGTCCAGACAATGATGTGATTCTTCAGGATGATGCTGTGCAGGGTTGGGAGCTGGGAATGAGGATCCTTGTTGTTGCCTTGTAACTCAGCTTATTCTGTGATTCTGTAATTTATGGTGCCAGTAATACCTATAAGCCACATCCTCTTCAAGTAAGACTTAATAATTATAAAGATCTGTTAATCTTATATTTGCGTTTTACCCCAATAAATACCAAGTTTTGCTAAAAAATAAAGAAAATATCTTATTTTTCCATGCTATTGAGCCTGTAGAACAGTTTATTAACCTCTCCAATTTTACTAGACGACATCCCTCTTGTTATCATCTTTCCATCATCTGGCTTTCATTCTTTATCCAACAAAATTATAACCAATTATTTATACCTTTTTATTTGAAAAGGAGTTTCTACTTTATTCCCACCATTAATTATCTCACATATTCTCACAGGCACACACATCTATGTATATAAAGATGTGAATGGCATGTGAAGCAGATTAGAGGTATGAGATGCATCCTGTACATTTTAGGCCCCCTCATAGACAACCCTTATGGAATATAGAGATAAGCTCCAGGAGATTTCATAGTCTTCCTTTGAAATCTGTAAGAAACAATAAGCTACTCGTTAGAGAGTTCCAAAATATAACCACCATCAAAGTACACAGAGTGATTCAGAAATTAAAGAACAGGGAATGAACCAAGCCTCAACGATCAAGTACTGCCCCAAAAAGATTCACGAGGTTTCTCACTCACTAGAAAATCAAGCAGCAAATTTTAGACACAAAACAGCAATTTACTTCAGTAAAGGAATGGGAGAGACACAGCATCACAAGCATCCCAGGCTTCTCAGACTCTTATTTTCTATTACATTTTAAAGGATTTATCTCAAGGTGTCTTGTTTTTATTAGTAGTATTTCATTGTATTCCCAAGCGCATAAGAATTCAGGCTGGCCTCATAACGTGTTTCTTACAGATTCTTCTTTCTTTCTTGAACATTTGAAATATAAGCATAGCTAAAATTGTAAATCCCTTTCTCTACCGTGCTCTGGCAGTGCCTCAGCAAGAGAAATGGAGGGAAGTTGTGTGGGTATCAAGAGAGAAAGGAACTAAAGTACTCCAGCTGGATATGAGGGCTGTGGCAAGGGGTGACAGTGTTGGCAAAGGTGTGCAGAGTGTGTGAAACCTGACAGCCCTTCTATCAGAGCTACGGAACAGGAAAGGGAACTATTGGAATGATGGGAATTTGGATAGCACATCTGTAGTGAAGAAAAATAAATACACAGTTAAAGAAGACAAGAAAGTTCATTAGGTAGGAAAATCAAATTTACCAAAGAAAGCGGAAAAAATAGGAAGGAGAGGCATCATAATATAAAAAGAGTCAACAAAGTGAGGAATCTGTACATCGCAAAAAAAATCCATCAATTGAGTTTTATTCCTACAGAGACAATTAGAAGCTTTGATCCAGACAAATCAGAAATCATACCTTTTGGATGGGATCCTAACAGTGTGTCATTATTTGCTAGACATGCAAATTGAGGAAACAAATTATGTTATTTACAGATTCATCCTGCTGTTGCTTTTCTTAATATTTGTTTTGATAGCATATTTGAAATATGTCAAAGGAATGAGAACTTGAGATTTCTTAAACAGCTAGCAACTTTATTCACATGCAAATTAAATACTGAAAAAAAAGCTTCTATCTGAAAACAAAATACCATGACTGATAAACTGGTGGTCTTAATTCAATACCCTTTGAAGTTCAGCAGGAAAATTAGTCTTTCTAAACGTGAAGTACTCCTTCTGTCACACCTTGGATAGAAAGAAAAAATATTCAGACAGAAGAAATTACAGTTACTTACCCATCCATGATGACAGTGATGTGTTAAGTTGATTTTAGCATTTGTCAAAAGAATGAAAATAGGATGGCACCATTCTCCAAAGCTGATGATCTGAAAACTACTACTGGATCTCCCTGGCTGATCACCCAAGACATAAATATACTCTAAAAACTAATTTATCAAATATAAGTGGACCTTAAAGAAAAGACTGCAATGACTTACACCACAGATTGAAAAAAGAAATATGTGCTCATGTTGCTGTGCTTTATGCATTACTAGAAGAATGAATCTACTATGGGATTTACATTAAACCAATACATTACAACAAGAACAAAACAGAGCAGAATATTCCCCATGTTTCTGTTGTCCACAGAGGATTTTTTTGCAGCAAACTGCTAATTATGTACTAGTGATTTTTTTCCCCCTTAGGTCTATCTGCCTTTAAAAAGTTACATGTTGCTTTATTTATATTATTACTCAATTATAATTACATATGTAGTAATTTCAGCTGGTACCTGAGATGATCTTTCTACTAAGATGGAATCCACATTAAAGCACTTTTGCTAATAGTGTGCAACAGTATGGCAAAAGAATAAGACCCCAAAGACTCCTGGCACACCACTCTATCTGTAGGTTTCTGTATCCTGTAAGCAACTACAAGGTGTTCTTTGGTAAATCATATTTTCACAGAAAGACTGTCGACAAATAAGAGCTTATTTTTGCTTAAGTCCTTGTCTGTGATAATAAACTGTGGAAATTTGCCACTTTTAAAAGTTCTGCTGACAAAATACGGAAGAGAGAGCCTCTAAACCTCTTCCCAGTCAGTGTTGTCTTTGGATTAAAATACATATTTTCCTGTTTCCATCAGTCAAAATGACAAGCAGTGAAAATAAAAGCAGACTTAACGTTGCTAAGATGCCATTCCATAGTTGCTCATGCTCAGATAATGTATTCCAGAGAGAAAGACTAAGATTAGAGAGAGATTTATATTTCTCTCCTGACTGCCCCCCAGGAGTAGGTATAGTAGACAAAAGATGATGAAATTCTATCAATTACAGGAAACTACATAAGCCAGCCTTACTCATACAAAAAAAAAAAAAGTATTTTCAAGGAGTTATAACTTTTCTTTCTAACATGAACTGAGATGAATAGCTATAATATTACTCTGGACCTTGCTGAGATAGATTGTCTAACTTTTCTCATTTGAATTTTATCTAGCACATAAATATTGATCATTTTAATATGTGAGTTGATTGCAACGCCTCTTAATAACTGTATTTCTATAGCCTGGATTATGCTGCACAATGTCTTATCTGTTGTATATAGCTATGAAATATTTCATAACCTTTCCTTTAGAATACTTCAGGTTGGACAGACTTCTCAAAGCTCATCTCTGATTCAAGGTTTGTCAAGGGGAATTGAGCTATTTTTAGTGGATTTCTGAAAAATTCTACCAAATACTCTGTTTCCCAAGTCATAAGTTAGAGGAAGAAACATCAGTCAAAGTGTGACAGAAGAGCTGAAATGTAAAGTTCTTTCACTGCTTTTTAAGGATCAGCCTTGTAGAGAAGTTGAAAATAAAATGTATGAAGCTTTTGTGAAAAACATGGAATTGGCCCTATTGATCATCCCCGGTGATTTAGAGCTGTTTATTTAGATTCACCTCAGTCATGTACCAATATTCTCTTCTATTATTATGCTACCTATTTTAATAAATGTTACTAGAAACATATGAGCAAGTTGGCCAGTAAACACAGCAGTGCCTTCACACAGGTAAAAGATAAGCTTTTTAGTCCAAACAGGTTGAGTTAGCTGAGATGAAATAATATAAAAAGTAAATGAAAGGGTATAGATGGGATTCTATCTTCTATTAAAAGACCCCAGGGAAACTGTTTCTGTCCCAGAATAAAATGAATTACTTGAACTGCAGGCTAAACTGAACCACCAAAAAGGCCAGTTCACTCATCCTTATCTAAAGAGTCTTGTTTGCAAGCGTTTGAACCTCTGGCGAACAGCCCGATGCAGTACTAATCAAAAGGTGCGTGGTTTCCTTAGATGTGAAAGATGGAGTTTTTCTGAAACTGTCTGATACTCATTTCAGCCTCAAACTGCCAGTAATAGATTGCCACTAGCCAGTAAAAAGTTCACTATAAAGAATTATTTGCCCTTTTTGTCCTTGGTGACAGTTACTGTGTTATCTACAGTAGGCAATTTTCTCATGTGTTCTTCAGAAGGTCATTCAAAACTCTCTTACTTGGCAAGATGATGGAATCTAAAAATATTATGATCTCCAGGCATTTAGCTTTAGTTAAAATTTCCCAGTTTCAAAATGAGATGAAAGTCAACAAGAAAGGTTAAATTCAAACAATCCGGTGCTTATAATTTACATGATATAACCAGAGCCCAATTTTGCAATCTTGACAGGAGTTTGAACAGTCATCATTAATAGAAGTACCAAGGATACAATATGTACAGTCCAATAAATTCCTAGACTATACATGCCTTTTAGATATATATAATTCTCTAAATGCACATAATTTGTACTTTCTAGCTTAATTTTTCAGCAACCAAAAAGCAAATATCCTGGGAACTTTAGTATTCATATTTCATCTCTAAAAAGATGCCTTCATTATGTACAAATCCTACTGCTTCTGAAGCACACACAATAACCTTGGAAAAATTACATATGGAAAAAAAAAACCAAAAAACTTTCAGAAATATTTATAGAAAAAGGCCTCAAGCTGTGCAAAATTTTATCAAAGGTTTGACGAGGTTTTCGGGTTTGGTGCTTGGGTTTTTCAAGACCATAATTACAATATATGTTTGGTACAAAAATTTCAACAGCTGTACCATTCATATTCATTCATGACTTCTTCTAAATAAGTATTTCAAATCATCCCTTGATAAATCAGTTAATGTATTTCCCTATTTGCAGAGGAATGGCTTACATCCATTTTCCTTCTGAGCATACATGACTGTTGAGAGCAACAGCTTCACACACAAATTCCAAACTTACAACTTTACTACCTCTGATAGGGCCAGCATAAAAAATAGCTTTAACTTCTCATGCTGTGTTGGGCTTTGGAACACAGAGCACAACCTGGCTGACTCTGCCATCAGCACACCCCAAACACAGGAAGAGGAAGAAGAAGCAGGGGCTGCTTTGCAGCCATGCCCAAGAGAGACTGGAAGGGTGCCCTCCCTCTGCTCTCACTTGCTTGGCTTTATGACTGGGTCTGAGGCAGGGGCTGCCATTCCTGCTGTGGTGACCACAACAGACCCGGGATCCCGGAACTGCCGGACAGCGCTCTGGTCCCACGTCTGAGTCTCAGCCACTGAGCTGCTGCTGATTTGTTTGCTCTTAGGCACATCCAAAGCTCCCTGTTAAGCTCAGGTGTTTTCTGGTTTTCCCTCTTCCTGATCCTGCGTAGGGATGGAGCACTGCTATGCTATCAGGAACTGATTCCTGAAAACTTCCAGCATTCCAAGCTCCTTTGCCCTCTGTGAATGCTTGCCAAGGAAACCCTCACAAGTGGGTTCAGAGCACACTCGAGTTGGCTCTTCTAAAATCCAAGACTGTCAGGGTGCTCAGCAAGACCTTTAATTCCACTGTGTTGTGGAACTGGACCTTCAGCACAGGGACCTTTCCAGCCAGATCTGCCCCCGTTCCTCTGTGTGTGTGCACAAAACACGGCACAGAGGAAAGCGGCAGGAGGGGCCCATGTGTCCCAGGGCTCTGGAGTTACATTGCTTCAGCTCCACAGAGATGCAGATAAAGTGAACAAGCCAAACTGTTTATTATTGGAAGGCAAAGCAAAGGGATGAGCTGGGAGGGAAAAAAGGGGACAGGCATGGTCTGAGGGCTGAAGAGATGGAGCTGTCAAAAGGGAGGAATAGTGGAGGGAAAAAAAGATTTTTGAACGGGAGAGGTATGGATAATATAATGAAGATTTACCTAGTTATCATTTCCATGATTGAATACTAATAGCTTTAACCAAATATAATAAAAAAAACACTGTCTTATCTTGGAGAATGAAAATGTAAAGGAATGTGCAAATGTAACCGCTGTGCACAAGAAGGGTCGGTGGTAAGGATGATACAGGAACCATAGGCCTAGCAGCCTGAGCTTGCTATTGGGGAAGGCCTTGGAGGAGATCCTCCCTAGTGCCATCCCATGGCAAGTGCAGGGAACCAGGGGGTGTGCTGGAGGGTGGGAAAGTTCTGCAGAGGGATGGGGACAGCTGGGGGTCTTGACAGGGTGTTGAGGGCTTCTGTGCAGTGTTTGGAGGGGTTAGTGTTGGCAGCCATGTTGGGGAAGGAGTTGTCTGGAAAATGAGAGGTCTAAGCTGGAATCTGAGTCAGTTTGAAGGCAGCATTGATTGGCACAGCTTTGACTATGGAGGGCAGAAGAAATATCTGCAACTTTTTCTTTTAGTGGTCCTGATTTTCATGCAGAAAAGAAGAGGGGAGAGCTGTACTTAGCTATCTGTATCAGGGGGAGGATTAGCCTTTTTGCATTGTACTCAATTTTTTTGGGTTACTTTTGTCACACTGAGTGGACTAGCATTCCTTGAGAGCTCTTATTTCTTAATAGAATTAGGATATTATCATCTGATCATCAAAAGCCGTTTGCAAACCAAAGAAAGGCCCCTTTTTTTGCCTCACTTTAGTGTTATTTTGTAAGTGACACTAAATGGATGATTTTAATGCAAATGAGTTGCTGCTTTGAGATGGGAAGCAAACCTCCAAACCGTTCACATTCTCAGCCAATCCCAATGAATTTGGGAAGTTTGCAACTTTTTGGAACTACTTCAGTTGAGCAATGGGGAATAAAAGCTTTCCTGAATTAAAGATTCTTAAATGCCATATTCTTCTGTGCCTTCGCTGCAAAATTGATTTTGTGCTGCAG
This sequence comes from Zosterops lateralis, assembly GCF_965231275.1. Lineage (NCBI taxonomy): Eukaryota > Metazoa > Chordata > Aves > Passeriformes > Zosteropidae > Zosterops > Zosterops lateralis. The sequence continues at coordinate 37,418,783 of NC_139766.1, forward strand.
GAAATGACTTGAATGAGAAAATAATTCCAGCACGGAGTAAGAGCTTCTGACAGAGACCAAGTGTTACCAGCAGTTGCTCGAGGTGCTCCTGCCAAGAACCACCTGTAGAAAAGAGGGCAGCCCACAATGCACGTGGGCTTTGGCTGCCCTCTGGAACAAAAGCCCCCTGGGAGAACAGGTCTCTGGGGCAGGAGACAGGCACAAGTGCTGCCAAGGATTGGGGGGCCGGCAGGTCTGCTTCGGTGAGGACTCAGCCACACCTGCTAATATCAGTACTTCCCGGGCCACAGACCTCAGAGCAGAATTCATGCCCTGGTCTCTACGTTCTTTGTCTGTGTCACACCTGCAGTTTCAGGATGGCCACCAGCCAGGACATGTCCCAAGGAGGCCATGCCAGCTTCTGGCAAGGCCCTGTGCCCTTCCTGCTGCTGCCCAGAGCCCGCAGAGCAGGGCAGCGTTTGCTGATGGCTTGAGCCATCAAATCATTTAAGATCCTGTCGGGCTGTCTTAGACACTTGGGGTGAGGGATTCCTTCCAACCTGGGCCACTTTGGGTGGAGTGGGGGCAGCACCAGGGCAGGTGGCAGGGTGTGCAAGGGCCCTTTAAGGGCGTGCAAGGGCAGCACGGTAACGGTGGAATGGAATGGAATGGGTGTCCGTTGTGACATGTGGTGACATTAGCCGTTGGTGGCAACGCAGCAACGCCAGAGTGCTCGGTGCTCGCGACGGGAGAGGACGTGCCAGAGAGTGCTGTGAGGAGCCCCCGCACAGCACACTCTTTCGTCTCTGACCCGGAGCTTTTCCGAGGCGCTACTCCTGCGGCTGGCCCGACGGCCAGACCGCCGGTCTTGGTGACTCAGAGCTTTTCCGAGGCACCTCCTGTCCCTGTGGTCGGCGCCCTCTCTGCCAGACCGCGGGACTTGGTGACCTGGTGATTCACGAGGAGTCTCCTGTCATTGTGGCAGGAGCCCTCGACACCAGAGTGCAGGACTTGCTGTCCTGCCACCTTCCTGAGGCTTCTCTGTCGCAGGTGCCTGCAAGGCACAACTGCACAACTTGTTGCCTCAGAGCCTTCCTGAAGCATCCTTCTGAAGAGACCAGACGCTGCCATGGCAGCCCGATTTCTCGGTCTCTTCAAAGTTTGCGGGAGGAAAAGAAACACAAGCCCTGCAGATGCTCCAGCACAACACCCTGAAGAGCTGGAGCAGATCCAGCCACTGCAGGATGGTGAGTGGCAGAGCTGGGCTACAGGGCTGATGGCTGTGGACAGCTTGGCCCCATCCCATCCTCACCCCATTCTCATCCCACCCCATCCCCATTCCCATCCTGCCCATGGACAGGATGGAAGAGGGGCCAAGGCTTTCCCCACAGCAGCTCTGCTCCATCTCCTGGGGCATCCCAGGGCTGTCCCTGCCTGGGGACTGGAGGGCTGGCTTCTCTGGCCTCTCCTGCAGCCCCTCAGCTCTGGCTGTGTTCGCTCTTTGCCAGATGCAGCCGTGGACCAGACACAAGGCCAGAAGCCCGCCCGTGGCCGCATCCACAGAGCACTGAAGGTACCTACAGCAGCCACCCCCACCTGGGCTGGGCCTGCTGTCACTGCTCAGCCGAGCTCTGCGCTTGGAGCGCTCCATGGAACATGCCTCTCTTCCCTGTCTTTTGCTCTCCTGCAGGCCTTCCGCAAGTTTCTGGGCGTTCGATGTAGGAAGACCCGCACCACGGCAACTGAGAGCACGGCCCAGCCCGACTCCGGGCTGACCGAGCTCCAGGCAGAGCCTGATGCCAGCCCAGATTCCGCGCGGCACTCAGAAGATCCCGACGCTGCAACGAACGAGGGCGCGGCCAAGACCGACATGACAGTGACTGCGGACGTGGCCGTCACCAACGCCAACGCCGGGGAGACTCGGGGCATTGAGAATACCGAAGCCATGCCCGCTCCCACTGTGATTCGTGCTCCCACTCTGGAGTTTTTCCAGGAGAGTACTACTTCTTCTCAGCAGCAGGTAAGCAGCTTGAGGGCAGGGCTGGAGGCCTCCCAGGATCAGGTGCCCCCTCAGGCCATGGCTGCTGGCCCACCTCAGTCTTCGAGGCCAGAAGAGTGTGGCAGGAAGGGAAGCCCTTCTTGGGGAATCTGCTCCCTTGGAGAGCGCTCCAAGTCTTCCCCATGTCTCCTCCAGGTGCCAGCCATGGTGAAGAACATCCACCAGAGACTGGCGGCCTGTCCCACTGTGGATGCCGGGCTGCTCATTAACTTTCTGAGGCTGGCTCAAGATCAACCTGCTGACGTGGTTCTGACCCTCCTGCGCTGTGCCCCAACATGTGACAGGTATGGGGCCCACCTGCCTTGAGAGCTCAGGGCTCACCAGCCTCTAGGGCCCCTCGCCCTGCACAGCCTGTCCAACGGGGTCTGCCAGACAGGCGAAGCGGGTCCAGGACCCCCGGGCCCCTCTGTGGCCCCATGCTCCCTCCCTGCCCCTCAGGGCACCAGGCCTCTGTCCCCTGGGCCTCCACAGCTGCACAGGGCGTGCTACTGTGACTGAGACGCCCCTGACACAGAGCTCCCATCCCACAGAGCTGCTGCAATGATGTGGAGAGCCATAAGCTCGTCGGCTCTGACAGTGGAGAAGGTGCTGCCAACGCTGATCAGTGTGATGGAGGACTGGCCACTGCACAGAACATTCACCTCCGACGGGGACAACGAGGCCGTTTTTGCCCTGGCGGTGAGTTCCTGGAACTGGCCTCTGCTCACTCCCCGGTCGTCTCTCCATCAGCTCTCCATTCCCTCCCTCCCTGCCTCAGGCACTGGCCTAGGGCTGGGCACGGGGGGCACCAGCCCTGCTGCTCCCCCTGCCTCTCCCCTCGGGCCCTGCCACACGGACACCTTAGCACTGAGCTCTGTCAAGACAGGCTGCTTCTTTTGCAGGCAACTCTGGGGCTGTGGGTGACTGTACAGGTGCCTGGGTGCCACATGGCACCATTCCTTCATTCAGCCCGCCTGTTTGTGGCTCTGCTCTTCCACATTGTCATCACCACACAGCAGATGCCAGAGGAAGTTGCCAACTTCTGGAGAGCGTGCCAGCAGGAACAGCGCCTTCCCAGCAACCCCAACAGGTGCCACTCCTCCTGTCTTTTCAATGTCCTTCTGGCCAGTGCCAGTGCTCCCGGTGTGACCTGGGCTTTGCTCTGCACACAGGTTTGCAGTGCAGGCCATGAAGGCTCTGTTCAGCCGCAAGTGGTATGACAAAGAGCTGATGGCTATGGAGAGCAAGCACGGCTGGGACACGCTGCTCTCTGCTGACACCCAGCACTATGCCGTGGGTCTGCTGGCCAGGTGAGAACCCCTTCTCTGCCACGTTTGTGCTCTGTGCCCGGGCTGCCCCACACAGTCCCTGCGGTCATGGCCACGAGGGCCTTGTCACCGAGGGACGCCCAAGCAGACTGCAAAAGGCTCTCCCAGCCTTTTCCAGGAGGGTGCCCAGAAGGGGCCACCTCCCAAAGCACCCACATCTCCCTCCAGGGATGCTGGGGAAAGACCAGACCTCTGTGAGTCAGACCCTGAGGACTGTCGTCCCCCCCCCGCCCACACACACCTTGGGGTCTTGGTGTCTTTTTCCCCCTGACAGGGAGATGCGCCGTGAATTGGGCTACATGTGTTCCCACATCGCATTCTACCTGCTCCAGCTGCTAAGCAGGGAGGAGCCACGCTGGGATCTGCCCTTCCTGGCCTTCCTTGTGGAGGTGAGTGCTGCCTCGCTGAGCAGCCTCCCAGCTCTCTGCCCTCTCGTAGCTGCAGCTGCCACGGCTGGTGCCCGAGCCCCATGCTGCTGCCTGGGCCCGGCCCTGTGCACTTCTGGGCTCCTGCCCTTCGGGTCCCCTGTCACTGCCCTGTGTCTTTCAGGTCCTCGAATGCCTGGACTTGAGGGAATGTGCAGGCAGTGTCCTGGAGGTGATGGGAAGGCACCTGCAGCGCAGGTGCAGGCAGAGACGTCGCCTGGCGCTCAGAGGCCTTGTGTGGCTCAGCAAGGATCCCTCGATGGTGAGAAGGGAGCAGTGGCTTAAGCTGTGCTGGGGAAAGCAGCTTCCTGGGCTGGCTGGGCTCCAGGAGCTGAGGCAGCTGCTCCCAGCTCTCCTGCCCCCTGCTCGAGAGCTTCGGGATGGGCCTTTGGCCCCTGGGCCCTGCAGCAGCAGGGTGGGGCTGCAGTGCCTGGGGGATGTTGGCAGTGCAGCTGTTGATGGCTTCCCAGCACAGCCTTGTGTTCCATGCAGGCCAGATGGATATGCAGCCTGTTCCGAAACCTTCTGGAGCTGCTGGGTGATGCCGATGCAGAGGTGGTTGGCATGTCCCTCTCGGTGCTCACAAATGTGTTCTGTAAAAAAGACGCCGTGATAGGCAGGACCACCGCCCGGTTGGTGGCCGAGCGACTCCCGTGGCTCTTTGGAAACGTAAGGCTCTGTGCCACGGGCACGGGCTGCTGCCCAGAAACTTTGTACCCAGTGGATTTTTCGGCTTTTGCCCAGCTGGGCTGGAGAAGTTGGTGCTGAGGTCTTTTCCACTTCCTTTCCCTCAGGACCACAGCCACGTGCAGCTGCTCTCCATTCAACTTTTCCAAAAGCTGCTGGGCTTGGTAGGAGATGAGGGCAAAAAGGCCCTGAAGAGAATTGTGAGGCAGAGCCTGCTCCCACTCTTCCTGCACTGCCACGACGGGAACCGGCGCGTGGCGAAGGTGAGGTTTTGTGTGATGCAGGTGCATCCCCAACAGGGGCTCGGCCGCCTCCTGCCCGGGCCCCTCTCCCGGGTGGCGGCCTCCTCCTGGCCTTGGCAGTGGGACTCAGTCCTGTGCCCTGGGCTGGGCCGCGCTGCCCTCACCTCCCGTCTCTGCCGCTCTCCAGGCCTCTCGGGAAATGCTGCACGCTGCGGCCGGCTTCCTGAACAGGAGCGACCTGCAGCAGGTGCTGGACACTCAGAAGCTGGTCAAGTTCGCCGAGTGTCTGGTAAGGACGGCCTGGAGGAGCCCCCTGACCGCGGTGCTCAGTCTGTGGGGCCGCAGCAGCGGTCCCTGCCCAGTGCCGCAGGCAGGGGCGCCGGCCAGGGCCCCACATGCCGCTCCCTTCCCTGGGGCCGGGCGGGCTCTTCTCCAGGCTACTGCCGGCCGGGCCTCGGGGCTGTGCGGGCAGGGGAGGCCGAGGGGCCGAGCCCGCGCCAACCCGTCCCTCCTGCCTCTCTCTCCAGCTGGTGCAGGACGAGAGCCGAGCGGCCAAATACCTGCGCTGGGCCCTGCCCTACCTGGAGAGCCCACGGGAGCCCCTGCGACAGGCGGCCATCAGGATCATTGGTGAGCCACGAGTTGTGCTTGTCCTCGGGGCGCTGCCGCCCTGTGCCGGTCCTGCCCTGCCCTGTGCCGGCCCTGCCCTGCCCTGTGCCGGCCCTGCCCTGCCCTGTGCCGGTCCTGCCCTGTGCCGGCCCTGCCCTGCCCTGTGCCTGCCCTGCCCTGTGCCGGCCCTGCCCTGCCCTGTGCCGGTCCTGCCCTGTGCCGGTTCTTCCCTGTGCCGGTCCTGCCCTGTGCTGGCCCTGCCCTGCCCTGTGCCGGCCCTGCCCTGCCCTGTGCCGGTCCTGCCCTGCCCTGTGCTGGCCCTGCCCTGTGCCGGTTCCTGCCCTGCCCCGGCCCTGCCCTGCCCTGGGGCCTCAGCAGCACCAAGGGCCCGGGCTCAGCCCTGCCGGGCAGGGGGTCGTGCGGCCACAGGGCTGGCAGCGCCGCTGGGAGGGAGCTGTGCCGCTGGGGCCCTGACAGGCTCTGTGTTCCCAGGGATCGCCGGGGTGCTCCTGATGGGGCAGAGGGAAGAACTGCAGGCCCTCAGCCAGGGTGAGTGAGGGCAGCGGGCTGTTGGCGGGGGCTGCCGGGGGGAGCCGCAATGCCTGGGCAGGGGGCTGCAATCCCTGGCCCGGCTGCGGAGGGCTTCGCTCCCTGTGTGGACAAGGGGGGGCACGGGCAGAACACAGAGAGGTTTCGGGGCCGCGGGCGGGGTGATTTGTGGCCAGTGCCTTGTGGCCACTCCAGTTTGCCCCTCCTCTCTTGGGGTGGCCATGGCAAGAGCTGGGTGGGATTGCCCTTGGCAGGAGAGTCTCCTTCAATTCCCGCACATCCGGGCTCTGACCGTGGCTCTGTGCCTGTCTCTTCCAGCTCTTCAGGCCCTGAGACAGGACAACAGCCCCTCTCCAATAAGCCTCTATGTCCAACTGACATTTGAGGGCCGAGCTGCAGAACTACGATCATCTGCCAGCTCAGAAGCCCTTACGAGGCCTTCAGGCAGATGAGACCACCTGAAGACCGGAAGAGATGGAGAGCAGCCCGAGCTCCAGGCACAGCTAATGAATTGCACAGCTGAGCCTGTGGGAAGCTCGTGTGGCTTCAGCCCCCTCCCTGCCATGCTACCCTGTCCATCCCTTTTCCCTCCACTATTCCTCCCTTTTGACAGCTCCCTCTCTTCAGCCCTCAGACTGTGCCCATCCCCTTTTTCCCCTCCCAGCTCATCCCTTTGCTTTGCTTAATTAAATTTCCATTAGTAAACATTTTGGCTTGTTCACTTTATTCCTCCCTTTTGAGAGCTCCATCCCTTCAGCCATCAAAAAAAATTTTTTTCTATCTTTAATCAACTGTATTTCACACCAATATCTTGACATACAGTAGGCATAAATAAAGAATTATGAAGCATAATCATAAGGATGATCATAATCTCAAATATAAGTAAACATACACATGTTATGCATGAACTTTTGTTTCAAAAGAAGACCCAATGATCTGAAGCACTATTTCTTGCAAACAATTGTTTTCAGTTTTGGGTTTAATTTTAAAAAATCTTTGGATTAGTTTCTTTGTTTGATGTAAGACACTCAATGTGTGAAAAAATCCTCAGTTCTGCATCTCACAGGTATTCTTAAAAACTCTGATGTCTTTAACTCTGATATTATTTATATCAATGTAGGTTACAAAAAGAACACCTTGAGCTAGGGAAATCATACTAGGGAATGATGTCATCATACTAAAAAAAATGTAGTTAGGCTCCACAGAATTCACTGAAAGATTGTAAGGATTCGGTCTGTCCTATAAGTAGTTTTTTTACTATTTGTTATAATGAGATGGACCAACCTGTTCCTACATTTGGTGTATCTTAATGTGAGAAATGACTGGCTTTATAGATGGACCCAGGGAAAATACAAGGAGCACAGAGCAGAAATGCTTTCACCAGAAAGACAACTTATAGAACAATAAAAAGTAGTTCTGCTGTTGTTGATTGGAAAAGTTCAAGGAAACCAAGAAGCATCCTATCAAACTCCAGTCACAAACAGTTTGTTTTCTCAAACTGAAACCAAAATAATCAAATGCACTATATTCTATATACTGTAGTTATTTTTGAATAATTTAAACTTTTCTGCCTTAAAAAGAACCCAAAACACCCAAAACACAAATCCTCTTACTTACCTTTAGTAAGCAGAGGCAATACTTGCTAATTAAAGCCATAATTAATTGTTTTGGAAAATCTATTTGCTGCTACAAAAGCAAGAACACCTTTTCTCAGAGTCAATAGGTAACGTCTACTGGAAATCAAGGAAAGACACGTGTCAGTGGTATAAGCTTGTCATGGTTTGAAAGCAAAACAAGTGAGAGGCTGCAAGTCAGAAGTACAATTTAATAAGAAGAAAGGTAAAAAGGTAAAAATAAAATAAAATAAATGCAATAACACAAAGGACCACTGACAGAGTCAGAATACAACCTGAGCAGGATGGTGGAAGCAGTCCAGGTGAGGGGCTCTTCCTGAAGCAGTGATCCTGTAGAAAGGTCTGGTAGCTCTGGTCCTCTGGGAATCCAGTGGGTAAGGGCTGCTTGTCCTGTCCCAAATCCCAGATTCTATCCAGGTGAGAATGCTTGGCTCCTCCCCCTGGGTGGAGCATCTCCCAATGGGATGATGAGTGTGAAGTGGGTCCTTGATGGCCCATTAAACAGAGATAACTCCTGGAGGCAGTTACCTGTGAGTCCTGGGCAAGGCATTGATGGGCCATTAGCAGAAGACAGCCCAAAGGCAGGGGCTTGGGAAAACACTGCCCCACTTGGTTTAACAGTTCACGAAGATGGTGATAGAATAAATACTTTGTGTACCTCCTATACTGCAACCCAGGACAAGGCTGTACTAACGAAACAGGTCCCAGAACACCAAATAAGGGAACAGTATGACAATTCATGTAACTCCATATGCTGTAAGAATTAATTTTTCATTGGATTCTTTGATGAGACACCTATTCAAATAACTAACCTACGAGTATCTTCAAAGATGATGCCTCCTATCCCAGTCAAAATATATTTAAAATAATTTATTATGGATCAATGGAGGAACCATCTCCCACTAGCTCTTTTAGTTGTAACTTCACATACTTTGAAGTGCGAAAAAAGGATTTAAATTTATCATTTCTCATTAAACCTGCAAAAGACTGTGTTAATTGGATGTCACCCTAATTCACTTACATGTTTCCTGACAATAAAGACCATATGATTTAAGTTCAACTGATTCTAAAGACTTTATTTACTGACTTCACTGAAGTTCATAGCCTGAAGTTGAATCAAGAGTGGTAAGAACTACCCCTTAGAAAACAAAAGGATCAAAAAACCACAATTACTCTAAATTAGGAGGGGAAAAAAAAGGTGTAGAACATACACTAATAACTTTAGTATTTTAAAGCCATAATTCAATATCATCACAAATAAAAATCCTGCAATATTTAGTAAATCTCACTGCTGGGAAAAAAAAGAAAAAATCATTCTGGAAGCTAAAGTTCTTTTTGACAAATTGAATACACCATTTCACAATAGTGAAGTACATGAAAATTCAAGCCTTCCTAAAGCGTTACAGTTTAACTCAATCACACATAAGGGAAATAAAAGACTGATATTTTGATAAACATAATGAAAAGACTGACTCTATCATATGGCCGAATAATTAGTGAAAAAAAAGAAGATGCATATATAAATATACATACAAGACAAAATTTAAAGTAATTAGAAAATCACTTCAGAGCCATGGATAACAGGAGATATTACCAGAAAAGCATTACCAAACAGTGTAGAATTATTTGGGGGGCACAGCAGTGCAATATAAGGCTTGAAAAAAACCCCAAACAACCATTAAGTGTGAAAAGGATTGCTTAAAGCAAGCTTAAAACATGAAAAAAAAGATAATAATAGGGGTAAATATATGCCATACTTCTAGAGATTTTACTGAAATTATCTTAAAAACTGAATCTCTCTCCGGCACAAAGCAAAATGTGAAAAATCACACCACAAAAATGAGTCATGGTTTAAAGCTATCCTGACTTCTAAGTGGGTTAGCACTGCAGTTGACAAGATCCACTATCTGTCTTTCTCTGCCCTTGGCAGAAAGCAAAACTTCAGAATTCACTTGCATATATATGTGGCAAACCATGGAGTTCATGTTGCTGATCTCCTGAGCATCAGTAATGCTGAAGATTTACGATTATAATATCAAAAAGGAATCATTCAATCGCTGTTTTGTTTCAAATCCAAATTGACTTAATCTGTAATATTAGATATACTGTGTCTGAAATAAGCAGTAAAATGGACAATAATCCTTTGACTATCTGAATTTCTGTAAGAGAAATACAAGCTTTCCTTTCCACTCACATCTTCTGTCTTTTCGGGAAAGGGAACGAAATCTTGCAATCGGAGAAGAAAGTGTCCCGGAGGCTGGGGAGAGGAGATAGGAGGAAAAACAGTGCGAGGGAAAAATCCCGTCAGATTTGGGCCCGGAGCGATGAGCGGCGTATGCAGGGAGAGGAGCTGAGGGGCAGTGAGAAGGAGCAAATGTGGGCCAAATGAGCGCAATTGGAGTGCTGGAAGCAGGGCAGAAATGCAAGTGGAGAGAAATGTGGGCAAGCGGAGGAAAAATTGGCAAGGCGATGGGAAAAAAATTCCAAGTGAAGGGGATGAGCGGAAGTGGAGGGGCAGTGAGAAGGACCAAATCAGGGCCAAATGCCTCCAATTGGACTGCTGAAGGCAGGGCAGAAATGCAAGTGGAGAGACAGGAGGGCAAGGGGAAAAAGGGAAGTGCGGGCAAAGCGAGAAAAAATGGTGCGGCCGACGAAAAACAGTGCGAGTGAATGGGATGAGCAGAAGTGGAGAAAAGAGGCCGGCAGCTTGCCAAAAGAATGCTCACTGAAATCGCAAGATTTCGTTCCCTTTCCCGAAGATTTCGTTTCCTTTCAGTGACCTGATTTGGTCCTTCTCACTGCCCCTCCACTTCCGCTCATCCCCTTCACTTGGAATTTTTTTTCCCATCGCCTTGCCAATTTTTCCTCCGCTTGCCCACATTTCTCTCCACTTGCATTTCTGCCCTGCTTTCAGCACTCCAATTGCGCTCATTTGGGACACATTTGCTCCTTCTCACTGCCCCTCAGCTCCTCTCCCTGCATACGCCGCTCATCGCTCCGGGCCCAAATCTGACGGGATTTTTCCCTCGCACTGTTTTTCCTCCTATCTCCTCTCCCCAGCCTCCGGGACACTTTCTTCTCCGATTGCAAGATTTCGTTCCCTTTCCCGAAAGGGAAGGCTTTCCTTTTCGGGAAAGGGAACGAAATCTTGCGATTTCAGTGAGCATTCTTTTGGCAAGCTGCCGGCCTCCTTTCTCCACTTCTGCTCATCCCATTCACTCGCACTGTTTTTCGTCGGCCGCACCATTTTTTCTCGCTTTGCCCGCACTTCCCTTTTTCCCCTTGCCCTCCTGTCTCTCCACTTGCATTTCTGCCCTGCCTTCAGCAGTCCAATTGGAGGCATTTGGCCCTGATTTGGTCCTTCTCACTGCCCCTCCACTTCCGCTCATCCCCTTCACTTGGAATTTTTTTTCCCATCGCCTTGCCAATTTTTCCTCCGCTTGCCCACATTTCTCTCCACTTGCATTTCTGCCCTGCTTTCAGCACTCCAATTGCGCTCATTTGGCCCACATTTGCTCCTTCTCACTGCCCCTCAGCTCCTCTCCCTGCATACGCCGCTCATCGCTCCGGGCCCAAATCTGACGGGATTTTTCCCTCGCACTGTTTTTCCTCCTATCTCCTCTCCCCAGCCTCCGGGACACTTTCTTCTCCGATGGCAAGATTTCGTTCCCTTTCCCGAAAGGGAAGGCTTTCCCTTTCGGGAAAGGGAACGAAATCTTGCCATTTCAGTGAGCATTCTTTTGGCAAGCTGCCGGCCTCCTTTCTCCACTTCTGCTCATCCCATTCACTCGCACTGTTTTTCGTCGGCCGCACCATTTTTTCTCGCTTTGCCCGCACTTCCCTTTTTCCCCTTGCCCTCCTGTCTCTCCACTTGCATTTCTGCCCTGCCTTCAGCAGTCCAATTGGAGGCATTTGGCCCTGATTTGGTCCTTCTCACTGCCCCTCCACTTCCGCTCATCCCCTTCACTTGGAATTTTTTTTCCCATCGCCTTGCCAATTTTTCCTCCGCTTGCCCACATTTCTCTCCACTTGCATTTCTGCCCTGCTTTCAGCACTCCAATTGCGCTCATTTGGCCCACATTTGCTCCTTCTCACTGCCCCTCAGCTCCTCTCCCTGCATACGCCGCTCATCGCTCCGGGCCCAAATCTGACGGGATTTTTCCCTCGCACTGTTTTTCCTCCTATCTCCTCTCCCCAGCCTCCGGGACACTTTCTTCTCCGATTGCAAGATTTCGTTCCCTTTCCCGAAAGGGAAGGCTTTCCCTTTCGGGAAAGGGAACGAAATCTTGCGATTTCAGTGAGCATTCTTTTGGCAAGCTGCCGGCCTCCTTTCTCCACTTCTGCTCATCCCATTCACTCGCACTGTTTTTCGTCGGCCGCACCATTTTTTCTCGCTTTGCCCGCACTTCCCTTTTTCCCCTTGCCCTCCTGTCTCTCCACTTGCATTTCTGCCCTGCCTTCAGCAGTCCAATTGGAGGCATTTGGCCCTGATTTGGTCCTTCTCACTGCCCCTCCACTTCCGCTCATCCCCTTCACTTGGAATTTTTTTTCCCATCGCCTTGCCAATTTTTCCTCCGCTTGCCCACATTTCTCTCCACTTGCATTTCTGCCCTGCTTTCAGCACTCCAATTGCGCTCATTTGGCCCACATTTGCTCCTTCTCACTGCCCCTCAGCTCCTCTCCCTGCATACGCCGCTCATCGCTCCGGGCCCAAATCTGACGGGATTTTTCCCTCGCACTGTTTTTCCTCCTATCTCCTCTCCCCAGCCTCCGGGACACTTTCTTCTCCGATTGCAAGATTTCGTTCCCTTTCCCGAAAGGGAAGGCTTTCCCTTTCGGGAAAGGGAACGAAATCTTGCAATTTCAGTGAGCATCCTTTTGGCAAGCTGCCGGCCTCCTTTCTCCACTTCTGCTCATCCCATTCACTCGCACTGTTTTTCGTCGGCCGCACCATTTTTTCTCGCTTTGCCCGCACTTCCCTTTTTCCCCTTGCCCTCCTGTCTCTCCACTTGCATTTCTGCCCTGCCTTCAGCAGTCCAATTGGAGGCATTTGGCCCTGATTTGGTCCTTCTCACTGCCCCTCCACTTCCGCTCATCCCCTTCACTTGGAATTTTTTTTCCCATCGCCTTGCCAATTTTTCCTCCGCTTGCCCACATTTCTCTCCACTTGCATTTCTGCCCTGCTTTCAGCACTCCAATTGCGCTCATTTGGCCCACATTTGCTCCTTCTCACTGCCCCTCAGCTCCTCTCCCTGCATACGCCGCTCATCGCTCCGGGCCCAAATCTGACGGGATTTTTCCCTCGCACTGTTTTTCCTCCTATCTCCTCTCCCCAGCCTCCGGGACACTTTCTTCTCCGATTGCAAGATTTCGTTCGCTTTCCCTTTCGGGAAAGGGAACGAAATCTTGCGATTTCAGTGAGCATTCTTTTGGCAAGCTGCCGGCCTCCTTTCTCCACTTCTGCTCATCCCATTCACTCGCACTGTTTTTCGTCGGCCGCACCATTTTTTCTCGCTTTGCCCGCACTTCCCTTTTTCCCCTTGCCCTCCTGTCTCTCCACTTGCATTTCTGCCCTGCCTTCAGCAGTCCAATTGGAGGCATTTGGCCCTGATTTGGTCCTTCTCACTGCCCCTCCACTTCCGCTCATCCCCTTCACTTGGAATTTTTTTTCCCATCGCCTTGCCAATTTTTCCTCCGCTTGCCCACATTTCTCTCCGCTTGCATTTCTGCCCTGCTTCCAGCACTCCAATTGCGCTCATTTGGCCCACATTTGCTCCTTCTCACTGCCCCTCAGCTCCTCTCCCTGCATACGCCGCTCATCGCTCCGGGCCCAAATCTGACGGGATTTTTCCCTCGCACTGTTTTTCCTCCTATCTCCTCTCCCCAGCCTCCGGGACACTTTCTTCTCCGACTGCAAGATTTCAGTGAGCATTCTTTTGGCAAGCTGCCGGCCTCCTTTCTCCACTTCTGCTCATCCCATTCACTCGCACTGTTTTTCGTCGGCCGCACCATTTTTTCTCGCTTTGCCCGCACTTCCCTTTTTCCCCTTGCCCTCCTGTCTCTCCACTTGCATTTCTGCCCTGCCTTCAGCAGTCCAATTGGAGGCATTTGGCCCTGATTTGGTCCTTCTCACTGCCCCTCCACTTCCGCTCATCCCCTTCACTTGGAATTTTTTTTCCCATCGCCTTGCCAATTTTTCCTCCGCTTGCCCACATTTCTCTCCACTTGCATTTCTGCCCTGCTTTCAGCACTCCAATTGCGCTCATTTGGCCCACATTTGCTCCTTCTCACTGCCCCTCAGCTCCTCTCCCTGCATACGCCGCTCATCGCTCCGGGCCCAAATCTGACGGGATTTTTCCCTCGCACTGTTTTTCCTCCTATCTCCTCTCCCCAGCCTCCGGGACACTTTCTTCTCCGATTGCAAGATTTCGTTCCCTTTCCCGAAAGGGAAGCCTTTCCCTTTCGGGAAAGGGAACGAAATCTTGCGATTTCAGTGAGCATTCTTTTGGCAAGCTGCCGGCCTCCTTTCTCCACTTCTGCTCATCCCATTCACTCGCACTGTTTTTCGTCGGCCGCACCATTTTTTCTCGCTTTGCCCGCACTTCCCTTTTTCCCCTTGCCCTCCTGTCTCTCCACTTGCATTTCTGCCCTGCCTTCAGCAGTCCAATTGGAGGCATTTGGCCCTGATTTGGTCCTTCTCACTGCCCCTCCACTTCCGCTCATCCCCTTCACTTGGAATTTTTTTTCCCATCGCCTTGCCAATTTTTCCTCCGCTTGCCCACATTTCTCTCCACTTGCATTTCTGCCCTGCTTTCAGCACTCCAATTGCGCTCATTTGGCCCACATTTGCTCCTTCTCACTGCCCCTCAGCTCCTCTCCCTGCATACGCCGCTCATCGCTCCGGGCCCAAATCTGACGGGATTTTTCCCTCGCACTGTTTTTCCTCCTATCTCCTCTCCCCAGCCTCCGGGACACTTTCTTCTCCGATTGCAAGATTTCGTTCCCTTTCCCGAAAGGGAAGGCTTTCCCTTTCGGGAAAGGGAACGAAATCTTGCGATTTCAGTGAGCATTCTTTTGGCAAGCTGCCGGCCTCCTTTCTCCACTTCTGCTCATCCCATTCACTCGCACTGTTTTTCGTCGGCCGCACCATTTTTTCTCGCTTTGCCCGCACTTCCCTTTTTCCCCTTGCCCTCCTGTCTCTCCACTTGCATTTCTGCCCTGCCTTCAGCAGTCCAATTGGAGGCATTTGGCCCTGATTTGGTCCTTCTCACTGCCCCTCCACTTCCGCTCATCCCCTTCACTTGGAATTTTTTTTCCCATCGCCTTGCCAATTTTTCCTCCGCTTGCCCACATTTCTCTCCACTTGCATTTCTGCCCTGCTTTCAGCACTCCAATTGCGCTCATTTGGCCCACATTTGCTCCTTCTTACTGCCCCTCAGCTCCTCTCCCTGCATACGCCGCTCATCGCTCCGGGCCCAAATCTGACGGGATTTTTCCCTCGCACTGTTTTTCCTCCTATCTCCTCTCCCCAGCCTCCGGGACACTTTCTTCTCCGTTTGCAAGATTTCGTTCCCTTTCCCGAAAGGGAAGGCTTTCCCTTTCGGGAAAGGGAACGAAATCTTGCGATTTCAGTGAGCATTCTTTTGGCAAGCTGCCGGCCTCTTTTCTCCACTTCTGCTCATCCCATTCACTCGCACTGTTTTTCGTCGGCCGCACCATTTTTTCTCGCTTTGCCCGCACTTCCCTTTTTCCCCTTGCCCTCCTGTCTCTCCACTTGCATTTCTGCCCTGCCTTCAGCAGTCCAATTGGAGGCATTTGGCCCTGATTTGGTCCTTCTCACTGCCCCTCCACTTCCGCTCATCCCCTTCACTTGGAATTTTTTTTCCCATCGCCTTGCCAATTTTTCCTCCGCTTGCCCACATTTCTCTCCACTTGCATTTCTGCCCTGCTTTCAGCACTCCAATTGCGCTCATTTGGCCCACATTTGCTCCTTCTCACTGCCCCTCAGCTCCTCTCCCTGCATACGCCGCTCATCGCTCCGGGCCCAAATCTGACGGGATTTTTCCCTCGCACTGTTTTTCCTCCTATCTCCTCTCCCCAGCCTCCGGGACACTTTCTTCTCCGATTGCAAGATTTCGTTCCCTTTCCCGAAAGGGAAGGCTTTCCCTTTCGGGAAAGGGAACGAAATCTTGCGATTTCAGTGAGCATTCTTTTGGCAAGCTGCCGGCCTCCTTTCTCCACTTCTGCTCATCCCATTCACTCGCACTGTTTTTCGTCGGCCGCACCATTTTTTCTCGCTTTGCCCGCACTTCCCTTTTTCCCCTTGCCCTCCTGTCTCTCCACTTGCATTTCTGCCCTGCCTTCAGCAGTCCAATTGGAGGCATTTGGCCCTGATTTGGTCCTTCTCACTGCCCCTCCACTTCCGCTCATCCCCTTCACTTGGAATTTTTTTTCCCATCGCCTTGCCAATTTTTCCTCCGCTTGCCCACATTTCTCTCCACTTGCATTTCTGCCCTGCTTTCAGCACTCCAATGGCGCTCATTTGGCCCACATTTGCTCCTTCTCACTGCCCCTCAGCTCCTCTCCCTGCATACGCCGCTCATCGCTCCGGGCCCAAATCTGACGGGATTTTTCCCTCGCACTGTTTTTCCTCCTATCTCCTCTCCCCAGCCTCCGGGACACTTTCTTCTCCGATTGCAAGATTTCGTTCCCTTTCCCGAAAGGGAAGGCTTTCCCTTTCGGGAAAGGGAACGAAATCTTGCGATTTCAGTGAGCATTCTTTTGGCAAGCTGCCGGCCTCCTTTCTCCACTTCTGCTCATCCCATTCACTCGCACTGTTTTTCGTCGGCCGCACCATTTTTTCTCGCTTTGCCCGCACTTCCCTTTTTCCCCTTGCCCTCCTGTCTCTCCACTTGCATTTCTGCCCTGCCTTCAGCAGTCCAATTGGAGGCATTTGGCCCTGATTTGGTCCTTCTCACTGCCCCTCCACTTCCGCTCATCCCCTTCACTTGGAATTTTTTTTCCCATCGCCTTGCCAATTTTTCCTCCGCTTGCCCACATTTCTCTCCACTTGCATTTCTGCCCTGCTTTCAGCACTCCAATTGCGCTCATTTGGCCCACATTTGCTCCTTCTCACTGCCCCTCAGCTCCTCTCCCTGCATACGCCGCTCATCGCTCCGGGCCCAAATCTGACGGGATTTTTCCCTCGCACTGTTTTTCCTCCTATCTCCTCTCCCCAGCCTCCGGGACACTTTCTTCTCCGATTGCAAGATTTCGTTCCCTTTCCCGAAAGGGAAGGCTTTCCCTTTCGGGAAAGGGAACGAAATCTTGCGATTTCAGTGAGCATTCTTTTGGCAAGCTGCCGGCCTCCTTTCTCCACTTCTGCTCATCCCATTCACTCGCACTGTTTTTCGTCGGCCGCACCATTTTTTCTCGCTTTGCCCGCACTTCCCTTTTTCCCCTTGCCCTCCTGTCTCTCCACTTGCATTTCTGCCCTGCCTTCAGCAGTCCAATTGGAGGCATTTGGCCCTGATTTGGTCCTTCTCACTGCCCCTCCACTTCCGCTCATCCCCTTCACTTGGAATTTTTTTTCCCATCGCCTTGCCAATTTTTCCTCCGATTGCCCACATTTCTCTCCGCTTGCATTTCTGCCCTGCTTTCAGCACTCCAATTGCGCTCATTTGGCCCACATTTGCTCCTTCTCACTGCCCCTCAGCTCCTCTCCCTGCATACGCCGCTCATCGCTCCGGGCCCAAATCTGACGGGATTTTTCCCTCGCACTGTTTTTCCTCCTATCTCCTCTCCCCAGCCTCCGGGACACTTTCTTCTCCGATTGCAAGATTTCGTTCCCTTTCCCGAAAGGGAAGGCTTTCCCTTTCGGGAAAGGGAACGAAATCTTGCGATTTCAGTGAGCATTCTTTTGGCAAGCTGCCGGCCTCCTTTCTCCACTTCTGCTCATCCCATTCACTCGCACTCTTTTTCGTCGGCCGCACCATTTTTTCTCGCTTTGCCCGCACTTCCCTTTTTCCCCTTGCCCTCCTGTCTCTCCACTTGCATTTCTGCCCTGCCTTCAGCAGTCCAATTGGAGGCATTTGGCCCTGATTTGGTCCTTCTCACTGCCCCTCCACTTCCGCTCATCCCCTTCACTTGGAATTTTTTTTCCCATCGCCTTGCCAATTTTTCCTCCGCTTGCCCACATTTCTCTCCACTTGCATTTCTGCCCTGCTTTCAGCACTCCAATTGCGCTCATTTGGCCCACATTTGCTCCTTCTCACTGCCCCTCAGCTCCTCTCCCTGCATACGCCGCTCATCGCTCCGGGCCCAAATCTGACGGGATTTTTCCCTCGCACTGTTTTTCCTCCTATCTCCTCTCCCCAGCCTCCGGGACACTTTCTTCTCCGATTGCAAGATTTCGTTCCCTTTCCCGAAAGGGAAGGCTTTCCCTTTCGGGAAAGGGAACGAAATCTTGCGATTTCAGTGAGCATTCTTTTGGCAAGCTGCCGGCCTCCTTTCTCCACTTCTGCTCATCCCATTCACTCGCACTGTTTTTCGTCGGCCGCACCATTTTTTCTCGCTTTGCCCGCACTTCCCTTTTTCCCCTTGCCCTCCTGTCTCTCCACTTGCATTTCTGCCCTGCCTTCAGCAGTCCAATTGGAGGCATTTGGCCCTGATTTGGTCCTTCTCACTGCCCCTCCACTTCCGCTCATCCCCTTCACTTGGAATTTTTTTTCCCATCGGCTTGCCAATTTTTCCTCCGCTTGCCCACATTTCTCTCCGCTTGCATTTCTGCCCTGCTTCCAGCACTCCAATTGCGCTCATTTGGCCCACATTTGCTCCTTCTCACTGCCCCTCAGCTCCTCTCCCTGCATACGCCGCTCATCGCTCCGGGCCCAAATCTGACGGGATTTTTCCCTCGCACTGTTTTTCCTCCTATCTCCTCTCCCCAGCCTCCGGGACACTTTCTTCTCCGATTGCAAGATTTCGTTCCCTTTCCCGAAAGGGAAGGCTTTCCCTTTCGGGAAAGGGAACGAAATCTTGCGATTTCAGTGAGCATTCTTTTGGCAAGCTGCCGGCCTCCTTTCTCCACTTCTGCTCATCCCATTCACTCGCACTGTTTTTCGTCGGCCGCACCATTTTTTCTCGCTTTGCCCGCACTTCCCTTTTTCCCCTTGCCCTCCTGTCTCTCCACTTGCATTTCTGCCCTGCCTTCAGCAGTCCAATTGGAGGCATTTGGCCCTGATTTGGTCCTTCTCACTGCCCCTCCACTTCCGCTCATCCCCTTCACTTGGAATTTTTTTTCCCATCGCCTTGCCAATTTTTCCTCCGCTTGCCCACATTTCTCTCCACTTGCATTTCTGCCCTGCTTTCAGCACTCCAATTGCGCTCATTTGGCCCACATTTGCTCCTTCTCACTGCCCCTCAGCTCCTCTCCCTGCATACGCCGCTCATCGCTCCGGGCCCAAATCTGACGGGATTTTTCCCTCGCACTGTTTTTCCTCCTATCTCCTCTCCCCAGCCTCCGGGACACTTTCTTCTCCGATTGTGCAAGATTTCGTTCCCTTTCCCGAAAGGGAAGGCTTTCCCTTTCGGGAAAGGGAACGAAATCTTGCAATTTCAGTGAGCATCCTTTTGGCAAGCTGCCGGCCTCCTTTCTCCACTTCTGCTCATCCCATTCACTCGCACTGTTTTTCGTCGGCCGCACCATTTTTTCTCGCTTTGCCCGCACTTCCCTTTTTCCCCTTGCCCTCCTGTCTCTCCACTTGCATTTCTGCCCTGCCTTCAGCAGTCCAATTGGAGGCATTTGGCCCTGATTTGGTCCTTCTCACTGCCCCTCCACTTCCGCTCATCCCCTTCACTTGGAATTTTTTTTCCCATCGCCTTGCCAATTTTTCCTCCGCTTGCCCACATTTCTCTCCACTTGCATTTCTGCCCTGCTTTCAGCACTCCAATTGCGCTCATTTGGCCCACATTTGCTCCTTCTCACTGCCCCTCAGCTCCTCTCCCTGCATACGCCGCTCATCGCTCCGGGCCCAAATCTGACGGGATTTTTCCCTCGCACTGTTTTTCCTCCTATCTCCTCTCCCCAGCCTCCGGGACACTTTCTTCTCCGATTGCAAGATTTCGTTCCCTTTCCCGAAAGGGAAGGCTTTCCCTTTCGGGAAAGGGAACGAAATCTTGCGATTTCAGTGAGCATTCTTTTGGCAAGCTGCCGGCCTCCTTTCTCCACTTCTGCTCATCCCATTCACTCGCACTGTTTTTCGTCGGCCGCACCATTTTTTCTCGCTTTGCCCGCACTTCCCTTTTTCCCCTTGCCCTCCTGTCTCTCCACTTGCATTTCTGCCCTGCCTTCAGCAGTCCAATTGGAGGCATTTGGCCCTGATTTGGTCCTTCTCACTGCCCCTCCACTTCCGCTCATCCCCTTCACTTGGAATTTTTTTTCCCATCGCCTTGCCAATTTTTCCTCCGATTGCCCACATTTCTCTCCGCTTGCATTTCTGCCCTGCTTTCAGCACTCCAATTGCGCTCATTTGGCCCACATTTGCTCCTTCTCACTGCCCCTCAGCTCCTCTCCCTGCATACGCCGCTCATCGCTCCGGGCCCAAATCTGACGGGATTTTTCCCTCGCACTGTTTTTCCTCCTATCTCCTCTCCCCAGCCTCCGGGACACTTTCTTCTCCGATTGCAAGATTTCGTTCCCTTTCCCGAAAGGGAAGGCTTTCCCTTTCGGGAAAGGGAACGAAATCTTGCGATTTCAGTGAGCATTCTTTTGGCAAGCTGCCGGCCTCCTTTCTCCACTTCTGCTCATCCCATTCACTCGCACTCTTTTTCGTCGGCCGCACCATTTTTTCTCGCTTTGCCCGCACTTCCCTTTTTCCCCTTGCCCTCCTGTCTCTCCACTTGCATTTCTGCCCTGCCTTCAGCAGTCCAATTGGAGGCATTTGGCCCTGATTTGGTCCTTCTCACTGCCCCTCCACTTCCGCTCATCCCCTTCACTTGGAATTTTTTTTCCCATCGCCTTGCCAATTTTTCCTCCGCTTGCCCACATTTCTCTCCACTTGCATTTCTGCCCTGCTTTCAGCACTCCAATTGCGCTCATTTGGCCCACATTTGCTCCTTCTCACTGCCCCTCAGCTCCTCTCCCTGCATACGCCGCTCATCGCTCCGGGCCCAAATCTGACGGGATTTTTCCCTCGCACTGTTTTTCCTCCTATCTCCTCTCCCCAGCCTCCGGGACACTTTCTTCTCCGATTGCAAGATTTCGTTCCCTTTCCCGAAAGGGAAGGCTTTCCCTTTCGGGAAAGGGAACGAAATCTTGCGATTTCAGTGAGCATTCTTTTGGCAAGCTGCCGGCCTCCTTTCTCCACTTCTGCTCATCCCATTCACTCGCACTGTTTTTCGTCGGCCGCACCATTTTTTCTCGCTTTGCCCGCACTTCCCTTTTTCCCCTTGCCCTCCTGTCTCTCCACTTGCATTTCTGCCCTGCCTTCAGCAGTCCAATTGGAGGCATTTGGCCCTGATTTGGTCCTTCTCACTGCCCCTCCACTTCCGCTCATCCCCTTCACTTGGAATTTTTTTTCCCATCGCCTTGCCAATTTTTCCTCCGCTTGCCCACATTTCTCTCCGCTTGCATTTCTGCCCTGCTTCCAGCACTCCAATTGCGCTCATTTGGCCCACATTTGCTCCTTCTCACTGCCCCTCAGCTCCTCTCCCTGCATACGCCGCTCATCGCTCCGGGCCCAAATCTGACGGGATTTTTCCCTCGCACTGTTTTTCCTCCTATCTCCTCTCCCCAGCCTCCGGGACACTTTCTTCTCCGATTGCAAGATTTCGTTCCCTTTCCCGAAAGGGAAGGCTTTCCCTTTCGGGAAAGGGAACGAAATCTTGCGATTTCAGTGAGCATTCTTTTGGCAAGCTGCCGGCCTCCTTTCTCCACTTCTGCTCATCCCATTCACTCGCACTGTTTTTCGTCGGCCGCACCATTTTTTCTCGCTTTGCCCGCACTTCCCTTTTTCCCCTTGCCCTCCTGTCTCTCCACTTGCATTTCTGCCCTGCCTTCAGCAGTCCAATTGGAGGCATTTGGCCCTGATTTGGTCCTTCTCACTGCCCCTCCACTTCCGCTCATCCCCTTCACTTGGAATTTTTTTTCCCATCGCCTTGCCAATTTTTCCTCCGCTTGCCCACATTTCTCTCCACTTGCATTTCTGCCCTGCTTTCAGCACTCCAATTGCGCTCATTTGGCCCACATTTGCTCCTTCTCACTGCCCCTCAGCTCCTCTCCCTGCATACGCCGCTCATCGCTCCGGGCCCAAATCTGACGGGATTTTTCCCTCGCACTGTTTTTCCTCCTATCTCCTCTCCCCAGCCTCCGGGACACTTTCTTCTCCGATTGTGCAAGATTTCGTTCCCTTTCCCGAAAGGGAAGGCTTTCCCTTTCGGGAAAGGGAACGAAATCTTGCAATTTCAGTGAGCATCCTTTTGGCAAGCTGCCGGCCTCCTTTCTCCACTTCTGCTCATCCCATTCACTCGCACTGTTTTTCGTCGGCCGCACCATTTTTTCTCGCTTTGCCCGCACTTCCCTTTTTCCCCTTGCCCTCCTGTCTCTCCACTTGCATTTCTGCCCTGCCTTCAGCAGTCCAATTGGAGGCATTTGGCCCTGATTTGGTCCTTCTCACTGCCCCTCCACTTCCGCTCATCCCCTTCACTTGGAATTTTTTTTCCCATCGCCTTGCCAATTTTTCCTCCGCTTGCCCACATTTCTCTCCACTTGCATTTCTGCCCTGCTTTCAGCACTCCAATTGCGCTCATTTGGCCCACATTTGCTCCTTCTCACTGCCCCTCAGCTCCTCTCCCTGCATACGCCGCTCATCGCTCCGGGCCCAAATCTGACGGGATTTTTCCCTCGCACTGTTTTTCCTCCTATCTCCTCTCCCCAGCCTCCGGGACACTTTCTTCTCCGATTGCAAGATTTCGTTCCCTTTCCCGAAAGGGAAGGCTTTCCCTTTCGGGAAAGGGAACGAAATCTTGCGATTTCAGTGAGCATTCTTTTGGCAAGCTGCCGGCCTCCTTTCTCCACTTCTGCTCATCCCATTCACTCGCACTGTTTTTCGTCGGCCGCACCATTTTTTCTCGCTTTGCCCGCACTTCCCTTTTTCCCCTTGCCCTCCTGTCTCTCCACTTGCATTTCTGCCCTGCCTTCAGCAGTCCAATTGGAGGCATTTGGCCCTGATTTGGTCCTTCTCACTGCCCCTCCACTTCCGCTCATCCCCTTCACTTGGAATTTTTTTTCCCATCGGCTTGCCAATTTTTCCTCCGCTTGCCCACATTTCTCTCCGCTTGCATTTCTGCCCTGCTTCCAGCACTCCAATTGCGCTCATTTGGCCCACATTTGCTCCTTCTCACTGCCCCTCAGCTCCTCTCCCTGCATACGCCGCTCATCGCTCCGGGCCCAAATCTGACGGGATTTTTCCCTCGCACTGTTTTTCCTCCTATCTCCTCTCCCCAGCCTCCGGGACACTTTCTTCTCCGATTGTGCAAGATTTCGTTCCCTTTCCCGAAAGGGAAGGCTTTCCCTTTCGGGAAAGGGAACGAAATCTTGCGATTTCAGTGAGCATTCTTTTGGCAAGCTGCCGGCCTCCTTTCTCCACTTCTGCTCATCCCATTCACTCGCACTGTTTTTCGTCGGCCGCACCATTTTTTCTCGCTTTGCCCGCACTTCCCTTTTTCCCCTTGCCCTCCTGTCTCTCCACTTGCATTTCTGCCCTGCCTTCAGCAGTCCAATTGGAGGCATTTGGCCCTGATTTGGTCCTTCTCACTGCCCCTCCACTTCCGCTCATCCCCTTCACTTGGAATTTTTTTTCCCATCGCCTTGCCAATTTTTCCTCCGCTTGCCCACATTTCTCTCCACTTGCATTTCTGCCCTGCTTTCAGCACTCCAATTGCGCTCATTTGGCCCACATTTGCTCCTTCTCACTGCCCCTCAGCTCCTCTCCCTGCATACGCCGCTCATCGCTCCGGGCCCAAATCTGACGGGATTTTTCCCTCGCACTGTTTTTCCTCCTATCTCCTCTCCCCAGCCTCCGGGACACTTTCTTCTCCGATTGCAAGATTTCGTTCCCTTTCCCGAAAGGGAAGGCTTTCCCTTTCGGGAAAGGGAACGAAATCTTGCGATTTCAGTGAGCATTCTTTTGGCAAGCTGCCGGCCTCCTTTCTCCACTTCTGCTCATCCCATTCACTCGCACTGTTTTTCGTCGGCCGCACCATTTTTTCTCGCTTTGCCCGCACTTCCCTTTTTCCCCTTGCCCTCCTGTCTCTCCACTTGCATTTCTGCCCTGCCTTCAGCAGTCCAATTGGAGGCATTTGGCCCTGATTTGGTCCTTCTCACTGCCCCTCCACTTCCGCTCATCCCCTTCACTTGGAATTTTTTTTCCCATCGCCTTGCCAATTTTTCCTCCGCTTGCCCACATTTCTCTCCGCTTGCATTTCTGCCCTGCTTTCAGCACTCCAATTGCGCTCATTTGGCCCACATTTGCTCCTTCTCACTGCCCCTCAGCTCCTCTCCCTGCATACGCCGCTCATCGCTCCGGGCCCAAATCTGACGGGATTTTTCCCTCGCACTGTTTTTCCTCCTATCTCCTCTCCCCAGCCTCCGGGACACTTTCTTCTCCGATTGCAAGATTTCGTTCCCTTTCCCGAAAGGGAAGGCTTTCCCTTTCGGGAAAGGGAACGAAATCTTGCGATTTCAGTGAGCATTCTTTTGGCAAGCTGCCGGCCTCCTTTCTCCACTTCTGCTCATCCCATTCACTCGCACTGTTTTTCGTCGGCCGCACCATTTGTTCTCGCTTTGCCCGCACTTCCCTTTTTCCCCTTGCCCTCCTGTCTCTCCACTTGCATTTCTGCCCTGCCTTCAGCAGTCCAATTGGAGGCATTTGGCCCTGATTTGGTCCTTCTCACTGCCCCTCCACTTCCGCTCATCCCCTTCACTTGGAATTTTTTTTCCCATCGCCTTGCCAATTTTTCCTCCGCTTGCCCACATTTCTCTCCACTTGCATTTCTGCCCTGCTTTCAGCACTCCAATTGCGCTCATTTGGCCCACATTTGCTCCTTCTCACTGCCCCTCAGCTCCTCTCCCTGCATACGCCGCTCATCGCTCCGGGCCCAAATCTGACGGGATTTTTCCCTCGCACTGTTTTTCCTCCTATCTCCTCTCCCCAGCCTCCGGGACACTTTCTTCTCCGATTGCAAGATTTCAGTGAGCATTCTTTTGGCAAGCTGCCGGCCTCCTTTCTCCACTTCTGCTCATCCCATTCACTCGCACTGTTTTTCGTCGGCCGCACCATTTTTTCTCGCTTTGCCCGCACTTCCCTTTTTCCCCTTGCCCTCCTGTCTCTCCACTTGCATTTCTGCCCTGCCTTCAGCAGTCCAATTGGAGGCATTTGGCCCTGATTTGGTCCTTCTCACTGCCCCTCCACTTCCGCTCATCCCCTTCACTTGGAATTTTTTTTCCCATCGCCTTGCCAATTTTTCCTCCGCTTGCCCACATTTCTCTCCACTTGCATTTCTGCCCTGCTTTCAGCACTCCAATTGCGCTCATTTGGCCCACATTTGCTCCTTCTCACTGCCCCTCAGCTCCTCTCCCTGCATACGCCGCTCATCGCTCCGGGCCCAAATCTGACGGGATTTTTCCCTCGCACTGTTTTTCCTCCTATCTCCTCTCCCCAGCCTCCGGGACACTTTCTTCTCCGATTGCAAGATTTCGTTCCCTTTCCCGAAAGGGAAGGCTTTCCCTTTCGGGAAAGGGAACGAAATCTTGCGATTTCAGTGAGCATTCTTTTGGCAAGCTGCCGGCCTCCTTTCTCCACTTCTGCTCATCCCATTCACTCGCACTGTTTTTCGTCGGCCGCACCATTTTTTCTCGCTTTGCCCGCACTTCCCTTTTTCCCCTTGCCCTCCTGTCTCTCCACTTGCATTTCTGCCCTGCCTTCAGCAGTCCAATTGGAGGCATTTGGCCCTGATTTGGTCCTTCTCACTGCCCCTCCACTTCCGCTCATCCCCTTCACTTGGAATTTTTTTTCCCATCGCCTTGCCAATTTTTCCTCCGCTTGCCCACATTTCTCTCCACTTGCATTTCTGCCCTGCTTTCAGCACTCCAATTGCGCTCATTTGGCCCACATTTGCTCCTTCTCACTGCCCCTCAGCTCCTCTCCCTGCATACGCCGCTCATCGCTCCGGGCCCAAATCTGACGGGATTTTTCCCTCGCACTGTTTTTCCTCCTATCTCCTCTCCCCAGCCTCCGGGACACTTTCTTCTCCGATTGCAAGATTTCGTTCCCTTTCCCGAAAGGGAAGGCTTTCCCTTTCGGGAAAGGGAACGAAATCTTGCGATTTCAGTGAGCATTCTTTTGGCAAGCTGCCGGCCTCCTTTCTCCACTTCTGCTCATCCCATTCACTCGCACTGTTTTTCGTCGGCCGCACCATTTTTTCTCGCTTTGCCCGCACTTCCCTTTTTCCCCTTGCCCTCCTGTCTCTCCACTTGCATTTCTGCCCTGCCTTCAGCAGTCCAATTGGAGGCATTTGGCCCTGATTTGGTCCTTCTCACTGCCCCTCCACTTCCGCTCATCCCCTTCACTTGGAATTTTTTTTCCCATCGCCTTGCCAATTTTTCCTCCGCTTGCCCACATTTCTCTCCACTTGCATTTCTGCCCTGCTTTCAGCACTCCAATTGCGCTCATTTGGCCCACATTTGCTCCTTCTCACTGCCCCTCAGCTCCTCTCCCTGCATACGCCGCTCATCGCTCCGGGCCCAAATCTGACGGCATTTTTCCCTCGCACTGTTTTTCCTCCTATCTCCTCTCCCCAGCCTCCGGGACACTTTCTTCTCCGATTGCAAGATTTCGTTCCCTTTCCCGAAAGGGAAGGCTTTCCCTTTCGGGAAAGGGAACGAAATCTTGCGATTTCAGTGAGCATTCTTTTGGCAAGCTGCCGGCCTCCTTTCTCCACTTCTGCTCATCCCATTCACTCGCACTGTTTTTCGTCGGCCGCACCATTTTTTCTCGCTTTGCCCGCACTTCCCTTTTTCCCCTTGCCCTCCTGTCTCTCCACTTGCATTTCTGCCCTGCCTTCAGCAGTCCAATTGGAGGCATTTGGCCCTGATTTGGTCCTTCTCACTGCCCCTCCACTTCCGCTCATCCCCTTCACTTGGAATTTTTTTTCCCATCGCCTTGCCAATTTTTCCTCCGCTTGCCCACATTTCTCTCCACTTGCATTTCTGCCCTGCTTTCAGCACTCCAATTGCGCTCATTTGGCCCACATTTGCTCCTTCTCACTGCCCCTCAGCTCCTCTCCCTGCATACGCCGCTCATCGCTCCGGGCCCAAATCTGACGGGATTTTTCCCTCGCACTGTTTTTCCTCCTATCTCCTCTCCCCAGCCTCCGGGACACTTTCTTCTCCGATTGCAAGATTTCGTTCCCTTTCCCGAAAGGGAAGGCTTTCCCTTTCGGGAAAGGGAACGAAATCTTGCGATTTCAGTGAGCATTCTTTTGGCAAGCTGCCGGCCTCCTTTCTCCACTTCTGCTCATCCCATTCACTCGCACTGTTTTTCGTCGGCCGCACCATTTTTTCTCGCTTTGCCCGCACTTCCCTTTTTCCCCTTGCCCTCCTGTCTCTCCACTTGCATTTCTGCCCTGCCTTCAGCAGTCCAATTGGAGGCATTTGGCCCTGATTTGGTCCTTCTCACTGCCCCTCCACTTCCGCTCATCCCCTTCACTTGGAATTTTTTTTCCCATCGCCTTGCCAATTTTTCCTCCGCTTGCCCACATTTCTCTCCACTTGCATTTCTGCCCTGCTTCCAGCACTCCAATTGCGCTCATTTGGCCCACATTTGCTCCTTCTCACTGCCCCTCAGCTCCTCTCCCTGCATACGCCGCTCATCGCTCCGGGCCCAAATCTGACGGGATTTTTCCCTCGCACTGTTTTTCCTCCTATCTCCTCTCCCCAGCCTCCGGGACACTTTCTTCTCCGATTGCAAGATTTCGTTCCCTTTCCCGAAAGGGAAGGCTTTCCCTTTCGGGAAAGGGAACGAAATCTTGCGATTTCAGTGAGCATTCTTTTGGCAAGCTGCCGGCCTCCTTTCTCCACTTCTGCTCATCCCATTCACTCGCACTGTTTTTCGTCGGCCGCACCATTTTTTCTCGCTTTGCCCGCACTTCCCTTTTTCCCCTTGCCCTCCTGTCTCTCCACTTGCATTTCTGCCCTGCCTTCAGCAGTCCAATTGGAGGCATTTGGCCCTGATTTGGTCCTTCTCACTGCCCCTCCACTTCCGCTCATCCCCTTCACTTGGAATTTTTTTTCCCATCGGCTTGCCAATTTTTCCTCCGCTTGCCCACATTTCTCTCCGCTTGCATTTCTGCCCTGCTTCCAGCACTCCAATTGCGCTCATTTGGCCCACATTTGCTCCTTCTCACTGCCCCTCAGCTCCTCTCCCTGCATACGCCGCTCATCGCTCCGGGCCCAAATCTGACGGGATTTTTCCCTCGCACTGTTTTTCCTCCTATCTCCTCTCCCCAGCCTCCGGGACACTTTCTTCTCCGATTGTGCAAGATTTCGTTCCCTTTCCCGAAAGGGAAGGCTTTCCCTTTCGGGAAAGGGAACGAAATCTTGCGATTTCAGTGAGCATTCTTTTGGCAAGCTGCCGGCCTCCTTTCTCCACTTCTGCTCATCCCATTCACTCGCACTGTTTTTCGTCGGCCGCACCATTTTTTCTCGCTTTGCCCGCACTTCCCTTTTTCCCCTTGCCCTCCTGTCTCTCCACTTGCATTTCTGCCCTGCCTTCAGCAGTCCAATTGGAGGCATTTGGCCCTGATTTGGTCCTTCTCACTGCCCCTCCACTTCCGCTCATCCCCTTCACTTGGAATTTTTTTTCCCATCGCCTTGCCAATTTTTCCTCCGCTTGCCCACATTTCTCTCCACTTGCATTTCTGCCCTGCTTTCAGCACTCCAATTGCGCTCATTTGGCCCACATTTGCTCCTTCTCACTGCCCCTCAGCTCCTCTCCCTGCATACGCCGCTCATCGCTCCGGGCCCAAATCTGACGGGATTTTTCCCTCGCACTGTTTTTCCTCCTATCTCCTCTCCCCAGCCTCCGGGACACTTTCTTCTCCGATTGCAAGATTTCGTTCCCTTTCCCGAAAGGGAAGGCTTTCCCTTTCGGGAAAGGGAACGAAATCTTGCGATTTCAGTGAGCATTCTTTTGGCAAGCTGCCGGCCTCCTTTCTCCACTTCTGCTCATCCCATTCACTCGCACTGTTTTTCGTCGGCCGCACCATTTTTTCTCGCTTTGCCCGCACTTCCCTTTTTCCCCTTGCCCTCCTGTCTCTCCACTTGCATTTCTGCCCTGCCTTCAGCAGTCCAATTGGAGGCATTTGGCCCTGATTTGGTCCTTCTCACTGCCCCTCCACTTCCGCTCATCCCCTTCACTTGGAATTTTTTTTCCCATCGCCTTGCCAATTTTTCCTCCGCTTGCCCACATTTCTCTCCGCTTGCATTTCTGCCCTGCTTTCAGCACTCCAATTGCGCTCATTTGGCCCACATTTGCTCCTTCTCACTGCCCCTCAGCTCCTCTCCCTGCATACGCCGCTCATCGCTCCGGGCCCAAATCTGACGGGATTTTTCCCTCGCACTGTTTTTCCTCCTATCTCCTCTCCCCAGCCTCCGGGACACTTTCTTCTCCGATTGCAAGATTTCGTTCCCTTTCCCGAAAGGGAAGGCTTTCCCTTTCGGGAAAGGGAACGAAATCTTGCGATTTCAGTGAGCATTCTTTTGGCAAGCTGCCGGCCTCCTTTCTCCACTTCTGCTCATCCCATTCACTCGCACTGTTTTTCGTCGGCCGCACCATTTGTTCTCGCTTTGCCCGCACTTCCCTTTTTCCCCTTGCCCTCCTGTCTCTCCACTTGCATTTCTGCCCTGCCTTCAGCAGTCCAATTGGAGGCATTTGGCCCTGATTTGGTCCTTCTCACTGCCCCTCCACTTCCGCTCATCCCCTTCACTTGGAATTTTTTTTCCCATCGCCTTGCCAATTTTTCCTCCGCTTGCCCACATTTCTCTCCACTTGCATTTCTGCCCTGCCTTTCAGCACTCCAATTGCGCTCATTTGGCCCACATTTGCTCCTTCTCACTGCCCCT